>NC_141687.1:1183094884-1183694884 GCF_964263255.1 Lissotriton vulgaris
CTTCTTCTTTTGGTTACGATCCACTTGTAATTGTGGATGAGCATGTGGAGGGTGTTATAGCTGTACAAGGACATGGTGTAGACTTGCTCACACATGGAGAAAGAGCAGTTGAGGTTGAATCCTATGTTGTGCACATGGTTGGTAGGTGTTGGTACTCTTCACACTGTAGTCAGGTAGCAGGAGTTGTCTGAGGCTGATGGAGTGGGTCTGAGAATGAGTACCTTCATCTTCTGCCAGTTTGTGTTTACAGTGCTGCTCTTTATGTGGTTAGTGACGTCCTTTATTGTGTTGTGGAGGTTGCTTTTGGTGGTATGTGGCTTCTTGGTTAGGAAGAGAATGAGCTGGGTGTTCTTTGTGTAGGAGATGTTGTTGAAGTTGTGATGGTGGCTACTTGTGTTAGAATGGCCATGTAGATGTTGAACAGCGTCGGACTGATGGATGAGTCCTGGGGGACCCGTAGATGGTGTCGGAGGATTTGGATCAGAAGGCTGGGAGGCGGATGTTCAGGATTACTATGGAACAACTTCCAAACAAAGAACTTGATGCATACTATTTGGCCGTAAGAAAAGGTGTTCAAAACCATTAAGGATTTTTTGCTGTGTATTTTGTCAGCATCTATTTGTAAGTAACATTATGTACAGTGTAAGAAGATGAATCAGAATATATTGTTACTTTATGATTGTTTGAGATATGTTATATTTACGTAAGAAATTGCTCTTAGAAAAAAACATTTAAGATATGTTTTATTTCTATTTTTTATATTGTTATTGAGAATGTTGACTGGGTTTTTTTAAGATATCCTTATGGATTGTCTTCTTTTTGCCCGCTGTTATGTGATGAGTACCATTGAACTCACTGTTTGTAGTGATATTCAATATATTCTGAGAACATCAAAAAAGGCAAATTAAATGTTTTACAAATTATTTTGTGTTCTAAAATATATCTAGTAACTGTGTTTTTTTTAATCCTCCACAGGTGACAATTTTATAATATATACTTTTTTTAAATTTATTATCCTTAAGGTAAGTACAAGTAACTGACTCAGCCGCGGCCCGTGGAGGGAGTTGTGGGGGGGTTAAGCAAGTGGGTCGGGAAAGGGGCAGGATGGGGGGTTATAAACAGTAGAATGTGGATGATTGCAGGTAAGTAAAGAATTACATTTATAAAATGAATTTTGTATCCTGCACCCTGCATCGCAAAATGCAATGCAGGGCACGAAACGAAGTGGCATATTATCAACAAAAGGCGATACATTATCGCCGCTTTTATAGGCAGGAAAAATTCGGGTAAAACGGCGATAATGGGCTTGATAATAGGGCCTTGGAAATTCCCATAGCAGCCTAGGTTCTGGTGTTAACTTGAGCTCTTATGGGAATTCACAAGGGCCTATTATCAAGCCCTTTATCGCCACTTTATCAGCAGTTTTCTTCCCAATAAAAGCAGCAATAATCTTAATAATGTCTTTGTGTTGATGAACACGCGTTGTAATGGCTGTGACTTACGTCCTTCAAATTAGTTTTTAGGTATACGTGTGACCAAGTCTGATAACATCAGAGTTTAAGGACAAACACTGTGGTGTCTCTGGCTCGAAATCTCGTTGATCACAAAGAAAATAGGAGGACGATAAAATGAAAGTAACAGATATAATAAAAACAACAGTAAAAAACTACTAAAATGGAGGTCAATGGAGTACCTCTTCAACTTTTGGCACCTCGACACTACGTTCCAAATAAATGTAGATAAAATACGATTATTAATATATTACAAAAGTACAACAGAGGATGACAAACACGACCCGGAAAAACAAAGCACCAAATTTAATACCTGAAATAAAGAAAGCTTTGTTTGTTGAACTTGAAGAAAAAGAAAAAAGTCAGCTTTAAAACGAGGCTGCACATGCGTAGAGAGTACAACTGCTACACAAAAAAGGAAAGTTTTACATACTATCATAGAAATGAAGGGGCATATTATCAACAAAAGGCGATCCATTACAGCCACTTTTCTCGCCAGTAACTGCCGATAAAGCAGTGATAATGGGCTTCATAATAGGCCCTTGTAAATTCACATCAGTTCTACTATTACCCTGGGCTGCATGTTATAAAGACCATTATCGCCACTTTATCGGCAGTCTCCTGCCGATAAAAGCGGCAATAATGTATCGCCTTATGTTGTTGATAATATAGCCAGAAATGAACTATATCTATCTATCTATCTATCTATCTATCTATCTATCTATCTATCTATCTATCTATCTATCTATCTATCTATCTATCTATCTATCTATCTATCTATCTATCTATCTATCTCTCTCTCTCTCTCTCTATATATATATATATATTTATATATATATATATATTTATATATATATATATATATATATATATATATATATATATATATATATATTACCTACTGGCGGTCGCCAGTAGGTAGTTATAGTTAGGATTTTTTTCAATGTTAAATCTCAAAATTCTATTTGGAATAACTTTGGCGCCGGTTGACAAATCTGCCTGAAAATTTCCTGAAAATGGCCCCGCGGGGTTCCGGTCCTTCCCTGAAAGTTTGGGGGGGATACGTTAAGCGGGGGCCGAGATAAAAGGGGGGTCCCAAAACGCGTTTTCCCCATGTTAATTTCCATAGGGCGGTCGATTTCACTTTTAGCCCGAACGGCTGAATGGATTTCCACCAAACTTGGCAAAATTGTAGGGACTGGTAGCCCGATGTGCCTTTGCTATGTCTCAAGATATGTGCTTCAGTGGATTTTGAGAAATTAACGTTCAAA
The DNA here is from genome assembly GCF_964263255.1 of Lissotriton vulgaris. Classification (NCBI taxonomy): domain Eukaryota; kingdom Metazoa; phylum Chordata; class Amphibia; order Caudata; family Salamandridae; genus Lissotriton; species Lissotriton vulgaris. Next base: position 1,183,097,667 of record NC_141687.1, read on the forward strand.
AAAATATATATATCTGTAGCCGCGCTCCGGTACGCGCACCAGTGAGCGCTCCAGGCGCGACACGCGACTTGCGCGCAGAAAGCTGATTGGCTCTCAGTTGTCTGTAAACATTCTAAACAGTCCGGAGCGGCCGCCATCTTGTCTATCGGTAAAATCTAGTCATAAGAGGTGGCAAAAACAAAGGGGGGAATTGACCATAAGGGGGTAGGGTAGACCCCCCCTGACCCCCTAGGTTTGATATGGGGGCCATTAAAGGGCCCCACGGGGCCTTCAAAAAAATTTTTTTTTTTGCGTTTTTCGCGGGGAAAGCACCCGGTACGCGCACCGGGGGGCGCACCGGGGAGCGCTCTAAGGAGGGTACTTTGGAAAAATAATCACTTTAAAAAATTGTATGTTTATTAATTGTTTTTTTTATTTTTTGTAAGTACCTACATGTAGGTACCAATGCAGAGACTTTAATTTAATGTACACCATCTCCTCTGTAGATATCTTGCATGTTGTTATTGTATTTTTTGTGGTATATGGAATTCATAACATAGTCTGTCTGGAAAGGAGAAACAGATCTTATAAGCACTCCCTGCGAATTTCTAGGGGATCATGAGTAGTCTATCCTGCTCCCTTATGAAAAAGAGGTGTAAAATATACATAGGAGATAATATAGTGTGAGAAAGGTAGTAACTATGAGTAAACTTACTATGTAACAGAAAAATAGTTGAACAGTATACTATAAGTCTCACTTTATATTTTAAACATTTTTGGTAATACTTTATGAATTACATATAAAAATGAATATTGTCTCAAACAATTTGAAATTATTAAATATAAATTTATTCCTCTGATTCTTTTTCATAATTTAATAAAATTTCTAACATAATATTGTCCGGAATTTCCTCATAATTAGTAGTACATGATTCCATTTGTTCCAAACATTCTATAAACTGTTCATCCAAAGAGTCATCCATGAAATCAACTTCTTTTTTTTGATCTTCTGGTTTTTCCACCTTTACTTTGATAGAAGTATAATTTGCCTGATTTTCTCCTTCCATTTTCTTTCTGAAAATTGCATACAAATTAACTATATTAGTAGAGCTAGGGTACTGTATACCAGAGAAGCCTAACTCAATCCATAACTATTACAGAGAAGTCTATCTCTATCTCTAACTATTAAAGAGGGATAGCATATAACTAACAGAATATTTTTTAAGAAATTAACTTAAAGTGTACAATATACTTCCATAATTAGAACTTACCTTAGAGAAATCAGTTGAAGTTGTCAGTGATATTTGTTTTCAAATGTACTTCTGGAAGCAGTAGTCAAAATGGCTGTGTTTCCCTCTCTTCTTTTATATATATTCTTGTACTTAACCAATCAAACGTCAGGAAATAATCGTAGAAAATGAAAGATACTTTTTAATTGGTTGTAAATTCTAACATTACAAGTGTGTTTTTGTCATGTAATTTACCTCAGGATATTTAGTCAGGCCTACAGCATAATTTTCTCAATGGAATTCCATCAAATTTGGGTAAATGGTAGGGACTGCTATGTAGTAGGGCTTATTCTATATTTGATGAAAGTGTCTCTAGTGGTTTTTTTGTAAATTGCTTTCCCACCTTTTTTTATCGAGCGCTTACTGGTGCGCGCTCCTTTACGCGCACCGGCAGCGTTACGGGAGTCCTCCATTTTGTGTTTCGGTACAATCGAGACACAAGATGGAGGGTAAACAATGTTCGGTATGGGTAGAAGGGGGCACGGTAGAGACTTCTTGACCCTCTAGGTTTTCTGAGGGGGGGCTTAGGAGGCTCATAAACGTAAAAAAAAAAAAAAAAATCTTTAATTTTCCACGGGGGAAGCGCCTGGTGCGCGCACCTTTAAGCGTACCCGAAAGCGTACTTTGGTGAAAAATAGTGAAAAAAGTTAGAAAAAAATAAACGCTTTGAATGATCAGAGGTAGGGTAGCTCTGAAAAGAGCTTTTGGGTTCTGTGGTTGATTTAGGTACCTACAAGTAGGTTCCAATACACATTCTTAAATTCAGGAGGAATATTCTATTCCCCTCATCTGAGAAGTGCACTCCATCTCCTCTGTAGATGTCTTGCATGTTGTAACTCAAGTTATTATTGTATATTGAACCCATTCCATAGTCTCTCATGTAAGCAGAAACAGATTTATTCACATGTTTCCGTGCTTTCTCAAATTGTGGACAAAATTGGTTGGACCAGTTCCATTTCTGTCTTTGGCATATATTGGAATATACCAAGGCAGTGTGGGGAAAAAGTATCATCAATTGATGAAAGGTGTCCTTTAAAAGCATTTCCAGACCTACCCCAGTCAATGTGCCTAGATCGTTTCCACCACAGTGCACAATTATAAGGTCAGGTTCTGGCAGATGCAAAAAGGTTTTCACCAATGGTATCAATTGGTGGCATTTTAATCCTCTGTGGCCAATCCACTTGATTTCCACATTTGATAAATCAAGGTTATGAAAATTTCTGCTAGCTGCATACCTTTGAGCCCAGTGGATGTAGCTATGTCCAATAATCCAAACAGAGTACATGATGTGAGAAGGTTCTGGTCCAGTCAGATGAAGTGTGGGAATGAAATGGCAGTTGGAACAGTAGGAGTTTACAAAAAAATAATTGTGGAGTTTCTCTGCTCTTGAATCACAAGCAATGATTGGTGGATTCAGATAGTTGAAAACTGAAAGTTAGGGTGCATGGTTATGTTGTGTGAAAGAAGCAATTTGAATGGTTTAAAAAAAGTCACCAAAAGCAAAAATACCCTGTATAGGCTGCTGTATTGAGAGGTCAAACATCCTTGCTGAGTTAATTTGCAACATTGTAAGATAAACTTTTGAACCTTAGAGTTCAGTTAGGAGGGAGTTGCTATGGTAACAGATAGAAAGGTCTGAGAGGGGGATGGGTGTTGGTTTGAAAATAGTGAGGGAAGACTTTTGATTGGTTGAATTAAGGCATATGTGTACAAAGATAGAGATTTTCTATGCCAGTCTTGGTTTCAGTGTATTGAGAGCACACCTTTTGCTCTGCTAAAGAAAAATTGGTGTGTGTGTCTGACACTGTTCTCAATCTCCAAAAGCATTTGTAAAGGTAAGTAATGATTCATTTAATTTAGATAGAGACTTATTTGCTCTATGGAGAATATTTGGAAGCAGATAGTTATGTTTTAGAAGTGAAATTGTATGTTAGTATATAAGTCCTGTGCAGTGTTTCTTACATGTTATTCAAAAATCGATTTTGGGTGCAAATTAATGGTATTTTTATTTGCCCTTTTTTTATGATTGCCATGTGCAGTTGATGCATCACTTTAAACATGGGTAATAAGTGATGGAGTGGTGGCGCAAGGCTTTCATAAATAAGGCCCTGACTTTGTTTGATGATATTGAGTGGTTGTACATAGGTTCTGCGCAGTGTTTCTTACATGTTATTCAAAAATCGATTTTTGGGTGCAATTGATTGGTATTTTCATTTGGCCCTTTTTTATGATTGCCTCGTGCAGCTGATGCATGACTTTAAACATGGGTAATAAGTGACGCACTGGTGGCGCAAGGCTTTCATAAATAAGGCCCTGACTTTGTTTGATGATATTGAGTGGTTGTACATAGGTTCTGCGCAGTGTTTCTTACATGTTATTCAAAAATCGATTTTTGGGTGCAATTGATTGGTATTTGCATTTGGCCCTTATTTATGAATGCCATGTGCAGCTGATGCATCACTTCAAACATGGGTAATAAGTGATGCACTGGTGGCGCAAGGCCTTTATAAATGAGGCCCTGACTTTGTTTGATGATATTGAGTGGTTGTACATAGGTTCTGCGCAGTGTTTCTTACATGTTATTCAAAAATCGATTTTTGGGTGTAATTGATTGATATTTGCATTTGGCCCTTAGTTATGAATGCCATGTGCAGCTGATCCATCACTTTAAACATGGGTAATAAGTGATGCACTGGTGGCGCAAGGCCTTTATAAATGAGACCCTGACTTTGTTTGATGATATTGAGTGGTTGTACTTAGGTTCTGCGCAGTGTTTCTTACATGTTATTCAAAAATCGATTTTTGGATGCAATTGATTGGTATATGTATTTGGCCCTTATTTATGATTGCCATGTGCAGCTGATGCATGACTTTAAACATGGGTAATAAGTGATGGAGTGGTGGCGTAAGGCTTTCATAAATAAGGCCCTGACTTTGTTTGATGATATTGAGTGGTTGTACATAGGTTCTGCGCAGTGTTTCTTACATGTTATTCAAAAATCGATTTTTGGGTGTAATTGATTGGTATTTGCATTTGGCCCTTAGTTATGAATGCCATGTGCAGCTGATGCATCACTTTAAACATGGGTAATAAGTGATGCACTGGTGGCGCAAGGCCTTTATAAATGAGACCCTGACTTTGTTTGATGATATTGAGTGGTTGTACATAGGTTCTGCGCAGTGTTTCTTACATGTTATTCAAAAATCGATTTTTGGGTGCAATTGATTGGTATATGTATTTGGCCCTTATTTATGATTGCCATGTGCAGCTGATGCATGACTTTAAATATGGGTAATAAGTGACGCACTGGTGGCGCAAGGCTTTCATAAATAAGGCCCTGACTTTGTTTGATGATATTGAGTGGTTGTACTTAGGTTCTGCGCAGTGTTTCTTACATGTTATTCAAAAATCGATTTTTGGGTGCAATTGATTGGTATTTGCATTTGGCCCTTATTTATGAATGCCATGTGCAGCTGATGCATCACTTTAAACATGGGTAATAAGTGATGCACTGGTGGCGCAAGGCCTTTATAAATCAGACCCTGACTTTGTTTGATGATATTGAGTGGTTGTACATAGGTTCTGCGCAGTGTTTCTTACATGTTATTCAAAAATCGATTTTTGGGTGTAATTGATTGGTATTTGCATTTGGCCCTTAGTTATGAATGCCATGTGCAGCTGATGCATCACTTTAAACATGGGTAATAAGTGATGCACTGGTGGCGCAAGGCCTTTATAAATGAGACCCTGACTTTGTTTGATGATATTGAGTGGTTGTACATAGGTTCTGCGCAGTGTTTCTTACATGTTATTCAAAAATCGATTTTTGGGTGCAATTGATTGGTATATGTATTTGGCCCTTATTTATGATTGCCATGTGCAGCTGATGCAGTACTTTAAACATGGGTAATAAGTGACGCACTGGTGGCGCAAGGTTTTCATAAATAAGGCCCTGACTTTGTTTGATGATATTGAGTGGTTGTACATAGGTTCTGTGCAGTGTTTCTTACATGTTATTCAAAAATCGATTTTTGGGTGCAATTGATTGGTATTTGCATTTGGCCCTTAGTTATGAATGCCATGTGCAGCTGATGCATCACTTTAAACATGGGTAATAAGTGATGCACTGGTGGCGCAAGGCCTTTATAAATGAGACCCTGACTTTGTTTGATGATATGAGTGGTTGTACATAGGTTCTGCGCAGTGTTTCTTACATGTTATTCAAAAATCGATTTTTGGGTGCAATTGATTGGTATATGTATTTGGCCCTTATTTATGATTGCCATGTGCAGCTGATGCATGACTTTAAACATGGGTAATAAGTGACGCACTGGTGGCGCAAGGCTTTCATAAATAAGGCCCTGACTTTGTTTGATGATATTGAGTGGTTGTACTTAGGTTCTGCGCAGTGTTTCTTACATGTTATTCAAAAATCGATTTTTGGATGCAATTGATTGGTATATGTATTTGGCCCTTATTTATGATTGCCATGTGCAGCTGATGCATGACTTTAAATATGGGTAATAAGTGACGCACTGGTGGCGCAAGGCTTTCATAAATAAGGCCCTGACTTTGTTTGATGATATTGAGTGGTTGTACATAGGTTCTGCGCAGTGTTTCTTACATGTTATTCAAAAATCGATTTTTGGGTGTAATTGATTGGTATTTGCATTTGGCCCTTAGTTATGAATGCCATGTGCAGCTGATGCATCACTTTAAACATGGGTAATAAGTGATGCACTGGTGGCGCAAGGCCTTTATAAATGAGACCCTGACTTTGTTTGATGATATTGAGTGGTTGTACATAGGTTCTGCGCAGTGTTTCTTACATGTTATTGAAAAATCGATTTTTGGGTGCAATTGATTGGTATATGTATTTGGCCCTTATTTATGATTGCCATGTGCAGCTGATGCATGACTTTAAACATGGGTAATAAGTGACGCACTGGTGGCGCAAGGCTTTCATAAATAAGGCCCTGACTTTGTTTGATGATATTGAGTGGTTGTACTTAGGTTCTGCGCAGTGTTTCTTACATGTTATTCAAAAATCGATTTTTGGGTGCAATTGATTGGTATTTGCATTTGGCCCTTATTTATGAATGCCATGTGCAGCTGATGCATCACTTTAAACATGGGTAATAAGTGATGCACTGGTGGCACAAGGCCTTTATAAATGAGGCCCTGACTTTGTTTGATGATATTGAGTGGTTGTACTTAGGTTCTGCGCAGTGTTTCTTACATGTTATTCAAAAATCGATTTTTGGGTGCAATTGATTGGTATTTGCATTTGGCCCTTATTTATGATTGCCATGTGCAGCTGATGCATGACTTTAAACATGGGTAATAAGTGACGCACTGGTGGCGCAAGGCCTTTATAAATCAGACCCTGACTTTGTTTGATGATATTGAGTGGTTGTACTTAGGTTCTACGCAGTGTTTCTTACATGTTATTCAAAAATCGATTTGTGGGTGCAATTGATTGGTATTTGCATTTGGCCCTTATTTATGATTGCCATGTGCAGCTGGTGCATTACTTTAAACATGGGTAAAAAGTGACGCACTGGTGGCGCAAGGCCTTTATAAATAAAGCCATGAGTTGCTATTGTATAAACTTAAATATGTTGCAATTTATTGTATATATTGTTTGCTTTTTAACATTACTTTGTTGTTTGCTAATAGTGGTCTTTCATGTGTTTTTTTAACAGAGCAACAAATTCAAATCAACTTCTGAAAAGGAAGCAAAAATGCCTTCAAAGCAAAGAAATATCAAAAATAACATACGGAAAAGGAGAACATCAACAACAGAGTTTATGGAATCCTCTTCAACAAGTACTTCAAAAAACACCAGAAAAGCTTCTGGTAAGCCAATTAAGTCTTTTCTTCGCAACATATGTCATAGAAAAAAAAATGATATTGCTAATGTGAATATACAGAAAAAGTCAACAAATCTAAAAAGGAAAGAGAAGCCCACAAAAAATGTTTCCATTGGAGCAGGAGAGAAGAGAATGGATAGCAATAGAAGGGTAAATGTTTTTAGGGACATTCGTAGGCGAATGTTTCGCAATAGGGTAGTTTTAAATTTGCTAAAAAATGATAAGAAAAGTAAACTAAAAGCTGCTTTTTACAAGAAAAAGAAAAGTGTAGAAAAGATTGTTGATCAGGCTTTTGAAGTTAAGAAAAAATTATTTATTTTAATAATCAATAGAATTAGGATACTTAATAAGGCAATTGATGTTTTCAAATCGAACAGTAGATGGAAAAGAATTATTAATCGGAGTAATTTTTGTGAAGTATTTTCTGGTGAATGGATGCATAGTTCAAGTTCTGAGCCTTTTTTCAATGAGGAGAGTTACTTTCAGGAAAATGATTTGGTGCATGCAGTTGACACCAGTGGTCGTGCATATGAGGTGAAAGATAGTTGTGTGATGGAAAAAGAGAAACTTGTATCTAGAGATGCAGAAGAGGTGTTAGCTGATGAAGTTTTAGGGAGACGTACTAAGGGTCCAGTGTACACATGGAAATGTAGTAGTATTTGTAGTGTGCGACAGGAATCAATCGATTTGCTTCGAAATTTCTTACGTACATATAGTAAAAAAAGTCTCAAACAAAAAATGAAGATCCTGCAAGAGTTAGATCCTTGCAGAGTGAGAGAAAGCACAGGTTTGCAAGGGCATTCACTAGCTTGTCTTTCTAGAAAAGTTTGTCGGAGTGTTTTTCATCATTTTAGGATGTTAGCAGTGCATCATAATAACGTAAGGAAATTAGTGAGGAAGTTGTATTATGCAAAAAGTCCTGCACTTAAGCTTAAACAGTTAAATAGTGCTCTTTTGCATGGATCTGAAGTGGATGTGAAGACTATTTGTGAAGAAATTGAGTTTTGTTATTTTGGGAACCAAGAGGACAGTGTAGAAATAGATATAGTAATGGATGGTAATGCAGAAGATAATGGACAAATTTCAAGTATTGAAAAGTTTGATGAGGAAATTATCAAGTTTAAGGTGAAATCAAGTGAGAGGCCTAATTTAACTTGTGTGTGTTGTCGACGGACTCATTATAAAATTCAGACCAGGTTAGTTGATTTATATGCAAAAAGTGAATTGGAAAATAATAGTGAATGGAAGGATTTTGTAAGTTATTTGTTGGTGGAGAATTCTTTTGATTTGAGTTTGGATCAGCGTATTTGTAATTATTGTTTGAAAAAATTAAATGAAAATAAAATGCCTGCTAGAGCAGTTTATAATAATCTTCAGTTGATAGATATTCCTTCTGAATTGATGGATCTAAATACTTATGAATCTATTTTGATTCAATGTGTCCATCCTTTTCAGGCTATTGTACGCATGGAGCCTAAGACAGGGAAATTGCCTCCATCAGATTTACTGAGAGGATTAAAGGGAAGAGTTGTTTATTTGCCTCTAGATGTAAAGAAAAATATTAATACAATTGGTGTAGAAAGAGTAGAAGAAGATCTTTTAGTTATTCTAGTTAATGGGGTTCCAACAAAGAGTAAGACAATTTGGCAAGATTTAGTGGATGTTAAAAAAGTCAAGAAGGCAACGTTGTATTTGGTCAAAAACAATGAGTACTACAAAGATGTAAGTGTTGGAGCAGAGGAAACAGCTATAGAAGAAGATAGTGATTCTTCAGTTGGTCAAATTGAAAAAGTTGATGTGTCTAGAACTGAAGAAATATATGAACATTATACTGTTCATCCTTTGCATTCCAAAGAAGTAATGGGAAATGCAATTGACTTGTTTCAAATGAAAGCAGCAAAAGGAAGTCCCATTAGTGTATGGGAAGAAAGTTTGGAAGCTCGTTGTTTTCCACAATTATTTCCAACAGGTTGTGGTGGACGATATGATGATCGACCAGTTCAAATTCCTGCAGCTGAATACCGGACTCTAAGATTATATGCAGAAGATCCAAGGTTTCGTCAATGCATTCCATATTTATTTCATCTACTATTTGAAAGTGATTTGTCTGGGCTTTCTTATGCAGTTAATCATATATTAAAAAGTGGACCTCATTTGCAGAATGTTTGTGCAAGGGACTTTATGGAGAAAGTTAATCTGCAAGACAGTATTTTGGAATCTCAGCTAATCAATCTCATGGCATGTCAACGTGGAACCAACGAGTATTGGTTTCGTCGTCATGGAGAATTGAAATGGATGCTAAGAAACTTAGGAACTCCTACATGGTTCCTCACTCTTAGCTGTGCTGAGTATGCATGGGACGATTTACTTCAATTTCTACGAGAGGCAAATGAAAACATACCAAATATAGAATTGAAAACACCAGGAGAACTGTGTTCTTTAGATCCAGTGAATGTTTGCAGATATTTTAATCATAGATTTGAAGCTATGATGTCTTTTATTACCAACAAAAAAAATCCTCCCCTTGGAGAGGTTTTGGATTTCTTTTGGAGGAAGGAATATCAAGCGAGAGGTGCTCCTCATATACATATGTTGTTGTGGATTAAAGATGCACCCAAATTTGGATCAGATTCAGATGAAACAGTGATGAGTTTCATTGAAGAGTATTCAACATGTGCTGTTCCAAAATCTACTGAAGAAAACAATTTAAGGCAACAAGTTTTACGTTTTCAATCTCATCGTTGTGGAAAGTACTGTCGTAGAAAATTTAAAAAGAATGAAAAGGAAAACACGAAATGTCGTTTTGCATTTCCTCGACCAGTGATTTCTAAGGGAAGAGTAAATAATTTGATGTCATCTCTACGACATACTGTGACGAGGAAATCTCCCAAAAATACATATAATTTGAAAAGAAATGAAGAATCTAAGTACATCAACGATTACAACCCAGTGATTTTGTCCATGTGGAATGCTAACATGGATATTCAGTTCGTTGCTGACAACTCTATTGCTGTGGCTCGATATGTGACATCTTACATCACGAAAAAAGAAAAGACAGAATTGAAGGAAATGTGGGAGGATATTTCACATGAAAAGAGTCTAAGCAAGAAATTATACAGTTTCAGTCTGAAGATGTTGTCGCATCGAGACATTGGAGCATATGAATGTTCTGATCGGTTATCATCAGCAAGTCTCTATGCCAAATCAAGAACAATCATTTGGGTGAGTCTTGGTCTTGCTGCAACGCGAAATCGAGTTTTGAAATCTGTACAAGAAATTGAATATTTGGCGGAAAAAGAACCAAACAGTACAGATATTTTGAAGACAAATATGTTGGATACATACTATCCAAATAGAAGTACTCACCTTGAGAACACATGTTTGTATGAAGTTCTTCAAAACTACAGTTATAAGAGGAACATCACAGAAGATATCAATAATGGAAAATATGCACTCATTGGCTATGAAGGATGTCTAGTGAAGCAGAAAAAAGGCCATTTGATTAATCATCGAAAATTGAGTTGTGAAGTTCCAGACAAAAGAGAATTTTACTATTTAGCTCTTTTGCAACTCTTTAAGCCATGGCGTACAGAAGAGGAACTACTTGGAGATTTTCTCTGTTATGAAGACTCTTTTAATGCAACTAAGGATACCATAGAATGTCCTATTTTTCTAAATTATCTGCAAATGTTGAATGAAGAAATGGAGCAAGAAACTACAATTGCTGAAGAGATAGCTAGAAACAGTTCTCAAGATAGTCAGAGTTCTACTTCATTGAGCCAGGATCCACTAGGAGGACCAATTATCCAAAATGAAGCTGCCACTGCCATGGATGAGGTGGAAAGAGCTATGGAACAAGCTCAAGAGGATGGAGTTAACTTAGAAGATTTGGTAAAGCAACTAAACATTGAGCAGAAAAAGATATATGATGAAGTCACAGAGCAGATTGAACATGGATTCAGACATGAGAAAAAAGAGTGCTCATGTATATTATTTGACCCTGTCCGATTGTACGTAAGTGGAGAAGCGGGGACAGGAAAAAGTTTTCTAATTAAAGCAGTTGCAAGTTATCTGCAGAAAAGGACTGATTCACCACTGTCTTGTGTTGTAACTGCTCCAACTGGTCTGGCAGCACATAACATTAAAGGGATTACTCTACATCGTTTATTGATGCTGCCAGTTGAACATGATAATAAATTGCATTACAACAAGCTATCTGGAGATGCGTGTTCTGAAGTTTCAAGAGTCTTGAAGAAAATGAAACTTCTTATCATAGATGAAGTAAGCATGGTCTCAAATCTAATGCTTGCTTTTGTGCATTTGAGAATGCAAGAAATTCTTAAAACAGACTATGATGTGTTATTTGGAGGAAAACACATTATTGTTTTTGGAGATCTATTGCAGTTGACTCCAGTAAAAGGACAACCAGTGTTTAAAATGCTCACGCATGAAGATACCAGGAAGTCCCTTGGAAGCATTGGAAATGTTAATATATGGCTAAATTTTAAATATGCTGAACTGCTTCAAAATATGCGACAGGCCAAGGATGAAGATTATAAAAATATTCTACAAGATGTAAGAATTGGAAAAGTGACTGAGAAAGGGAAAAAAGCTTTGCATAGTCGATTAATTTCAAATTTGTATCCAAATGAAAACATTCTTCCAGAGAATATTTTTAAAAAAATGACTGAGAAGAAATCTGGGATATGTTTGATGCCAACTCTGCAAGAATGTTCCATCTTCAACCAAAAAATGTTAGACTTAGAAAATGAAGAGATTGTGAAACTGGAAGCAATAGATAAAATAGAGCATATGGGTGCAACAATTGTTTTGTCAGAAAATTTGAAAACTAAATTGGATTCATTGGAGAAAAGTATTTCAAAAACAGCTGGTTTTGAAAAGACTCTGAATGTGTGTTTAAATTGTCGTATCATTTTGAGAAGGAATTTAAATGTTGAAAGCGGTCTGGTAAATGGAGCAATGGGTTATGTTGTTGATTTTGTGAACTACAGAAATAGAGATGGAATTGAATTTTTAAAAATAAAATTTGATGGCATTGAAGAAGTACAACAAATAAGTCGTTGTTCTGCTAGATTTTTACTTGTAAAAGACTTATATGTTCGCCGAAAACAGTTTCCTGTTTGTTTGGCGTATGCGGTGACAATTCATAAATCTCAAGGTTTAAGTGTAGATAGTGCTTTGGTGAACATTGGAAGATCTGTGTTTAAAGAGGGTATGGCATATGTGGCATTATCTCGAGTCAGAACTTTATCAGGATTGTACTTGATTGCGTGTGATGAGACAAAGATTTCTGCAGATCTAGATTGTGTTAAAGAATACAATAGGTTAAGAAGAGAGTATGCTCCACACTTGCCTCAATATCCTCTGTTTGAAAAACGTGTGGTAGGCCGAAAAAAAAGAAATGAGGATAATTGTAGTGAGGTAGTTGCAAAAAGACAAAAAGTAGAGAAAACTGTAATTGAAAACAGGAAGAAAAAGAATTGTGGAGAAAATGTTGTTGGATTTCAGTTTGAAAATAGTTCTGGTCTCAACTGCTATGCTAATGTAGTGGTTAATGTTGTTTTTTTTCTTAAAAGTTTACAAGAACAGATTGATGAAAATCGGGATCAAAGAATGTGTGGTTTATTGAATTCTGTGTTTCAGAAATGTAGCAGTGGTACACCACAAATAGAAAGTGTAACAGAAATTCGAAATATTTTAGATTTGTGTTCTGGTCAAGATAAATTTTCACAGAACATTCAGCAGGATTGTCAGGAATTTTTAATGTATATGTTTGGTGTTTTGGAAGATGAAGGTGTAGATGTAGATAATCTTTTCAGTCTTTCTTATCAATGGCAGCATGACTGCCACAATTGTAGTTTATCAAGTACTACTAGAATAGACACTGAAAGATTTATATATTTGACTTTACCAGACTGTAAATCAGTGTCTTTTAAAAATCTAGTTAAAGCAGCAGATCATAATATGGTGTGTACCCAATGTAAATGTACAATGCTGTCCACATTATTTATACAAAGGTATGGGCAGTATATCATTTTAGTTTTCCAACGATGTAGACCTGATGGAACTAAATTGACAACTTCTATCAAAAATTTTGTGGCTTCTCAGTTATCAATTTCTGGAAGGACCTTTACAACTGAAGCTATTATTTATCATGATGGATCTTCGACCACCTCAGGACATTATACATGCTACTTAAAATCTGAAAATGGATGGAGTTACTGCAATGATTCTCATTTAACTTATAAACAACGTTTGCCTTATGACTCTACAAATTCTTATCTAGTGTTTTTAAAACCAAAGTTTTAGTAAAGGGAATTGGCCTTTGAAGACGGGAATAGTTAATAAAAGTTACTTAGTTAGTTAGTTAATCTAATATTTTAAATTATTTATCTCATGTAGATACTTTAAGTGGATCTCAAAGTAAAAAATACTGATATATCAGACACAAATTGGCCGTGAGGATTGTGTATGGTATGATGTTTTTAGATCTTTTTTCATAGGAAGTTGATGAAATGGAACTTATAAGGCACAGCAGACTTTTTTCCACGAAAAGGACCTTCACTATCTTCTATTTGGCCTCATGGAAAAGTAAGTGAATCAAAGATTAGTGTACATATATGAGATGTATGTTTGAATGGGTTTTTTTAAACACAATCTTTTAGATTGTGTTTTTTTTTTCCCGCTGTTATATGATGAAGACTTTGAACTCACTAATTTAAGTGGAATTCAATATATTCTGAGAACAGCAAAAATAAATAATGTAACATATTGTAGAAGTTATTGTGTAGTTTGCATTGTGTAATTTATATTGTGTTCACATTGTTATACACTCATTTTCTTTTTCACCCTTATTTACCTCTCTTTACTAATTTACACTCTTTTTTCATTGCTGTTTCTTTACTGCACTTCATTCACAACTTCTTAATCTAATAGGAACTATCTGCATTTCCTCTGTTCCTTCCACCACTTTTTATCTTTTTCATATTCTCTTAGTACCACTGCTTTAGTTTCCTAACCCTCTTTCTCTTTCTCCATTTTTTTTTCTTTCACACTCATTGTACTGTAGTTCAGTTAGTTCTTCATTTTGTCTTTCTTTGTACTTACTCTCTCACTCCTGTTTTATCCATCGTTCTATAATAACTTCATTTCTTTCATCCCTTCACTCTGTGACTTCACTTCACTCACTCTCAATCATCTTCTATTCCTCTATTTTATTTATAGTTTATCAATCTGACTTCTCTCCTTTTCACTCATTTTTCTTTTACTTTCTTATCTTTACTCATTTTGTTTTGATATTTTACATTCTTTTAGTATCTTATTTACCTTTAGGAATTTGTTCTCTAACTATTTCTTTTTCCTTTTTTTTTTCTTTCTACATTACTTTCTTTATGTTTTTGTATCCTTCACTATTGCTTCATTTCTTAGTAAACTTTTGTAGATTTTTAAACCTCATGAACTGTTTCTTCTATTTTATTATACATTTTTATGTAATTATAACATGTTTTTTCCTTTATCTTTCACAGATACAAATTTGCATAGATTATATGGTAAGTGTATTTGTAAAATGTTTTTTGTTATCACCTTTTGTTTTATTTTCACTATTTTTCTGTCACCCTACCGCACACCTATTTCCTTACTTTGCTTTCCTCACTTATTCTTTTCTTCCATGTTTACTTCCTACCACATTCAATTTCTTTCAGTACTTCTGCCTATGCACACTCCTTCACTTACCTTTTTTACTGGTTCACTTAGTCCCTTTGTGACAGTCCTTCTTTTACTCTCTCTCTCTTCTTTCTCTCTATTACTCCCTATGTGTTACCCTTATTCACTTACATGTACCCTCTTTCACCCCTCTTTACTTATATTCACTGCTATTTACTTTCCCTCCATCACTGCTATTCTTTTCCTCTGATTCCGTCACTACCTGTCATTCCCATACTTAACTGTCCTTCTTTTTACTTTCAACATCCATTTACATTCTCCCTTAACCTCTGCTTTAGTCTTCTTTCTATGTCTTCTTTCTTTTGCTCCCTTATTCATTTTTCTTTTTCTCAGTTACTTCCTCTTACATTTTTTCTCTGTCTTACTATCTATTACTCAGTCTCTCTGTGTTCCTCCCTTTAGCTCTCTTTCTCTTAACACCACTCTCTCTGTTACCATTCCTTATGGTTACTCCTTCATTATTTTTTTTTCTTTTTTTTTGTTAGTGCGCTGACGGTACGCGCACCGGTGCGCGTACCAGAAGCGCACCAGGGTGAAATATAAAAAAAAAATTATTTTAAATTAAAAATATTATCTCAATATACATTATAGTGTTCATTTTTACAAAAACATACTTTAGCAATTCACTAAAAAACACATAGGTATGAGTCTGTATAAAAAGTTAGGAATTAGCATTAAAAAAACCTATGAAATTCACTGAAAAAACCAAAGGTTTCACACCAGTTATAGTTAGGAATTAGCATTTAAAAAACCTATGAAATTCACTGAAAAAACCATAGGTTTCACACCAGTTATAGCTAGGAATTAGCATTTAAAAAACCTATGAAATTCACTGAAAAAACCATAGGTTTCACACCGGTTATAGTTAGGAATTAGCATTTAAAAAACCTATTAAATTCACTGAAAAAACCATAGGTTTCACACCAGTTCTAGTTAGCTGGAAATTTTACTGATATGAAACCATTGAAATTCCCACGTTATAGTTAGTCGGACTCACTATAACTTGCGCGTACAATGCACTGCTGATGACGTCACATATTACATCACTCATGACATGGTCAGTGACATCACTCATGACATCACTGATGACACCATCCTTGTAACATAGTGACAGACCTCCTTTCACTGTAAAGTAACCTTTGAAACACATATTCAAAAATAGAAACTAACATTAACAAAAAAGTGGATATACCCATACCAGTTACAACAACCAATTCAGTAATTTCACCATCTATATACAAATTCACACATTCACCAACAGTTTTATTTATTCACTCATACATATACTCACTCATCATATGTAGTGATACCCCTATTCATTCTGTTACACACTGACAGTCATCAAAAACTTACTCATACAGATACTCACACATGCAAATAAACTAATAAACATCCATTTATTTGCATATACAACTATACACACATTAGCACATTACTTCTAAGGAAACTTACACATACTTACTCTCTTAAACAATCACTTATAGAAACACATATTTATTTAAACAGGAACTCTTTCAATCTCTCAGTCTCACATATACTTACTTATATACATTAATTCTCATATATACAAGATTAAAACATATGTAGTTACTCATAAAGACACTAGTGAGAGAGGCATTCACTCTCTAACACACACATATACACACTCATCCACCCATACAATCCTACACAAATGCTGTCTTCAAAACACATACAAACAGTGAGTCAGTCATTGATGCACCTATGTGCTAAGTAACAGCCCCACCAAACCATACAGACACTCATACTGATACTAAAAAAAACATCTAATAACCCATATACACACATATGTAGCTACTCACCAACCCATGCAGCCACTTATACACAAAGTAAAACACTGATACATATATTTAAATATTTAAACATTACTCGCTAATATATGTATTCACTAAGATACACTTAATAAGCCAGTTAACCAATCAATTTTTTAAAAAACAACATCCATTTAGACACTTATTTAAACATTTATTCTTCCATCGATCTTAATATATACAAATATAAAATATATTTATTTTTCAGAAAGGCACACATTCACTGGATGGTGTCATCAGTGATGTCATGAGTGATGTCACTGACCATGTCATGAGTGATGTAATATGTGACGTCATCAGCAGTGCATTGTACGCGCAAGTTATAGTGAGTCCGACTAACTATAACGTGGGAATTTCAATGGTTTTATATCAGTAAAATTTCCAGCTAACTATAACTGGTGTGAAACCTATGGTTTTTTCAGTGAATTTAATAGGTTTTTTAAATGCTAATTCCTAACTATAACCGGTGTGAAACCTATGGTTTTTTCAGTGAATATATATATATATGTATATATATATATATATATATATATATATATATATATATATATATATATATATATATATATATATATTTCCTCACAAAGAACGTATCCCAGCACTCCGTTAGTTATGAAGGTTTGATTTATTCAGTGCAAAAAGTACAAGCCTACGCGTTTCGAACCCACTGGTTCCTTTTCATGGCGGCATAAATTTATACATATCTATAGACGAAGTACCGCACGCGTACCCTCCCGAGCATGAGCTTCATGCTAATTGGCTGTCAAAACACTCCAGCCAGGAAGTGTTGGCAGCCACCGTGTGCCTCGGTAGAACCAAGGCACAAGAGTGCAGTGAAAGAAAACACGCAAAGGGGGCATGGTAGAAAAACCCTGATCCCCCCCCCCTCCCCCCAGGCTCAAAAAAATGTTTGTTTTTTTTTTAATTATGGGATACGAGTACGGTACAGGGCTTTCATGTTATGTATGCGGAGGGGCTCACGGCCCCCCACAGCCCCAGAGAACACCACCCCCGTGGCTTGTTTTAGTTATAATAATGGGGGGCCCAGAGGGGCCTACCAGCCCTGGGGACCGCCACTCCTGGGGCTTTCACCTTATGGATGCGGGGGGCTCATGGCCCCCCGCAGCCTCAGGGACCGCGATCCCCTGGGCTTCTTTTTAAAAAGAAAAAACTTGTGTGGGGACCGCCACCTCCCCAGGGCTCCAATATTCAAAATAGGGGGGTCTGTGATGAACCCCCCAGCCCCGGAACCACCTCCCATGGGGCTTTTAACTGTTGGGAGCGGGCCATGCGCCCCCTCCTGGAGCCTTGTGGTGGCCCTTGGGACCGCCACCCCCCAGGGCTGGCTCCTGCAGTGTCCCGGGGTACCTACCACCGGGACACTGCTGTTTGCTATGATAGGGCGGAAGCCCCCTGGTGCTTTTGCAAGAGGGAAACTAAATTCCCTTGAATACTGGGGGTCCCTGGGGGCCTAGTAGCCCACCAGGAACCTCCAGTATGTGCCAGGGGACTGTATTGCAGAGAGGTGTAATGAGGCCGTGCCCCTTTTTACACCTCTCTGTAAAGCAGCCCCCTGGCGCATAGTGGAGGCTCCTGGTGGGCTAGTTGGCCCCCAGGGACCCCCAATATTCAAGGGGAATTACATTTCCCTCTGCAAACGCGCTAGGGGGTGCATTTGTAGAGTGGTGCAGGGAGGGGGCGGGCCTTGAGGTGACGGATTACAACACTCTGCAGGGGGAAGTAATTCCCCTTGAATACTGGGGTCCCTGGGGCCAAATAGCAGAGACCCTGGTACAGGGCAACCAATCCCTCTTCATACCTAAGTCCCTGTGGCCCACCTGCATGGGATCTGCCCCATCCCCGAAACAACACATTAAGAGCCTGGGCATGTGGCTCGACCAGGATCTCACGTTCAACACGCAAGCCAGAAAAACTGCAGGGGCCTGCTACGACATCCTTCGCACCACCCGCAAGATCCTCCCCCTCCTTCCCCCCGACTCCAGGAAGCTCCTAATTCAGAGTCTCCTACTATCGAGACTGGACTACGGAAATGCCCAGTATCTCGGAGCCCCTAAGAAAGTATAAGCAAAGCTGCAAGTGGTACAGAACTCCGCAGCCAGGCTTCTAACAGGTACAAACAGTAGAAGCTCCGCAAAACCTGCCCTAAGATCGCTCCACTGGCTACCCACCCAAGAAAGAGTTCATTTCAAAACCCTTTGTACCACCCATAAAATCCTTCATGACAAAGGACCCCACGTCCTAAAAAATCTCGTCAGACTGCACAAAGTCTCCAGGAACCTCCGATCCGCCCACTTACATCTTGCCCACGTCCCCAGAATTAGAAGGACTCGCACAGGGGTCCGCTTCTTTTCCTACAATGCTCCCATACTATGGAACTCCCTCCCTCTGACTCTGCGTCCTGAACCGAACCATCTGGCCTTCGGCAGGCTCCTGGCTGTTCCCATAATCCCTCCCCCCCTCCATCAGCTCATCCATCAGCGCTGGGACACTCACAGGCAGCCATGCGCTCTATAAATCCTTCTTCTTCTTCTTCTTCTTCCAGTATGCGTCAGGGGGCTGCGTTGCAGAATGGTGTAAAAAGGGGCGTGGCCTCTTTACACGTCTCTGCAATGCAGCCCCTGGTGCATACTGGAGGTTCCTGGTGGGCTAGTTGGCCCCCAGGGACCCCTAGTATTCAAGGGGAATTAGTTCCCCCTCTGCAAACACGCCAGGGGGCGCATTTGCAGAGTGGTGCAGGGAGGGGGCGGAGCTTGAGGTGACGGATTTTTACCACTCTGCAAATGCGCCCCCAGATGTGTAAAGAGGCCACGCCCTTTTTACACCATTCTGCAAGGCAGCCCCCTGGCACATACTGGAGGCTCCTGGTGGGCTAGTTGGCCCCCAGGGATCCCCAGTATTCAGGGGGACTTAATCCCCCAACTTAGAATGAGCCACGGGGCGTTTGCACAGTGGTGAAGGTAGGGGGTGGGGCTTGAGGTGATGTGTGTGCAAACATGCCCTGTGGCGCGTTTCAGGTTGGGGAAATTAATTCCTCTTCAATCCATGGGTCCCCTAGGGGCCAACTAGCCCACCAGGTACCTACAGTAAGCGCCGCAGAGCTGGGTTGCAGAGTGTTGTAAAAAGGGGCGTGGCCTCTAAATACCTCTCTGCAACGCAGCTCCCTGGCGCATACTGGAGGTACCTGGTGGGCTAGGTGGCCCACAGGGGCTCTCAGGAATGAAGAGGAATTGATTCTCTAACTTAAAACGTGCAACAGGGCGTGTTTGCAGACATGTCACCTCAGGCAATGCCCTCTTCCTTCATAAGTGTGGGAATACGCCCCATGGTGCGTTTTAAGTTGGGGGGTTTATTATCTTTCAATACTGAGGGTCCCTGAGGGCCAAATAGCCCAACAGGTATCTCCAGTATGCCCCAGGGAGCTGCGTTGTTGACAGGTGTTCAGAGGCCACTCCCCTTTTTACACCTCTCTGCAATGCAGCTCTGTGGTGCTTACTGGAGGTACCTAGTGGGCTAGTTGACCCTAGGCATCCTTAGGATTGAAGGGGACTTAATCTTTCAACTTAGAACGGTGACAGGGCACGTTTACACAGTGGTGAAGGGTGGGGACGGGGCCTGGTGTGATGTGTGCTAACACGCCCTGTGGCACGTTTTAAGTTGGGGAAACATTTAACTTCAAACCTAAGGGACCATGGGGGCTAAGTAGTCCACCAGGTGCTTCCAGGAAGCGTCACTGCCCTGCGTTGCGGAGAGGTTGTGCATGCCGTGCCCCTTTTTACATCTCTCTGTTACGCAGCTCTGTGGCGCTTATTGGATGTAGTACAAATTCCCATTTACTCACCTGTTATCAGGAGAGACCTCAGTGCTGCATCTTTTAGCCCAGTACTGATCCTCAAAAGTAATCTAACCATACTTACTGTAACTTGATTTTCCTTCCATAGGCTAACATTGACTAGTTTCACTTGGAAATTCTTCTAAGTGTGGAGTTTTGGAACTTTAAAATATTCACCTAAAATCATCCGAACAATGAATTCCGATTTACTCACCTGTTACCAGGAGAGACCTCAGTGCTGCATCTTTCAGCCACTACTGATCATGAAAAGTAATATTAACCGTACTTACAGTAACTTGAATTTCCTTCCATAGGAATCCATTGTCTGGTTTCACTTGGAAATTCTTCTGTGTGGAGTTTTGGAACTTTAAAACATTCCTCTAAAATCAGCCGAACTACGAATTCTGATTTACTCACCTGTTATCAGGAGAAACCTCAGTGCTGCATCTTTCAGCCCACTACTGATCCTGAAAAGTAATTCTAATCGTGCTTACAGTAACTTGAATTTACTTCCATAGGCTAACATTAACTGGTTTCACTTGAAAGTGTGTAGTTTTGGAACTTTAAAAAATTCCTCTAAAATTAGCCGAACTACGAATTCCGATTTACTGACCTGTTATCAGGAGAGACCTTAGTGATCCTGAAAAGTAATTTTAACCGCACTTACCACTAACTTGAATTTCCTTCCATAGGATTTCATTGCCTGTTATATAAAATATATATACATTGAAAAAAATATTTACAAAAAACAAATATTAAAATTTCAATATTAAAAAAAAATTTTTTTTCAATTTATATTAAAAATATGTAATGTAATTTAAAAAATAAAATATCTGAAAATACATAGTTTAAAACAATATAGTAAATCAGTATAAACAAATATAACAATTAATACATTTAAAAATTATCATTTACAAAACCTTTGAAATTCACTGAAAAAACCATAGGTTTCAGCCACGTTAAAGTTAGGAATTAGCATTTAAAAAACCTTAGAAATTCACTGAAAAAAACATAGGTTTCACACATGTTATCGTAAGCTGGACATTTCACTCTTACAAAACCATTGAAATTCTCCTGTTACTATAACTTGCGCGCCCGCAATCTACTGCTGATGACGTCACATATTACATCACTCATGACATGGTCAGTGATATCACTCATGACATCTCAAATTTGAGATACCAATACCAATTACAACAACCTAATCAGTAATACCAACTTCTACATAAAGATCCACTCATTCACCAACAGTTCTATATAGTTACTCATACATGTACTCACTCATCATATGTACTCATACACCTATACATCCTGTTACACACCAACACTCATCCATAGAGTTACTCACACACATACTCAAACATCCATTTACTTGCATATACAGCTATACACACACACCACTACACTTACTTCTACAGAAACGTACACATGCTTACTCTCTTAAACAATCACTTATAAAACACATACTTATTTATACAGGAACTCTTCCAATCTCTCACTCTCACATATACTCACTTATATACATCAATACTCACATATACTTGTTTAAAACATATGTACTTACTCATAAAGACACTATTGAGACAGTCATTCACTCACTAACACATCCATACACACACTCACCCACCCATACAGTCCTGCACACATGCTCTCTTCAAAACACATACAAACAGTGAGTCACTCATTCATGCATCTATGCGCTAAGTAATATCCCCCACTGAACCATACACACATTCATACTGATACTCAAAAAAAACAACTAATAACTCATATAGACACTCATGCAGCTACTCACCAACCCATGCAGCCACTTATACACAAAGTGAGACACTGATACAGATATTTAAATATTTAAACATTACTCGCTAATACATGTATTCACTAAGATACACTTAATAAGTAAGTTATACAATCAATTTTACAAAACAAACCATCCATTTAGACACTTATTTACCCATTTATTCTTCCATCGACCTTTATATATACATATATTAAAAATATGTATTTTTCAGAAAGACACACATTCACTGGATGATGTCATCAGTGATGTCATCAGTGATGTCATTTGAGATGTCATCAGTGATGTCATGAGTGACGTCACTGACCATGTCATGAGGGGTGTAATATGTGATGTCATCAGCAGTGGATTGCGGCCGTGCGAGTTATAGTTATCTGAACTAACGGGGGAATTTGAATGGTTTAGTATGAGTGAAATGTCCAGCTAACTATAACATGTGTGAAACCTATGGTTTTTTCAGTGAATTTCTAAGGTTTTTTAAATGCTAATTCCTGACTATAACGTTTCTGAAACCTATGTTTTTTTCAGTGAATGTATATATATATATATATATATATATATATATATATATATATATATATATATATATATATATATATATATCCACACAGTGCAGGATATCCCAAAGCGGAGAGACCACAGGAGGTTTGCACATAGCTCGTATTCCTTTATTCTTTTGATGGTAGCTTGCCAGCAGTTACAGCCACAGTAAAATCACCCCACAAAATAAGTTCGCCAGACGCGTTTCAGGACACCCAAAGTCCTTTCTTCAGTGGCTTGAAGTGGAAGGGAAACAGGAAGCACTCATGATTTAAAGCGCCAAAGTCAATACCCAACACCTGCCTGTGAGGGCGTGGCCGTGTGAACAGCCTTCTGGATGTTGGAGTGCACGATTGTTTTACCCATGTGGGCGTGCTGCTTGAGTCCTCTAAAATGTTCCATGATTATTTCCCAAGTGGGTAGGTGCAGATTAATGTGCGTGAACTGCCTTGCTTTTCAGCCGCCAGTGACGAGCGAACGAGCCCCCTTCCTGCAGGGCGCCTGTTCATCTCCTTCCATGATTCTGACATTGGTAGTGTCAAATCCGGAGCCGCTCATCAGCGGTGGGTCATCTCCCCGACCGGGACCGGCCGGAAAACATCCACACAGTGCAGGATATCCCAAAGCGGAGAGACCACAGGAGGTTTGCACATAGCTCGTATTCCTTTATTCTTTTGATGGTAGCTTGCCAGCAGTTACAGCCACAGTAAAATCACCCCACAAAATAAGTTCGCCAGACGTGTTTCAGGACACCCAAAGTCCTTTCTTCAGTGGCTTGAAGAGGAAGGGAAACAGGAAGCACTCATGATTTAAAGCGCCAAAGTCAATACCCAACACCTGCCTGTGAGGGCGTGGCCGTGTGAACAGCCTTCTGGATGTTGGAGTGCGCGATTGTTTTACCCATGTGGGCGTGCTGCTTGAGTCCTCTAAAATGTTCCATGATTATTTCCCAAGTGGGTAGGTGCAGATTAATGTGCGTGAACTGCCTTGCTTTTCAGCCGCCAGTGACGAGCGAACGAGCCCCCTTCCTGCAGGGCGCCTGTTCATCTCCTTCCATGATTCTGACATTGGTAGTGTCAAATCCGGAGCCGCTCATCAGCGGTGGGTCATCTCCCCGACCGGGACCGGCCGGAAAACATCCACACAGTGCAGGATATCCCAAAGCGGGGAGACCACAGGAGGTTTGCACATAGCTCGTATTTCTTTATTCTTTTGATGGTAGCTTGCCAGCAGTTACAGCCACAGTAAAATCACCCCACAAAATAAGTTCGCCAGGCGCGTTTCAGGACACCCAAAGTCCTTTCTTCAGTGGCTTGAAGTGGAAGGGAAACAGGAAGCACTCATGATTTAAAGCGCCAAAGTCAATACCCAACACCTGCCTGTGAGGGCGTGGCCGTGTGAACAGCCTTCTGGATGTTGGAGTGCGCGATTGTTTTACCCATGTGGGCGTGCTGCTTGAGTCCTCTAAAATGTTCCATGATTATTTCCCAAGTGGGTAGGTGCAGATTAATGTGCGTGAACTGCCTTGCTTTTCAGCCGCCAGTGACGAGCGAACGAGCCCCCTTCCTGCAGGGCGCCTGTTCATCTCCTTCCATGATTCTGACATTGGTAGTGTCAAATCCGGAGCCGCTCATCAGCGGTGGGTCATCTCCCCGACCGGGACCGGCCGGAAAACATCCACACAGTGCAGGATATCCCAAAGCGGAGAGACCACAGGAGGTTTGCACATAGCTCGTATTCCTTTATGCTTTTGATGGTAGCTTGCCAGCAGTTACAGCCACAGTAAAATCACCCCACAAAATAAGTTCGCCAGACGCGTTTCAGGACACCCAAAGTCCTTTCTTCAGTGGCTTGAAGTGGAAGGGAAACAGGAAGCACTCATGATTTAAAGCGCCAAAGTCAATACCCAACACCTGCCTGTGAGGGCGTGGCCGTGTGAACAGCCTTCTGGATGTTGGAGTGCGCGATTGTTTTACCCATGTGGGCGTGCTGCTTGAGTCCTCTAAAATGTTCCATGATTATTTCCCAAGTGGGTAGGTGCAGAATAATGTGCGTGAACTGCCTTGCTTTTCAGCCGCCAGTGACGAGCGAACGAGCCCCCTTCCTGCAGGGCGCCTGTTCATCTCCTTCCATGATTCTGACATTGGTAGTGTCAAATCCGGAGCCGCTCATCAGCGGTGGGTCATCTCCCCGACCGGGACCGGCCGGAAAACATCCACACAGTGCAGGATATCCCAAAGCGGAGAGACCACAGGAGGTTTGCACATAGCTCGTATTCCTTTATTCTTTTGATGGTAGCTTGCCAGCAGTTACAGCCACAGTAAAATCACCCCACAAAATAAGTTCGCCAGACGCGTTTCAGGACACCCAAAGTCCATTCTTCAGTGGCTTGAAGTGGAAGGGAAACAGGAAGCACTCATGATTTAAAGCGCCAAAGTCAATACCCAACACCTGCCTGTGAGGGCGTGGCCGTGTGAACAGCCTTCTGGATGTTGGAGTGCGCGATTGTTTTACCCATGTGGGCGTGCTGCTTGAGTCCTCTAAAATGTTCCATGATTATTTCCCAAGTGGGTAGGTGCAGATTAATGTGCGTGAACTGCCTTGCTTTTCAGCCGCCAGTGAAGAGCGAACAAGCCCCCTTCCTGCAGGGCGCCTGTTCATCTCCTTCCATGATTCTGACATTGGTAGTGTCAAATCCGGAGCCGCTCATCAGCGGTGGGTCATCTCCCCGACCGGGACCGGCCGGAAAACATCCACACAGTGCAGGATATCCCAAAGCGGAGAGACCACAGGAGGTTTGCACATAGCTCGTATTCCTTTATTCTTTTGATGGTAGCTTGCCAGCAGTTACAGCCACAGTAAAATCACCCCACAAAATAAGTTCGCCAGACGCGTTTCAGGACACCCAAAGTCCTTTCTTCAGTGGCTTGAAGTGGAAGGGAAACAGGAAGCACTCATGATTTAAAGCGCCAAAGTCAATACCCAACACCTGCCTGTGAGGGCGTGGCCGTGTGAACAGCCTTCTGGATGTTGGAGTGCGCGATTGTTTTACCCATGTGGGCGTGCTGCTTGAGTCCTCTAAAATGTTCCATGATTATTTCCCAAGTGGGTAGGTGCAGATTAATGTGCGTGAACTGCCTTGCTTTTCAGCCGCCAGTGACGAGCGAACGAGCCCCCTTCCTGCAGGGCGCCTGTTCATCTCCTTCCATGATTCTGACATTGGTAGTGTCAAATCCGGAGCCGCTCATCAGCGGTGGGTCATCTCCCCGACCGAGACCGGCCGGAAAACATCCACACAGTGCAGGATATCCCAAAGCGGAGAGACCACAGGAGGTTTGCACATAGCTCGTATTCCTTTATTCTTTTGATGGTAGCTTGCCAGCAGTTACAGCCACAGTAAAATCACCCCACAAAATAAGTTCGCCAGACGCGTTTCAGGACACCCAAAGTCCTTTCTTCAGTGGCTTGAAGTGGAAGGGAAACAGGAAGCACTCATGATTTAAAGCGCCAAAGTCAATACCCAACACCTGCCTGTGAGGGCGTGGCCGTGTGAACAGCCTTCTGGATGTTGGAGTGCGCGATTGTTTTACCTATGTGGGCGTGCTGCTTGAGTCCTCTAAAATGTTCCATGATTATTTCCCAAGTGGGTAGGTACAGATTAATGTGCGTGAACTGCCTTGCTTTTCAGCCGCCAGTGACGAGTGAACGAGCCCCATTCCTGCAGGGCGCCTGTTCATCTCCTTCCATGATTCTGACATTGGTAGTGTCAAATCCGGAGCCGCTCATCAGCGGTGGGTCATCTCCCCGACCGGGACCGGCCGGAAAACATCCACACAGTGCAGGATATCCCAAAGCGGAGAGACCACAGGAGGTTTGCACATAGCTCGTATTCCTTTATTCTTTTGATGGTAGCTTGCCAGCAGTTACAGCCACAGTAAAATCACCCCACAAAATAAGTTCGCCAGACGCGTTTCAGGACACCCAAAGTCCTTTCTTCAGTGGCTTGAAGTGGAAGGGAAACAGGAAGCACTCATGATTTAAAGCGCCAAAGTCAATACCCAACACCTGCCTGTGAGGGCGTGGCCGTGTGAACAGCCTTCTGGATGTTGGAGTGCGCGATTGTTTTACCCATGTGGGCGTGCTGCTTGAGTCCTCTAAAATGTTCCATGATTATTTCCCAAGTGGGTAGGTGCAGATTAATGTGCGTGAACTGCCTTGCTTTTCAGCCGCCAGTGACGAGCGAACAGCCCCCTTCCTGCAGGGCGCCTGTTCATCTCCTTCCATGATTCTGACATTGGTAGTGTCAAATCCGGAGCCGCTCATCAGCGGTGGGTCATCTCCCCGACCGGGACCTGCCGGAAAACATCCACACAGTGCAGGATATCCCAAAGCGGAGAGACCACAGGAGGTTTGCACATAGCTCGTATTCCTTTATTCTTTTGATGGTAGCTTGCCAGCAGTTACAGCCACAGTAAAATCACCCCACAAAATAAGTTCGCCAGACGCGTTTCAGGACACCCAAAGTCCTTTCTTCAGTGGCTTGAAGTGGAAGGGAAACAGGAAGCATGAGTGCTTCCTGTTTCCCTTCCACTTCAAGCCACTGAAGAAAGGACTTTGGGTGTCCTGAAACGCGTCTGGCGAACTTATTTTGTGGGGTGATTTTACTGTGGCTGTAACTGCTGGCAAGCTACCATCAAAAGAATAAAGGAATACGAGCTATGTGCAAACCTCCTGCGGTCTCTCCGCTTTGGGATATCCTGAAACGCGTCTGGCGAACTTATTTTGTGGGGTGATTTTACTGTGGCTGTAACTGCTGGCAAGCTACCATCAAAAGAATAAAGGAATACGAGCGATGTGCAAACCTCCTGTGGTCTCTCCGCTTTGGGATACCCTGCACTGTGTGGATGTTTTCCGGCCGGTCCCGGTCGGGGAGATGACCCACCGCTGATGAGCGGCTCCGGATTTGACACTACCAATGTCAGAATCATGGAAGGAGATGAACAGGCGCCCTGCAGGAAGGGGGCTCGTTCGCTCGTCACTGGCGGCTGAAAAGCAAGGCAGTTCACGCACATTAATCTGCACCTACCCACTTGGGAAATAATCATGGAACATTTTAGAGGTCTCAAGCAGCACGCCCACATGGGTAAAACAATCGCGCACTCCAACATCCAGAAGGCTGTTCACCCAGCCACGCCCTCACAGGCAGGTGTTGGGTATTGACTTTGGCGCTTTAAATCATGAGTGCTTCCTGTTTCCCTTCCACTTCAAGCCACTGAAGAAAGGACTTTGGGTGTCCTGAAACGCGTCTGGCGAACTTATTTTGTGGGGTGATTTTACTGTGGCTGTAACTGCTGGCAAGCTACCATCAAAAGAATAAAGGAATACGAGCTATGTGCAAACCTCCTGTGGTCTCTCCGCTTTGGGATATCCTGCACTGTGTGGATGTTTTCCGGCCGGTCCCGGTCGGGGAGATGACCCACCGCTGATGAGCGGCTCCGGATTTGACACTACCAATGTCAGAATCATGGAAGGAGATGAACAGGCGCCCTGCAGGAAGGGGGCTCGTTCGCTCGTCACTGGCGGCTGAAAAGCAAGGCAGTTAACGCACATTAATCTGCACCTACCCACTTGGGAAATAATCATGGAACATTTTAGAGGACTCAAGCAGCACGCCCACATGGGTAAAACAATCGCGCACTCCAACATCCAGAAGGCTGTTCACACGGCCACGCCCTCACAGGCAGGTGTTGGGTATTGACTTTGGCGCTTTAAATCATGAGTGCTTCCTGTTTCCCTTCCACTTCAAGCCACTGAAGAAAGGACTTTGGGTGTCCTGAAACGCGTCTGGCGAACTTATTTTGTGGGGTGATTTTACTGTGGCTGTAACTGCTGGCAAGCTACCATCAAAAGAATAAAGGAATACGAGCTATGTGCAAACCTCCTGTGGCCTCTCCGCTTTGGGATACCCTGCACTGTGTGGATATATATATATATATATATATATATATATATATATATATATATATATATATATATATATATATATATATATATTACCTACTGGCGATAGCCAGTAGGTATATATAGTTAGGATTTTTTCTCTATGGAACTTTTGAAAATTCTATGTCTAATAACTTTGGCGTTTGTGGACGGAATCGGCTGAAATTTTCAGGGAAATGGCAGATTTTGTTTCCGAGCAGCCCCTGAAAATGTGGCGGGGTTCCGTCAAGGGGGGCCGAGAAAAAAGGGGGTCCCAAAACGTGTTTTTCCCATTCATTTTTCCGTAGGGCGTTTGGCCTCACTTTTAGCTCGAACGGCTGAATGGATTTGCACGAAACTTGGCAAAATTGTAGGGACTGTTAGCCCGATGTGCCTTTGCTGGGTCTCAATATATGTGCTCCAGTGGATTTTTAGAAATTAACATTTAAAAAAACAGATATATCTGTGACAGCGTCCTGGATAGCGCACTAGTTCGCGTACCATTCGCGTAACGGAGCTTTGCAAAGCGAAGCTGATTGGCTGTCCGGTGTCTGTCAACATTCTAAACAGTCCGTAGCGGCCGCCATCTTGTCTCTCGGTACAATTGAGAGACAAGAGGAGGCCAAAACGAAGGGGGAAAAGAAGGAAAGGGGGCAAGGTAGACCTCTTCTGAACCCCTAGGATTGATGAGGGGGATATTAAAGTGCCCCGCGGGGCCCCAAAAAAAAAAAATCGATTTTTTGTTGTAAAGGCGCAAATCGGTACGTGAACCGGGCAGCTAACCAGCAGCGTAATGGGAGTCTGAGGAGAAGCTAATTGGCTGTCAACATTGTAAACAGTCTGGAGCGGCCGCCATCTTGTCTCTCGGTAGGATCGAGAGACAAGAGGTGGTGAAAAACGAAGAGGGAAATGAAGGAAAGGGGGCAAGGTAGACCCCTCCTGACCCCCTAGGATTGATGAGGGGATATTAAAGTGGCCCGCGGGGCAAAAAAAAAAAAATTGCGATTTTTCGCCGTAGAGGCGTGTCCCGGTACGCGAACCGGGCAGCTAACTGGGCAGCTAACCGGCAGCGTAACGGGAGTCTGAGGAGAAGCTGATTGGCTGTCAACATTGTAAACAGTCCGGAGCGGCCACCATCTTGTCTCTCGGTAGGATCGAGAGACAAGAGGTGGTGAAAAACGAAGGGGGAAATGAAGGAAAGGGGGCAAGGTAGACCCCTCCTAACCCCCTAGGATTGATGATGGGGTTATTAAAGTGCCCGCGGGGCAAAAGAAAAAAAAAGAAAATTGCGATTTTTCGCGGTAGAGGCGCTTCCCGGTACGCCAACCGGGCAGCTAACCGGCAGCGTAACGGGAGTCCGACATCTTGTGTTTTTGGAGCGTCCGGTTTGCGTACCGGGTAGCGTTCCGGTAAGCGTAACAAGGGGAAAACCAAGAGAAACAGTAAAATAAAATTTAAAGGAATAGATTTCCACCAAACTTGGCAAAATTGTAGGGACTGTTTGTTTGTTGTGCCTTTGCAAGGCCTCAAGATATGTGCACGTGTGGATTTTGTCTAATTAAGGTTAAAAAAAAATATATATATCTGTAAGCGTGCTCTGGCGCGCTTACGTTACGGGTTTTGTTTGCGCTGCAGAGACGATACGTCACGTTTATGCGACGCGTCATGAGGCGTCTCACGTGGCTACGTGATACGTCACGTAATACAGAATATATTTTACAGCTATAGATATTAGCTTTTAAAAAACCAATGAAATTCACTGAAAAAACCATAGGTTATAGACCATATATAGTTAGGAATTTGCATTTACAAAACCATGAAAATTCACTTAAAAAACCATTGGTTATAGACCATATATAGTTAGGGATTAGCATTTACAAAACCTTAATTTACTCGCACAAAACCATAGAAATTCGCATATATAGTTAGTTGCAATAACTATATATCGCGCACCCGCAATCCACTGCTGATGATGTCACATATTACATCATTCATGACATGGTCAGTGACATCACTGATGACATCACTGATGACATCTCAAATGACATCACTGATGAAATCACTGATAACATCTCATTTGACATTACTGATCACATCACTGATGATATCATTCATGTGATAATACGATGAACCTCTTCAGACTCTAATATAACCTTAGATACAATCAGTGTAAACTCACAGACTGTCACTCATCCATGGAGTTACTCACACATCAAGTCAGTCATGCAGAAAATCAGACACACCTCCATTTACTCAACTATACAGTTATACACACCTTACTTATTCAAACATATACTAACACATATTTACTCTCTTATACAATCCCTGATACAAGTTCACAATGATCCATACAGCCACTCACACATTCACTGGCTCTTATGCACAGTTATTTATATATGTCAACTCTCACATGTACTGTGTTTTACATATGTACTTACTTTGACATGTAGCACTGAGAAATCCATTCAATCACCAATACACTCATGCACACAGTCAACCACCCATACAGCTGTTTCCACATGCACTTTTGAACCCATACATCTAGTGAATCAACTGCTCACACATCTATGCACAGAGTCACACAGCTCCCAGCCACCCACTCACACACTCAGTCTCACATACAAATACTTGGGCAACCAATCAATAACCCATATAGTTACTCATATAGGTACTGATTAACACATGCAGCAGTTTACAGAACAGATATAATGATGCACAAATTAAGTCAGTTTAGTCACTAACCCATGCACTCAGTGAGACTCATTTAATCACTCTCTCATACAGTCAGTCATGCACCTACTAAATTCTTCATCCAGACACTTATACATCCATTAATTCTTTAATATGTAAGACATATTTTAACTTTACAGAAACATACAGTCACTGGATAATGTTATCAGTGATGTCATCAGTGATGTCACTGACCATGTCATGAATGATGTAATATGTGACATCATCAGCAGTGGATTGCGGGTGCGCGATATATAGTTATTGCAACTAACTATATATGCGAATTTCTATGGTTTTGTGCGAGTAAATTAAGGTTTTGTAAATGCTAATCCCTAACTATATATGGTCTATAACCAATGGTTTTTTCAGTGAATTTTCATGGTTTTGTAAATGCAAATTCCTAACTATATATGGTCTATAACCTATGGTTTTTTCAGTGAATATATATATACATATATATATACACACATAGATGGCGTGCTTCTGCCGCTTGAGACGGCGGGCACTCGACGGAGTTCGCCAGTCCCTAAATATTGTACAGCACTCCTGGTCCAATTTTCTTTTGCTCGAAAACAACCAGAGTCGAGGCCCCAATGTACTTAACATTGCTTCAGGTTTATTTGGCACAAGAAAACCCCTACGCGTTTCGAGATCAGCCGATCTCTTGCTGACGGGTGGAGCTTAGGTGTACCGCCATTCTTTTTAAAGTGAAAATTACCGTGTTACAAGCTCACTTGTGATCTATAGACATAGACAAGGTATTTTCGTTGCTACAATGTCCTCAAGTTCATAAAAGAACGTTATAAAGTTTAAATTGTTCAAATCAATTCCATTGCATTATTATCATGCATTAAAGTGTTATTGGAACAGGATATAAGTCCTCGTTATGATACATAGAAAAATACCGTACATTATCCCCAGTGGGCTCAAGGCTAATGATAGTTCACGCCGGCAGTCATTGTTTGCATCTTGTGCTGTTTCGTATTTTTCAATTTGCAAAATGTCTTTAACGTCTGAGTGTTGCCCATGTGGGCGATTGTACTTTTTAGTTCAAACGATGCTTCACACACTGCCGTATGATTAAATGCCAATATCGTGCCCTAGTGGGCAAATCAATGTATCCATTATTATTATCCTTCCAGTTCCTGTAATCAAGAAAGACATTGCTACTTTAGCAGAATTATCTATGTCAGATCCCATGCTTCTTAAGTTAAAATCATGTTAAAATTACAAGAATACAGTTACAGAGCAAACAGAAGGTACTTGACACACCTTTACATGACAATTTCAATTTTGTAGGTGAATAGCTAATTCCTCCCCCAGGTTATGTCCCATGGGTTGCATTGTGTTATACTTAATGATATATTTTGATTCCAGCTTTCTTAGTTCCAGCCATCTGTTAAACCCCTCTCTCCCTGTTCTCCACACAATCCAGTACTTAAAATTTCATTAGATTTGGATTTTTGCTGTGTTCCTCCGCAAAGTGTCTAGCAACTGGATACTGTTTATTTATATTCTTAATTGCCCTTTGGTGTTCTAGGATTCTCAGTTTAGCTTGCTTTGTGGTATATATATATATAATATATAATATATATATATATATTACCTACTGGCGGTCGCCAGTAGGTAGTTATAGTTAGGACCTAGTTTTCATAGGAAATCCTCAACATTCTATTTGGATTAACTTTGGCCCCGGTGGATGAATCTTCGCGAATTTCTCAAAGAAGATGGCTCGGTCCGCTGCGGTCCTTCCCTGAAAGTTTGGGGGGGATTCGTCTAGTCGGGGCTGAGATAAAAGGGGGTCTCAAAACGTGTTTTCTCCATGTTATTTTCCATAGGACGTTTAGACACGGCTACAGCTCGAACGGCTGAATGGATTTATAAGAAATTTGACAAAACGGTAGAGTCCGGCACGCAGATTACGCTTTTTTTGAATGGTGTAAATCCGTTCAGTAGTTGCTGAGAAAATTAAAGTTGAAGTCAATTATATATCTATACGCGCGCACGGGTGCGAGCACTCGTGCAGCTGTGCGCGAGCGGATTTTTTTTGCTGTGTGACGTCTGTGAACGTTCGATTCGAAGGAAATCAGGAAGTGTTGACCGCCATTTTGTTAGTGCGAGTGAATATATTGTATATTTCAAAGCGTTGGAACATGGAAAGGGGAGAAGGTAGAGATTGTCTGGCCACGTAGGTTTTCTCAGGGGGTGCAGTAAGGCCCTTGAACGCGAAAATATATATATATTTTTTTTTTAAAGTTGCAGGGTGCGCGCACCCGGTAGCGCACACCTATTTACAAGAGTGTGAAAATGGAGATAAATCAGAAGTTTGAGTGCTTAGATATAAGGTGGCTCTGAAAAGACCCCTTGTGTTAATTGAGTTTTTTCTGCATTTATAAGTAAGTACCGATGCAGAGTCTCATGTTACAGAGGAAGATTCTGTTTCCCTCATCCGTGAAATGAACACCATCTCTCCTATAGATGCCCTGCATGTTGTAACGCAAGTTGTTGTGGTAAATAGAACCCATGCTATAATCTCTGAGGAAAGCAGAAACAGATTTATTTACATGTTTCCTTGCTTTCTCAATTTGTGCACAATGTTGATTGGACCAATTCCATTTCTGTCTTTGGCATATATTGGAATATACCAAGGCAGTTCGAGGAAAAAGTGTCATCAATTGTCGAAAGGTGTCTTTTAGAAGCATTTCCAGACCTACCCCAGTCAATGTGCCTAGATCGTTCCCACCACAGTGCACAATTATAAGGTCTGGTTCTGAGAGATGCATAAAAGTTTTCACCAAAGGCATCACTTGGTGACATCTCAATCCTCTCTGGCCAATCCACGTTATCTGCACATTTGGTAAATCAAGGTTGGAAATTCATCTGTTTGCTGCATATTTTCCACTCCAGTGAATATAGCTGTGGCCTAAAAGCCAAACCTTCATTTTCAAGGCACATGCACTCGTACTCCGATGGGTTCTGGAAGTGGAATGGTAGTTAGAAGCTGAAAGTCAGGATAAAAAAATGGATGAGGCTTGGTGTGGTTGAAAGAATAAAAATGATTGGTTGATTGTAATACGTCAAGATTGATGTTAATGTTTATGTAAAACGAAAAGTACTATTGGGTGTCAAAAAAATGACATGTAACAGAGCTGTGGATAGGCAGGTGTTTCTGGAGGGAAAACAGTCTTCTTAGTTTGATGTAGAACGTTGAGATATGAACTTTTGACCTGTGCCTTCAGCCAGGTGCAGAATGAGGTGTTACCATGGAAACAGCCAGAGAAGGCAGTGGGTGATGGGTGACCTTTATGTGACAATGAAAATATTGTAAGGGACAACCAACTGAAATGTAAATTTGATTTCAAAATTTTGCGGGAAGAAATATGATTGGTTGAAGAGACATATATGAGTCTGTATTGACAGGATATCTGTGCCATTTAATTTTGGTTGCAGTGATAGAAGCATTATTCAGAGTTCCGCAAACGATTATCTGTTTTGTGACTGTCACTGTTCTACATCGTACAAAGCATTGGTAAAGGTAAGTCTGTAACTGTTTGCTTTGTCATGTAGTGTAAAATGTGGTTTAGTCACTAAAATTGGTTCATTTTCCTCAGTTTCAAAGTAACCTCATTTTTGGCTGTCATAATGTCTTGTATTTTTAAAACTATTTTTCCATTTCGTTTCATCACTCTTTATCGACATTATTTGTTTGCAATTATTAGTTTTACATTTTGCATAATAAATTTCAATAAGCTAAATGGTGTTCAGTCATGTTCTTATGTAATCTTTTACTGTTAGTTTTTTAAATTCACTGTGAGTCAGAGACGAAACTATAACAAGATATCAACATTTTAAAGGATAATAGCTATGATAATGCATTAAAAGAAGAGAAAAAGGGGGAAAGAACAAGAGATTATATCAATAAGTAAATAAATAAATACATAGAATGTCGGTAAAAAAACAATTCATGGTGGTTTGGGAACTTCTTTTAATATGGGGTGATCTTGAGCAAATGTTTGCGCAGATATGTCTAAGAAAATAGCCACAGGAGACCATATATGTTCTCTTTTCAGGAGTAAAGACATGGGGAGACATATACACAATAAAGTCTATGGTTATAGCAAACACTATACCACCAAGCTTGAAAAGAAAGTTGTACAGATTGTTTCCAATTTTTTGGTATTTATTATAAGGCAATTGCAATTATTAAATCTACGACATCTTGTTAGAAGTAAAAGCATGCCAATGGTCAGATAATGAGCCCAGAAAGAAATCCGTAGGTAAATAAGGAAAGTGAGTGTGAAAGATTACATTGATCTGAGACCACACTTTCAACCACAATTGATGAGTGGAGGGACAGTAAAAATGCATGTGGTGTAAATCAGCATGAGGAGTGTTACATGACCAGCAGTTTGTGGATAATGTGGAATTAAATTTATGCAAGGACATTGGAGTAAACAAAAGTCGATTGTAATTGAAGAAAATTGTTTGTGTCGTACTCGCTGATCTAGAAGTTTTGCGGAGTTTTGACCATAATTTACCCCAAAAAGCAACGGACCATGATGTGTGGAACTCATGTTCCCATTAGAGTTCTTTATTACTTTTAGTTCTGAGTTCAAGGGGTGTGTTAAGAAATGTATATATAGATGAGGCTTTAGATTGGGCACTTAAAATAGGAAGTATATTACGGTAAGGTAGTATGGAGGGTGGAATGGAAGATATTGATGAAAAAATGAGGATATATTTTGAGTCAATATCTTAAATTTGGATGAAAAAGATTTTGGCAATTTATAAAAAGATTGTGCTTCAGAAAAAGTAAGCAAAGTATCATTAGAGCAAAGTTGTCCCGCCAAGCTTTCCTAAATATGGGTTTGTTGTTAATTTTAAGAAAGCGATTTTGCCAGATGGAGGAGTGAAGATTGATCTTTACATGAAAGGTGAGAAATCAGAAAAGAGTGATATAACCTATGGGTCGTTCTATATGTAGGTGAAGATAAAAAGCGTGTCTCATGAGTAAATTTAAGAGATTCGGTGAAAGAGAAGGGAGATACAAAAAGGGAGTTCAATGTCTTTCCACAGTGGAGAAGGATTAGAAATTGATTGGTTTAAGGATTTAGCAAGTTGCTTAAGAAGAAAAGCATTGTGGTAAAGTTGGAAGTCAAGAAAGTTGACTCCACCTTGCAATTTTGGACGTTTAAGCATGGTAACGGAGAAGCGAGATTTATTTTTATTCCATAGAAAAGGAGATAAAATAGAATTCATCTTTCTGAAAAAATAAGAGGGAAAGCTAAGAGGAGTAGCAGAGATCATATAAAAGATAACGATAGCGAACATAATTTTAATAGTGTCAAGTCTGCCCCACCAAGATAGATAAAGCGGATGCCATTTAGAGATAGATGTAGATAATGTAGATAGGACATGAGTCATGTTTAGAGAGAATGTTTGTGTGATAGAGGGGGCAAACCAGAGTCCTAAATATTTAATAGTTTGGGGGTTCCATGAGAAATTAGTAGGGGTAAAATCATGTTTCAAACATAAAATTTTAAGAGGAAGAATTTCGCATTTATCCTGATTCAGTTTAAACCACAAATGGAAGAGAAAGCATTAACCTCTGCAGTGAAAGCTAGGATAGAATGTTCTGGTTATATATATATATATATATATATATATATATATATATATATATATATATATATATATATATATATATATCCAGCCACAACTTGCTCCTTCAAACACGAGCCTTGAGACCCTCGCAGGGCGGGTCGGTGTTAATGGGGATGGAGCCACCCATTCATAGATCCAGCAATTACCAACTTCTCCACTGAAAAGAGGCACACCAACACCTGTTGAAAGAGGTTTCAAGCGCTTTATTCCATACAACAAAAGAGCGCACAGGTACTGCAAATCCCAACATGTTTCAACTCCATTGAGCCTTGGTCACGGGAAAATTGCGTTTTTTTGAAATGACCACGTGATTTTAAAGACGCAGGTCACATTCTCTCATTGAAAGCGCACCTTAAAACAAAAATGTTCATTAATTTACGGAAAGCAGCACAATTCATGCCAGTGTCACATTGCTGCAGTCCCAGTGTTCAATCATACTGTTTGGCGCTTTTAAAGTTTGCAAACCTGCATATCCAAGCAATGTTCATAAGGTAACGCTTTCTCCTCTTTCAGCTGGCAAAAGGAAATGTTTCCTCCTGTCTCCCTTACCGACACAGCTGAAGGTTTCATTAGGAATTTTCTTGTCTTGCATCAGTAAAGGTCGGCGGGTCAGGCTCACGTAAATAAATCCAGCCACAAGTTGCTCCTTCAAACACGAGCCTTGAGACCCTCGCAGGGCGGGTCGGTGTTAATGGGGATGGAGCCACCCATTCATAGATCCAGCAATTACCAACTTCTCCACTGAAAAGAGGCACACCAACACCTGTTGAAAGAGGTTTCAAGCGCTTTATTCCATACAATGAAAGAGCGCCCAGGTACTGCAAATCCCAACATGTTTCAACTCCATTGAGCCTTGGTCACGGGAAAATTGCGTTTTTTTGAAATGACCACGTGATTTTAAAGACGCAGGTCACATTCTCTCATTGAAAGCGCACCTTAAAACAAAAATGTTCATTAATTTACGGAAAGCAGCACAATTCATGCCAGTGTCACATTGCTGCAGTCCCAGTGTTCAATCATACTGTTTGGCGCTTTTAAAGTTTGCAAACCTGCATATCCAAGCAATGTTCGTAAGGTAACGCTTTCTCCTCTTTCAGCTGGCAAAAGGAAATGTTTCCTCCTGTCTCCCTTACCGACACAGCTGAAGGTTTCATTAGGAATTTTCCTGTCTTGTCCTATATATATATATATCCAACAAAAAGAGTTTCCCACTCAGAAGAGCCACAACTGCAGGTGGGTAAACTTTTGTTTTATTTACAGGAAGCTGCAGCAGAGCGGGTGAAAAACCACCAAAGTTTTAGTTTGCCTTACAGTTTGCCTGACGCGTTTCATGCTCCACGAGCATTTCTTCAGAGGCATGGCGTCCATTCAAAGTCTGTGGTTCGTATTCATTTTATTCACTCCACCTGCCCGAGTGGGTGTCGGCTCTCACAGAGCCTAATGGTCCTTGTAGTTCAGTATTGCTCCAGTGAGCCACCAACTTGCTGTGACAATCCGGACATTTGTAATCCACAGTGGGTCTGGGGATAATTCAAACTCACGCTGTTCTGCACATCAATCTTTCTGAAAAACGACCTCTATGCCTGAGTGCCGCCAGTCGGGTGACTGCAGCATAAACCACAACAATGCGGTAGGGCTTCTTCCACGACCGGGACCGGCCGTAATACATCCAACAAAAAGAGTTTCCCCCTCAGAAGAGCCACAACAGCAGGTAGGTAAACTTTTGTTTTATTTACAGGAAGCTGCAGCAGAGCGGGTGAAAAACCACCAAAGTTTTAGTTTGCCTTACAGTTTGCCTGACGCGGTTCATGCTCCACCAGCATTTCTTCAGAGGCATGGCGTCCATTCACAGTCTGTGGTTCGTATTCATTTTATATATTTATATATATATATAGTAGACTATGGTCTGCATAGACACTCATTTTAACTTTGAAATTGTCGTGTTTAAAGCCATGTATGTTAGGATTTTGTTTAATTTTAGCAAGAAAGGGTTCTAGATAAGAATAAATAAAAGTGCAGAGAGGGGGCAACCTTGATAGACACCTCTCTGTAAAGTAAAGGAATTAGAAATAGAACCATTGACAAAAAAAGAAGCTTTGGGTGAAGTATATAGTAAGGAAATATAAGAAATACATTTGGGTCCAAAGCCAGATCAAGATAATGTGCGGAAAATAAATGACCAATCCATGCAGTCAAAATCTTTTTCCACATCTAGAGAAATAGCTGCTAGTGAATGAGGGCATCTATTAGATTTGTGTAATATTTTGAAGAAAGTTCTGGTATTATCTGAGATATTGCGCCCCTTAATGAAGCCAGAGTGTTCTTTACAAATAATAGATTGTAGAAAGGGTTCAAGGTGAAGAGCGAGAATTTTAGCAAATAGATTATAATCAGAGTTAACTAACGATTTTGGTCTATAATTTTTATAAAGATAAGGGTCTCTCCCTTCTTTAGGGATTAGGCAGATTAGAGCATTTTGAAAAGTACAGCTAGAAGCATTAGAGGAAATAAAGAAAGGAGATAAGGAAGAAGGGATTTGGAGAAATGGGAGTAAAACTCCATGGGGAATCCATCTAGACCAGGAGCCTTCCCAACTGTAAGAAGTTTTAATGCATGGGAAATATCCTGCATACATATATCACGTTCCAATGGCAAAAAGTCAGTATCTGTGGGAAACTGTTTTGGTATTGAGGCAAGATACTTTTGTATGTCCAATGAATCTGGGGTAATTTCAGTCGTATAGACAGAGGTATAGTATTTTTTGAACTCTTTCAAAATTTCTGAATTTTTAATTGCTGGAGAGGAATTGGAATTTAGAACGCAATCAATATTATTACGGTCTTTCTTGATTTCGAGATATGAGGCAAGTAGTTTACCTGCTTTGTTTTGACCGCCATAATAACGGGCACTACTTCAGAGAAGATAAACAGACGCATTTTCTGTGGATACGTTATTATATTAAAAACTTTCTTTAATAAGATTATTGAGATCAGCCTTAGAATTGGCAATTGTATAGAGTGATTCGAGTAACTTGATAGTTTTAAGAATTTCATTTGCTTTTCGGGAATTAAAGCATTTGTTTTTGGCGACATATGATATAGAAAAGTCTCTAGATGAAGCTTTAAAAGTGTACCAAACAAGTAGAAAGGAGGATACAGAGATATATTACATTTAAAAAAATCTGTAATGAAGTCTTCAAAAGAAGAAGTGAAAACGTGGTCAGCCAACAAAGACGTATTAAAGCATCATCGTTTACTAGGGACATGAATTGGAAGCAACGCCAAGTCTAATATCACAGGAGCATGGTCTGAAATCAATATGGAACCAACATCAGCCTGCTGTATAGATTGTGCTAATGATTTGGAGACAAATAAATAATCAATGCATGATTGTGAAAGGTGAATGGGGAGAAAAAAGTGTATTCACAGAGTTGTAGCTTATAGAATCTCCATGAATCAGCAAGAGACCTGTGTGAAATCAGGTTGGTAAAGTGATGGTGCATTGAAGAAGAAACAAACGGTGTTTTGGTAGTAGGGTCAATGGAGGGATCAACAATTAAATTGCAATCACCTCTAAAAAAAGAAATAGACATCAAAAGAGTAAAAATATGTAGCCAAAAAGTGCTATCGGGTTTAGTGGGAGCATAAACATTAAACAACGTAATAGGTATATCATTACCTTTAAGTTGAACAATTAACCAACGCCCTTCGTCATCTGAGTCCTGAGACAGAAAGGATACTTTGAGTCTCTTGTGGCACAGAATCACAGTCCCAATTCTTTTTCTAGTACTTGGAGAAGAAAAGACATTTCCCATCCATTGTCACTTGAGTTTGAGAACGTTGGATGCTACTAAGTGGGATTCTTATAAAAATAAGATATTTGATCTAAGATTAGACAAATGGGTAAGAACTCTTTGCCATTTATTAGGTGTGCCCAAACCTTTAACATTTCAAGAAATAATATGTAATGTCATTAATCAACTATATAAAGTAGAAATAACATTTGAAAACTATTACAGCAAAACAAGAAAACAGTAAAGAACTTGCAATAATCAGAAAATCGAAAAACAAGCACTCCAACAGCAAAGAACTGGGAAGCATTGAAATAGAGAGGAGAAGGAAAAGAGCGAGAGGTAAAGAGGTAAAAGAAGAGATAAAATAAAAGTAAGGAGAAAGGGTAGAGAGAATGGCCAGAAAAATCAATAAAACATACCAAATACTCAAACATGAATGGAGGGTGTTGAAGCCACATGGTGGAAAATAAACAGTCTGCCACAAAACTCCATGAGAGACCACGAAGAGAGCATCAATTCTGACGGACTATATAACAATGGGTAAACCAAGGAGAAAAAAGGTTACCTGATGGGAGGAGACACAAGGAAAGGAAAACAATTAGTCAAAATATAGCATAGCAACTTTTATCTTTAGCAAGAAAGAATAAATGTTCAAGAAGAAGATGATACTGCAAACTCCATGAATCTTCTCTACAACTATCAAGAAATTGTTGAAGCAAGGCTGGATCTTCATAAGTTGTTGTTCTATTTTTGTAAGACACTTTAAAAAAGCTTGGATAGAGTAGACCAAATCTGGCATTCAAATTACATAAAGCTGGATGCATGCTTAAGAAACTTTTCTGCTTGTCTGCTGTGACTTTCGCATAGTCCTGTGAGAAGAATAACTGGGACCCTTGCCATGATATGCAACATTTAATTTTAACACCCTGTAGAACTTTCAGCAAATCTGAGTATTCTAAGAAGTATAATATTATGCCTCTTGGATTACGTTGCATAGATGTATTTTGAGGAAGACAACCAAGTCTGTGTGTTCGTTGTATGATTTAATGGCAGATATTTTGGAAGTTGAAGTATCTGCTGCAAAAAAGACTAAAAAAAGAGATGGGATTGGTACCTTTCAATCCTTCAGGCAGACCATAGATACATAAATTGTTACGTTTATTTCATTTTTTAGATTTTCTACTTGCTTATGCAGATGTAGGATTTCTGATTTCATGAGTAGAATTTGTTGAGAAGATATTTGCAGAGATTCCATTTGATGTTCCACTGAGCTAATTTTATTATCTAGAGTAGACCATTTATCCTCGAGAGCTTACAGGCATGTGTCAGTTCCTTCCATATAAGGCTTAAGAGCTCGAATTTCATCTAGAAGTAATTCTAAGGAGGCTGGTGGTGGAAATATGAATCAACAATGGGAGCACACTGCTAGCCTCTCCGCCGGATGGCCCCTCTGCACTCTGGTACATGCAGTGCGAATGACTTGAAGAGCTGGGAAAAAGTTTGTGATTGTTTCCCCAAGGTTGGTGCAAGTAAGTACTTGATATTTCCAGTGTCTCTAGACACAAGACATGGCTCGTGTTTCGGGATAGTATCCCTCATCAGTAGAGAAAAGTTCTGTGGTGGAAGAGAAGGCCGCCAAACAACCATCACAGGCTCCGTTGCCTCTCGGGCGCGCAGGTGTGTCTCCAAAAGCTCGTC
This sequence comes from Lissotriton vulgaris, assembly GCF_964263255.1. Classification (NCBI taxonomy): domain Eukaryota; kingdom Metazoa; phylum Chordata; class Amphibia; order Caudata; family Salamandridae; genus Lissotriton; species Lissotriton vulgaris. The sequence continues at coordinate 1,183,140,436 of NC_141687.1, forward strand.
AGCTTGGGGGCTCACGGGAGCCCTATAACAGGAATCAACGATGGGAGCACACTGCTGGCCTCTCCGCCGGATCGCCCCTCTGCACTCTGGTATATGCAGTGCGTATGACTTGAGCAGTGTGCTCCCATCGTTGATTCTGGTGGTGGAAATATGGTTGGTGAAGGAGGATTCTGTTTGATTCTCTGAATAGTTGACAATGCAAAAGAAGATGGCATTTTAGAGATATTTTCTCATTTGGTATGGACATATGTGAACTAGGAGCAGCGCCTGTGCAGTGGGGAGGGGTAACTTGTCCAGATTCCTCCAAGTCGGATTGCAAGACCGAAAAAGGATTCGAGGTAAGTACTGCAGTGGGGTTAGGATATGAAGATGGGATGGACTTTGAAGTTGCACCTCTACCAGACCTAATTTTCCCTATAGACATGTGCGTCACAGCGAAAGAAGCATTTTTGCTGTATAAGTTTGAGAAAAGTCACACAAAATGCGTTATTGATTGAATACTAGAAATGGAGAAACCAAAAATTACATTCAGTAACTGTTTTTGTGTAATTACAACGTTGGCAAAGTTCCCATAAAATTATGAAAAAGAGTCACATGCAAAATATTGAGATACGTTAAGGAGTTTAAAAAAACAGCCAATGTTGTTAAATCCAGAGAAAAACAGTATTCGTAGAGAAGAGCAAAAAATGGTAAAAATGATGAGATGGGGGCGTGGCTTAGCCGCCGGCAAGATGGCCGCACCTTGAGTGGGCTCTGCCGGCCAAGCCTTTAATCTTTCATCATCCTGCGGACCTCTTATGCAGTGTTGCCTGTAACCCTACCATCACTGCTCACCATTATCAGGGACATCTTTTGAGCCGTCTATCGTGGTCCTACAACCCGGCTGTACTTGATTACGGCACCTCCAGAGGCCCAGCCCCTGGTTCCTGTTCACTCGTCTGGGCCTGACCTGCCTGCCTGCTCTGCGCCGTCTGGAGCCTGACCTCCTAATCCTAACTCTGCGGTCACAACTCTGACATTTAAGCCGGTGAGTCTTACTGCTTGGGCTTGGGGGCACGCTCGCCGTACCGCCCGGCCCAGTCTACCCTTGAGAGGGTGCCCGCGTGATTTTCAGTCTCCGCGCTAGTGGGCGGGGTAAGGCGGGCGGCACGCTCCCCACAATGGCCTGCTTCCCCCTCGCTGGCAAATCCCTTGCTCCCGGCTGTGCTCACCCACTGCCGCTGTGCCTCCGGTTGCCCCTTCTACATTCCTGCCGGGTGCCCGGTGTGTAGGCCCGCGACCAGAGGCTACGCCATCTTGCCAACTCCGGCCTACCGCTCACCTTCAGCTCCAGCTTGACTCCTGGGCAGTCTGGTGGTGGCCTGTATCACCGGACAAGTTCCCCACCCCTTCCGCTGATGCAGGGGCTTCTCGTGCTGCACTGCTGTGCACTGCTTCCTTTGTCGCGGTCCCTCCCTGCACCGCTGACTGACTGACTGAAGTATTTGTAGAGCGCACGAATGCCGCGGCGTCTTGGCGCTGTAAAGATACAGAGAGGAGAGGAAAAGCAGTGGGGCAGATCGGTTTAGGTAAAGAGCCAGGTCTTTAGATCCTTCCTGAAGCTCATTTTAGATTTTTGGGCGCGTACCGCTGGCTTGGTCACTCTGCTACCGCTGCCTCAACTACATGCCCAGGCCCTTACTGTCCATAAGGAGCTCTTCTTGCCACAGCCCTTCATCTTCCTGCGGGCCTGGAACTGCTGCGGTGCCCATGTTTGACCACCACATTGGACTGCTGCCTTGGAGCCTAAACTTTGTGCCAGCACAGTCATCAGTGCTGGGCCTCTCCTGTTGGGCCCCCACCTACCTCCTTAACTGCGTCCTACCTGGGGGGGTGACTGCGGTGCAGCTGGGGGCTTGCACGCTGACCACGAGGCTTGGATCCGTGGTCTCCACTGTTGCACATGCAGCCCAGGCTTCACGCCTGTTTTACATTGGCCTCATGGGGAGTGTTGTTTGACCCCCTTGTATCCCCGCTGCTTCCGTCTTCCCTGGCTGCACTCTACACCTGGACCTCCTGGCGGCGTGAGTGACTCTGTCGCAGATTTTTTCCTGCCCTCTCTCCAGTAGTGGCTATTCCCTGACCACTCTGCTATTGTGCTGGATGTACAAACTCTCCACGCTCGCAGAAGCGGTCGCACCCCATGCTCCCTGGCCTGGGTATCGTAGTGCGTTGCCTGCATTGCTTTCAAGGAATTGGTGCCTGCTATTGCTCACTGCTGCCAAGTATTGATCTATACTTTGCTCGCATTTTTATTTGTGCCAGTTTATGCATTGCTCGCATTTTCATCTGTGCCTGATTAGTATCGTGACGCTCGCATTGCCTAGTTTAAATAGATAGTTGCTGCCTGATTGTGCCGGTGCTACTGCCCATAGCGATATTCAAGTTTGTGCCCCAATCTGTTTCGGTTTTACTTTTGCTGCCATTTTGTTGTTGTTGTGCCTCGTAGCCCGTCTCTCCACCCCGCTCCCGCCTCCCAGCTGCTCCTCCCTCCCACTGATAGCTAAAGCCCGTCCCGTCGAAAGAAGCGCTGTGACCGTCCTGACTCTCGCAGAAGCGGTCGCTCCCCACGCTCCCTGGCCTGGGTATCATAGTGCGTTGCCTGCATTGCTTTGAAGGAATTGGTGCCTGCTATTGCTCACTGCTGCCAAGTATTGATCTGTACTTTGCTCGCATTTTTATTTGTGCCAGTGTATGCATTGCTCGCATTTTCATCTGTGCCTAATTTGTATTGTGACGCTCGCATTGCCTAATTTAAATAGATAGTTGCTGCCTGATTGTGCCGGTGCCACTGCCCAAAGCGATATTCAACTTTGTGCCCCAATCTGTTTCGGTTTTACTTTTGCTGCCATTTTGTTGTTGTTGTGCCTCGTAGCCCGTCTCTCCACCCCGCTCCCGCCTCCCAGCTGCTCCTCCCTCGCTCCGCCCCCCTCCACTATCTACTTATGTCAAAGCAACATACGCGCAGCGGATGCGCCCTTTGCGCCCCGAAGGTGCGCCAAAGGTAAGCCCATCCGCACCTGTACCGTGCCCAGCGCCAGACCCCCTGCCCCCGTAAAACCCAATCCACCCGCATAACGTACGACACCGCAACCCTCTCAGCACTTAACCCCGGCCATCTCCCAGACTGCTACCAAGCCGGCCCAGGACACACCCATGGACCCTTCACCTGCCACTTCTGCAAATTCGACTGCACCAGGACCCACACCAAATCCACAAACTCCAAACAGAGCTCCGACACTAACCACCTGAAGTGCATCCTGCTCAACACCCGCTCGGTCCACAGACACGCCATTGAACTTTGGAACCTACTCGACACCACATCGCCGGACGTCGCCTTTCTTACAGAAACCTGGATGAACGCCTCATCAACGCCCAACATCGCCATAGCCATCCCGGACGGCTACAAGATCATCCAAAAGGACCGCATCAACGAAACAGGAGGAGGCATCGCCATCGTCCATAAGAACACCATCCACATCACGACCAGTTCCGACAATACCCTTGCAGCCGCCGAACACCTTCACTTCCACATCCACACCGACCCCAAGACCACACTCAGAGGCACCCTCATCTACAGGCCACCAGGACCCCGCACACAATTCAGTGAAGACATCACTGACTTCATCAGCCCACACGCCCTCCCCTCCGAGGACTACATTCTACTGGGAGACCTCAACTTCTACCTGGAAAAGAACAACGACAGCAACACCACCACCCTTCTGGACAACCTCGCCAATCTCGGACTCAAACAACTTGTTGACACCCCCACCCACTCTGCCGGGCACACGCTCGACCTAATCTTCACCTCCAGCAAGCACATCTCCTTCAATCACACCACAGCTCTCCATTGGACGGACCACAGCTGCGTTCACTTCAACTACAAAAAGACCACGACCCACAACCACCCACAACCAATTCCCCGCAGAAACTGGAACAAAATTACCACCGACCAGCTCCTCACATCGCTTCACCAAAACCCTCCTGCCAAATCATTGGACCCAAACCAAGCAGCCACCAACCTCACACAATGGATCACCCACAGCGCTGACGAATTAGCACCCTTGAAAAACCATCAAATCAAGCAAGGTAGCAAAAAAGCCCCTTGGTTCAATGATAACCTTAAGAAATCCAAGAAGATCTGTCGCACCCTCGAGAAAACCTGGTGAAAAAACCCAACCACTGACAACCTGGCAACCTTCAAGAACGCCACCCGCAAACACCACCAACTGATCTGATCCACCAAGAAATCAGCATTCAGGGATCGACTCGACAACAACGCCCAAAACAGCAAGGAACTATTCAATATCGTCAAAGAGTTTACTAACCCCACCGCCGGCACCAACAACATCACTCCCTCCCAAGACCTCTGTGACTCTCTAGCCACGTCCTTCCACAACAAAATTGCTGACATACATAACAGCTTTGGAGACCAGTCCACCCCACCCACCTCCGAACTAAAACCCCCCTCCAACAACCTTTGCGCCTGGAACCCAATCACCACTGAAGACACCATCCGCCTGATGAACTCCATCCACTCAGGATCACCAACCGACCCATGTCCCCACCCCATTTTCAACAAAGCTGACTCCATTATCGCACCCCATCTCCGAGACGTCATCAACTGCTCCCTCAACTCCGCTACCTTCCCGGAAAGCTGGAAACATGCCGAACTCAGCGCCCTCCTGAAGAAACCCACAGCAGACCCCACTGAACTTAAGAACTACCGCCCCATTTCGCTCCTCCCATTCCCTGCCAAAGTCATTGAGAAAGCCGTCAACAGTCAGCTCGCCGCCTTCCTCGAATCCAACAAATCCCTCGACCCTTCACAGCCCGGCTTCCGAGCCAAACACAGCACCGAGACCGCCCTCATCGCAGCAACAGACAACATTCGAACTCTACTGGACAACGGAGAAACAACTGCCCTCATGCTACTTGACCTCTCCGCAACCTTCGACACAGTCTGTCATAGCACCCTTATACAATGCCTCAGCAACGTCGGAATACAAGGAAAAGAAGTGGACTGGATCATCTCGTTCCTCGCCGGAAGAACCCAGAGAGTCCGCCTCCCCCCTTTTAGATCAGAGGCCATCAAAGTCATTTGCGGCGTACCACAAGGATCATCACTCAGTCCCACCCTCTTCAACGTATACATGAGTCCCCTCACATCCATCACGCGCCAACACAACCTCAACATCATCTCTTACGCAGACAACACCCAGCTGATCCTCTCCCTCACCAAAGGCCCAAACACCGCCAAAACTAACCTACACGAAGGGATGAAAGAAGTAGCCGTTTAAAACTGAACTCGGACAAAATGGAAGTCCTCATCTTAGGATCATCCCCCTCCGCCTGGGACGACTCATGGTGGCCACCGGCCCTGGGAAATGCACCCATACCAACGGACCACGCACGCAACCTAGGCTTCATCCTGGACTCCTCCCTCTCGATGACCAGACAAGTCAACGCCGTCTCATCTTCATGTTTCAACATCCTACGTATGCTCAAAAAAATCTTCCGTTGGATCCCCACCGAAACAAGAAAGAGGGTCACCCATGCACTAGTCACAAGCCGACTGGACTACAGAAACACCCTTTACGCCAGAACCACAGCCAAACTACAGAAAAAACTCCAACACATCCAAAACGCCTCAGGCAGACTCATCCTAGACATCCCCCGCCAAGCTCACATTTCCGGTCACCTGAAAGACCTCCACTGGCTCCCCGTCAACAAGAGAATAACGTTCCGTCTCCTCACTCACGCACACAAAGCCCTCTATGACCTAGGACCCGAATACCTCAACACGCGCCTGTCCTTTTACACCCCCACCCGCCAACTACGATCGTCCAATCAAGCCCTCGCCGCAATTCTCTCCCCACCTTCCTCCGCCTTACACAGAACCACCTCTCCTTCAGAAAACAACTAAAATCTTGGATATTCGATAAGTAAAGTACCCCCCCTCCCTCAAGCGCCTTGAGACCCTCTGGGTGAGTAGTGCGCTATACAAATTTTAAACTTGAACTTGAACTTGGTTGCCCTCTCGGCGCACCTTGCTCCTGGCAGCCGTAATGTGTAAGGCTTGCCCTAAACAGCCCTGGCTCACTTTCGAACAATGGAGGCAGATGCGTCAGGAGGGCGCCACTGTCGACGGGGGCGATCAGCCTGCCTCCGTGGAAATGGCTGCTTCACGTGAAGATGACGTTAAAGCCATTATGCTGGAGGTCAAGTCTGCGTGCATGGGATCGCCACCCAGCTTGAACAGGTGACCTCCCGCCTGGAAGTGGTCAAGTCCAGGGTGGACTCGCATGACAATAGTCTGCTTCACGTTGAGTCAAGAGTGTCTGATATGGAGGACTCCTCCACCCAAGATCCCCAAAAATTACTCCAAATAGATAAAATCCTCGACCTCATTTGCTCTAAGAACAAAGATTTGGAGGCCCTCTCTCGTAGGAGTAACCGCCGCATCACCGGGATGCCGGAGTCTACCAACATATCTAAGATGGAGGATTATGTGGAGAAGCTGTTACGAGAACTGTTTGGAGATGTGCTCTCCCAGGTCTTCATCGTGGAGAGAGCACACCATTCCCTCGGCCCTCGGCCTGCCCCTAGACTACCTGCTCGTCCGATCATTGCAAAAATTCTAAATTTTCGAGACCGTGATGCAATCCTTCCGGCTGCCAGGGAGAGGGGTGAGATCCCCCATCAAGGTAATACTCTGTCTTTCTACCCTGACTATACCCTGGCTTTGCAGGCTGCCCACCATGAATTCCTGCCAGCAAAACGCATTTTGCAAATACACAAATGTCCTACTCTTTGGCCTATCCGGCCCAGCTGCGGGTCAAGCAGGGATCTAAAACCCTGGTATTCCCAGACCCAAAGGGAGCCCTCCCCTTCGCTAAACAGCTGGACCGTTTCCATCACACCACTCTAGCTAGTTCTCAGGACCCAGTTGCAGCTAATATGAGTGACAATGACTGAAATGTATCCTTTAATTGCTCTTGGCCTCGTGTCTTCCTGTATAAGGCTGTACTATGTGGGACGTGTTCTTATGGCTGCCCCCGATTGACTAATTGTCCCTTGCTCACCACTGCATGTACGTATGAGCTTACTGGCTATTCCTTGGATGAATTGCATTGATTTCCTTTTAGTCTGCTGATAGTTCTGGCTTGGCCACCCTGCTTTTTCTGGCAGGGGTGTATGCTGGGTGCTGCCAAGCCCCCACGGGATGATTCCCTCCTTTGTTGTTGACTTTTTCCCTCCCTGTTGTGGTCCCCTGAGGAGGCTGTAGGTGGCTGCTCGACCTTTTTGGGGGTTTGGTGGGTGGGTGGGCTTTGGGTTGTTGTGTCCTCCTTTTGAGGTGCTTTTGTGGTTTGTTGTACTTCTTCTGCTCTCACATTGCAAGATTCATGCATCCACAATTTATGTTGTGGGGTGGGTTTGTTTGGGGGGTGATGGGTTTTCTGGGTCGCCTTGTTTTTCTTTGAGGCGTTATTGTTTATGTGTTCTCATTCCTTGTATTTCTTCAGTATGCATCACATCACCGCTATGACCGGTGCTCTCTGGTCTGGCACCGCCTGCCTCCCCTCTCTTGCCTACTTGTGTTATCCCCCTGTTGTACTTACTGACCCTGATGGACAGTATGTTATTTTGCATGGCTCCTTACTGTCCCAGCCAATGACGATTGTGGCTGTGTGCGGCCTTAACTCCTTAACTCGGACTACCCTGATTTCTTCACTCATATATGGCACCTAATCTCGTCTTTGGGCCCTGCGACACTTCTCTGAGGGGGGGGGGGATTTTAAGGTTACACTTTCTGCAGTCCTGGATGCTCTGGCGCATACTCTTCACACCCGTGGCGGGTGTATCTCTAAACAATCTGGAGTCCTTCGCTCTATCCTCACCACTTTAGATAAACTAGAATTGGAGATCAAGGCTCTGGACTCCGCTCATGCAACCCACCCCAGCTCTGAGACGCTCGCTCACCTGCATGATAAACATTCAGAATTTGCTGAGGACGCCGACAGGGAATTCTACTTCCTTCGTAGAGAGGCCCGGGCACGCCTCTTTGGTGAGGGTGATCGGCCTGGCAAGACTCTGGCCAGCCTCCTTCATCCCCCATGTGCTGCATCGTATGTTGCGGCGCTTCAGGACGGCGGCCCTGCTAGAACCACCTCCCCTGAGGAAATAATTTTGCGCTTCATGGATTATTACACACAACTCTATACTGCGGGCTCCAACCGTTCGTGTGAGGACTTCAACCAATATTTTGACACCCTTTCACTTGTTTGGCTCGAAGACTATCACCGTAAATTTCTAGATGAGCCCTTCTCTAAAGAAGAAATGCTCGCTGCCATTAATAGCTTGCCCAGTGATAAGGCCCCTGGCTCAGACGGCCTCCCTGCTTCATTCTATAAGACGTTTGCTTCTCTCCTGGTGCCGCACCTGGCCGCCATGTATAAAGACTCCTTCGACAATGGCCTCCTCCCACCATCGCTCTGTGAGGCGTTGATAACGCTTCTTCTTAAGCCGGACAAACCTTCTGATTGCCGCGATTCCTAGCGCCCCCTTTCTCTAAATAATACAGACAATAAAAATTTTGCAAAGTTGATTGCCTCCCGTCTTCTCCTCCTCATGCCCCTCATCGCCCTTCCTGACCCATCCAGTTTCATTCCAGGCCGCGCCACATCCCACAATCTCCAGACTATATTCTCCGTCCTTCATCTGATTAATCTGTGCTTCCCTGCAGTGGCTGCTCTTCTCTATGCCACCAAGGCATTCGACACCCTGGAGTGGCCCTTATTATTCTATATTCCTCGGCTTCAGCAACATTTTTATCCGTAAGATTCTACTCCTCTACACTCACCCTTCCGCCCGCCTTCGGATCAAGGGACAACTTTCTGATCCCTTTCTGAATAAACGCAGTACCCGGCATGGGTGCTTAGTCTCCCCTATGCTCTTCGCTATTGCGCTGGAACCTCTTGTGGCCAAACTCCGGCAACACGACACTCAGAAGGGCATCAGCTTTTCTGCCCATGCCCTCTTGGTCTCCATGTATGCGGATGATAATACATTGTATGTTCGCCACCCCCAAAAAAACCTCAGTCCCCTTGTGCGCGAGAGATAATACGGTTTGGTGGATTCTCCGGCATACAGGTGAACTGGAGCAAGTCGGTGCTGTTTCCTCTTACTGATGCCACCAAGCCATTTACCCCGGACTTCCTTTCGTATGGGCCTCTGGCCCCACCCGCTATCTAGGTATTTGGCTGAGCAGGGACCTGGATGACCTTTGGAGGGCTAATTTTGGACATGGGGTGGACTGGCTCGAGTCCAAAATACCTCGTTGGAACCTGCTCCTCCTGTCACTGGCTGGTCGTATAGCCATTGCCAAAATGGTAGTCCTCCCAAAAATTATTTACCTCTTTTTGAATATCCCCATACCACTAACTGACCATTTTTTTCGTAAGATCTGCTTCCTGATCATATCTTTTGTCTGGGCTGGCAAGCAACCCAGGATTGCATACATTGTTCTTACTCTCCCCACGTTGGCTGGAGGCATGGGCGCCTCCAATTTCAAACTTTATACCTTAAGTGCCCATTCCAGCTTTTTACATTTCTGTATTCACCCCTCCCCTTACCAGCCACATGTTGCGATTGAAGCTGACCTTGCTACCCCTTGGCCGCTAAACACTGCCCTGTTTGCTCCAGCCAGTCGCCCACGAGCTGAGGTGGACACGGTCGAGACCTTGTGCTGGGCCTGGTTGGGACTGCGTTGTCTCTATAATGCTCTGATGTTTTCGGCTAATACTATGCCGATTGTACGTCACCCTGCCTTTCCTCCCTTCCAAACACGCCGCCAACCTGGAGCTGGAGACACTGGCAGATCTCTACCCTGGAAACACTTTCTATTCTCTCTCTGCTACCTCTGGTTCTATGACACATTGCTTTTTTATCAGCTGAGGGCTATCTGTAGGGAGTTACATTCCATGTTCCCCCAACCTCCACCTTTGATGCCCTCTCTTAACTTCATATATGCCTCCCCCGGGAAGCTGGTGACCAAATTATAAGCCCATACGCTGTCGACCTCCTCCATCTCCACTGATCGCGCCCATATGATGTGGGGCAAGGATCTTGGTATGGACATCTCCCAAGCCGACTGACTTGATTTCTGCAACCAGACAAAGAAACTATCTCCCAACTATCGCCTCTGTCTTATACACTTCAAATACTTGCACAGGCTATACCGTACCCTCTGTTCAGCTGTATAAATTGGGACTCATCCCTAACAATAGTTCTTTGCGTTGCTCTGCTCCTGCTGCGGATTTTGGTCATCTTGCTTGGTTATGCCCAAAGGTGTCGGATATCTGGTGGAATGTCTGTGCCGCCCTCCCTCATCACCTCTGCACCAGTCCACCTTGACCCACCGTTATAACTGCTGGGCTTTGTTAATTTTTGCCCGGATGCCTCTCGCCGATTGGTCGCAATGCTGCATGTTCTTGCGCGGTGTAGGGTGCCCATGTGCTGGAGGCGAAGGCCAGTGCCTACGTTCGCCCACTGGCTTGAAGATGTCAGACTCTATTGTCGGAATTCTGGGATCTTATGCCTGCTATATCTCGCCCACCCAACATATGGAGCCCCCTGGTAATGTCCAACAGAAAAACCTTTCTCCGTGAAAGGTTAAAATCTAGAGCACTCCTTTAGCGATCCAAATCGCTGAGTTCAAATTTGAAAGAAAAAAACTATTTACTTGTCTGGGGTGGTCCTAAATTTATTCAATCGTATGTTTAAATCATATTGTGTCATATGGTCATTATTCCATCAAGAAATACGTTTAGATGAAGAGCATCAAAGAAATATTTGATAGTCCATTAGGACTAGGACCCCGATGGATCTTGTCTTGGTACCTATAAGAACAGGAGGTAATCATCTTCAGCACCCTAACCTACTGACATTCGAATTACCAGTATACACCTGGAGTGCAGCAGTTACTCCTTTTCCTTTTACAATGGGCCCCTGGTAATGTACCATCACACCCGGTCACATCCGAGCCAGACTGCCTCTCCCGCGCTCCCCGCCGGCACTCCACCCGCAGTGGCCGCCGGTGTTGGTCAGTAGCCCCCTCCTTTCCTATCCCCATCTCTCCCCGGCCAGACCTGCTCTTCCCTCTGCAGTGCTGTCCCCACATTATACAGCTAAGTATTGTTCGATGGTACTTCACCCTGTTGTACAAGATAATGCTTCTGTATGATTGGTTTTCCCTATTTTTGAAGTACTCCTCAAATGGCCTTATGTGTACGATGCTCTGATTTGATGCAAAATTGTGTTTTGGCAATGCTGAATCTTTTATTTTTGAAAAGAAAAAAAAATGATGAGATGGAGTCCACAAAGGTAGTAGGTAATGTTGTAGTATGTCTCTGGTAGGAAGAACAAGCAGCAATGATAAATAACACACAAAGCATGACAGAAATGTAAAATGGCAGTTGCCAAACCAGTCACGGAAACGTGCCGCACATTTTTGTACAAACAACGCGCTACTCGGATTTACTACATCTGCACGACCTTTTACAATAGTTTGAAGGTTTTCATACATACATAGAGTATTGAAAAACAGCGAAGAGTTTCAGAAGAGCCCATGCTTTTAAAGTTAGAGGAAGCAATTTTTGTGAAGAAGCATAAAAAATTGCAAAAATACTGAAGTAAGATCCACAAAAGGCATTAGTTAAAGTTGCAGCATGACTCTGATAGAGAGAACAAGGAGCGGTGTCGATAATTCACTGAGCGCGTCAGGAATATAAAATGGTGGTCACGAATCCAGTCATGGAGATGCGCCGCGCATTTGAATAAATAAAGTGTTATACGGGCGTACCTCGATTGCAACAAGGGGTCTTCATAGGGAGAGTCCTTGGGCCTCATTTATGAGGCCTTGCGTCAGTTTTGCGCTGCGGATGCATTACTTTTTGTGACGCATCGGCAGCGTAAAACATGAGCCTTGTTGCGCCATATTTAAAAAGTGACGCATCTAGGTAGATGCGTCACTTTTTAAACCCCTGCGCCACATTATACCTGCGTCAGGTATAATGTATGCAGAGGGGGCGTTCCCCCGCAAAAAGCCTCGTAATAGTGACGCAGTGAAATCTATGAGATTTCACTGCGTCACTTGTAGGATGCGGTTGCGTCAAAATCTTGCGCCTGCCTCACAGCAGGCGTAAGACTGACGCAAGCCCTTTCACATGGGGCTTTCCCCATGTGAAAGGACGCATTGCTGGAGTTGCGTCACTTTTGTGACACACTCCAGCAATGCGTCACTTTTGCGCTTACAGATGCGTCAGAAATACTGACGTATCTGTAACTCCTTGCGACATGATGCGTCATACATTAAATATGACGCATCATTGGTGTCGCAAGGAGTGCGCAGTGAAAAGTGACGCATCGCTGTTTTCACGCAGCGATGCGTCACTTTTCATAAATGAGGCCCCTGAAGTTTTGAGGAGGAACAGAGTGGCCCTGCTGCCTGTTATTGAGGAAGTCCTCAGGTCTCGGCAGGGAACGGCTTTAGCCAGCCGGCATCGCTCCAGACATCAAACCACGCCCAGTGGTGGGAATTTCTGAATATCAGCATGTGAAGATCACATTAGGAGAGAATGCATCATGGCGGTGGAGGCTGAGGCATATGTGGGATCCAATTCAGTCTTGGGTGACAGATGTACTCACTGGCCCTGTCACTTAAGTTATATTTTTCAGTCCTGTTCTTCTTCATGTTGTTCCCCTCTACACCACATAATGTATTTTTTATTCTCGCTAATGACCATTTTGACTGCTTTCCACAGAAAGTATGTTGCCTTAATATTGTATTAATCTCATGATAGAATTTTCTATTTATTTTGTTCTTCAGCGCTGATGTATGCATTTCTCTCATTACCCTTCTAATAAAAAAGGAAGTGCACCATATCTTAGTAGATATTGCACATTTCTGCTCTCTGTTTCACACAACACAGCGGAACAAATTGCTTTATTGTACTATGTTGCGTGAAAGGTTAGTAAATCTGGACCCAGATTTGCAGAAAGCTGCCCTTCTCCCAGCACTATAAATGCTGGCTTTCGTGCCAGTGCTTGGGCTTTCATACTTTTACAGGTGACCTGAGAGGGTTGAAAAGCAGCACTGAGAGTGTGAGGCCAGAGATATGAGAACAAAGCAGCACATGGGAAGAAAGTAAGAAAATAATTAGCTTTCATGGAGTGCTCAAAGGAAAAGAAACAAGTAGTTTCCTGGAAGGATGCAAGACTTCCCATGAAAGGATGGTAAACAAACTAAGATCCACGGGTGTGATAAACACAAGCTGGGAATGGAAAGTAATTGAATAAGAAGAAAGCAAATAAGGCAAGTAAGCCGACCATTGATAAGCAATCACTGATCAATTGTTACTGTGAGTATTGTTATTGTCCACACTACATCTTCTACAACAGACATCTAAGAGCTCTAAACAAGATCTTACAATCTCAATGTCAGTAAATTATTGCCTTTACAGTGAGTACCTACACATCATTTTTCACATTTATGACACTGTAAGAGGATTTGAAAAGCTTTCTCTGGGAAACATTTTTATGTCTTTTTGCAGTTTCAAAGTTTTTTTTCAGGAAATATGTCCTGCAAAAGCAGAGTTGTGGGAGAATCATTTCAAAAGTCAGATTTGAATAGGACAACTCTCTCCAAGAAATAAAAATGTGCAGGAAAGTTCAGATGCCCGAATGCTCTTTTCTTTTCAGTCCCAGGCAAAGTTTTGGAAGGCTCTTGCAAACTTCTTGAAGCATGTAGCTTGCCAACTTTCTCAAACTACAAGTGAAATTTAATTTTTCATCACCACAAATATTACTAATATCAGTAACAATGGTGTGCCAAGTATATTTTATTCTGTATTTTTTATGTAATATTTTGGCTGCATCATCAAGTTTCTACCTGTAAGGGAGGTTTGAACATCAACTGTCCCTATTGCACCCAACTTTTTGAGAGAGGTTTATCTTGCTCGTACTGTGCAGTACTGTGGCAGCTTTGTGCATGAGTGAAAGTTATAGCTTTTTCTCTTTGAGTAAAGCTAATATTTGTACAGGTGTTAAATCGGAATTACGTGTTGAAAGCTTGTTTCGTCTGACATCAGTTCCATGAACCATGGACGGTTTGGGGCTTCAGATGCCTGGTTTGGGCAGAAACAAAAAGGGGCTATATGAGCCAATGCATAGTAATAGAACCAAATGAAACAAGCATTGGCTATGCCCATAATACTCAAGGTATGGCCCTGGGCCGCATGTGGCCCTCCTGATCTTTACATGCGGACCCCTGAGGACCATTAGCACTGGGCTGTTGTTTACTCAACACAACACTAACATTAAAATGTGTTAACTATACAGCAACCTCTTAATTCAGGGTTAATTGCAGATAAACAAAAGGAACACCTTCATTATTAAAGGCAGCAAACATACGATAGTCTTTTTAAAATTAAAAAAGTTTATTTTTATTGCCCTGTAGAACAATTTCACCTTAGTAAATCGGATTATAGCAGTGCATTCAAAAGTAATTTTTTTAAAGTGGTTTTCATACATGAATTTAGAAACGTTCATGTTCCCCACACCCGCTCCACCCTAACAAAAATGTTATTAGTGATTACATCCAAGCACATGAGATGGTTTGGTACAGCACGCATCCTGAAGTCATGTATTTTGTGATAATGAAGAATAAGGAGGGAAATTGAAATAAAACAGTTGCCTAGGGTCACACAGTTGGGTCAAGTGGAAAAGCCGGGATTCATCCCAGGTTTTCTGGTTTCCTGTTGCGCATTTGAGTTCAGTCACTAGATATACATGCTTCACTACAAATACACCAACTTTACATCCCCTGTTGGCATCAGTGCAGCCCTTGGTCACACCAAAGACCAAACCTTGCGGCCCTAAAGGAAAATGTTTATGAGTACCCATGCGCTAAGCAAATTATTATGAACTTCGCAAGTGTGCATTTTTTAATTCTAAATTTTGCAAACATATGCAATATGGAAAAAGTGGAAAAATATAAAAACAATATACACCATATAAAAATGGAGTGGCCAGGGTGCCCAGGCACACCAGCCCTGGTATTGAAGTGCATACATTCAGATGACAGTGAACTGTCAAACTACCATTACTTACAATGCGAGAGGGCCAAAGGATAAAGTGTCCTGACTAAGTACCCCATGCTGTATGCTGTGATGGAAAAACATAACATGTGAATGCCAGACCAATGAATGAAAAATGCTGGCCAAAAGACCCAGTATTGATGTAAGTATTTTGATTATTAATTTTATGGAAAACATGAGTATGACAAGACAGCTTACTCTGTCTGTGTATAATTATTCAGAAGTCCCTCGGCTTTAAGGAGCTATTTGGCTCGGATTGTATCAATCAGTCATGTACCAGTGGTTTTGAGTGGCTTACCCTCATTTGTGGACCAACTGCGCACAAACCAAGGCTTACTTAGGGAGCCTGTGTGGGTTAAGAGACTCAAAATTCACTTAGTAACCAATACAGCCCACAAATCAATGTCCAACTTACTTATTCTGTAGAACAAGAAGTATGTGTACATAGTGTACACAATATAATCCTTTACAGAATACTTTGGGTGAATTTTTGGTACTTGTAACGCTTATGAGGAAAAGAGCTAAAGCTGTTTCCATAGGACAGATAAGCCTGATGCTTTAGGGTTGATAGGCACAATGTAGTTTTTGTTCAATTTGTGATGCTGCACAAATCTTTCGAATGATCTCATTATTAAAAATTAGTTCCTCTATCAGATTCTATTGAGACTGAAAATCCAAATCCAGGAACTATCTCTCTAAGAAGCAATTTAGCTACAGTTAAGCTTTCATTTCGTCTTGTTGGATAAGCTTCAACTCAACGAGAAAACTGATACACAATCACTAGAACTATCTCGTAATCTGTAGCAAAGAGGCCTTTGGAAAAAATCTATCTGCATGTGCTTAAATGGACCTGCTGTTGTTTCCAAGTAGGCCAAAACTAATAACTGTTTCCTCCCTGCATTTTGTTGCTGACTTGTTACACATCTTTAACAGAGACTTTCTGCAATGACTCTAAATTTGGGATTAAACCAAGTTTGTTTGATACTCTAATCATAGTATCTCTACCCACATGTGTAAGGCCATGGCAGACTCTAGCCATCTAGGACTACAGGCTATCTGATAATATTGGTCTTCCATCAATTTAAATCCACACTTTATCAACTGCCCTGCGTGTACAACCTGCTTTGATCCAACCATCTCTTTCTTCATCACCAGCTGCATTTTGTAGTTGTCTAATTTCTTCCCATGTTTCAACAGATGAAAACATTAGACTACATTCTGCTTGATCAGATTATTCTTTCAATTGTTCTTAATTGATTTAAATTGAATGTTGAGCACAATAACAAGTAATTCATTGTTATATATTATAACATGGAGTACCCTACGGGGACCTTTGGATACCTTTACCGGGCGGTGCTTCCACACACTGTGGGTTTACTCGATCGTTCAGCTGCACACGAGCATGTTTTCGTGTTGTCTCATTTCATGAGCGTGAGAGCTCATGTTCACGTATTCCGCTCACCCACTTCGGGAGACAACTTTTCTTATTCTACACGAGAAGGCTAGGGTGACTCTTTGGTCTGTTTTACCTTTTCACTCTTTCTCTATGCAGAAATTAACGCACTCTTTTTCACGGTGGTTATTTTTACACTTACTTTTTCTATTTTGGTCCAGCTAACCGCATGTCATTGTTATTGCTCCATGTTATAATGTACAGGATGTTTCAGTGATTCTGGTTATTTTTTGTTTTGCCTCATAGAGTAACCCCTGACGAAGGGCCTCTGCCCGAAATGCATTGGGATGTTTGAGGATTATTATGTTGCAATATAACTAACAAAGAGACATGTTTTTGACTGCAATCATTTACGGACTGGAATGTCCAAATATTCTACATTTTGGAATAAAACCTTGAGATGGTTAACTTTGATTCCTATATAATTTTGTGTATGGAATGAGACTTCAGTCTTTTTTGGTTGTGCACAGAGGTGTTCTCTCCCTAGACGGGGGAGCCCTGGATTAATTATAATTGCCACATGGAGCTGAGAGTCCCCTATATTACTGATAAGATCCGTATTGCACCGATTTTCATTGACTCAAGATATTATACACGACTCCCTGAATTTAGATGGTGTAAGCAAAATAAGATGGTTAAGATATATTGAGACTAGTGTTCCCTGTAACGTGCGTGCCTGTGTGCCCGCGCACCTGTGAGAGACCGAGCGTGCAGTGTTCTGTGTAAAGCGCGCACATTTCCAGCCGCCGTCTGCTTTTAAAACACTAGCAGCAAAATACGTCAATTTCTTGGTTGTCAGAAGCCTGTACATGCGTTCACTAGGAAGTTGCTCCTTCACTTGCTGCAGTTTTAATGGATTCCAGCTGCCGGCTGATTGTGGGCGTTTGTGAAGATATGTATGTTAATTGCAGCACCGTCATGCGCTGCAATTAACATAAATATTTTCACAAATGCCACAATCAGCCTGCAGCCTCTCTCGGATGTTAAAAGACATGCATCAAGTCCAAAAGCATGATGTGTGCTTTACAAGTCGTGCTTTCGGACTTGCTGCATTTCTTTGAAAAAAAGAGCGCAGCTGGGTGCTGATTGTGGGCCACTGTGAAAGCATTTATGTTAATTGCAGCGCATGGCAGTGCTGCAATTAACATACATATCTTCACAAAGACCCACAATCAGCCCGCAGCCAGAATCAATTAAAAATGCAGCAAGTCCGTAAGTATGGCATGTAAAGCGCACGTCGTGATTTGGACTTGATGCATGTCTTTTCACAATAGAGAAAAGCTGCAGGCTGATTGTGGGCATTTGTGAAAATATTTGTTCATTGCAGCGCATGACGGGCACTGTGATTAACAGGAATACTTTCACAAATGCCCACAATTAGCCCGCAGCCTCTCTCTATTGAGAAAAGAAATGCAGCAAATCCAAAAGCATGACGTTGAAAGCATACGTCCTGCTTTTGGACTTGATGCATTTCTTTTCCATAGCTGACAAGGATTGTTTATGAGTGTAGGAGAATTATGACGGACATTCACATAGCTACCAAGGTTTCAGATTGCTATGTGTGACATTTTCAGTTAAAATAGGCAATGAAGACAAGGGAAATATATAAATATAATAAATTACACCCATTAAAGCAAGCAGAAATTCTAAAAAGTGAACTGCTGTAAAACACCAGAAAAATATTCAGTCATGAAACCAATTATTCTGTGAAACCCAAATAAAAACCACTACTTTGATTCTTTATTATATTTGCTGGGTGATAGCAGGGTGTCTTTTGCTCCTGTGCTATTTTCCATGCAAATTCATCCAAGCTTACCAGTGCACACTCACACAGCTGAGGCTCAGACCATGAACCAAGGAGCAAGTTTCAGCATGAGGTTATCAGCGGCCCACTGCCAGCATTGCCAAATCTCCGTCTAAATCTTTGGATAACAAATGTATACGGGCCTCTGAGGACTGATGCTGCCTTTGTCTTGCACCTGTCGTGGATGCAGTCTAGCCTAGCCTGAAGCAGCGCGTGCTTTACGCATGTCTATGGCACCTAGCCAGGGTTGGGGAAGGGCAGGGGGGGTAAAGGTAGGCAGGCTGCATTTGCTGGCGATACAGATGTGTGAAGTGCTCCAGTGTCTTCACACTTGTGAGTAGTTGGTCTGGTATATAGTGTTCACTATTCTAGTGAGCACCTTACACCAGTCCAAATAACCCTCATGGTTATGGTTGTAAAGTCAACATTATAGACCAGCTATCCTAGGGGTAGCATGGACAAAGCAGTCTTAGGCTAAACTCAAGAGGGCATGTGAAGCCAGCTGTTTTACCATATGCAATCCCTTTAGTACCAAATGAAAGGACACCACACAGGATATATATTCAAAATATATATGTATTTATTTTTTTTAAAAACCCTGAACTCTTTATGAGCACAGAAGCACAAGCGCAAAACAAGTAATTTAATAGAATAGACAAAAGTTGCACAAATATGGATAGGCCCGTCAAACCATATATTAAAAAAGTGGTATAAGTACCACGTCACAAACAATGGTAAGGCCTAGGGCCTTGGGAATCACTGGGGCTACACTGGACTAACAATGGTTAGGGAGCAGGAGGCCCACGGGATGCGTGTGTAGTGTCTAAAGGCACACGCGTTCACACATAGAAGTCAATGGGTGCGTAAAAGTTTAAAGTTAAAGGTTTGGGAGTATTCCGACTGGACTAGAACTTAACCACTTGAAACTAGGACACTAGGAGTGTAAATCTTTACAGGAGCACCGTAGTACTTGTGTTACCTAACCCACAGGAAGCGGGTGCATAGGTCCCAAAGTGTGTCGGGTTTCGTCGTGGAGATCTATGGAGCCTTGGGGAAAAGATGCTGCATGCGGCCAGAAGAGAAGAGTCCGGGTGGATCCAAGGGTGGATCAAAGATGTAGAGGACCCAGAAAGCAGAGGAGACAGAGTCTGGGTCACTAGCCAGTGACCAGGATGGAACCAGGTGATGTTGCGTTGCAATCAGGTGCTGATGGGAAGCTTGTCTCTGCAGCCACGTAGACCAGGAGGCGTCAACGACAACCAGGATGGAGGCAAGGACTGTCCCACAAAGGCTCTTGCTGTTGGCGGTGTTGGTTTCAAGATTGGAGGCAACAAGTCATGGCAAAGGCAACCCACGCAGGAATCGATGTAGGCTTCTTACTCATACCAGCAAGGTCTGAGGGGCTGCTTCTTTTCAGGGAAGCAAGGGCCAGTCTGAAGCAACTAGACCAGTGGTGTAGTTTTACGGGATCGTCGTCAAGATGGCCACTAGCCAACGGGCAAGTGACCGGGCAGACACATCGAGCAGGAAAATGCAGAAGGGCCCCACGCAGAACTCATGGAGGGTGCAGGGCTGATCTTCGGTGCAGATGCTGCACCGGGCAGTGGCTTCTCAATCCCCAATGCACAGCTTTGAGGAGGCCTCGGGGCTGCACAGTTAGTGGGTCGCAGACTTTTCAAGATGGCCGGTCCTACATCTCTCGTCAACCTCCATGGGTCTCAGCTTTGCAGGGACTGTGGATCAGGCTGTTGGATGTCTGGGAATCTGGTTATTGTCAGGCTCTGGGCTCGGGCTCCAGTGGGAGGCAGCGGCAAAAGAAGTCGTCGATCGCTGGATGGTGCCTTCTTTTGCAGGGTGGTCACTCCTTGACCACAAGGGAGATTCTTCAGTCGTCTTCTTCCAAAGTAGAGTGATGAAGGTCCAGAGTTTTGTTTCAGTGTTTCAGTCAGGATAATCTAAAGTCTCTAGACTCAGCTCCTACCTATATATGAATCTTAGGGGCTGGGTTACCTGCTAGGTATCTCCTATGGGTGGGACCAGGGAAGGGGGGGGGTTACACCCATTTCCCTTTGTCTAGTTTCGTGCCAGAGCAGGGGCAGGGAAGCTACAGCACTGGTTTGTACTGGACTATGCATGGGATACCTTGTGTGCCCCAGGCAGTGACTCAATCCTTTCAGCCCTCCCTGTCCCAATACACAAAATCCTGTCTGGGGTGGTGTTAGCACCTCCCAAGGCAGGAAACCTATTGTCCAAGACTCCCTTGCTGGAAGGACTCCGAGCAGCAGTAGGTCAGACTTGTGTCTGTGGCAGCAGCATCCATTTTGTGATGCTGAGGCTCTGGTTAACTTTAACCGGGAATAGTAGGAACAACATGTCTTCTCCTTCTAGAAGGGTGGAATGCTACCCCCGTCACCAGAACTGGTGAGGGGGTAGTATTCCAAATCGTATGACACCTTACTCGACATGTTTTGATAAAGCCAAACCATAGTCAACATCTAACCGCAAGGATTATAATGCACTTAAGAGTATATGGTATGGCAATATCCTCGAACAGCTAAAGGACATGGTTCCGAAAGCTGCAGAGCACCATCTCACATAAAACCAAGCACTCTGCCTCCAGGATTGTTAAGGCCTGCCATAGGAGTGACTTATAGGTGTATGTATGTCCTGATATAAGGTTAGATATAGGTATACTATATCTAAGCAAGGGGTGATTACACTACCTTGCCCCAGCTGAGTGATCAGCCAGTTGTGTCAATTTGAATGGCCAGCCAAGGGTGGTACAAAAGGGGGTGGTGATGGACGGAGCATCTGAATCAATCAAACACTCACACCCAGTCAAAAGATCTGGGTTTAATCCATCACCGTTCTTTAGCCCACTCTGACACCCCAGTTCAGACATGGCTATATGCAAATCAGTCTGACCCTGTGCCTCATGGGAACAGTCCAGCCCGAACTGCCAAGCCATGTCTTCCCTGGACCGGAAACAAGCTTCCGAGGACCGGTTTCTGGCATTCCAGCCGTCTTCAGCCCAGCTTGCTTGAATCCAGTGGCAAAGTGAGCAAGGGACTCACATCTGATCATTCCCTGCCACACTTATGGCGGCCAAAAGCGGTACAAAAGGGGGTGGTGAAGGACGGAGCATCTGAATCAATCAAACACTCACACCCAGTCAAAAGATCTGGGTTTAATCCATCACCGTTCTTTAGCTCACTCTGCCACCCCAGTTCAGACATGGCTATATGCAAATCAGTCTGACCCTGTGCCTCATGGGAACAGTCCAGCCCGAACTGCCAAGCCATGTCTTCCCTGGACCGGAAACAAGCTTCTGAAGACCGGTTTCTGGCATTCCAGCCGTCTTCAGCCCGGCTTGCTTGAATCCAGTGGCAAAGTGAGCAAGGGACTCACGTCTGAGCATACCCTGCCACACTTATGGCGGCCAAAAGCGGTACAAAAGGGGGTGGTGGAGAGGAGAAAACGCTACGGTGGAGTTCCACGCCTCCACGTAGCACCTGGGCTTCCTGTTCCTCGCTCCTCCCCCTTGCTTGATTTCGTGAGGTGATGGCGTCGAGGTGCTTCGGCGTTTGGCGTTCTCTCTGGCTAATGGGGAAATCTGCCTGAACTCTGCCTGAGCGGTGTGCAAGCTGCGCGCTGGGATTTCTGACACTGCTGCCGGAGAAAAGTTAAGGTCATGGATTTTTAAGCCCCTTGGAAAAGGAAAGGTTCACGCTTGCTGTGGAGCCACCTGGGAGGTGTGTGCTGTTTGTTTCACGGAGGGCATATCTTCTTTAACTACCGGAGGCTGCAGAAGTGCTTGCAGTGCATCGTATATCATAGCATCATACTCTAAAGTGGTGAAATAAACGGCGACTTTAAGAAGAAGCATGAAGCCTGGTCTGGAACATATTGTGCTTGACTTTTTTCTTTGGCAGGACCCTGGAAGAATGCTTTCCAGTTTGGCAGCACGTTTAAATGTTCCTTAGGAGGCACACTGGGTAAGAATTTGAAAACTCGGAAATAAGGGGTGAAGACAGATAAGACTGTGGCTTATTTACTGCTGGTAAAAGATTGATAAGACTGTGGATTTACTTGCTGCTGATAATTAAAACGTGGTGAAGAAGATAAAACTACAGGTCCCAGCATTCTTAGCGCCCTAGAGTTTACTGGACCCCTTTTTTTTTTGCTTTTGTCTATTGTTTCTGGTGAAAGCAGTGCTGGGTTAAGGCAATAAATAAGTGGGCTCTGCCAATAGCAAGAGATATCGAGATATATTGCCTTATAACTTCTGACGCTCAGGTTCTCTCAGGCTACTAAGACTACGACTTTGCTCAATTAAAAGATTGGAGATTACTGACTTTGAGGTGAGAGTACTTCGCCTTGTAATCTGATTATGGGCAAACAATTGACGGCTAGGACCAGGGCGATAAAAAAGCATCAACAATTGAAATCTGAAAAAGCTAAACTGGCAGGATCAGCGGCAGAGAGGGAGAACTCTTCAGCTGAAAACTCGGAGAGCTCTGGAGAAGGTGAAAATAATCTTCTAAGTGAGAATATAACACAGGCTCAACAGCAAGATCTCGGTACCTGTGCTACCAGTGAAGGGAAGCAGGGGAAAGAGCTGATGGAGGTTTCAGAGTTACCTGTGGTCAGGGCAGACACAGCCCTTTCAAGCTCGGCGGATAAACCGCCAGGAATGGTGCAAGAGGCGAAATCTATATTTTTATGTGATCCGCTGGCTTCCAAAGATGCCCTGGTGATTTCTACTTCTAAAGATGCTTTGGTAATTTCTACTCCTAAAGTCTCTAAAGTTTCTAAACAATTTCCGTTATTTGAGCGAAAGGGCACAGGACAAGTTATTAATGCAAATACAAATATAGTTGAGATTGGGGCATTTCCAACAGAGGCTCCAACCCCAACCTCGCTCAATTCAAGAGACTTTGCGACATCTGCTAGTAATGTGGTCAATTTAATAGACTCTTCATCCACAGATGCAAAAACTGTTTCCTTGAATAATAATGGAGCCTCACCCACGATTGTCCCTTCTGCTGGATTGTCAATCAAGTCACAATCTAGATTAGATTTAAAGGATGATTTAAAGGATGATGCAATAGCATATGAAGCGATTCAGAGTCCAATTTTGAAGATGGACACTAAGATTGCTGATGACTCGCAGTTCTCGGTGAAAGACATGTTAAATATGATACTAGGAGAAATAAGAGAAATGAAGCAATTTCAAAAGGCAGAACTGGAAGTAATCAGTAATCGTTTGGATAAAATTGAAGACTCAATGACTTCTTTCACAAATAGATTTCAAGAATCCGAATCTAGAATTTCAGGGCTGGAGGATAATATGACCACGATCCAAAAAGAGGTATCTACTATCTCTAAATCCTCCAAGGCTTTTGAAATCAAATTGGATGAGTTGGAGAACTATAATAGAAGGTCAAACCTTCGAGTGGTAGGTGTGCCAGAAAATATCGAAGGATCCGATATGGTGCAATGGATTTCTTCCTTCTTTATGCGAGAGGTAATCCCGGACTTTAAGGGAGATTTAACAATTACTCGTGCACATCAAGTTCCAGCTCGTCCATTTCTTAATTCTTCTTTTCCTCGGACAATTATCGTCAACTTTGCTGATGTAAGGGTCAAAGAATCTATTCTATCGCAAGCCTTTAAGCAGAGACAATTCCATGCAAATCCTACTACAAAATGTTGGATTTTCTCCGATATGTCAGCGGCCGCAGCAAGACGGAGAAAAGACTTTGTAAAAATGTTACAATTATTTCAAGAAAAAGGTGTCCAAGCATCAATGGCACAACAGGCAAAGCTAAAAGTCTTGATAAAAGGCAAATTCTATTTGTTCACGGACGTTGATGAGGCATGCAAGATGCTTAATCAACTGCAGAGTTAATGTAAAGGCGAGGGGGAGGGAAGGGGAGGAACAGGGAGGTCACAGAGTTAGAGGCGCAACAACAAGGCGCCTCCATGAAAGGGGTGAGTGTCAGGTGGCCAGCGTGGGGTGAAGGTGATGGACAAGGCCACAGGACTTGGTGCTGGAGGGGAGCACCTGAGAAGGGTTGTGGGGAAAAAAAAGAAAAAAAATTGAAGTTTTTGTTGGATTTTGATGGAAAAATAAGTTGGAAAAATGCATGTTTTTTTTTTGAATTACATATATGTCTATCCGGGGGCTTAGAGTGATCTCTTTTAACGTTAATGGGCTGAATAATAAAAAAAAAAATGCGAGCAATTGAGCACTGGGTCAAGTCAGAACGACCAGCAGTCATATTGCTCCAAGAGACTCATATAGCTGCGGCTAAAATTAACTCTTTTTCTATGTTTAAAACTTGGGCGGATTATAGAGGTTTTTCATGTGCCCAAGAGTCTAAAAGTGGGGTTGCTATCTTTCTTAATCAGAATTTAGATGCAGAAATTGTACAGTATGAAGATGGGGGGACTGGACGGTGGTGCTGGGTTACGTGCCTAATAAAAGGCAGGAAAAGACCAATTACATTTGTTAGTTTCTATGCCCCAGTGGAAGATCACGCCCCAATTTATGATGAGTTATTTCAATCCTTATTGTTAGTCAGGGGGGACATAGTGATAGGTGGGGATTTTAATATCCTTATAGATTTAAAATTAGATTCCACAAGTAGGCCAAGAAAACAATCGAAACCAAAATCAAGAAGATCCATTATGCAAAATATAGCTTTACTAGATCTCTGTGACCCGTGGCGTCTTAAATTTCCACTGAAAAGAGAATTTACGTGTTGGTCTGGGAGACATAAATCATCATCGCGATTAGATTTTTTTCTAGCTTCAAGGTTATTAACATTTTCCTATCAAAAATGTTTTCATAATGGTTTTTCAGACCACGCAATGCTGCTAATTGAATTTGAAGTAGGTGAAGAGATGAAATCATTAAAAAGATGGATATTTAATAAAATGCATTTGCAGGATAGTAATTGGGTTTCGTTTTTAGAATTAGAAATCTCTGAGTTTATAGCTCGCAATCTACAGACAGCTCCACTTCATATTGTTTGGGATTCACTAAAAGCATTTATTCGTGGGATTATAATTAGTAAGGATGCAGAAGAATGGCGTATTCTTAAACAAACTAAAACCTTACTTTATCAAAAAATCCACTCACTTACTCTTCGGCGTCAAGCGAACCCTTCGAGTGATGTGCAAAAAGAATTAAATGAGGTTAAACGGGAACTTAATACGCTCCTTTTTTCTCAGAGTGAACAGCAATTCTTAATTAACTCTCAGAGGGTTTATGAGGAGAGTAATTTTTCTGGGAAGCTCCTTGCCTGGCAAGCAAAAGAGCAAGCCGGCGCTAAATTAATCCATTCTTTAAAATGTCCTGTTACTCAAACTGAAGTTTCACAGACGGACGCTATTGGAACCATTATGCTGTCTCACTATAAACAGATATACAGTCAGCAGCAAATTATAGATCACTCTAGGCTCAAAAATGTTTTAACCAAGCATAATATGCCCTCCCTAGCTCAGATAGATAGTGATTTCATGCAACGGTTATTTACTAAATCGGAAGTAGAACTAGTGTTTAAAAACTTACCAATTGGTAAAGCTTGTGGCCCGGATGGTTTCCCGGCCGATTTATTTAAGAGTTTATTTTCTCCGCTTTCTGATTTAATATTGTAATTATTCAACTATATGTTAATGGGTGGTCAAGTTCCAGATTCTTTTGGGGAGGGGACCATTGTTAGTTTTCCTAAAAAAGGTAAAGATCCAAAAGACCCTAACTCATACCGACCTATTACACTACTCAATACCGACTATAAGATCCTAACGAAATTATTAGCAATACGTTTTAATTCAATTGCAACAGATCTTATCCATCCAGATCAGAATGGTTTTGTTGCAGGCCGGCAATTGGCAACTAATACTCATTTTCTTACAGAAGCGTTAAATTATTTTCAAGTTAAAAAAGTCCCGGCCTTAATTTTATTATTAGATGCGGAGAAGGCTTTTGATTTAGTAGTTTGGTCAACTTTATTTGTTATTTTAAAATTCTTTGGTATTCCTGCACAAATTATTAGTTTAATTCAAAACTTGTACATGGGTGCCAGAGCAAATATAATTATAAATTCTGTTATGGTGGGCGCAGTGTCGGTTGGAAGGGGCACCAGACAGGGTTGCCCTTTATCCCCTATCCTTTTTGCTTTTTTTATTGAACCGCTAGCCATTGCTATCCGCGAATCTGTAAATATCCCTCCACCTATTACATCTATGGCCAAAATTAAACTCTATGCTGACGACATCATGTTGATAATCAAGACGGATATCCATTCTCAAACCGCTGTTTTGCAGCTCTTTGAAGAATTTGAGGCTCTAGGAGGATACCGAATTAACAAAAAACAAACTGAAATTTTAGTATGTGGAGGAGGGGAGGTAGTTTTACACGCGGATTTAGCTGGCTGTATCAATCCAAGACCAAAACGATACTTAGGGGTTATGTTTTCTACCTTGGTTTCCGAGTTATATACGTTGAATTTTGATACACTTGTACGAAAAGTCCAATCTTTATTTACTAGATGGGGCTCACTACCACTTTCTGTTATGGGACGGGTGGCACTGATAAAGATGTCTGTTTTACCACTATTCAATTTTTTATTTTCAGCAGTCCCATGTTTTCTACCCAGTAGTCTTTTTTCCAAAGTAGAATCCCTATTTTCGAATTTCATATGGGCTAAAAAATGCCCCAGGATAGCAATTAAGATACTTTATGTAGATACTGAACTGGGAGGCCTATCTCTTCCCAATCTCAGAGATTATTATAGTGCATATTTTGCTCAGTATTTAGAACGATTTAAATCAGAAAAGCAGAATCCAAGTTTATTTATTAATTTTTTCTTTGACAAAATTAGTCAAGAGGCTCAAACCCCTGTTCCTTTGCACATCCCTAAATCACCCAAACTGACTTGATATAAGATAATGTATTGGTTTTTTAAACGTTGAGATGCTCTTCTAAAAAAATATTCCCTTCCGCAGTTTAATTCTAGAACTCCTTTAAGGAATGCTCTAATTTTTATGAGAATTAATATCGGATCAGATATTGTTTGTCAATGGGAGCAAGTTGGGTTCACCACTTTATTTGACTTTATAAGAGAAGGGACTTGGTTGTCACCAGGAGAAATGCAACAATTAATCCCAGGGAAGTTTATGTTACTTAACTCATATGTTTTGATTTTTAAAGTTCTAGGGCAAGCGGAAGTAAGAATGATTGATTCTCCTTGTCAGTTGTGGGATGATTTATTTCTCATTTCCCAGAATAAGAAACCAGGAGCTTGGAAACAATATTTAGCTCAATATACTGATCTGGACCTTAGCGTAAGATGCATTAAAAAATGGCAAGAACAAGAAAATCATGTTCTTACTATGAATACTTGGAACTGTATAAATAAATTGAATTTCAGTGTTCTTCGTTGATCTAATTGGAGGAGAATGATTTTTTTTACTAAATGGCTTCTTTATCGAACTCCCGCTGTCATCTCAAAAATGTATACGAATGTTAGTGCTGTTTGTTTCAGATGTAAGCAACATAGCCCTGCTAATTGGTCCCACATTGCAGTTCACTGTACTAAAATCGTTCCTTTTTGGACTGAGATATTCGAATACTTACAAAAGTTTTGTGGAATTCAGACTGATTATAATGTTAAGTTGATACTTTATGGATATGACAGTGAACTCGAATTGTGTGGACAGTCGGTTAAATTATTATTTATTGTGATGGCAGTTGCGAGGTCTTTGGTTCTGCAGAATTGGAAATCAGCTCAAGCTCCTCTGTTTAATATTTGGTTTCAGAAAATGAGAAATGTCAGAACAAGCGAATTTTGTTATGCTAAGCGAATTGGGGGGGTAAGGAAATTTGATAAAATTTGGAAATCTTTTTTTGAGTAATTTTGGAAGCTGTATTATGTAATCTGATTTTGAATTGTTTCGATGTAAATACATGCATTTTCTTTATTATTTGAAACTTGATATAAAACTTCAATAATGAAATGTGTTAAAAAAAAAAAGGGGGTGGTGATGGATGGAGCATCTGAATCAATCAAACACTCACACCCAGTCAAAAGATCTGGGTTTAATCCATCACCGTTCTTTAGCCCACTCTGCCACCCCAGTTCAGACATGGCTATATGCAAATCAGTCTGACCCTGTGCCTCATGGGAATAGTCCAGCCCGAACTGCCAAGCCATGTCTTCCCTGGACCGGAAACAAGCTTCTGAGGACCGGTTTCTGGCATTCCAGCCGTCTTCAGCCCGGCTTGCTTGAATCCAGTGGCAAAGTGAGCAAGGGACTCACGTCTGAGCATACCCTGCCACACTTATGGCGGCCAAAAGCCAGGGGTGGCAAAAGATATGCTGCAGCCCCTGGTAGGCCTTGGATGCACCTATGCCCTGGGTACCTATAGTACATTGTACAGGGGCTCATACAGTGACCCAATATCCAATCGGAAATGTACCTAAGGTAAATGGAGTCCATTTTAAAGAGAGAGCAGATAGCCTGGGGCCCTGATTAGCAGGATCCCAGGCCAACTAAGTCGAAAACCAGCTAAACGCTAGGCAAAAAATCTGGGGTAACCATAGTCAGGTATCCACCTTCCTACAACACTGACCTGAAGCAATGGCCCCTTGACGGGGGAGCAGTTCCTCGTATGCTGCCCCTGACAATGACAGCAGAGCTAGGGACAGATTACTGGGCACACACATTGTGACTTCCTGCTGATATCTTTGTTTAAGCAGCAGTATCAAACCTTCATCATGCCATAATCAACTTTATACAGGAATATATAGCACCACTGTAGTGCAAGAAAACAAAGTTACACAACATGAAAAAGACTATTTCAATACAAGGGCCACCATGTTAACAACCTTAATGTCCACCACTTTTCTCACCTACCATATCCCTGCACTTACTCTACTGATGACCGTGCCAAGTGCCAGCTGCACAGATTGGCAAGGAAGAGACAGCTGTCAGCCTGTGCTTCGTTTTTCTGGAACTCAGGGGCTTATTTACAAGCCCTATGGGCTGCTGCAACATCAATTTTAACCATATTAAATGTTACGTACCGGAAGCGCAAGGGGATTGTGAATAAACCCCTTAGTTTGTTTGTTCCTGCACGCATATGCCATGTAGCACCATTTTAAATGTTGCCTCTTGTTCCGCTCAGAAGCACAAGCTCAGTTGAAAGAATGCTGACTCTAGTCATTGAAGCAAGCGAGTCACGGAGTTGGATGTTAACACAAACAGGACTGTGGCTAGAATGGGAGTGCTTCATTGAGGGATAGAGGAGCACAGAAAGAGTCAACTCGACCACAATCTGTGGAACCCCAGACAAACTCCTCTCTGGCCTGATCCTGGTTTTGGAAGTATATCAACCCAGTGGAAGATAAGCCATGGACGGGAAAAGAGAGAGGGATCAGATTCACAGAGAGCTCTTCACTAATTCTCTGAGCGCGGATGCGGTTAAGTTCTGACAAATGTTTCCTAGTTGTCTCACTGTTGCAAAGAAAATGAATACAATATACAGTCAAAATATTATGCAAATTCGAAAATGGTAATGCACTTACCAGTTTCATGAAGATAGCCCCGACCAGGTACCAGCTCTGAGTCTCAGAAAATCAGAGACGGTAAAGCAGCCAACTACAGAACAAGGGGGCATATTATCAAGCCTGTGCGCTAAAATTATCGCCACTTTATCGGCCGAAAACGGCCGATAAAGCGGCGATAATGGGCTTGATAATATGCTCTGTGGAATTCCAATCGAAGCCCATGTTAGATGTCTTCACATCTAACATGGGCTTCGATTGGAATTCCATAGAGCATATTATCAAGCCCATTATCGCCGCTTTATCGGCCGTTTTCGGCCGATAAAGCGGCGATAATTTTAGCGCACAGGCTTGATAATATGCCCCAAGGTTAGAAGAAAGAATACCGCAGAGTAAAGATTGACTTATTTATAATGGGAAAAGTAAATCTGCAGTTCACAGCATTCTTAAAGCTGTCAGCTGAAAAATAAGGACTGGCTGAGTGTGGCAAAGGCTCCCCCAACTTGAGGGCACCTCATATATGGCCTTTGTTTCTGAGACCTCAGAAGTGGGTTGGCTGCATGATTTTGAGAGGCTTCGGTGATACTAGGCCATTATCATGCTGTCACGTCTAATTGGCCACCACAGTGCAGCCACTTATTTGAGACAGTGCAAGATGCAGCTATCCATTCTGCTTTCATTTACATGCTGTGAATATGTGACCAGCCCACCCAAGTGCCATGTATTGCCCATTTAAGCAATCAGAAACTCTAAGAAATCTTAAAGCCGCTATAAGGAACAAGAAATTGCATGGCGTCCAGTTAGTGGGGATGTGAGTTAAGGAAAATGTGCTCTGTAATATAACAGCAAAGACATACAAGGTGGAAATGCAAGTGATGCAGGAATGGGCTGCAAGAGCTTTTAAATCTTACCTCCAGCAGAGGCCACAACCAAAAACCATGAAAAAGAACACATTCTCTATTAACTGACAATTTTTTTACATATTATATTTCAAATTTCTATGGTTTCTGTGTACTTAAGAGTGACACAAGTGCCAGATGTTTGACAGTTAGTGTGGCATTTTCCAGAGAGTGAAACCAAGCGATGAAGTGCATGGAAAGAGATAAATATTGGAAATTACACCCTCTCGATAAATACGACTTACAGTATATTTAAACTGCTTCAAACCCTCAAAATGGAAAGTTAAGATTTATATATGATTTGTTTTCCCAGAAGATATAAGAAATAAAGAAATCATCCTAAAACATCTCATACCTCCCATGCCTTTGTACTTTATTGCACCGTAATACAGCTAATCACATCCTGCTGAAATCAAATGAACACAGGGTAGATACTTTGATTCTGCGCACAGTACAAAAATAAGCAAAATCACTTAAAGCAGGATTTTTTACATTTTATCTGTACATACTACAAAGAACAAATATGAATAGAAAATAGTTTTAAAAGTGTTCTGGAGATGATCTATGCGTGACTAACACTTAAAGTAAACATATAAAGAAATGGCACATAACAATGGAATACATTACATTTTGTTTTCAGTCCTGTTTAGTATCAGGTCCAGGCCTTTTCAGCCTCTTTGAATAACAACTAATGGATAATTTTTCTCTGGTGAAGGTATCAATCCTAAGGTAAGTTACATGTCTGCTGCTTTCCACCAGTGCCTGAGAACAACTTTGTTTTCAGTCTTGAGCTGCGACCTGTTTTAGTGCTTCAGCCGGGGAGGCAGCAACAAGTCTATAGCTGCAATTTAAAGATGTGTCGGAGCTCATTGAGACTCACAGGCAGTTCTCCTCAGGAGTTTCTCACTTTGGCTCCCAGCAGTTTTTGCTTCTTACAGGGCCCTTTGCATGCTGTTTTATGGGGGCCTCCTATTATAAAAGGGGCAACCCGTTAACCCAAAAGGCATCTGGGAATATAAATTGAACGTTTACAAAACAATGCCTATGGTAATAAATTTTGTGAATCTTTAATGAAAGACAGATACCATAAATTAACTGTCTTCAGTTATCTCAAAAGTACTTCATGAATTAATCTCAGGATCTACTTTATCTTAATTCATCCGTTCACTATCCAATCAATTCAATAAATCAATAAAGCAACAATTGGTTTTTAGAACTTATTTTAGTAAACCAAATTTTTAGAAAAATTATTTTTTTCTTTTTATACTTTTCATTTGCTTTTTTCACATATATAGATTTTAACCATTTTTTAAACATATAGCTTTATACAATATATACAATATCTGCAAACATACACATAAACACAAAATAATAATCTGGTTCCAATGCCCAAATATTTTAAACAAGGAAATATATGGCACTAAATTATAAGGCCTTATTCCTTTGTCTTGGTCATCACAACATATTCAACATGAGCCTGGGAAGAAAAAAACATTCATACTTCCTTTTCTATTTAGGGCTCTCTGAAAAAATTTTGAAACACAATTTAGTATTTTGGTGATGCCAATATGGACAACAGTCGACGCATTTCAGCCTATACTTATTTTGGCCTCCTCAGGACTTGGGCAACAAACTTGTATTTAGACAGATGAAGTCTGGGTGGTTTTCAAAATTATACTGGAACAGCCTACCCAGCCGGGCTGGCTTATTGCTAATTAAGCGGCCCCACTTCGAGTATTTCGATCAAATCCAATCTAATGCGTATTAATTCCTGATCGATTTCTGCTATCAGGACGCTCTGGCACAGTTCTGCAACCCTGCAAAGTGCTTTTGATATATGCAGCCGACCGCCCAAGCAGCAGCAATGCCTTCTAGGGTAAGCTAGTAAAAAGAAAAACATCCTGCATAGTCCTAGTCACTGAAGCTGACTAAACTGTGAAGTCCAGTAGGCACGAACACAGTACATTGCCATGGAGGCCCCAAGTGTATGCTATGACACCAATCTAACACTCTCTCGGTGCCCGCAGCCAGCACAGCAATAAGAATTTTTTTTTTTAATTTGCCCACCATAATTATAGCCTAGTTCCTACTGTGGATTGTGTTATTCAGTAATTCTGTCGAAGGCGGATATATTCGGTGAAACGTTAGCAGTTGGTGATAGAATACACACCAGGTAATTCACCAACATGTGTTCCAAAGTTTACATCGCCGATAACAAGTCAGGCGTGCTACCATACCCTGTGTATGGCTTACGTCTTTGCATAAGATGTTCCTCAATAGGCGATCATGAATTTCCAAAGAAAGAATATCACGCTTTTTCCCTAAATTAAATCACTTTGATTGTGACTGTTAATACTGTGACTGATGGTGGCTGATGGTTATTCTTACTGTATTTGTTCTGTACTTCTTTTTCTTACCCTCGGCACCTTGACTCTCCACTGGTGATGACTGGCCCTCTCACCGCTGTCTCCTGACTGCATGATGCAGCAGTGCACTCTCCCTTGCCCAGTGGACTGGAGTCGGCCACCCGGAGCTGCTTGGAATTAATTCTCCAGCATGGCCAATAGTTTAGCTCCTGTGCCCCCTGAACAGAGAAGGCCACCTGGACAGGTCTGAGCACCATCATGCTTTACATGTTGTGCTTTTGGACCTGCTGCATTTCTTTTAGGTAACACATAAGCTTGAAATCTTTGCTTAGCTTGTGTGCCGCCCGACAGGTGTTTTGCTGCGTCTTTCTGTCTCTGCATCCAAATATAATACAACAAGTAACATTGCCCCTACAGCAGTAAAATCGTATGATGGTACCACTGTCACAGTCTTTTTCTTTTCTAAACCCGAAGTGTACTTGCCTGTGTAACCAATTCATGTCATGGTGTGTGTATCCAACTTGCAAACCTGGCTTAAGACCCTTAACATATCGCTGTTTGTGTGGAAATGCACAGTTTTTTCATTTGTTTCAGCATTAGTTTGGAGTGATATTTGGCGCTACACCCACACGAGCGGTCTGGTTACTGGCACACATAGGCTTTCCTGCAGCGCACATAGACCCTACACTGCCACCCATAGAAGGAAAAAATCAGAGGGAACATTGATTGAGACTAACCTGCAGGCTGTTGGCCTACATAACCTATATGAGGATCCGAAGTTGTACATGTCAATAACAGAAAAGGAGCTGAAGACTCGCTTATTAGCCCATTCAGATGCAAAGAGGTATGATTCCAACCTTAAATTGCCCACAGTTAGACAATATCACGCAGCACCCAGTATAATTAACACCAAATCTCCTTATTTAACATCTGTCACGAATCTCCAACACAGATATATCTTAGTGAGATTTTTTTTAAATTATATTCCTCTCAGGATACTCCCCCATTTGGCATAGGAGTCTAGCCCCGGAGCAGTCGGGGGAGAAACAAGATGGCGGGTTGACGCCGCCTCGGAGCAGCAGCGTTTTATGAGGCTCCCGTTTCTTTGCCACTACAAGCTCTTCTGATTTATGGAGAGAACGATTTCTCATAAGAAGTGAAAACTTATACGTAATTAGATACTCTAATTCAAATTCCTTAAGGGAGATAAGAAAACTTCATGTACCCCTACTTGTGACCACGAAGTTGCTGCCGGATGCTTTGCGCCTGCCCGAGGCCACGCAGTGGCCATTAAGAGGGTGGGCACCTAGTCAAGGAGGGCGGTCCCGCCCCCATCTGTATGTCCGGCACATCCGCCTCACCGGTTGGAGGAGGCGGCTTGCCGTGAATCTCGTCCGGGCGGCGGGGAGGGGCTTCCTGGGTACTTATGCCACGGTGCCCTTCAGCAGAGCCTCTTTGCCGCCCGGACGCCGTCGTGAACTTGCGGGACACTCTTTGGACAATCTTTTCGTTCTGAGGTGAGCGAGGCCTCGGGCCTACCCTCTCCCCCCCCTTTCGTAGCCGCCTGCTCCCTCCTTGTGAGGTGTGAGCCTGGCGAGGCGGCCCGCTAGAGCGGGCTGCTGTGGGGGGGGACGTCCGGTTCCGTTCCCGGTCTTTTGTCCTCCGAGGGTTGTTTTCATGTTCAGTGCGGGCCCGGCCTGTACATGTCGGGCCCCGCTGTAATCCCTAAT
This sequence comes from Lissotriton vulgaris, assembly GCF_964263255.1. NCBI lineage: Eukaryota > Metazoa > Chordata > Amphibia > Caudata > Salamandridae > Lissotriton > Lissotriton vulgaris. The sequence continues at coordinate 1,183,175,461 of NC_141687.1, forward strand.
ACCTGCTAGTCCCGTTTCACGTCGGATTGGTGACCATATGCTTTGTGTAATTTCTCCAGCCTTGGGGGGGAGGGTGAGGGTACAGTTGCCGCAAGATGGGGCCTGTATTCTCGGTAAGCACAATGCCTCCGTTTCCCCTCCCCCCCCCCATTTCGGCATTTCCGGTGGCCATTTTGTGTGGTATTGTGGTCGGGCGTACAGTTAGTTTCAAGTGGGGGCCGCGTGCTTGGTCAAGGGAATTTTTCTAGGTTGTGCGCGCATGCGTTTATTGTGTTGTTCACAATGGAGGCAGTAATGTAGAGAGTATCAGATGCCGAAGCCGGGTGCTTCTCGGAGCTCGGTCCACATGGGCGCGGGACTCCACGTGCGCTCGTTGCAAATTTACCGCGCAGCCCGTCCCTCTATGTACCCAAGCCCACCCCTATCCCCCCCTTGACTGCCAGTCGCTCAATGTACATTCGCTGTTCCGTGTTTATTTAAAAAAGGGATATCCAAATCTGCGGCATATCCATGTTGGTATTGAAGATTTTATCGTCAAGTGTTTATGCATCGTGCTGATCTATGTTTATTTAAAACGGCATATCCATGTTTTTATTGAAGATCTTATCGTCAAGTTTTATGCCTCATGTTTTCCATTTTCTGTATGCACAGCCGGATGTTTGTCTGGGAGGCGCGGTTGTACCATGTAGCCTGGATGGGCGTTCTACGCATTTCTGAAACATTTAAATGCTCGAAGCGGTAAGGGGGGGGCGCAGAGCTTGCCGGTGTCCGGTCCACGTGGGCGCGGGATCCAGCGAGTGTTTTTGCGTGTCCCCCTCGATCTGCCATACGCATAGCTTATATTTCAATATTTGTTCTGTTCGCATCAGTGCCTTTCGTTCCATTGGGGGGATGGCTTCGTCCAATTGTGCTACTTTGGCTATGTTTATTGCACTATTTGTATTTATTTGTGCAAGTTTCAGTGTGCCAGCTTTGTTTACCGATGGGCCCTCGCGCCTTTACTGCCTCATTCAACCTGTACAAGAGGTAGGGTGTGGAGCGCGGTGCTGGGGAATCCGGTCCACGTGGGCGCGGGACCCGGTGAGTGCCCAGCGAGTCCCTCAACGTGCTTTGCCTCCTTCTCACTGCCGCATATGTGACTAGCTATGGACAAGGGTTCGTGGAGGGCAGTGGGCTGCTCGCATTGACGGGATGTTTCCTTCATGGAGGGGGGGGAAGGTGGGGCCTGCTCGGGCAGGGGCCCGGGCCTGCGAGGGTGCTGCTGCCTGCCTCCTGCCCCCTTCCCCAATCGGAAGTGTACTAATTTTCGTGGTTTTTCTTTCCTAGGAGGCGCCTTCGTAGCTAATTTACTTGCTTTTCTTCCAGTGTGGGTGCGCAGCGCCGGCTATTGCGGCCTTGGTAGTGTCCTGTGATAACATGCCACCCCCTTTTTTCTTGCAGAATTCGGCCCTATCGTGCAATCGCTACCGCGCCTAGGCCTTCCGGGGTTTCCAGGTTTGCATCAGTGCATCCACCACCCCCCCCCCACGCGCCCTCGCTTACACAGTGCCAGCGTAAGGTATGTTTTCGTGTGCGTGAGCAATTAGGTTGTCTAATCAAGGGTTTTCTCGCTTCCTGCTTTGCTTGGGCCGTATGCCCCGGGGCCGTTTACCAGTTGTACATGAACTTTGGTGCTCATTGCGTCCCAGTAAGGGCATTTTGTGTTCTAGACAAAGTGTTTTACCCCCCCTTTTTATTGTTTCAGGAATTTTACCCGGTCGAGGAACAGCATCGGGGCCGTACATTAGACTAAGTCACGTGAATAATAGCAGAGGTATGTAAGTGCGATGGGTGGGCCTACCCTAGGGGGAGGAGGCCTGGCAGTTGGTCAACCCTCCACCCCCCCCCCCCCCCGGTTGTGTGTCAAGTCTTTTCCCTCCACAGGTCCAGTGACATGGGGATGTGAGGGGGTGATAGCCTACATGGGGTGGGACGTGCGTGCTGGCTTGACAAAAGTAGTTTGAATGTAGTTGCTCACGGTTATCTCTTTTTGCAGGATACATCCGAAGGCACCATGGAGAGTCAGGGGTCCCCCTCTCTTTTTTCGCAGACATCCCAGGTTGAGGATTCAGGGCTAGGACCGTCGCAGGACCCTCAGATGAAAGCCCTGTTGGACATGATAAAGATCAATGGGGTGGCATGGGCCAGTGGACTTTTACTAGCCAACCCCCCTAAAGCACCGGGGCCAGCCCCCGCCCCACAAATAACTGAAATAGAGGTGGCAGAAGACACAGCCACAGTGAGGTCCAAGCGCTCGAGGAAGCCAACAGTCAAGGACTTCCCAGCGGAACCCCCCTCTAAGACCAGGGCGGCTGACCCGGTCAGGAATGTGATAGTGCACGCCCCGGCATCCCCCCCAGCGGTGGTCCGGGTGTGCCCCACCTCGCCCCCTCGCATGGTGGCTTCTAGTGCGGAATTCGCTACCCGGGAAGATCTGGGTAAGATTACAGACTCGCTGGCGTCTTTTATGTCGGAAATAAGAGCCAGTTTGTGCCCTGCCCAGGCACGGTCACCTGTTTCAATGCAATCTGTAATTTTGCCACCGCCAGTAGTGGCCCCTTTTCCTTCTGCCGGGGAGGCAGACGTGGTGCAAGTGTGGGGTGGTACTTCTGCCCAAGGGGGGGATAATGCTGGTCCCATCAATGTTCCTATTGTTCCTCCGGTCAGCTCTCCTCCCAGTCTGGTGACTGGAGCTCCTCTCCCACAGGTTTTGCCGCCGGCGCAGAGTGTGTCCCAGGAGGCCCTCTCGCCCGCGGTGGTCCCAGTCCAGCCCCAGGTGGGTGCATCTGCCGCTCCTCCACCCTTGGCAGCTGTCAGTGCTGTGGCCCCTCCAACAGCTGTGGTGTCCATCCCCGCGCCCACAGTCCTGATGACTATGACCTGGCCTGGCAAGTCCCTCAGGCGGCTAAGGAGGGCATTTGGCGGAGGGAATTCATAGACATTTTCTCGCTCCTCATGCTGGGGGCGGATGGGGTGGATGTGAGAAGGATGGGGTCGAAGGACGAAGAAAAGAAAGCACGCTTCCAAACCTGGCCCGAGAAGACAATAAAAAACTGGCGCCAGGCATTTGCCATCCTGGCGGCTGTCATAACTGAGCGTTTCCCAGACCAGGCACAGGGTCTTTTCCAATACAATAGTGTAATAATTAACGAAGCGGAAGCAACGTCGGGGATGGGGTGGTACTTGTATGATTGCGAGTTCCGCAAAAAGATGTCTGTCTGCCCGGAGCTAGAATGGGACCAGGTTGAAGTGAGACTGTGGATGGTCCACATGGGCAAAGGAAAAGTAGAGAGTGGTGTCAACAGTGTGGTCCAGGTTAGGAAGACGGAAAATGATAAGCAGTTTTCGCAGAAGAAGAGTAATTTTCGTCAGTCCTTTCGAGGGGGGCGCGGGGGGGGCAGTTTTAACAAACAGTACGCCAAGAAGTATGTTTCCCCCTCTTGTAGGATGTTCAATGCTGGGAACTGCACCTGGGGGAAAGCCTGTAGATTCTCCCACGTTTGCAGCAAGTGTGGTGGTTCCCACCCCGAGTCGTCCTGCGAGAAGAGGTCCCCCGCCGCCAACGCTGCCAGCAAGGACAAGTAGTATCCCCAGGGACATCCCCCCCCCCTCCCCCTTGTTGTGGTGCCCCTGCAGCCAATCCCACCCCCCACTCCTCTTAGCCCACCTGTGCTGCCCGCCAGGGACCCCCCCCATCTTAGGTCCAAAGGCCCATCTCCAATCATTTTACCTAGGCTGGTTGCCCTCCTTCACCAATACCCCAATGTGAAAGATAGGGATGCCCTGACTCAAGGTTTCCTCGAGGGCTTCAAGATCCCCTATCTGGGTTCTAGAGTCAGCAGAGATGCTGAAAACCAAAAATCGGTGAGGGAGCTCCCGGAGGTTGTTGACAAAAAGATCATCAAGGAGGTAGCCTTGGGGAGGGTGGCTGGGCCTTTCCTGTCCCCCCCCCCTTCCGGACTTTGTCGTGTCCCCTTTGGGTGTGGTCCCTAAAAAAGAACCCGGGGCTTTCAGGTTGATACACAACTTGTCCTTCCCAGAGGGGAACTCTGTCAATTCCTGGCTGCCTGAAGAGGCCTGCTCTGTCTCTTACTGTTCCCTTGACATGGCCATAGACCTAGTGAGGAGGGCAGGAGAGGGGGCCTGGCTGGCTAAGGCAGATATAGAGGCAGCTTTCCGTTTGTTACCGGTCCATCCTGACAGCCAGCACCTCTTGGGCTTCAAGTGGAAGGGGGATACTACTTCGACAAGTGTATGCCAATGGGTTGCGCTGTCTTGTGTGCCTTCTTTGAAGCCTTCAGTACCTTCCTTCAGTGGGCCCTCACAGAGGAATATAAAGTGGCAGCGGTGTCTCACTACCTAGACGATTTCCTTTTCATTGGGAGGGAGGGCACGCAGGAGTGTCAGGAGGGCCTTGACTGTTTTATTGAGCTAGCTAGTCGCTTGGGTGTGCCACTGGCGCCAGGTAAGACCGAGGGCCCTGCTCAGGTGCTGACTTTCCTGGGGATTGAGCTTGACACAGTCCAGGGAGTGTCTCGTCTCCCAGCAGAAAAGGAGGTGGCCTTGAAGAGTGACATTCAAGCTTTGCTAGGCAGAGACAAAGCACCTCTGGGGGTCATTCAGAGCCTGCCAGGTAAACTAAATTTTGCTGCGAGAGTAATTCCTGTGGGGCGCGTCTTTGCAAGGCGCTTAGCCAAAGCTACCGCTAAGATTAACAAACAGTACCATTTTGTCAGGTTGACCTCTGGTCTCAAGAAGGATCTGCGAATGTGGGATGTTTTCTTGTCAGATTTTAATGGGACTATGAGGTGGAGGTCCCCGTGGGTGGAGAGTCCTGAGTTGAACATGTTCACGGACGCCTCGGGCCGCGAGGGCTTTGGGGCCATTCTGGGAGAGCAGTGGTGCGCGCAGGGTTGGCCCAATTCTTGGCACAAGCGGGGCATTACTACTAACATTGCTGTCCTGGAACTCTTCCCCATTGTCATTTCCCTACACCTGTGGCCGGAGGTCCTGTCCAACAGAAAGGTCTTGTTTTGGTCAGATAACATGGCGGTGGTACAGGCTATCAATGGGTTGTCTGCCAGCTGCCCCTTGGTGCTGTCTCTACTCCGGGAACTGGCTAGCAGGTGCCTGTTTTGCAATGTTGAATTTAGAGCCAGACACATTGCAGGGGTCACCAATGTCGCAGCTGACGCTCTCTCTCGTTTGGAGCTGGATCGTTTCCGGGCAGCTTGCCCTCAGGCGAGAGAGGAGATGACCCCCTTTGCGCCAAGGCTTTGGCACATCTTGGAGTGGAGCAGCACATGAGGGAACTAGGAGAGAAATCCTTAGCGTTGAGTACACGTAAACGCTACGCAAGTCACCGTGCTACGTTCACTAAAGTTATCTCTGACCTGGGTTTGCAAACGTTGCCAATAGAGAAGAGAGTTCATGCCTTTATAGTATGGGCCAAGAAGCAGAAGAGATCGCATTCCTGGGTTTGCGGCCACCTAGCGGCCATTGGTCATGAGGCTAGATTGGGTGGGGGGCAGGATCCCACCTCGTCCTTTGTGATTAGGGCCGCCTTGAAAGGTTGGGCGCGGGAGGATCCTAGGGCCCCGGATGACAGGTCGCCTATTGATTTCCCTTCTCTCCAGGCCATGTTGCAGGTGTTGCAGGCAGTTGTGCACTCTCGGTATGAGGCGGCCCTTTTCTCTGCTGCCTTTGTCCTAGCTTTCTTCGGGGCTTTTAGGAGTAGTGAGCTGGTGGCTCATTCCAAGTCTGATACCTCTCGGGATGCCCTGGGTGTGGAGGACATTAATTTCGAGGGTGGGTTGTCTATTACGCTGAGGAGATCTAAGACATATCAGTCTGGTAAAGGGTCTCTTATTAGACTCTTCCCCCTTGGGGATTTTCGTTGCTGCCCAGTGGCAGTTCTACGAGCCTTCCTCGCATTGCGCCCTCCTGGGCCGGGTTACCTCTTAGTGCATGCCGACCTCAGCCCCTTAACGAAATACCAGATGGACAAGATCATGTTGGCTTGCCTTGACAGGGCTGGTTTGTTGGTTCAAGGGAAGAAGTTCTCTAGTCACTCCTTCCGTATAGGGGCGGCCACATCGGCCTTCCGCGCTGGGATGTCTCCAGGGCAGGTACAGTCGGTTGGGCGCTGGGAATCAGCTTGTTATAGGCGTTATGTTAGGCCTTGATGCCATTTCAGTTTTGTGTTGATTTTGTTTGCTGTGCTGCGTGATATTTGTGTATAATATGTGAAATTTTGAATAAACACCCTTGAACATATCGCGTCTTTCTTTGACAGGTGCTCGTGTCCCACACACGAGCACCTGTCAAAGAAAGACGCACTCTATGGCACTCTATGGTCAGCAGATTGGCACGATGGGCTGCCATCAGGCAGTGGACTGGTACCTTTTCAGAGATAGAATGCGTGTGGTTGGGATTCCCGGGCATGCGCTGGGATAGCCTACTCTTTCGACTGCGGGAGGCCCTTGCCCAGGGTGGACTTCTCCCCCATCATGTAATAATCCACTTGGGTGGCAATGACATTACCTCCGTGGGGAAATCCGCTTTACTTCTCAAAATGAAAACCGACCTGGGTATCATTGGCAGCATGTTGCGTGAATGCGAGGTCTGGTGGTCCGAAATAGTGCCTAGGAGACACTGGCGGGGTGCTAAGTCCAGCGAGGCAATCGAGAGAGCAAGAAGGCGCATAAATGCGGCCATGAAAAAATTTACGCAGCGCAGAGGGCTGGGTTTCATTAAACATGATTTGATTCAGGAAAAGGTGAAGGGGTACTTCGAGGAAGATGGTGTTCACCTCACGCCTGTTGGCTTAGACCTCTTCCTGCTGGACTTAAAAGAAGCACTCATGAGCAGAGGTTGCAGGTAGAATAGGTAACAATGGTGGGGGGCCTGTGCGGCAGCGGTTACCACCGCACAGGCTGTGGCGGAGTTACGGGGCGATCCGGAAGAGGAGAGGTGCAAATGATGTACTTTAGCGGGCACATAGGGGTGCCAGAGCCTAACCTGTAACCTCATGGGAGGTGCAGGAATCCGTGTCGGCGCCCCAGTAGTCCTTCGGGCGGTTGTGGGCCTGTGCAACCGGGGGTTTGCCTAGTCACGCCCAGCACTGGGTGTGTCAGTAATTAATTCTATTATACAGCAGTTGGGTGGTTCGCCACTGTGCTGTTTGGCTCAAACAGGCGGGCAGGTGGCGAGAATGCAGCCTGTCCTGGATCGCCCGTAAGCTAACCCACCATCTTTACATATGTTGTATGTAAATAAATCCTGCAGCAATTTTTTACCCAAACTTCTAATTGTCTGTGTTTCCTTTGCGGGTTTGGGTATGTGGGGGCGGGGGAATGTTCTGTAGCCCTGAGGTGACTATGCGCCTGCCCGAGGCCACGCAGCGGCCATTAAGAGGGCGGGCACCTAGTCAAGGAGGGCGGTCCCGCCCCCATCTGTATGTCCGGCACATCCGCCTCACCGGTTGGAGGAGGCGGCTTGCCGTGAATCTCGTCCGGGCGGCGGGGAGGGGCTTCCTGGGTACTTATGCCCTTCTGCAGAGCCTCTTTGCCGCCCGGACGCCGTCGTGAACTTGCGGGACACTCTTTTCCCTCCCTTCCTCTTACCCAGAGTGTCAGTAGTAGGGGTTGGGGGGCGTTTTAATGTGTTTGTTTTTCGTTGCAGGCGGAGTTACGGGGTGATCCGGAAGAAGAGAGGTGCAAATGATGTACTTCAGCGCCAACTTCCAAGATTGCGACCAATACTCTTGCAACGACCACTGGGAAGACGACGCAGCAAGCGGGTAAGCCACTGATCCGTGCTCTGCTTTTTACCGGTACAAACTCTAGCCTTGGCCCCAGTAATCAGCTTGCCTCAACGGACTTTAACACTGTTTCTGATAAAGATATTCCTTGCAACAGTGTTACTAATGCAGCTGATTCAAAAGAAAGAACAGCCGTAGCAGCAAAGAACGGCTCGAGGCAAGCAGGGCTCACTTCTGAAAATGCTGAAATGCCCGAGACTGAAAATAATAGTGCAAGAGCTGAGATAGATACAGATACTGGGGACAATTTGCCCGCTAAAAAGGGGGTAATGTGCGAGGCGGGGCCGGTAGGAGATAAGGACTTACTCAACACAGACGAGTCTGAAAATGGTGATATTTCAATTGATAACAATGAGGCAAAGGTCGAGGCACCTCTCTCGTCGTTAGGAGATGAAGAGCAACATCTTGAAATTGCTAATACACTGGAATCTGGCACTTTAAACATAGAAAGGGCTGAAGCTACAGTAACCATAGAGTCTCCTGAAGCTACAGAAAAAAGTCCTATAGCTGAAAATGAAGAGGAACTAAGGTAACACCAGGGACTCTACGATCAGTGCGGGTCAGACTGCGCCTTTAGCATAATTATCGAAGCATTTGTATGGCTCCCCGTTTTGTCATTTGCTTTATTTAACTTGTCTTTTCCCCTGTTTTTAGGTGTCCACTTTGCACACTAGCACCATAATTGTTAGTTCACCGCTCTTTAAGCGGGTCCCCTCCCTTGCATTACCAACTTAGCGGCCATATTGGGGGAAATTGGGACACCTGGAGGCGCCGTCTTTGTTTATGCTCTAGTGTCCAGCAGGACACACGAGAGCTGTATTTAAGCTGGGCAAGACCAGTGTTAGCCCTTGCTAAGGTAACACCAGGGACTCTACGATCAGCGCGGGTCAGACTGCGCCTTTAGCATAATTATCGACGCATTTGTGTGGCGTTTTTTTAAAACTCCCAGTTTTGTCATTTGCTTTATTTTACTTGTCTTTTCCCCTGTTTTTAGGTGTCCACTTTGCACACTTGTACCATAATTGTTAGTTCACCGCTCTTTAAGCGGGTCCCCTCCCTTGCATTACCGACTTAGCGGCCATATTGGGGGAAATTGGGACGCCTGGAGACGCCATCTTTGTTTACGGTCTAGTGTCCAGCAGGACACTCGAGAGCTGTATTTAAGATGGCCACGCTAGCGCGCAGCGGTAGCGCGCAGTGGGAGCGCCAGTCGCACGCCGGAGTCACGCCTGAGTCCAGCCCGTCTGCGCCCGTCCACGTCCGTCCGCACCTGGACGGGCCCAGGGGCTGGAACTTCTGGACTATTCTCCAATTCGGATGCTACTCCAACCATTGTTTATAAATATACCGTGAGGAACTCAAACAACTGAGGCAAGCTCCACACGCCGACTGTCTTTCGTGTGTCCTACCAGCGCATAATTTCATATGCACGGGCTGCGCATTTCATATGGGAAAAATGTCAAGGTGCAAAGGAATGTCTCGTACTCAAGCAGGCGGTAGGCTGAGGAAAAATAAAACTGCCCTGGCTCACCCTCCGCTGAAATTTTGGAATATCAACTGTAGGTCCCTTCCCAAGCACAAGTTTAATATTCACGACTTTCTTGTCGATGAAAATCCGGATGCTGTCTTTTTAACTGAGACCTGGCTCCACGAGAGCTCTGGACCAGACACTGCAGCCGTCATCCTGAATGGCTATGTAATAATGAGAAAGGACAGAGATACAGGCAAAGGGGGAGGGGGGGGGGGGGTTATAGCTATAATTTTAAAATCTTTGTACACATGCCAACTTGAAACTTTCCCTCTCCGTGGAAGTGAAGCTGCCCTTTTCAAGCTTACGATTAATGCCCAATTGACTTTGTCGGGTATTTTGATATATCGCTCTCCAGGTCATGCCAATTCCTGGGTGTCTTCCCTGGTGGAAGCTCTAGCTCCTTTGATGCTGAGGGTGGCTAACTTCACTATTCTTGGAGATTTAAATCTTCATTTAGAAGACTCGTCCTGTACCTTAAGTCAACATCTCTTATCTGATCTCGAAGTCCTTAATCTCTTATTATGTAACTCCGGACCTACTCACTCTGCGGGTCATCTGTTGGATCAAATCTTCTCAAATCTTCAATATGATTGCTCACAGAAAGCTCGTCCTTTGGAGTGGTCTGACCATTATGCTGTCTTTTTCTCTTTGCCACTAAACAAGACCAAGGTCAGGAGCAGTAAAAGCAAAGATGTGCAGATATGTCGTTGGGGTAAACTCGACACCATTAAGTTTAATCGGCATCTTTTAGGGTCTCTTCCAGATGCTGATCGGCCCGTATCAGAGCTCAACGATGTGGTATCCAAATGGCTGAGTAATGCAGTGGACACCATGCTTCCTCTGACATCGAAGTGTTCCATGTCACATCGTCAGCCTGTGCCGTGGTTCTCAGAGGAGCTAAAGCTTCTTCGGGCCAACTGTAAGGCACTTGAAAGAAGATGGAGGCGTAACTATTCATTTTCGCGGAAAGTGGCCTATAAGGAAGCCCTTAGAGGTTACCATAAGCAGTGCAAAAGTGCGAGAGCTGCTTACCCTGTGAACACAGTAACGCAAGTGCAAAACTGTCCCCGAGTTCTGTTTTCTGTTGTTAAGAAATTAGCAGGAGCTGATACCACTCCAACTCCCCCTCCCTTGGATGAGGCTCAATGTCAGTCGCTGGCGGAGTTTTTTATTTCTAAGGTTGAGTGCATCTACGATTCCTTGAGCTCTCCCCCTTCAACAGAGAAATCCCTGACTGAACCTTTATTGTTGCCCGAAAGTCCTGTTATTACAGTGAAGCTCACGGAATGGCAACTGTTCGATGATGCCTCTTTCCTTGCATGCCTGAACAGTGTGAAATCAGGGTCTCCTCGAGACTCTCTACCTGCTAAGATCATGAAGATGTTAGACCCAAACCTGTATCAGGTATTTATACATTTGCTTAATGCTTCTTTAAGGGAATCTCATGTACCCCAGGCATGGAAACAAAGGGTGGTGCGGATGCCTCTAATCCTGCTAAATTCAGGCCCATTTCCCTGTTGCCCATCTGTTCGAAGATCCTGGAAACGCACATCAATACTCAATTGAATCATCTTGTGGAGAGTTCTGGTTTTTTACACTCTTCCCAGTCTGGCTTCTGAGCCCACTATTCCACAGAGACTGCGCTTCTCGGAGTTACGGAGAGTTTACGACACAGTATCGATCAAGGTGAAACATCTGCACTCATCCTGTTGGATTTGAGTGCCGCGTTTGATACCGTGTCCCATTCCATCCTCCTGAAATCTCTCCGTTCCCTGGGAGTGGCAGGTCCGGGTTTAGCCTGGATTGCCTCCTTCTTGAGAGGGCGTACCGTCCAGGTTTTCTCTGCAGTTTGTCCATCTGCTTATGGTGTTCCCCAGGGGTCTATACTCAGCCCCTTACTGTTTAACATCTACGTAAGACCCCTGGCCACCATTGTGGAGGAAGAAGGGCTGACGCTATACTCCTATGCTGACGACACCCAAATTGTCTTCTCTGTCTGGCAGTGATGATAACAGCCCTTATGCTTTAAGGCTCGGCCTGGTACGTGTGGCCGAGTGGATGCAGAGGAACTGTCTGAAATTAAATGGGGAGAAGACAGAAGTGGTGATACTGGGCAAAAATAAAAATCTATGGGACCCCCAACACTGGCCTAGCGATATGGGACAACTTCCTCAACCAGCTACAGTGGTGCGTAATCTGGGTTTTCTTGTTGACGACAAGTTATCTATGAGGCAACAGGCTAAAAAGGTTCCCGCGATCTGTTTTGTCACCTTAAGATGGCTACAGAAAATCTTTTGGATGCTGCCCCTCTCCACTCAGAGAACTGTTGTCCAGGCGCTGGTTGTTTCCCGCCTGGACTATGGGAATGTTCTCTTTTTGGGAGCTGATGTTGCAACCAATAAAATTCTGCAGGTAGTCCAAAATGTGGCTGCCCGATTGCTTCGGAACGTTCCCAGGAGAACTTCAGCATCGCTTGCTCTGCGGGACTTACACTGGCTTAAAATTTCAAGCCGGATTAAATTTAAAGCCTTATGTTACCTGTTTAAGATCAGACAGGGCGCAGCCCCGAAATACCTACAGAACTTAGTTCAACCATATAGGACACACCACACTCTTAGATCTTCTGGCAATGGAGACTTTAGTATCCCGAGATTCAAACTTGCTAGAATGGGTGGGCGATCTTTCGCTCATTTAGGCCCCAAGCTCTGGAACACCCTACCAGTTGTCTTAAAATTAGAGAATAATCTGTTACTTTTCCGGAAGGGACTCAAGACTTTGCTTTTTGAGTGTTCTTTGTCTTTAGTTAGCCCCGCAGTCCTGAGTTTGCTGGTATTACCTGATATGTTCTTTTCTTCTTGAGTCTATCCCTAGCGCCGGGAAACCCACTGTGGGTAGCTGTTGTGCGTTACAAGTTAAATAAATAAATAAATAAAACTTGATGATTACGAAGACGATATAAGTAATGAAGCCATGGATATTGGTAAACCTCATGGACGCATGAAGGGGAAAGCTAAAGTTAAGAATAGACTCAAGAAAGGCAATATTGCTACCTCTTCTGTTAATCTATGTGCAAAGCTGATTAGAGATGAAAGCCCCCTTCGCAAATGGATGCAAGCAAGGGGGGGGGAGTCAAATCATTGGCCCTGCATCTATGTGGTGCTAGCACAATTGAAGATATTAATCAAAGAGAAGGGGTTCAAGCAGGTGTGAGTGCTGAGATATCCCCGACCTTTGCTCAATCAGAATTGGAACCAAACCAGAGGGAGCAAACTCTTGAGTTGGCTACAAAATCTGTAGCTGACGCTTAAAAGTGTACCGACGTAGCTTCTCAGTCCCCTATTATGGAGGTTTCATTAGCTCCTGTCCCCTCAAGTTCTTGTGATCCCTTGGTTTATGTATCAGGGACACTCCCGAAAAATACTGGAGATGCTTCGTCTTCTGTTGATCTCATCCTAAAGACACTCACTGATCATAAGCACGAAGAATTGCAGCACTTTCTCCAGCTGAGAGAAGACAACAACATGCTACAGAATTCTCTGATGGAGGTCTCTAACAAACTAGGGGGTGTCACACAAGATATCGATGATCGAAAACAAAGAATGGTAGAAGTAGAGGAAGGGGCTGTGCGTACTGAATCTCTTACCAACCAACACGCTACGCAAATCTCAAATCTCGAAATTAAGCTTGAGGACATGGAAAACCACCAAAGACGGCGAAATCTACGACTCTTTGGCATTCCGGAGGGATCTGAAGGCTCAGATCCTTGGGCTTATGTCGTTAAACTGTTTCAAAAAGCCTTTTTAGATCTCTCGGACTGGGATTAGGACTCGCAGCTGCAGAGAGTTCATAGGCTACCCATCTTTCAAAGAGACAAGAACAGTAAGTTTCCACGTCCTCTCCTGATTTATTTTGGGAACTATCTACTGAGACAGGCTGTCTCATTAAAAGCAAGACCAAATACTCCTGTTACAATCGAAAATATTACATTTTTTGTTCAATCTGATTTGAGCAAAAGCGCGATGGATAGAAGGTGGAAACTTCACCAGATGATTGACTCTTTTAAATCTATTGGTTCTGAGGTATATCTGCAAGAACCTGCTCGTCTCAAAGTTATCAAAGCTGGTCAATCTTACTTCTTCACTGATCTAAGAGAAGCTGAGACGGCGCTCTCCAAATTTAGTCTATGATCAAGTAATATAAAAAAGGGAAAAAATAAAAAATAAATAGGGGAAGGAATGTCTAGGAATATCGGGCACAGAAGGGTGGTTCAGAAGGGCACCCTACTAGATACTAATAGTGTGTACTTTTGATAGTTGGAATAATTATCGAATATTCGCTGACCTCAGATATATGATAGATATCTACTATGCCACTAGCCCTTCTTTTTTCTTTCTTTTTTTCTCTCCCTTTTCTTTTTTCTCTCTTTCGTTCTCTCTTTCCTGTTTATTTTTTTTTCTTGGCAAAGGTTTCGGTTGTAGCCTCCTTGCTGCTGCTTCTTAGAGCTGCCTTTCAAGCGGCAGCAAGGTTAGTGGGGTGTTCTCCCCAATTGTACTAGGGGTGGTGGGTGGGTGATTGGTAGGGGTGGAGTTAAAAAAAGGGGGAAAAATATTCATTGCTGGAGATATAGTTCTGATGAGAAGACAGAATGCAACTACTACTTTACATGATGAATTAAATGAGAGGGATATATATTACTGCTTTATTGGTTTCTTCTTAGAAAATGTTTTTTCTTAGATGTTTAAGTTGGAATGTAGCCGGCCTCAATAGCAAAAATAAACGCAGACTGGTTCAGGAAGAACTTAATATGTATAAACCCCATCTTGCACTGCTTACAGAAACGCATATTGGTGCTAAAGATAAAAAACTGTTGGGTCAATTGGGGTATGATCTTATCATCTGTTCTACCTTGGACGCTTCTGTAAGGGGGGGGTTGCAATAATGAAATGTAAACATCTGAATTTAGAAATTACTCGGACTATGGCTGACTCAAAGGGTAGATGGGCAATTATTCAGGTTGAACTGGAGCACTCTAAATATGTATTTAGTGTGGTTTACGGTCCTAATATTGATGAACCAATTATGTATGATAGACTAACTATTGAATGATTAGATTGGGAAGGTGAACTACTTGTTACGGGAGATTTTAATTGCGTCATGAATTATCACTTAGACACTACTCGGCGCCAAGCATTAGTACGGATGTGTAAAGTTAGAGCAGCGATATTAGAATTGAGCCGTATACATAATTTGAAAGATATTTGGCGTACCATATACCCCAATGTTGCTGGGTTTACATACAACTCAGCACCTCATAAACGCTGCTCCCGAATTGATATGGTCTGGGCGGCAGACAGAATCATGAACAACTGTACAATAGAATTATGTCCTAGAGTCACGTCCGATCACAACCCTATTCTGATGGAAATTAATATACCAACTAAAAAACAGGAGTTCAGACAATTCACTTTCCAGAGATACCTCTGTTCAGATACAACTTTCACTGCCCAGCTTAAACTACACATTACTGAATTTGTAGAGACTAATTTAAACTCTGTGGCAGTAGTACACGTCTGGGATGCCTGCAAAGCCAGCATTAGGGGCTTTGCGCAACAATATGTCTTACGAATGAATTCGGAAAGGCGGAAAGAAATTAAAACTATGACTTCTAGCCTTATATCATTGGAAAATCAGTTAGCACAAGCTTTGCAGCAAGACACACCTAACGCAGACCATATCAAGATGGATTTGATTGATCTGAGGCTTGCTACCAAAAAAATTATGATAGAGAGACATAGTCAGAAACTACACCAATATCATCTCTCGCAGTATGAAAGTGGGGACAAAATAGGCAAACTATTAGCATACAAAGTTGCTGACAAGAAAACAAAAACTACAATTAAAGTTATTAAAGATGCAAATGCTGTCCTTCATACTCACTCGGAAGATATACTAGATCAGTTTGTTAATTACTACACTAGGCTATACACACCTGAGAACTCCCCTTCAAGTGACCATAGTTTATCTTACATTAATAAAAATTTGGTTAATCAAAACGACGGAGAGAGGTTTAATCAATTGGAGGACAATAGCGCCATTATGGAGATAAGATCTGCTATAGCTTCCCTCCCATCCGGTAAAGCGTCCGGGGAAGATTTACTCCCAATCGAACTTTATAAAATATGTATAGAGGAACTAGCTCCCCTTCTTGGCTTAGTTATTAACTCCATCAGGGATACAGGGAAAGCCCCAGCTTCATGGAACTTGGCTAAAATCGTTTTCTTTTTGAAAAAACAGAAACCTGCTAACGATTGTGGGTCCTACAGGCCTATTTCTTTAATAAACGCGGATGCCAAGGCCTTTGCCAAGATACTAGCTACTCGGTTAGCTCCTCATATGCCAGAGCTGGTCAACACCCAACAGCATGGATTTGTTTCAGGGAGAGATACAACTGCCCACGTCAACATGGACATTACAGCCTTCGACGTCGCATCTAAAGAGCTCTCCCCACTCGGTACGATAATGCTTGACGCAGGGAAAGCATTTGACCGAGTGGGGTGGGAATTTCTGTGGGCTGTTCTTAGGGCATTCGGCTTTCAAAATAACTGCATTGGCTGGATTAGATCCATGTATGAACAACCCACAGCTAAGATAAGCTATGCAGGTATAGACTCTTCCAAATTTCGAATAGCAAGAGGAACCCGGCAGGGGTGTCTCCTCTCACCCTTGCTGTTTGCTCTTTCGCTAGAACCATTTTTAAATGCACTCTTGACTCAAGTAAACATTATTCCTTTTCAATTTGGCAGACAAGCTCTAAAAATAACCGCATATGCGGACGATATAGCCAAATCATTAACTGAGATTACTAGAGAATCCGAAGAATTTGGGACGGTCTCAGGGTATAAATTGAATTTAAATAAGACGCAAATTATAGTTAATTACAAAACACTGACCCCAGTTCTTGGCATCTGTAACAATGCTAAGTATCTTGGAATAAAAATGTCAGCCTATCATGGGGATTTATTCGCTCTTAACTATAATCCACTTCTGAAAGAAGTGGCTCTATCTTTTAAAAAATGGCACAAGATCCCTCTGAGCCTTGTAGGTCGGATTAACTTGCAAATTGTCCACAAATGTCTTTATTTATTTAGATGCATCCCCCTACGACTTAACAGCTCGTTTTTTAAAAGACTTGATGGGTTATGCAGTAGTTATATATGGGGCTACAAGAAAGCCCATAGATCAATCCAATCACTGAAACTATCCACTGAGAAAGGTGGATTGAAGTTCCCTGATTTTAAATTATATTTCTTTGCTACTTTTTTCTCTCGTCTTCGAAGTTTGCTTACCATTAAACTACCTCAATTCTTTTTTTATCAACTTATGCTAGGTTCAGACTGCAGCTATTTTCTATTGAGGGTCCATGATCCTAATTTCTTCAAGCGTGTTAAACTTAAGACTGCTGGAGAAATTATCGCTATTTGGAAAATCATTATGAATTATGGGAAATTCTCCTTCTTTCACTCAGCCTTACCTTTATGGGATACCCAGGTCTTCCTGGAATTTTTTCAGACGGGGCAAGGATTTCCTGGGCTAGATGTGACGTTTGTAAATTAGGAGACCTCTTCGGACACGAGGGACTCTTATATTTTATTTCACTAAAAACTACATATAAACTGGACAATGGTATGTACTTTAAATACATACAAATGAGGGACTGTCTTGTGCGGAAGATGAAAATTAAAGTTGTTGCCCAATCAGAGATCTTAAATTGTTTATACTCTGACAAAACAAAATCAATTATTAGCGAGGGGTATGCATGTCTAAATAATTTAAAAATGGACGACTGTGGCAAACTTGCTACTAAATGGACTAATAGGTTGGGTATAAATATAACACCAAGTCAAATCTCGGGATCTCTTCACCAAATCAACCATGTGGTTCATTCCTCTAGTCTAAGATTAGAACATTATAGAACCATATGCCAACTCTACTATACCCCGCAAAGAATATCTAGCTGGGCAGGCAACAATGATTTTAGCAACCGCACGAAGTGTCCTAAATGCGATTTACATGCCGCTCACCTAGTTCATATGCTTTTCTCATGTCCCTCCCTGGGTGAGTTTTGGAAAAAAATAGAAGACATACTATCCCATAAACAAATAACCAGCCCGAAATTCACTCCACAGCTGATCTAACTTGACCTACAGGATATAAATAGTACTTTCAAAGATCTCATCACCATCGTATTCGCTTGTGCGCGACTGGTCATAGCCAGAGCATGGATATCTCTTAATCCTCCACATATCTCTGAATGGTTGGCTTTAATTAAGGAGATACAGATGATGGAACTTTCACTAGCAAAATTAAGGGGACATCAATCTCTAAGGAAAAAAGAGAAAATTTGGAGATCTCTTATGCAATATTGCTGTTTGGGCTATGCAGGCTACAATCACTATCTTTCCTTTTTTTTCCCCTTGTATTGCGAAGTAATGAATTGCTTGATATGTGTCCCTCTGTAATAATGAATTACTGTGTATGATATTAATATTGTATGAATTATCTATGTTTCTTTTCTTCATGTATGTTTCTCCCGCAATGATAAATAAAAATATTAAAAAAGAAAAAAAAGT
The DNA here is from genome assembly GCF_964263255.1 of Lissotriton vulgaris. Classification (NCBI taxonomy): domain Eukaryota; kingdom Metazoa; phylum Chordata; class Amphibia; order Caudata; family Salamandridae; genus Lissotriton; species Lissotriton vulgaris. Next base: position 1,183,193,483 of record NC_141687.1, read on the forward strand.
ATATTCCTCTCATGTTCGGCCACCCGTCTAAAACCTATGCAGTCACTGCACTTCCACCTTGACCCTGTGACAAGCGATCTATTCAGAGTGACCTGCATTTTGTATTTTCTTGTAAATGTTATATTAATGAAATAAAAAGATACATTGTCCCCCTTATCCAAAAAATAAATTTTAAACAATGTTATTTAGCCCTATATTATCTTAAGTCATTGTCTGATCCCTTTACATGTTTTTGCTTGGCCTCCTTTTCCCCTACCGCTTTAACCAGGAGGCGACTAAGGGCCCGATGTAGGTGTCCCATTACCGGTCGGTAAACCTGAAAATCAGTAAATTTTACATTTACCGACCGGTATGGAGCCATTTCCTATGTAGGGGAGATTCGTTAAATACGGAATCGGCATTTACCGATTCTGTATTTACCAAATCATCATTTACCGATTCTGTATTTATTGAATCAGTAAATGACATGTAGGAAGCACTTTGAAGAGTGCTTCTGTGCTTTAAGGATTCGTTATTTACCACCAACTATTAGTAGGTGATAAACAACGAATACCTCTATAAATGCAAATCTGTGCATTTACACCAGTGCCATGTGCCATGTGCTCTACCCACTTATTTCTGGCCTAGCACCTTTTCCGAACCAGTGTTGGCATCGGAGTCAGCTCGTAATTTAGGGGTCATGTTTGGCCCTAACTTACAATTAGACCTACATGTCAACAAAACCACGGGAACATGTATGATGCTGCTCCGTATGTTACGCAGAGTTTTGCCTCTGCTCCCCGCCCAGTCCAGGCCGGAAATAGTCCGTGGGACTATTTTAAGCCGGCTGGATTATTGTAATGGTCTTCTCCTGGGGGCCCCAAAAAACTTGATAGGGAAGCTGCAGAGGGTGCAGAATATGGCTGCTAAACTGGCCCTCTCACGACCCAGCTCTAGCTCTTCTACTCTTGCGCTTCGTGATCTGCATTGGCTCCCGGTAGATCTACGGGTTCAATTTAAAGTGGCCTGTTTGGTGTTTAGAGCGATACACCTCCTAGGCCCCATCCCGTTACAAAACATGTTTACATGGTATTCTGCCCCACGGCTTTTGCGGTCGTCATCGGCTCACCTTTTGGTGGTGCCTAGGTTTCAAAGAGTGAGGATGGGCGGCCGCTCATTTAGAGTGGCGGCAGCCAAATTGTGGAATTCTCTCCCACTTACTCTTAGGAGCTACCAGGACTATCTTCCATTCAGGAAGGCTTTAAAGACCCATCTCTTCCCCAAGTAATGGCTGCGCGTCTGTGCGTGATTAGTGCGGGGGTTCTCTGATCAAAGCGCCAGGATGCCCTCTGGGTGACAGGTCTGCGCTCTATAAGTATGCTAAATAAATAAATAAATAAAATACATACATGCCCATAGGGCATGTATGTGTGCCACATGTGCACAAAAGCACTATTCAGGGGTGCAACAGGGTGGCAATGTGACACCTTGCCACCCTTGACTCTATTTTACCGCCTCCAGGCCCATAGGAATGAATGGGAATTACCGAATCGGTAAATACCAATTCGGTAAATACTGAATCTTAACGATTCGGTAATAGTTACCGAATTTTTCCCTACATAGCATTTTTCGTTTCTAAAATACCGAATCGGTAAAATTCGGTGTTTTAGAATCGGTAAATATCCCTCACCTACATATGGCCCTAAATCCTTAATCTGATAGCTAAAACGTAACTAAAGGCGTTGACTTATGTAAAATTTGCTTACATATTTAAGAATTACTGTTTTTTAGTTCATGATTGTTTTTAAAAATGTTATCACTTTTTTTAAATCATGTTTTAATACAATAGTCTAAATTTGATATTGTCGCTTTTAATTATTGATGAAAGTATGTTTATAGAAAACTTTATTTCGCTGATGTCAACATAAAAAGTAATTTTGACTGACTAACTGGCATTGGGCATCAAGATGTATTGCATCTGGCTTGGCTTTCAAGGAGAAGCTGTTAATCCACGGTCTGCGATAACCAACCATTTCCAAAAACATTAGAATTTCTTTCTGAGTTTTTGGTGGATTCATTTGCAAAATTGCATTAATGCGATCTTGAGTCACTTTTCTGGTTCCTTTCTCAATTGGGCCTTTCAAATAAAGAAGTTTTTGTTGACAAAATTGTAATTTTGCGAGTGACACTTTATGCCCACCTACTGCCAAATGGTTCAGTAGAGCAATTGTTTCTGTCACACAAGCCTCTTTTGTCTTTGATGCAACCAATGAATCATATATGTATTAAACCAGGACTGAATAATTAGGCATTACCAGTGATTCCAAGCATTTCTTCAATATCTTATTGAAGATTGAGGGGCTTTTTGTATACCCTTGAGAACTCGGCACCATGCCAAAACACGGTTTCCGAAACCGGAACGCAAACAAATATTAGCTATTCTGATGCAAAGGTATCATGAAAAATGATTAACACAAATCAATCACTGTAAACCATTCTGCTTTGCAGGGAATTTGATATTACTATCTGATTTACCCCACGCAAATCTTGCACAATTCTGTACTTTCCGTTAGGTTTACGAATTTCCATTAAAGTTGAAATGCATAGTCTCCCTAGAATCTCTTTTAGTATGTCTTGTTCAATCAGCATTTCAATCACAGGTGTTACTCATGCAATCGTCTCACAGCTCATTTTGTAAGGTGGTATTCTTTAACATTCCACATTTGGTTTAACTGTAATTTGAATTGGAGCTACTCCTTTCATCAATCCAATGCATTTCCCTAAAATCCCTGCACATCTGTCAACACTGTATTTCTCAACTCAACAGGCAACTTATTCACTGCAAATAGAGGATATAAGTCATTCACCTCTGTACCCTGTCTTGCCATTTTAAAGACAACATCTTCATCTTTTGTATGAAATGCTATTCTAGCTGGTGTACAATAAATGGGACAATTCATTTTACAAAGTAAGTCCCTCCCTAATAGGTTAATTGGACTTGTGTCACACACCACAATGAATTTGTTTGAAACTCCTACAACTTGGATACTTTCTCCTGAGAAGGGTAGGTTGGGAATTTCCATAGTGGATCAGGTAGCACCAGTATTTACGAGGAACATAATTGAATTTCCGTCAACCTCGCAATCCACATAGGGACCACACTGATCTACCTTTAAGGATGCACCAAGCACGCACTTCTCCTCCCCCCTCAGGCACCATCATTGTATCCAAATCATTTTTTTGCCACTGCATCAAATACTGTGAAGCCACCTGCATATTTGATTGTACTTGATCATCTGTATGAAAAACTATATTTGCACTGTATTTCTGTACTTGATAAATTTTGATTTTTTATAGGAGTTTGGGGTATCCGCTGACCCTGTCCTCTTCCAACTGACATTTGCTGATTCTGAATCTGTTGATTCAACTGAGTCTGATTCATTTAATTTACTCCTGTAAGAGGATTATTTACAAATAGACATCTATACTTTCCCTTCCAATGCCCCAACTTGCCACACGCGTGACAAGGAAACTTCTTTTTCAACTCCTCTCTATTACCTCTACATCTCCCTTGTAGAATTGGTATCATTTGTGTCACAGTATTTCCATTCAATACCACACCTCTCATACCAGAAATAGTCTGACCAATTCCTTGGTAACCTTCTACATAATCTGTATTCCAAAATCCTCCTTTCTTCGCCGCTTTCATCTGAACTAACATTAGATTTTCCTTTAACTTTTTGTGTCTTCTATCTGTGCCAGCACTACAATACTTTGCAAATGAAGAATCTCATTGATTGTCTTGCTCTGCCTACAAATCAAGTGCTGCTGATTCATAACACTAATTTCTGGTCTCAATCTATACATGAATCTATTTACAAAATGTCCCATATCTTTATCATTAACCTTCCCAATACCACTGAACACCTGTAGGAGCCTTTCATAATAAGCATGCACTGTCTCATTTAATTCTTGAGTAGTTCTGTCTATTATCACCCAAATCTATTTATTTTAGTGAAAATCTTCCCTTTCAAGTAAGTAATGACCTGATTATATTTTTTTATAACCTCTTCAGATGGCGCTCTCATTTTTGAATCTCTTGGATATTCTTCTTTAGGCCAATCTACAGCCTTTTTACACTCAAGCCACAAATCAGCTGGAACTTCAATAACAAACAGTCCATCCAAATCTTTCTACAAAACTGTTGAAACTTAACATCTGGAACTCGCATGCACCTAGGCTATGAGGCATAACATTGACTAATTTTATGTACGCTGATAATGTAGTCCTGGCCAGTCACACCCAGGTGGGCCTGCAACACCTTCTCAATGAACTACAGAATTACGCCATAGAGAAAAACCTAAAAATCAACTTCAGGAAAACAAAGACTTTGACAATCAACAACAAAAGGATTCGGCGGAGGAGATAGCACCTGGGGGGAATACAAACTGAACCAACCTCTGTGCTTCCACCTACCATAAGTACCTAGGTGACATTATCGATAAAGAAGGGTCTTTCACCCCTCGGAAAGAAGAAACCAGAAGGAAATGGGTGGTTATAACAAGAACAACGAAAAATCCTGCACCAAACTGATTGGGCCCACACTAAGTCTCCTCTTAAAGGTAGCACAGGCCAAACTATTGGCCACGATAACCTATGGCAGCTCAGCAATGTGGGGCCATGACGCCAAACTACAGGACAGCACGTTAGTCAAAACATACATAATTATGTTCAGTCTCCCAAACTACATCTCGCCAACCCAAGTAAGGCTGGAGTTTGGCTTACTAAAACAATCTCTGTCCATGCATGGCACTTATATCATCTGCTGGATTAAGATCAGATTCTCCTCTCCAAATACCTTAAACCAACTTTTATGGCAAGAACTCCAGCAGAGGGATACCTTCCCTGCAAGAAGCTGCCTTTAGGAATCTCCGGAAACCATTGGGCTCACTGACCTTTGGAATACACAGCTTCCTCACTAAACTAACAAGAAACTGGTTTGGAAGTCCGTAAAACGACTCTCACTGATAGAGGACAAAGCTACTTTCTCAGTCAGATCTCATGCCTGGATGACCCTTACCACTCACAAAAAACTTGACCCTCAAAAATATTTCAACCAGGGCTACCCCAAAACACTAAAAATGAAATTCCTGAGGCATTGACTGGGCCTCCTCCCATGCACCCAGAATCTCCCACTGTGGCAGAGGGCACAGACCCAAACTGCTTGCAGCTTGTGTGATAAGGGTACAGGAGGCATTCTGCACGAGGAATTCGCTCTATGAGGCAAGTGGTGCTGGAGTGCTTCGATCTGGGGGACACACAATTGAACTGCAGTGTGGTAAAATATCTGATTCTGGGCAAGCAAAAAATGCCACAAGCTCCTGACCCCAGAGAAGGTTGGGCTATCAGTTGAAGATGCACCTGGAAGCTCACCATGTAATGGGCATAGGCTAAGAACTCAGCACTAGTCCCTCTTGCCAAGACCCCTACTTTTAAACGAAAACATCATGTCTCCAACTGTATCAAAGCAAGAACTGGATTCTAGTAAATTCTCTGAGGAAAAACCACACACATAACATCACAAAAAAAACTATCTTAAACTGCTCCAAAACCCAGACGTGGCATTACAGTGGAAACCTGATTGTCTCTACAGTACACCAACCGTGTCAGGGATGCAAAACTGTGAGGCCTTCTATCTTTCTCCTTACCCCTTGCTCTTCACTCTCTGCTTCCACTCTTTACTTTCTTGAACTATGAGCATCTGACAAAGGGCCTGGCATCAGGCTGAATGGGGTGGTCCCGGTATTCAGATCCTTTTAAAAACCATTTTGCGGCATCAACAAAATGTGCCGCTATGAGCTATATCCTGGCTGCCCCATGCCTGCCAGGTTTTATTTCAAAAACAAATTTGGTGCACTGCACTTAATAGTGGGAATCAGGTTGACCGTGAAGAAACTGTCTCATAATGTGACAACGCTACTATTTCCTCTTTTACACCACAATGATAACAAAAGGATGTTTTAGGATGCACCAATTTTTACTCACCCGACACCTGTCAGATGCTTTTCCGAGACATGCCCTGTGCAGTACTGCACTTTACGGTATGTATTAATAGTTTTAACGGTGTGTACCAATGGTTTTATCAATTGTTTTAATGCATACAATGGTTTTTGGTAACTATGAAAAATAAAATAAACAGAAACGGAAACTGAAACATACACAAATCTATATACAAAATGTCCCATATCTTTATCAGTAATGTTCTTAATACCACTGTACTTTTTGAACAACTGTAGGATCCATTCTTAATGAGCATGCACTGTCTCTTAAGTAGTTCTGTCTATTCTCACCCAATCTTTTTCTTTTGGTGAAATCTTCCCTTTCAAGTAAGTAATGACCTGATTATATTTTTTCATATCCTCTTCAGATGGTGCTCCTGTTTTTTAATCTTGTCTTCTTTAGGCTAATCTACAGCAACTGACCCACAAATCAGCTGGAACTACAATATCAAACAGGCCATCATAATCTTTCCAGAAAATGTTCGCAACATTCACAAACCTTTCTACTTGTTTGTACCATTCCACAGTTTTTTCTTTCAACCATGGGAAATAATTTGTAAATGATATTAGGTCCTGCTTTGACCATGGGACATAAACATATCTGCCTTCTGGTACTTTTCTCATAGGATATATAGCTGCATCAACTGTTTGTGTTCCTGTCTCCCTCACTGGACATAATGGAAAAGCCACTGTAGTCACTGTTGTATCTTCCTTCTTTTTAGCCCATCTTCCTTTCCAAAGATCTAGTTCGCCTCATCGTTTTAGTGTGCTAATTAACTCTTTATTTTGCAAATGTTTTCCCAAAGCATTAAAACTCTCCAAAACGTTATCACTAAAATCTAATCTGTATGTCTTTTGTAGGGCTTTACACTTATCTATGTCAACTCCATATATTTGTGCATTCTCAGAAAACTTTTCATGTAGGTTTCTCGCTTTCTTTGTAATATTTTTACACATTAACAGTAATTCCTCTTCCTATATTTACTTAATCTTTCTGGGCTAATCATACCAAGAATCATTTCTTTTAAATCTGCTTTTAATTTACTCACATCAACACCTGAATTATTATTCCTCTGAATGCTACAACAAGGAGCTATGTCTCTTACCCATTCTTCTAATTCCTCTGGCGAAGGACCTAATGATTTCTGAATATTCTCTTTTTGACTCACTTCTTGTCACTCCTGTTGTAGGTGTCATTTCTTTCCTACCCTGCAATAATCTTTTTTCAATCTAGATGTATACCCCATTTGTAGGTTTCCACTATTTTTTCTGAAATGTTTATTAATGATTCTGATTCCGCAAGTCTCATTTACTTTTCTTTAAACTATAGGAACTCCATCCATATTCCTATTGGGTATTGTTAAAGCATGTACTTGAGTAATACCTTGTCCATCATTGTATAATGGAACAATTGGACCAGTAGTTACTGTAACTGATAAAACATCTAGATTCAGATTCATTTGTGTTACTTTTCTCACCAAATCTTCTTTAACTGGGTTTGCATTCTGACCCATATTTACTGAATTTCTTTGTAGAGGAGCCATTATCTGAATCAATTGAGCACTTGGTAAAGAATTTATCTCCATCCTGATCTGTTCTTCTTGATATTTGGGAGGTCTATCCATTATTAATTCATGTAAAAATGTATCTTCTATGTCATCAATACCTTCAACAAATTCAGTGTTTTTAGACTTTTGTTCCTCAACATTCTTCTTTTTCTCTTTACACTTTTCTCCATCTTTGGTCTCCGCTGCCATAACTGGAAACATTCCTGCTCCATCTGCTACATCTCTTCTCCATCTTTTCATGTGAGCATTCCATTTTGCTTCTCAATTTCTGCGCACAGTATTCTTATACTTATTCTCGTACCTATCTCTATCTCTTTTGTATGCCTCATGTTCCCATTTTTCAAGTTCTTCAAACTACATGGATCTAGGATTAGGTCTCAAATCATGCATTTGTTTCCTTAGTGTCTCTTACATTCTAGTATTAAAAGTTCCAATCTCTGGAAATGAAAAAACTCCATCCTGCTCAGTGTATTTCATCCAAGTTTCTAACCAAGTACATGTATGGTAACCACTTTCTAATGGCATAAAAGAAGAGGGTGTTCCTTCAGGAGCTAAAGGAATTCCTTCTCTAATGGATATAGGCTCATCCTTCCTAAATAAAGTCTTCAACATTTTTAGTAACTGCATGATTAATGTACACTAACACAAAACTATATAAGAAATTCTTCAACTATTTTTTTTCCGTATTATGATTTTCTGCTACCAACCAGAATCAACCACACTGTCCATCCCTACACGGTTCAAACCAACTGACCGATAAGAGCTCAGCACATTCTGTGACGATGTCATATCAACCAACCAATACCTGCGCTGCACTTTTGTGACGTCATTACAACTCCTACGGCCTACCCTCCCTTTACAAAATCAGTGTCAGCCTCTTTTCAGGGTCTTTTTAACAAATCAGGCTAAATAAAAAAAACAGCTTGTCTGCTCCACTAAAAGAAATAATTTGATAGAAACATATAGTCCTTTCATTTCCAGCAAAATCTCAACCAGCGTGATTTTACCCTCGCTCAAGTGAACACTTTCGGGACGTCTCCAGATGCGTTTTCCGACGGTACCCAAATAAATCTCCACTATTATTACTTCAAGATTCCCTGTACAATACCGACAATACGACCATTGTTCAGCAGTGCATCAACAGCAGACATAGCACTTCCCTTAGTGTATGCCACACCAAGACTGACCTTGGGCTTATCCCGGGATCTTAGGCCAACGATTGACCTGTTAACACTTCCATTAAGGTCAATGATGGATCACAACATATATCATAAAGTTACATAGTCAAATAACGTCTGTCCCTACATATTCTGTCAACTTCACTACCCAGTATGATTAGTCTAAACTAACCATCCGATGTGGCTACCAGAAACAGATCTAGCAAAAGCGAAGGAAATATTTTATAACCATTTATAATATCCTGAATCAATTATAGTGGATCTTTATAACCATGTGTTCAGGCCCATGAGAACACAACAAACACTTACAATTACCAGGTGATCCAATGAACCTTTTTGTAGAGCTAATAGGGACTCGGTAATGAAAAGACAGGTAATATTCCCTTTATGAAGACCCATAACGAAGGAAATACCTAACTAACAATCATAGTCACAATTTTGCAATATGTCAATAACTTCACCAATAAATGACAAACTCTGATAACTTACCAGGTTTCTTTTATGTAATATTTCAGAATATGAATGGTCAATACACCAACACAATAAAACATTATAACATTCTTCATTAGATCAATTTTATAAATTTAATCACAAGCAATATAAATACAGTTTTATAATGAATTCATCACAATATCAATTACAGGCACGAGTGGATAGAAGAAGAGACAAAAGGAAATAATTTATTGCAAATATCAATATGAAATTTAGTTTCATACAAACCTAGGAAACTAATGCACACTTCAGTTAAATAATCACAAAAAAAATCATTGTTTAGTTTTTCAGTAATCTCATTAGACCCATGTAAATGAATTACTTCTAACTATTTTGTAAAACAATTAATGCTTTCTCATTTTTAAGAAATGTATATGCATTTACGCAAACCTTTGTGAAAGCGTTCTTCATTTCTTTGCAATTAATTTGTCTACTTGTGAAAAATTAGTACACGTAAAAAGAGTCTCTCTTCTCATAATGTTTTAGTCCATATTAAAAGAATACTTTATTTATTCATGCTTTCTGCATGTCTAATGTTACTTTCATCACTACCGGTTGGGGTTTGTCTCGCTCATTTTTCACGTGAACTTGTAAAGAGTCTCCCATATTAATCAGTTTTCACACCATTAGTCATTTGAGTGTGTTAAAAACACACATATGGGCAGAATCGATCAAGCAAGATTATTTCCCAAAAATCATGCTCCATCAGTGTACACAATATAATCATTTACAGAACACTTTGGGGGGATTGTTGGTACTCGTAACACTTAAGAGGAGAAGAGCTAAAGCTGTTTTCCATAGAACATACTCTCCCAACGTTTTTAATGCAACAGTTACAGTTTTCATTCTTGGTGTTCTGCTTTGTGGAGTGCAGAATACAGAAAGTCCAATAGAGTGACCGGCTAGAGCGGGGGTCCTTGCTGGCTTGTATCACTTTCCAATAGAATAGGTTCCATTCTCTCCTCTCTCTTTCCCTCTGCTGCACAGTACCTTTAAGTAGTCCTTCTTGGGTTACGGCACGCAGTGACAGCAGGTTCCCTAGTGTTGAAAGGTAGCTGTCCACTTTGCGGTGTGCAGGGCATAGTTCAATAAGCACAGGAGGCCGGGACCTTGCCCCAGTCTGACCAACAGGTGTGTGTGTCCGGCCCTCATGATGGAAACACAATGTCACATGTGAGCAATGGAGGTCCCAGGATCAGTCCCGGGGGTGGCATGGAGGTATGGTACCCACAGCATGGTGGGTGTGATTGCTTGGTATTTTACTTGGACCTGACACAAACCTAACACACAAACAATCTAAATACTAACCCGAGATGGTCACCATGAGTACTTAGCTGTGGGTGCAGGCACTTCTTTAGATGTGGTTCACTCTGGCAATCTTTCTCCTTTTGTGGGGACCTCGAGCTGGAGTCCACATGCTTTGTTCTACTTGTGGCTTCTTAATGTTTGATTGTAGTGTCAGAACATGGAAATTCTTGAGCTTCTCTGTACTCCCTATTCATGGAGATACTTGGTCAGCTCACACTGCAGGGGTATATTGTTGACCCCAGGGTCTCACCCTCACAGACTGTTGAAGGTCATCCCTGGGTGCGACAGTGGATGTTGTTTGTTCATCCTGCCTTAGCTCATTCACAACTCTTTCTTCTCTTGCAGCATCATGAAACTTCCAGTGTCCTACTTGAACAGTTGGACAGCTCTCTCTCTCGAAGATGAGTCAAGCAGCCTATTCTGGCAGGTCAAGTCTAGTTTTCACTTTTCTGGTGCCAAACCTGGCATAGAGAGTTGGCAGTTTATACTTAAATCCAGAGACTTTATTTATCCCTCTGGTGTGATGACCCTAGTATCAGAAAAGAAATCTTGGCAGAGATTCTGGAAGCCTTTTCTCATCTTTATAACCTTTTTGGAAACAGATTTGTGCATTCCAGTAGTTCATGTGTGTAACCGGTTATGGAGACTTCTGCATTTTGCTATTTACTTGCAGACTGATCAAGCCATGTTCTTTGACACAAGTGTGAGTAGAAGGCAGAAGGAGCTGGGAATCTCCTCTCAAGAGAAACTCAAAGGAAGAGCACAAAACAAAGGTGGCTTCATCACTTAATTTGTGGGGGGTGATGTAGTTTCAGTCAGAGAACAATCAGCCAGGACAGGGATAACCCCTTAAATAGGGACTTTCTGTCCCCTTCCTTAACAGTCCTCTATCTGACTCACTGAAACAATCCATGGAATATTTTCTGTGGAAAGCCCTGCAATTTAATTCTGTTCTCTAGTCTCTCACTCCAATCCTTTATATTAGGTACCCCTAATAAATAGCCAAATAAAAAATAGCAAAATAAAGCCCAGTATTAAGTATGAGCGAAATGCGCGAATTTGCGGTACGCGAATTCGTGCGAAAGCGAATTCGCGATCCACAAAATCCAAGAATTTGTGCGAATTTGCGTATTTTTGATTTTTTGCGTGTTCGCGGGGTATTTTGCGTATTCGCGGGCCGCTTGCAGCGCACCGACCGCGAAGTTACCCATGCGGTCGTACATGGGCGTGGCCATCTTGTGCGCGTTGCGTATTTCCATTTCCGGGCGCTATTGGCAATCTCGTGTTGTGGCAGTAGTAGTAGAACCTTTTTGTTGTTGATGTAGTTAGTGAATTACATAACTTTCCTATTAGACGGTCTGTGAATCCTGCAATACTGTACTATCCTCCTAGTTGACCAGATCAGATAGGTCAATACACGTAGTGCAATTGTTGTTAATTTGTTTCCCAGAGATAATTTTAGATTGTGTTAAAATAAATCAAATATTTCAAAAAAACAATCATCCATGTAGTGTTTCTTTATTTCATGATCATCAGCACCTCCCAGGGGCAAGGCGACTAGCACCATTGAGACTCCAGTGGAAGAAGGTGGACAGTCACAGGATCGGACCCTTGCAGGCTCTTCTGCTGGCCCCAGTAAGTTGTTCTATTGTTATATTAATACTTATACTTCCCTAACTTGTACAGCTCCTATTCATTACAAACTGTTTCCTAATTCTATTTTTTACAAAATAGTCTTTGATCTTCTTCCAATCTAGACTACTTTCTACATTCTTATCCTGCCTCTACCATCACTCTCTGTGCTACTACTATTTACAATTATGAGTCGGTCTGTGTAGGTAGCCAAGCTTGCCCAGTCTGCAAACGGTGTTAAACAAAACTATGATCCAGTACAGAAGTTGAACCCCCAATCCCCTGACCGACTATCTAGTGTGTCTGACCAATAATTTTACGAACCAGAAGAACAGAAGAAGACTACCGCCGATTTTGGGCCTATCTGAGTTACTGAAACCTGACTGCCAAGTGCAGTAGTTCAAACCCTTCCGCTCACTCACTCGTGAACAAAAAACACACAGTGTTTGTTAGTTTTAAAGTTTTATTTTCAATTAAGAAATGAAAAAAATATTTATTTATTTTTAATAGTGTAGTATTCGGAGCGAGCACTGCTGATAGATGACGTTAAAGTTTAAACAACATTCCCACGAATCAAATTACTTTAACGTAATAGTTAACAGACACATGAAATTATTAGAATAACTGTGCGGGAGCCCCCACCTTCTTTAAAGTACTTAAAGTACTGCTGGTGAAGACTTAGTAGTAGTTGGTGAATCATCGCGTTGGCAGAAGGGCAATGTAATCTTCTTTCTGTAACTAGAAAAATGGTGCACGTTAAGCAATCATTCATCAGTTGTCCTAAGAAGTGCAGCATTTAATGGAATAAGCATATAAAAAGTTACATTTTCTTCCATTACGAGACGAAATAGGGGGTTGTGTATGGCATCTGAAAATATGACATGTTTTTTCTAGACGTCACAACATCTGATGCGGCCCAGATGACCACCAGTGCCGCGGCCAGGAGTGCCGAGGGGTCCACTCTAGGGGCGGATGCGGCGGCGCCACCAGGAGGAGCTGGGGGGAAGGCTCAGCGGCGGCGGGCGGTGGTAAGGTATTATACTCCTTACTTATTGAAATTTTTGAATAGGCTCGCAAAGGAGTGTATGATGTACTGTACAGTACACAGTACACAAGTACAAGTACACTGTACTGTTACAGTTACTAGTTTAGAACTACTTTTTTGGCTATCACGGAGAAGACAGTCAACCTTGACTTGTAATAGCATTAGCGGCGGTATTTCTCGGGTAAGCAATGGCCCCCTCTATTTGACTTCAACTCATCTGGCAAACTTTTACTGTGAAGCCAAGCCAAGTCATATCAGATGTACTTTAGGGATGTGAAGAACGAAAAGTGAAAGAAGGGTGAAATGAAGGACGAGCGCGTCTTAACATTTATGACTGTAAAGAATGGTGTTTTTGAATGCAAGTCAAGAGAAGAAGACAGTGGTTTCCAAAATAAAATGAAAAGGGTGTTAGTTGGTTGTTGAGAAAAAGAAAACTTGGTACATTTGAGACATTAAGAAGAATGATAGGTGCACTTTGGAAGCCTGGATGTTATCTTCTTTTTCCTCATCGATAGCAGAGGTGTATGATGTAGTAGAGCAGACGCTGAGTGGATGAAGATTGTTACTTTGAACAGCATGTCCATGCCAGAGTAGCAAAGCTGAGGAAATCCAAATACTAGAATTTGTGATTGTTCACAAATACTCCATGCCTTGACTAACAGTACAGTACTTTACTTTGCAAGCACAGCATCTATTGTGTATGTATTGTATAGTTGACAACATTATATCAAGCCAAGTTCCTTCCTCCGACAATTTTGGGTACCACACTCACTCCCTATGTTAATAATTTTATTTCAGTTGTGTCATAGGTGGACTATCGCTGTAGTTCACTCAATCTATCAAAACAAAGCACCTAAAGTCATCAGGGCCTGTAAGCTGAAGGCTATTTGTGCCAAGTAACGGCGGCTGTGGGCTCGGAAGCAGGAGGAGGAGACTGCAACCACTGCATCCTCCTCCAGTGCCCCCGGGTCCACCAGCCAGAAGCCTGCAGCCAAACGGAGCCGTGGCCCGACAGCCTCCTGCAGCCGCCGCACAGCAGCAACACAATCAGCTGCCCCCCCCCCCAGAGCCTGGATGGTACGTCAGCGCCGCCTCCGTAAAAGAGTGGACTACCTGAAGCGGTTGGTCAAAAAACATCAGCGCCAGCTCCGGGACCTCTGCAAAGAGCTGCGGGACGTGCAGGAACAGCTGTCCACACTACGCCACCGGAGGAAGCGACTGTCCCTTGCCCCTTTTTTAAAGACTGTTGGGGGGGTCGGAATTGGGTGTCTGGGAAAGGGGTCTTTTGGACTTTTGGACATTGGTTGGGGTTAGGCAGGGGGGTGAGTTGGGTTAATTTATTTTATTTTTTGACGACATCAATTTATTTCTTAATAATTATTTTTCATACCAAAACATAGTATACACGTTCATATTATTTTGTGTGGGGGTGGGCGGTGGTTACTGGATGTTTGGTCTCTTCCAACTTACCAGCATGAATGAAACATCTAGTCCTGAAATGTACCAAAGTGCCAGTAACCGAGTTAGTGAATTCAGTAGCCCTACTAGTACTTTACTAGTAGTACTGGCAGTCTCTGCTCTCATCCCAGTTTTAAGCCCATTATTCTACCTCTCCAAAATGCTTATATTACCTGCGATTCGTGTTTGAGAATAGGGGTAGCCACAGGGCTGCCTGCATGGCAAATGGTGATTAAGGTTGGTTGTTGACTTGAATTCTCGACGGATGAAATATCATTGTTGTGCTGGTAGTAGTAGTGGTACACACTGGCAGTAGCAGCATATGAAAAAAAAGGAAATGAAACATTGAGTGACCTGAGCGTAGCATTAGAAACAGAACGATAGATAGTAAGCTACAGAACAGTGCCATAAATTGTAGCCTAAGCAGTGCTAAAGTATTGTAAATATAAGTACTAGTTTCGTGGACTATGGCTACTATTAATTGTGGGTTTGTAATGCGCTAGAATCGACTCCCGAAGGAGTATCTCTGCGCAGTAGACCGCTGGGGAACCCGTCCTGGCTTTCCCTGTGAGATGGTCCCTACTGGGTATCTCCAAGGTGAAACCAGGCATCCCCGGCGTATGTGGGGGGCCATTGTGGAGATGAGGCAAGCTAATGCCCAGAGTTGCCGAGCGTGATCGCTGGTTAGCGTAGGCACCAAGGTGAGAATTATCGAGTCCGCTGACCCTGGTCCACGACCCTGCCGCGTCGGGAATTGAACCCTGGTCCCAGGCCATCCTCTGCTCCCGGGTCTGCCGCCTCTAACCAGTGAGCCACACCACTACACTATAAGAAATATTATGAAGACGAAGGATACTTAAACATAAGAATTAACCATTTGATTTGTCATGTGTATGAGCATGATGTTTGCTGCTCAATCCACGATGTTGCACATGAAATTCCATTTTCCAACACTTTTCTGTTGCTTAGACCTTATCCCCCCCTGCAAGTGTGTTGAATTTCTTGTTGGCATTTAGTCATACCTCAATGAAAAATCACACAGCCCGGGGGAAGAGGGTTAGGGTTTTTGAAGATTGGATGGGAATGGGGTTTTTTGGGAAAAAGTTTTGTTGAGAGAAGAAAAAAAACACTGCATGTACAAACAACAAATGAAGAGAAACAAATGTTTGGATTCAAAGATATCCATAAATCTTTTAAGGGACATAAAGGTAGTGCACTGCTGCATGCATGAAGTTGTTTGCTAAACGGATGGTTAGGTTACTGAAAAGCTGTACTTACTACATCTTATTAGTAAGTATGAGGAAACAATTTGACATTGACACTAGTACAGGGCTGCATTAATTACGCAATTCCACTTGCCTTTCTGCCCTCATAGAGAATAAACACTTATTATTAGTACATTAAGTTAGTTATAAAAATAGCAAAGAAATGTATGAAATAGCTGGAGAGATGACTTTGAAGCGGAGAACAAAGAAACGCACCTAGTCACATTCGTAGAAGTTCAAGTTTACAACAATAACATATAAAAGATATGGAGAAGTTAAGAGAGAATACTGTAACTTTATGTTGTAGTTGTTCTGTTGAATTTGTGAAGTTGCATGCATCCAGCCATTTTTCTTATTCGCGATATACTCCTCCATTCCATCTTACGCTCATCGTCCACTGGCTGCCTGATGAGTAATTGCGGATTGCGTCTGAGTTCATTGTTTGTTCCATGGCACATGGTAAAAGCCGTCCTGTAATTTTTGATGGAAAAAAACAAGAAGTGAACCAGTTAAAAAAATTTAAGGTACGCTGTGTAGTGCAAAAATAACACTTTCTATTATTAGAGCTGACATTATTATTATATACAATCATCACTTCAAAAGTGTGTAACCTGGTTCTCCTTTACAAGGATAGTAATAGTAACTATGGTTGAATTCTGCGGATCCACCATGGATTTTCTTTAAAAAAATTGCAAACAAAATTAGACATTCCCAGGAGTGCTCCCAGACCCCTGAACCCAGTCGGCAAAATGTAGAACACCCCCAATTAGCCCCCTAAAAACATGCAATACTGCTACCAGGTTGAACCCTAACTTCAAATTGTGCCAAAAAGCACTATGCAACAAGGCCCATACCCCCCTTTTCCACCATGGACTTTCTTCAAAACACTTGCATTCAATATTAGACATTCCCAGGAGTGCTCCCAGACCCCTGAACCCAGTTGCAAAAATGTAGAACACCCTCAATTAGCCCCCTAAAATCATGTGATAGTGCTACAGGCCTAAGTTCAAAATGTGCCAAAAGGCACTCTGCAAGTAGGCCCAAACCCCCTTTTTCCACCGTGGATTTTCTTCAAAACACTTGCAATCAAAATTAGACATTCCAAGGAGTGCCCCTAGACCCCGTAACCCAGGCGCAAAACTGTAGAACCCCCCCAAGTAGCCCCCCAAAAACATGCAATACTGCGACTGGGATGAGGCCTAGTTGAAAATCAAGCAGAAAGCGCACTTTGAAATTAGGCCCAAAAGACCCCTTTTCCATCATGGATTTTCTTCAAAACACTTGCATGATTATTAGACATTCACAGGAGTGCTCCCAGACCCCTAAACCCAGTCGCAAAAATCTAGAACCCCCCCAAGTAGCCCTCCGCAGAAATGCAATTTTGGAGAAAAAATAAATGAAATTCACCTCGGATTTTCTTCAACCCACTTGCAATCACAATTACACATTCCCAGGAGTGCTCCCAGACCACTGAACCCAGTCGCAAAAATGTATAACACCCCCAAGTACCCCCCAGAAAAAAATGCGAAAGTGCTAACCCTAACTCCAAATCGTGCCAAAACGCACTCTGCAACTAGGCCCAAACACCCCTTTTCCACCATGGATTTTCTTCAAAACACTTGCATTCAAAATTGGACATTACCAGTAGTGTTCCCAGACCCCTGAACCCATTCGCAGAAATCTAGAACACCCCCAGTAGCCCCCTAAAAACATGCAATACTGCTACCAGGTTGAACCCTAACTTCAAATTGTGCCAAAACCCACTCTGCAACTATTTATTTTATTTATTTATTTAAGCTTATATCGCGCACAGCTACCCACAATGGGTTTCCCGGCGCCAGGGATAGACTGTAGAAGAAGGAGGGAGTATCACCTTGACTTAAGGCCACAGCCGACTATTGGTCACGCTTAGTAAAAAGCAGAGTCTTCAGAGCCTTACGGAAACGGAGTAAGTTGGTCTCAGATTTTAATGGCAATGGGAGGGAGTTCCAGTGTTTAGGACCCAGAGTCGAAAAGGAGCGGCCTCCCATTTTTGTCAGCTTCCATCTTGGTACTGTGAAATTACCAGTGTCCGATGACCTTAGTGAGCGCAGGGGTCTGTAGGGTTTTACCAGCCCCTGAATATATGCTGGGGCGCTGCCCTGCTTGGCCTTGAACATGTAGCAGAGTGCCTTGAATTTAACGCGTTCAGGGATGCTCAACCAATGAAGGTCACGCAAGGCGGCAGTGGCTGAAGTGCGTCTGGGGACGTTCTTTAGCAGGCGCGCAGCCGCATTTTGCACCACCTGCAGCACATGTATAGTGGCTTTATCTGCGCCCAAGTAGAGAATGTTGCCATAGTCCAGCCGTGATGTTACAAGTGCCTGGACTACGCTTCTGCGGGAGGAGAGGGGGAGCATCCACAGAATCTTGTGAAGCCACCGCAGTGTTGAGAAGCAGATGGCTGAAACCTTAGTAGCCTGTTGTCTCATAGTTAGCCTGTCGTCAATAATGACACCCAGGTTACGAACTGCAGTAGATGGTGTAGGCGCATTTCCCAGTTCGGTGGGCCAATGGCGGGGACCCCATAGATGCTTGTTCTGTCCCAGAATGACCACCTCGGTCTTCTCCCCATTCAGCTTAAGACAGCTTCTCCGCATCCAATCGGCCACAAGAGTGAGGCCCGACTTGAGTGCGGAGATATTGTTCTCGTCTCTCCCTGATAAGGAGAAGACAATCTGGGTGTCATCTGCGTAGGAAAACAGGGTTAGCCCAGCTTGTTCGACTATGGTTGCCAAGGGTTTAACATAAATGTTAAATAATAAAGGGCTAAGGATTGAGCCCTGGGGGACGCCGCGGGTGGATGGGCAGATGGCGGAGGCTGCCTTAGAAGAAAACACTTGGAAGCTTCGGTCGTTGAGGAAAGACACCAGCCAGGCCAAGGCCTGGCCTGCCACTCCTAGAGATTTCAGAGAGTCAATGAGGATGGAATGCGACACGGTGTCGAAGGCTGCGCTCAAATCCAACAGGATGAGCGCCATGGTGTTTCCCTGATCGACACCGTGCCTAAGACTCTCTGTTACCCCCAGGAGGGCTGTCTCAGTTGAGTGCCTAGGCCGAAAGCCCGACTGAGAAGGATGGAGAAAAGCAGTGTTTTCGACCAGTTTAGAGAGCTGAGAATTTATATGCCTCTCCAGTATCTTTGAGAAGATTGGCAACAAAGATATAGGGCGAAAGTTGGCAGGGTTTGAAGGATCTGCACCCAGTTTTTTCAATAAAGGTACAACCATGGCGTGTTTCCAAGGTTGGGGGACATGGGCCTCGCTCAGAGAAGCGTTAAGTAATTTAATGATGGTGGGATGAGTGAGGGGATCTAATTGTTTTAATATTTTGGCCGGGAGAGCGTCCTGTGGGGAGCCCGATCGCACACTATTTAAACAGGAGAGAAAGGAAGTGGCATCTAGAGGCTGCCAGGTAGTGATTACTGCATCAGTGTCGGTATTTTCCAATTCCTGTACTTTATCAGGGGCAATGTACGTAGTACCTGGAAGTGTAGTAAAATTGTCGTAGATAAGATCAACTTTATTTATAAAGTAATCTGCTAAGGACTGACACTGGGTGGCATCAAGTGCCGGAGGAGGAGGGGTAGATTTAGCACCAGTCAATTTTTTAACAACAGAGAATAGCACCTTTGGGCAGTTTTGTGCATCAGTCACAGTTTTTTTTGTGTAGTCTGCTTTAGCAATTTTACAACTGTTGTGGTACTTTTTCAAGGCTTCTTTATATATGGCTTTACGTGAAGGAGAATAGCCTTGTCTCCATTTACACTCCAAGGTCTTACAATGTGAGCGGAGGCTTTTAGGTTGTTCCGAGTACCATGGAGCAGGGGGATGGTGTGAAAGTGCGGGCTTTGATGTCATTGGTAGCGCTGTATTGACCGCAGTGGTTAGCCAGAGTTCAGTGGCGCAATTGAGTGCAGCAACTGGTAGTTCAACACACGGGAGTGTTTTGATCAATAGTTTATTGAGTTCTGTCATGTTGATCTTCCCCCAATTCCGAACTGGCCTCGTAGTTTCCACCTCAGGTCTTAGTGCTGTTTCAGCCATATCAAAGGAGAAGGGGACAGCTAAGTGGTCGGACCAAGCGATTTGTAGGGCTTCACGAGAACAGTCTAGAGACAGGTTGGATAAGATCGGGTCCAGTAAGTGACCAGCACAGTGTGTGGGACCTGTGTTTAGAAGTTGAAGGTTAAAAGCTTCCAAAATGGAGAGAAGCTGATTCCTATTAGGGCACTCGTGGTCGTCTAAATGTATATTTAGGTCCCCTAAGATCGTAAAATTCGGCGCTTTAAGCATTACTGGAGCTAAGAAATCTGGTAATGATGTTATCCATGAGCTCGCTGTCCCAGGGGGACGGTATACCAATAGTCCTGACAGCGTGAATTGGGGGGTAATGGACAATTTGAAAAGGGCTGATTCACAATCTTTTTGAGTGGTATCTACCAATTTACAAGTATATGCATTCTTGTAAATAATTGCAATTCCTCCACCTCTGCCAGAAACTCTATCCTGACGAAGAATGGCATAATTAGAGGGAATGGCATCTGCAATATCCGGGCCTGAGCAGTCTCTGAGCCACGTCTCGGTCAGGAATATCGCATCAGGTTGATTTTCAACGAGAAAGTCGTGGATATTGTATCTATGTTGTGGCAAGGATCTGCAATTTATGCTCCAAAATCTTAAAGGGGGGCGAGTGGAAGCTGTCCTGGAGCATACCTGTCTCTTTCGTCTACCTTGATGTTGGAGGGATCTGCATGTGGTAGGGGTTTTTAATGAGAAGCTGCAGCGAGGACAGCTGAACTTATGAGGCGGTAAAGGGTAGGTGGAGCAGTTATTATTGGGAACACCACGTAGCGCAAGTAACTCTTCGGAGGAATATGTAAGAGTCATGATGGATATAGTGGCTTTACTCACCAAATGAAGAGTATGCCAGAGCCCAGAGCCTGGCCTAGCGCGGACGTGCGTAGACGGGCAGGACTCTGGCTGGACTCAGGCGCTGCGAAGGCGCGCCCGCTGTACGCGTTCGCTGCGCGAAGCAGTGGCCGTCTGTTTTTGTACTAACCCTATCCAAGATGGCCGCCGCCGTCTGTTCGAGCGTGGCCCTGATGAGTCAGCCCTGAATCGGCTGTTCACCCAGGGGAGGAGGCAGATGAGCGAAAATGCAGCGCTCACTCCAGTAAGTTAGCTCAGTATTTTGAAATCGCCTGAGCGGTAATGTCTCGAGCAGCGCGATAATTCCGCGTGTGCTTACAGGGGGGGGTAGGACACAAAGGGTAATCACGAAAACAGATTAAGAGCGTTTTAAAAATAGTAGCAGCCCGGCTCAAGCCTCAGGCAATAATGAAGGTGTTAACTATGCCCAAACCCCCCTTTTCCACCATGGATTTTCTTCAAACCACGTGCAATCAACTTATACTATCCCAGCAGTGCTACCAGACCCCCAACCCCACCCCCAAAAACTTAGAACCCCCAAACAGCCCCCCAAAAACAAGCAAGTGAGCAAAAAAGGAAAAACATTTTCACCATGAATTTTATCCAAAACACTTGCATCCGATATTAGACCTTCCCAGCAACGCCCGCAGACCCCTCAATCCACCCGTAAAAAAGTAGAACACCCCTAAACAGGTTAAAATCTAAAATGGAAAATGTGACAGGAAATCTGCGGCCTACCAGTCAAAACACTCCAAACGCACTCTGCAGCTGGGCCCTACTCCCCTTTCCCACCATGGATTTTCTTCAAACCACTTGCAATCAAAATTAGACTATCCCAGCAGTGCTCCCAGACCCCCAAACCCACCCCCAAAAACCTAGAACCCCCCCAAACAGCCCCCCAAAAACACGCAATACTGCTAGGCCTCCGTTTAAATTGTGCCAAAACGCTGTCTGCAACTAGGCCCAAACCCCCCTTTTCCACCATGGATTTTCTTCAAACCACTTGCAATCAAATTAGACCTTCCCAGCAGTGCTCCAAGATCCCCAGACTCACCCCCACATATCTAGAACACCCCCAAACAGCCCCCCAAAAACATGCAATACTGGTATATTCAAAACATGGCAAATTGCGCTGTTCACAAAAAATTGCTGTTTTAAGCACTTCCACTACTCCGATCCTCTTGAAATTTACCTGGACACTTGTTCCAGCGATTCCCATGAATCTCAGCAAGGCAGAACAAAATCGAACCACTGCGCTCTTTGAAGAAGAAGAAGAAGAAGAAGAAGAAGAAGAAGAAGAAGAAGAAGAAGAAGAAGAAGGTCTACGACTAGTTTTCACTTAGTTTCCACCCAAACACACGCGCCCGCAAAACACCAAAAAAGGCCAAAATTCTGCCAATTCTGGACCAAAGAACGCCAAACCCCCCTAAAACCTTGCCAACATCATTATAAATGAGCCTGCATCGGGCCCTGAGCCCTAGACTCAGCGGGAACCCTACCAACTTAAACCCAAAAACACTAGTAAATCGCACTGAACCCTAAACCCTAGATATGCTTTGTCTGTCTGTGTCAAAGAGCGCTACATCAGGAAGCTTCACTCAGTGGTGCCTGCCTTGACCGTCTGCATGGCCCTGCCGCAAGCATGGGCCAAAAATCCGTTCCGCTCAAGGATTTGCGATTTTTCGTTAATTTTGTGAAAAACCAAAAAACAGCAAATTTCGCAAACATAACGGATGTTTGGCCCAAGCTTGAGGCAGTGCCATGCAGACGGTCGAGGGAGGCACCACTGAGTGAAGCAACCTGATGTAGCATACCTAGGCTCTTTGTCAGACAGACAAAGCATATCTAATTGTATGCAGCAAGCCACAAAGCCCCAATTTTACATGTACTGCTGTCTGGAGTGGACTCTGCCTGGCATAACAACAACAGTACACTGCCTCGCCCTCAAACACTACATGTGTTGCTCAGTGTGGCTCAATGATTAGAGTGGCAGACCCTGATGCAGAGGTCTAGCCCGGGACCAGGGTTCAATACCCCGCCTCGGCGGGTCTTGGGCTCAAATTTCCACAGACCTGATAATTCTCGCCTCGGTGCCTATTCCAATCATGGAGTCCCACCTTGCAACTCTGGGCAATAGCTTGCTTAATCTCCACAACGGCCCTCACAACGCTAAGGATGCCTGGCCTCCACCTTGGGGGTGCCCAGGAGTGGACACCTCACAGGGAAAGTCAGGATGGGTTCCACAGCGGTATTCGTACAAGCGCCTTGAGACCCTTGCGGGTGAGTAGAGCGCTATACAAGTATCAATTTACATTTTTTTTTACATTTTATACCACAAATAGACAGACATGTAGTTCTGCTGTAGTAATTGTTGTAGACTGGTTTACCTTTTTGCCACTCACAAATTGGCCATAGTTCTTCCGTAAACTGACGCTGAAGATCCATCCATCCATCCCAGTGAGTGACTGTAAAGAAAAAAAATATATTATTTAATCAATCATCATGGTATATTGGCAAGTGAGTCCATTCCAAGGACATTTTGCATATTCAATCAATTGAAACTTTATTCGGTTATTAAGACAAAATAACCATAAAAGTACATTTAAGAAATCACAGTTAAAAGAAAGAAAAGTTCTTACAATACACCCATAATAGTTCCACATAATTCAGATTACAATTGATTTTCGTGATTTAAAAACATTTTTAAGAAATAAATACTGCAGTTAAAATACTATCAAGCTTCTGTACAGCTAAAAAAGCAGGGCGACAGCAATTGATTCCCATGGTCTTCAGTAATGGAACAACCCACCTCTGTCTAGGTACAGTATAAAATT
This sequence comes from Lissotriton vulgaris, assembly GCF_964263255.1. Taxonomy (NCBI): domain Eukaryota; kingdom Metazoa; phylum Chordata; class Amphibia; order Caudata; family Salamandridae; genus Lissotriton; species Lissotriton vulgaris. Next base: position 1,183,217,271 of record NC_141687.1, read on the forward strand.
TACAAAAGAAAAGTATATATATATCGGATTGAACTGACAATTCATCACAGGGACATTTAATCAAGATGTTCGACCAATCATTCATTCCTGGAAAACTGAGTAACCAAAACAACAAATTAATAAAAACCTTTCATGGTAACTCATTGGTAAATTCACGTATGGCTGTGTATTCCTAGAAGACACATTTTTCTTGTGGGCTACTACCGTTATTTTCTTCATTTCGGTCATAGTTCTATTTTCATGCAGAAAAGTCATACATTTTTCTTTTAAAAGCTTTCTAGAGATGTTACATAGAGAAGATGGATCTGAGAAATAATTCCCTATGCCCAATGCCGTCAGGAATTTCTTCACATAACACAGCCATCTTATTTTACCACATTTCTCTAGCCCAGTCGCATTATTCATAATCAAGCGGTTCAATCCGCATTCGTCAACTGTCCATCTTCTACCCATAGTAGGACTGGGGCAGTCCTTATAGTGTCTTCCAGATAAGACTCCCCAAGTTCCACATGACAGACATATGTAGAAACGCTCTGCGGGACGGCTAGTAGGTATTTCATAAAAAGATTTTCAACCACCTGCAGAGAGCTCACATTAGCGTGTCCCCACAGACCTGCACCGTATGTTACAATCGCTACACAAGTAGCTTTATATACGGTTAACATTTCCTTGATTGGTTTCCCCCCTATTTTACGGCTAAAATTGTTTAAGGCCATAATTTATTTGCAGAACAATAATTTCCTAGTATTAATAGTGGTGTTCCATAGTCCCGTGCGATCATTTAAAACTCCTAAATAACAAAACGTTTGGGAAACATCAACTGGGGTATTACCAATATAAACTGGCTTTAATTTTTTATGCGAACCCAATCCACAATACATGGTAAAGGTCTTAGTACAATTAATTCTAAGATCTAACCTTGTCATGAAATCAGAAAAGGAGGTGACCAGTCTTTGCATGGCCTGCGGTGTTCTGGCCATCAGGATCACGTCATTGGCGTACAACAGAGTTGGGATTGGTCTTTCCCCCACCATTGGCATGTCCCTACACTCAGTCAATAATGTATTCTCCACATCATTGATGTAGAGTGTGAAAAGAAACGGAGCCAGGACGCAGCCTTGGCGTACGCCCCTTCTGATTTCAAAAGATTCGGTACATTCACCATTTTTCCCAAATCTAACTTTGGCGGATGCTCCTGCATAAAGTTCTCGAAGGAGGTTTATAATAGAAGGGTCAATCCCCAGCTTACCCATAACCAGCCAGAGTTTACTATGCGAGACACAGTCGAATGCAGAAGTGAGATCTACAAAGGTTAAAAACATTCGACCCTCCTTGGCTTTGGTATATTTTTCAGTTAAAATGTGCAAGTTCAGGCATTGTTCAATTGTTCCAAGCCCTCTCCTGAAGCTGTGTTTGCCTATAGGTATTTCTACAGTCTCTGAGTAGATCAGTATCCTTCACTGTGGCATGTAAGGCTTGCTTTAAATTTGAGTATGCCTTTGTGCATGCTTGGTCAAACCACCCCTTATGCGCCTTGTTTCCACCTTTAGTTTCAATCCATAATAGCTTCCTGATTTGCACAACAATCATCAGGAAGTTCTTAATTAGGTCGGAATCGGTGGTATTTCCATCTGTACATGCATAAAATTGTGGCAACGTGCTCACTATAAATGTTTTCAAAAAATCTTCTGGGGCGATTTTAGTCCATTTTAGGGTATAACCATTTTTACAGACCATGGAGATATTATCAACTACTGCTTTAGACTTGACCTTACCACAAGGTTCCTTAAGTCTCCCCTTTAAAGTTAGACTAAGAGGAAAGTGGTCACTAAGTGAAACATCAAGGATACCAAAATCCTGTATCATACCCCCATGCCTATCGGTCATGATAATGTAATCATTGGCTGTATTAGCCCCTCTTCCATTAAAAGTAGGAAGAAAAGGGACCTCGGGACTAGCCAGTCTATTTGCAAAACACATATCATTCCCAAATATGACTTCATTTAAATAATCCCCACACTTGGAATGTTCAAAGTGGCTAAAACTGGTATCTTTTCCAAGGTTTACTCCACAAGTCCCTCTCTCTCCTTTCATACATATAGAACAATTAAAATCTCCAACCCATATAACACAGACCTCCTTAGATCTCCCTTCCATCGCAGATTTAATATTGTTTCCTAATGTTTTGAAAACATTATCCACGTCCTCTCCTTGAATATTATTATAAAAATGTACCAAAACGAAAACCGTCACTTTATCAACTGTAATCCTGATAATCTGATAATACATGTTGTTGAAAACTACTTCTATTTTCGCACATACTAGCATATTGGAAACATAGGTACACAGACCTCCTTTAGCCCTGCTTATTGTAAAAGGCAACATAGTGGCCCTTGAATTTGAAGTACAATTTGAATTAAACAAGGTAAAAAAAACAGAGTAGTAGACATGAGTTACAATTACTGTGTAAAAGATTAAATAATAACTAAGACAAGACATATGATTGATTTCACGCACAAGAAACAAACAGCAATTGGTTTCATCAGAGCCAGAAAGCCATTGCTGTCCACTGCATGCCATCTTCTCAATTATTCATTACCTGTTCTACTTTTGGTCCGCATCTTCTTCGGAAAGTGAGGGGCCACAGGGCAGCCTCTCCTGTCAATTTCAGAAGTAGCTCTCTCAGCAATCAGCAAGAATGTAGTCAGTCAGTAATTTCAGTCCCACTTGAGGGGACTCGTCTATGAAAACAAAGTTTCTTTATTCTTCGTAATCCATCCATCTGCCTTGAGGGAAATGGATAGGTGGAGTCTGGAGGAGGGGGAAAGAGGAGCATTATTGAGTTGTGAACTTGTGAACCTCAGGAATGCAGACTGCGGCACCTTCAAATCAATAAGGAAAATAAGATGAAGACAGTGCTGCTGATGGACTTGTTGTGAGAGTTTTGTTGTGGTAAAAGTTGCAAAACAAAGAAAGACACACAGGAATAAAAGTGAATAAGGACGAAAAAAAGGAAGTAATTTTCAGGCCTCGGTGTAAGGGAAGTAGAGCTTGTCCTCAAACTCTATGAATTGAGACGGGAGTAGGTCAGCTAACAGAGAAGAACTTCCATCACCTAAGTCGGTGTCCTCTTCTTCCTGCGTGCATTCAAGTATTTTGTAATCTGGTGGTATGAAGTGATGATTCATCTTGATCAGTGTTAACCTCTCCACATTTTTGGGGCGAGAGGCGGGTCCTTTTTGAAATTACAATGACACCAGCAGCACTGAAAACACGTTCAGAAGACACACTTGCGAGTGGGCAAGACAAATAATTTAGATCCAGGTTGGTGATCAGTGGCCATAGAGCCCTTTTCCTATACCAATACAGCAATGGGTTCTGATTAACAAAGACCACTGTTGGGTCATCCAGATAGGCCTGCACCATCGACTCAAGGTTCTCCACGGTTGCTCCACTTTGAGTATGATCTGTGGCCTTTGCAGCACTGGAATGAGCAAACTCTTGATGAGTTAGCCAATCCGCTTCCGACAATATTATGGCTGGGCCTGGTGTAGGTGAGGATGATGATACGGTTGCTGGTATCGTTAACCGCTGTGAGTGAAAGTGACTCCCTTCGGCCACAGATTCAGAAGTGAAACTTGATGCCGGATGGCCTGCTGATTCAGTTGTACTTCTGCCGGCTCCTTGAATTTTCTGCCGCTCTTTTTCGAACCGACTGGCTGACACAGCTAGCCAATGTTTGTACATTGAAACATCTGCTTCATCAAAAGGAATGAATGCTTTGCTGGCCACTGCCTTTTTGTACCGTGGATCCAGAATAGTGGCACAAATGTAATGTTGTTCTGTATGTATGTTTTTAAGCCTTTCATTGGCAACTAGGTGGCTTAAAAACCTCTCCACCAACTGATATGCGTCTTGCTTTTCAGCATCATCTCGGAACATTGAAGACACCGCCTTCAGTTGGTGCTCTAGCATGCGCAGCAATGGGATAGCTTTGCCCAAAGAACAGTCCTCCCTGCTGACTTCACGAGTGAAGACCTCAAAAGGACGAAGCATGTCTGTCAGGCTTGCAACTAGCTTCTATTCCTCCAACTCTAGCCTCATGTCTTTCATAGTAGAACCCAGTTTATAGACATAATCATTTATTAACCCCCACTGCTCAGACAGACGCTCAAGCATGTAAAAGGTTGAGATCCAACGTGTTACCACCTCCTGGATGAGTCCTTTGACTGGCAGTCTACGTTCATGTTGAATGCTCCTCAGCTTCTTCCGGGCCTTAAAAGAATGGCTAAAATGTGTGCAGATTCTTCGGCAGGTGGTGAGTAACTTGCTGACTGTGTTTTCTTTTTTCAAGAAATCTTGCACCACGATGTTAATACTGTGCGCCAAACACTGCACTCTGAAATAGTCACCTTGCTGCATGGCCTTAACTATATTACTGCCATTATCCGTGGAAACATAACCAACTATGCAATTTATTGGGTGCAGCCATTCATAGACCTTCCTATTAAACTCCTCCAAAAGGTTAGGTACAGTTTGAGTTTTCTCCATGGCAAACTTGGCCACTGTTGCATGTTTCCGACTAGCTTGAAAAATTGGAGCAGGGTCAACACCTGCAGACATCTTTTCTCTAACCCCTGCAAAAGAGACCCAGTGTGTAGTGATGCACATGTAATCAAGGGCTTGGCAACTGGACCACATGTATGTTGTCAGGTGGATAGTGTGAACAGCACTCTTCTGCAAAGCTGCCCTAATCTCCTCCACCACATCTTGATATAGTGCTGGAACCGCAACTCAGGCAAAATAGGACCGGCTAGGAACCTTCCATTTAGGGCAGACTGTTGCCACAAATTCTTGAAAACCCATCCCTTCCACCCCTTCCATGAAAGAAAAAGGACGAAGGTCCAGCGCTAACATTTTAGCCAGCTTTGCTTGATACAGACGTGCCGTTGGGTGGTTGCATTCAAATGGCGACTCCGACCAAAACATTCTGCTAATGGTGGGCTGGACCTTTTTACGTGATGATGATGATGACTTCTTCAAACCAGTTAGGCCCAGTGATGTACTTTTTTGCATTGGTGTCTCTACCAGACTCTTAGTGTGCCTCATACATGTTGCAGGGGTAGAGGGTGTGGGCGCTACCACTGCAGTGCTGCTGCCAGGGGTACTCGGTGTACCAGAAAAAATGGCTCTTGACTTCCCCCCTGCACAATCAGCCCCTTGTCAGCATCAGATGCAATGTGAATGGATACATTTGGATCAGTTCTGCTTTGGGCTTCTCGGATGTTCCTTAGGTGCGCATCCCACTGGATAGTGTGGTGTTTTTTGAGATGATCTCTCTCGCCTCTGGTACCATAGTTGGTACCAAGCTTACCCCGACTAACTAATACTTTACAAATCGAACAAATGACCATGTTTTCCGCCTTTTCGCTAACAGTAAAGAAGTCCCAAACTGGGGACTGGAGATGTCTGCTGGTGGTGGAGGTGCTACTTTGACTTTCAATGCCAGATGAAGTGGAGGATGGGCCTGGCTGAATTGGTTTCTGTTGTTCACTTACAGCACCACTACTTGAGGTTGAGCTGGATAGAGGTCCCTGCTGGCCCTTCTGACTAAAAAATATGGAAGCTGTAGGTCGTGTTGGTGTTGTAGTTAACTGCGTTAGTGGTGGTACCAGTGCCACGCCGCCCACATCCTGCTCAGCAGCCATTCGGGATATGGGGAAAATGTCTGTCTGCTGCATGCCTGCTGGGGCTGGAGTGATGACTGTGATGACTGGGTCGTCGTCAGACTGTTCATCAGCAGCAGAAGACATCACTTCTTGTACGTCGTCATCACCCATAAATCGAAGCCTTGCGGGAACCTTCCTTTTAGGCTTAGCTACCTTTGTCGGCTCATGGCGTGACTCACTCTCAGACTGCATTTCTGGGTTCCAATCAAGATCAAGATCATCAGAATGAAGGGGGCTTGAAGAAAAACCTGTAGTAGTAGTAGAAGCCCTCCTTGACCTTTTTCTTGCTGGGGATCTGGAAGACAATGGATCATCATCAGGAGGAATGGCTTCCTTGGATGAAACCTCCGCTTGTATTTCAATTTCCTGATGTGCCCCTACTTCTGGAGGAACAAGCGTTGTAGGCAGTTGTGTCGCTCCATGAACCACTAATTGCACCTCCCCATGCACCTCTCCATGCGCCTCTCCTTGCGCCTCTCCTTGCGCCTCTCCTTGCGCCTCTAGTTGCACCTCTCCTTGCGCCTCTAATTGCGCCTCTCCTTGCCCATGTACTTGCGCTTGTACTAGTTGCACCTGTGGTTGTCGTTGTGGCTGTGGTGTTGAACACTTGTCAGCTGAGTTACACCCGGTGTTGATTGGATGGTACTTTCTTGTGATGAGCCAACATCACTGGTCGATGGTGATTGAGAAAGTAAAGTGACTGCCTCAACAGCACTCATGGTCTTGGACCTAACTTGGCGTGGTGGCACTGAGCCCAATGAAGTGGAGGTGCTGCTTCCTGCTTGGTCCCCGGCAGACAGCTGCTGCTGCAGGCGTAGTTTTTTTTCACAAAAAAAGGTGTCAGTTGGCACACCAGCCTCCTTGGTAGGTGGTGCCACTTGCTTCTTATGCTCCTTCTTACTGGCGGTGGCACTGGCAACTTTTTTTGCTGAGGCTCTACGGCCACCTTTCTCTGGGCCCATCTTCTTCAGATGTCAGAACAGCAGGCAGCAGTTGCACGAGTTGCAGAGTTGTCTTGCCTGTGGCCACACGTGACGTCACGTGACGTTGTGCTGCACACACCGCTGAAGGACTTCTTCCTGGCACTGGTGGTTCTCTTGTGCACCTAAAGGCAATGGAAGCCAGAGGAACATCAGTTAAACACCCCCAAAAGTTGAAAAACACACAAAAATCACAACAATCCAATGCCATCCATGCCCTCAATGATGTTTAAATTCAAGACACCCCACAGAAAGACTTGGCCCATGCACTACGGAGTACCCCTGGGCCTAATGGAAGAAAGCAAGGCAAACTGGCTGCAGGCCTGAGCACATGGCCTGCCTTCCAAATGGGCCCTTGACCCCCAGTCACTTGGCCAGTCCTGCCAGAACCAGGCCTCAAAATGGCCCCCACCCACATGGCCAGGCCACAACAACACCCCAAAAAGTCAGAAAAACACACAAAAATCACCATAATCCAATGCTATCCATGCCCTCAATGATTTATTTATTTTTATTTATTTATTTTTGCGATTTGTTCAGCGCACAACTACCCAGAGGTGTCTCGGCGCTTTAAAGATCAAAAACTGAACAAACAGGGGCATCTATTGTGCAAACAGCCACGTCTTGAGTTGTTTCCTGAAACTGAGTAACGTGGGGCAAATCTTAATGCCCAGGGGGAGTGAGTTCCACAGTCTAGCTGTGGCCACTATGAAGCGTCTGTCTCCCCAATTAACCTTTTTTATGTGCGGGACATTCAGGAGGTGGGCTGAAGATGACCGAGGAGTTCTGGGTGTCTCTAAAGGTCTAAAGGCTAATTTGAGAAACTGAGGACCAGTATTGTTAATGGCCTTATATGCTATGCATAGAGCATTAAACTTTGTGCGGCTTCTCACTGGAAGCCAGTATAGTTTACGAAATAGAGTTGTGTTTTGGAATGTTGAGCAGAACCCTAGCAGCGGCGTTCTGCACCAACTGGAGCTTATTAAGCACCTTTGCCTGAGCATTCAGGAGGAGGGCATTACAATAATCTGTTTGTGAGAGTACAAGGGAAGTGATAAGGGTCTTTGCGGCTGAAGTTGGAATGTAAGGTAACATTTTTTTACTTCTCCTCAAGGTAAAAAAAGATGAGGAAACAACATTATTTACATGTTGGTTGAAGAGAAGCCGATCATCGAAGATGACTCCAAGATTTCTTACTTTTTTGACAGGTGTGGGCGGGGGGCCTAATTCGCTTGGCCACCAAAGAGGGGACCAACAGGGCTGTAAATTCCCAAAAAGCATGATGTTTAAATTCAAGACAGCCCACAGAAAGACTTGGTCCATGCACCACTGAGTACCCCTGGGCCTAATGGAAGAAAGCAAGGCAAACTGGATGCAGGCCTGAGCACACTGCCTGGCTTCAAAATGGGGCCTTGACCCCCACCACATGGCCTGGCTCTGTCTTGATCAGGCCTCGAAATGGCCCCCAACTACATGGCCAGGCCCCAACAACTCCCCCAAAAGTGAAAAAACACAAAAATCACCACAATCCAATGCCATCCATGATCTCAATGATGTTTAAATTCAAGACACCCCACAGAAAGACTTGGTCCATGCACCACTGCGTACCCCTGGGCCTAATGGAAGAAAGCAAGGCAAACTGGGTGCAGGCCTGAGCACACAGCCTGGCTTCAAAATGGGCCCTTGACCCCCAGCCACATGGCCAGGCCCTGCCTGGACCAGCCTCAAAATGGCCCCCACCCACATGGCCAGGCCCCAACAACACCCCTAAAAGTCGAAAAACAAACAAAAATCACCACAATCCAATGCCATTCATGCCCTCAATGATGTCTAAATTAAAGACACCCAACAGAAAGACTTGGTCCATGCACCACTCACTACCCCTGGGCCTACTGGCTAGTGAGGCTTTACAGGCACCACAAAATAAAAAAAAAATCAACATATAACAGTGAGCTAAAATTCCATGACAGAAATGAGAATTAAGTTGAAAAAAAATCACAGAAACATTTGTATCACCCATGAATAACCCTGGGCCTACTGGATACTGTGGCTACCCACAATATATATTTTTTTAAGTTGTGAAAAAAGTTTTAAAACTGTAGTTGCAGCAACTGCAATGCCCCAAACAAACAACACCAACTTACTTGTAAAATCTCAAGTCCAAAAAGTCCTCAAATACAAATATCCAGCAGCAGCCACAAAAAGTAATCCTTCCAGCTCCAGATCCAAATCAAAAGTGACCAGGACATGGACAAAGCACTGGGAGGAGCCTGCTGGACAGGAACAGGAAGTTGGAGACTCTGGGGCACTTCCTTCCTCCCACCCCCCCAAAAATGGACTCCTTGCACCAAAAAGTGCAGCCAAATGTCAATCTGAGGAGTTATTCTGATCAAAATCATCATTTTCAGAAGGTTTATGCTTCCTGCAGTTGATTTCTTGTACAGAATTGCAATGTTTGCAATATTGGGAAAGCGAGCTGTTCAAATCTCCCGCCGGAAGTCAGCTGCGCGCCGCATCTACGTGTTCGGCATTGTTTACTCCCGCAATGCGAGATCCTGGCCCCTTATGACGTACTCGTGTTGTCAAACTCTTGCTGTGCAAAATGGCGAGCTGCAATGACGTAATTGCGGTCGAAAAACTCTCGCATGATCACGCATCAAGATCCAAAATGGCGCAGCACTTGCAAACCGGGAGAAAAACAACTCGGCGGACTCAGAATCACGGTAAGACAACACCGCGCGTGCGATATTGTATTTTTCAAGCGCGACCTAGCAAAATAATTCGCAGCATGCGAATTTGCGGATTTTGAGGCAAATTGGCGCGATTCGCGGACTGCAAATTTGCCAAAAATCCACAAATTCTGTGAACGAAACGCTTACCCAGTATGGCAACAGCCACTTGTGTCATACACTCTCTTCACATACGAACAACGTCCACCCTGGGACTCGTTTCAGAAAAATAAGCAACGTTCCACCCACAATTTGAAGAAGCCAAAATTAAATGAATTTACTCCTAAACACCAGAGGGTCCCTACCCCCTTTGATAATTTTACATACAAACACATGTCCAATAGATTAAACGTGAAATAGATTTTAGCTGACAAAGGTTGCGTAAGTATTTCTTGGTATTGTTCATCTAACAAACAAATTCTATAAACCGATAATATTACAGTTAACAACACCAATGCAGGTGACAGTGCTCAAGTGTAAAAAATAAATATAAATTATACACAATTAACACACAAAGAATCAAAATTGTTCACTGGTTCTACGAGTTAAAGAAAAAGCAGAGAAAATATGTGTATAGCGAATCACAGCTTGTAAAATAATTCTTAACACCAACCAGCCAAAACAAATGTCGACGTTTTGAACCCTGTTGAATCTCAAGGTATCCTAAGGAAAATAGTCACCTGATTTTATTACCATAGTTTAATGGATACTGTCCCCTGTCCAGTGTGTATTCCAGAATAAGTAAATCTGACAACAAATATCCACAGTTAATGTCAATTGGTCTTTAGTAATTCAATACGTCCAACAATTTCCAATAGGCACAAAAGCAGTCAACGAATTTTAGACTGGACGTCTTAGATTAGATGTAAAATATAGACCAGGCATCTAAGATTAGATTGGTTAGCATATAACATGATGTGTAACCTTCCTTCCACATCTCTCATCCATACTGAGTGGACAAGATATTTATGTATGTAAGATTACCAAAGGGGGTAGGGACCCTCCAGTGTTTAGGAGTAAATACATTCAATGTTGGCTTCCAGAAACAGTGGGTTGAGTGTTGCTTATGCTATGTAATATTATTGACCTTGGTTCACGTGGGAAGAGAAGGGGTTGTCCTTGTTATGAAAGATACACTCTATTTTGGCATCCTTTGCACATACAAGTAAGGTAATTGCACATGACACCCGTGTCCCAGGTGGATGGGTGAAGGTCCCAGTTTCAGGAGTCTGAAAGGACAATTTAAACCACAGGAGAGGTTGGATGGTGCTCGTCTAAATAGAAAATAGGTAAAAAGGTTTGTCCAGCTATTGTATTCAGTTTGACACAACTGGTGTAAGTACTGTGAGGTGTCAGTGGTCAGTCTCTCACAAAGGAGGCAATGCCTTGCTCTGGGTCAAACTCCATTCCACAGAAAATCCTGGTCGTACACTAATGATTGTCATTTGGGCTGCGGTGGGAGTCAACAATATTTGAGCTTGCAATGGAGAATTTGAGGCAGGGCTTGCACTCCAGAGCCATGCAAGGGACCTTTTTCAAGCCCAACCCTGGCTAATGCCCAGAACTAACAAATAAATAGAGTCCGTTTCTCAACGTTTTTGATGTGCAAGTCTACAACTTTATCACAGAAGAAAATTCTGCTTGCAAAAGTATCACATGTTTCAAAAAGACATGTTCGGAACACATTTGTGCATGTGCTTGCAGATGTATCACTACAAGCGGGAAGGTTACCGAAAGTCACACACTTCTAAGAGGCACTTAATGGGAGAATAATGTGCATTCCCAGTGTCAGGGAGTTGAGATGAGGGATGTGCAATCCAAATAACATTGAAACCCATAGATTTGCAATGCCTTTCCCACACTCATCTATACTTCAAAACTTACACCTGTAAGAAGTGGTGTCAATGATGCTGAAAGAGTTAGAATGTGTATGCTAATAACAAAGGGGCAGATGTAATATAATTGGAAATAGGGATTTCCAAATTGCAACATATTCCAAATTGCAATAAGAAAATCGCTATTCCTAAAGTATGCAAAGTACATTTTTTAATTACCAATTCCAAGTGGGTTGCAAAACAACCTACCTCATGAATCTGAATGATGTGGGTCGCAAACTAGGAATGACAGCCCTCACCGGGCTAGTGGCCTTCTTTTAGTTAACAAATTTTTTAATGCAGATCGTTTTTTAGGTCTCGGCTAGCGAAGGCTGCGCTTGCGCAGTCTCCCTGGTGAGATTTTATGTTTCTTAGTATGGGGCTTAAACGCGCCCCTCTTCTCCATTGGCTGGCTTCCTAAATGGAAGCCAGCCATTTGAGAAGAGGTTTGTCTTTCTATTTAAGCCCCATCTTTTTGGGATTGAGGGGTGTGTTTTTTCGTTTCTTTCTCCCCTCTTCCCATTGGCTGGAATGTAAACAACAACAAGTCAAAAGACGACCGTTGTTTATATTTTAGCCAATGGGAAGAGGAGAGAAAGAAAAACACGCCCCCAGTCTGAAATGACGGGGCGTTTCTCCGAGCCATTTCTGCTTGTCCTCATTTTAGTATGTTGCTCTGAATTAGCTTGAGTAGGGTCACTGCAATCCAAACATTCGGTGATTTAGAAAGCGTTGTTTTAACTCGGCAAATACAAACGGTAGTTCCGCTTCCCTGCGCTTAATAATCTCTGCAGGTGAAATCGCCGTGACTCAAAGGCATTGACCTACAGGCCGGCAGCCATGATCGGTATGTCGAGAACATGTGATTAGCGCTCCCTGTGGAATGAGGCTCTGCATGTGCGTTTCCGGCGACCGAGCCCTCCCACGCTGAGCTAAGATGTAAACCCTGTGTTGGTGCCTCCGCCCAGGAGAAAAAACTAGAGGAGGAGGAGGGTGAAGAAAGGCTGCTGGACGGTGCAGCCGGAGCGTGCCCCCACCCGCCAAGGACAGAACCGATGGAGCCGGGTTCATGCAGGGTGTGTGCATGACTGGCCAACGGGGCAGGATGCCAGAGCAGGCTTAGCGCTCGGTCAGTGTCCTAATGCCCGACGGGCAGGAGATCTGCTTGGCAGTTGGGGTATGTGTTAATGCAGCAATCCAGGGGGGGAATGGAATGCCGCAGGTGATGTGTGGAGCTTGTGTGGCAAAGGTGTGAGGGGGGCTTAAATAACTGATTATTTATCATTTCAGAACATTTTCTCATGTTTGAAACCTACCCTTCTACCATAGGGTAGGAGCAATTGCAATGTTCATTCTTTCTGCCAGGAAGTTCATCTATTGGATATCTCAAAATTCTGACACTTCTAATCAAATTATATTCCTGCCGTGGTCTCCGAAATAGGCTTAGAAGTTCCGCGTGATTCTGCTGTGGCATACTGGTCAAATATTTCAGTTACATTCAAATTACGCAGCCAGTGACGGCACAGCAGGTTTCTGCCCTGCCCCTGATGCTTCTGTGTGTGCCCGATCACGAGCCTTGCGTTTTATGTGCTCCTCTCCTGCCACACTGTATGTTATCTCTGGTACATCATTATTTCTGTGTGAGTAAGCATTAATAGCTGGCACTCAAGAACGATTTCATGCGCATTCATTCGGCTTGCGTGGTTTGTGAGCAGTTTCCCAGTCTCGCTATTCATAATGTTTTGAAACCAGGATTCCTGCTGAAACGAAAATGTGACAACATAACTTTGCCCTGCAGTACATCAGTGCTAAGATGAGAGTGTGGGACAACCAGGGCTTTAAGTGGGCTGGGTCTTGCCGGTGCTCAGCAGCAGCAGTTCTTAAAAGCCGGCGCCAAAACGAGTCCCTATCACGCTCTCTATTTTTACCCTTGGGGGTAACTCTGCAACAGTAACACCAGTCACTGCTTTTGTTGTAACTTCTACAAGTCTCGTTCTTTTGTTTTATATAGTGCAAACTTGGAGGGCTTTACATTAGCACCAGTTACATTTCACAAGCACATGTTCATTTTTTGCATCACCAGATGTACAGCCGACGTTCCCTGGTTGTGATCGTTTTTGTTGCCTCTGTTCCCTGGCTGTGTTAGTTTTTTTTGCCTCTGTTCCCTGGCTGTGCCTGTTTTGTTGCCTCTGTTCCCTGGTTGTGATTGTTTTTCTTGCCTCTGTTCCCTGGTTGTGCTCGCTTTTCTTGCCTCTGCCCCCTGGTTGTGCTCGTTTTTCTTGGCTCTGTTCCCTGATTGTGCCCATTTTCTTGCCTCTGTTCCCTGGTTGTGCCCGTTTTCTTGCCTCTGTTCCCTGGTTTTGATCAATTTTTCTTGCCTCTGTTCCCTGGTTGTGATCGTTATTCTTGCCTCTGTTCCCTGGTTGTGCTCACTTTTCTTGCCTCTGCCCCCTGGTTGTGCTCGTTTTTCTTGGCTCTGTTCCCTGATTGTGCCCGTTTTCTTGCCTCTGTTCCCTGGTTGAGCTCGTTTTTCGTGCCTCTGTTCCCTGGTTGTGATCGTTTTTCTTGCCTCTGTTCCCTGGTTGTGCTCGCTTTTCTTGCCTCTGCCCCTTGGTTACGCTTGTTTTTCTTACCTCTGTTCTCTGATTGTGCCCGTTTTCTTGCCTCTGTTCCCTGGTTGTGCTAATTTTTCTTGCCTCTGTTTCCTGGTTGTGCCCGTTTTCTTGCCTCTGTTCCCTGGTTGTGATCGTTTTTCCTGCCTCTGTTCCCTGGTTGTGATTAGGGGTGGGCGGCCAGCTACGCTCCGTGCACGGAGTGTGCGTAGTGCCGCCTACTCCGCATTTTGCGGAGCGGGCATAGCCAGGCGGCACTACGCACGCTCCGCAGACGGAGCGGAGCTGGCCGCCACCCGCCTCCCTCCCGCCCTCCCTAAATACTTTCAATTAAAGGAGGCAAATAATTAAAATGCACTTACCTTGCCCGCCGCTGCCCGCCGCGTCCCCGGGGCTCGCTATCTTCCGTCTTCTTTACGAATGCGCATGCGCGGGCGGCCGCGCATGCGCATTTTCTCGTGAGAAATGCGCATGCGCGGCCGCCCGCGCATGCGCATTCGTAAAGAAGACGGAAGATAGCGAGCCCCGGGGACGCGGCGGGCAGCAGCGGGCAAGGTAAGTGCATTTTAATTATTTGCCTCCTTTAATTGAAAGTATTTAGGGAGGGCGGGAGGGAGGCGGGTGGCGGGGCTGGCGGCCAGTGGTGTTTGCGGAGTGGGGCTACGCGGAGTGCGGAGGTGGGCGTAGTTTCTCGCCCACTTCGCGTAGCTCCGCGAAGCCCCACTCTGCCAACTCCGCCCAGGGTTAGTTGTGATTGTTTTTCTTGCCTCTGTTCCCTGGTTGTGATAGTTTTTCTTGCCTCTGTTCCCTGGTTGTGATAGTTTTTCTAGCCTCTGTTCCCTGATTGTGCTCGCTTTTCTTGCCTCTTCCCCCTAGTTGTGCTCATTTTTCTTGCCTCGGTTCCTTGATTGTGATTGTTTTTCTTGCCTCTGTTCCCTGATTGTGTTAGTTTTTTCTTGCTTCTGTTCCCTGGTTGTGCTCATTTTTCTTGCCTCTGTTCCCTGGTTTTGCCCGTTTTCTTGCCTCTGTTCCCTGGTTGTGATCGTTTTTCTTGCCTCTGTTCCCTGATTGTGCCTGTTTTCTTGCCTCTGTGCCCTGGTTGGGACCGTTTTCTTGCCTCTGTTCCCTGGTTGTGCCCGTTTTCTTGCCTCTGTTCCCTGGTTTTGATCATTTTTCTTGCCTCTGTTCCCTGGTTGTGCTCACTTTTCTTGCCTCTGCCCCCTGGTTGTGCTCGTTTTTCTTGGCTCTGTTCCCTGATTGTGCCAGTTTTCTTGCCTCTGTTCCCTGGTTGTGCTCGTTTTTCGTGCCTCTGTTCGCTGGTTGTGATCATTTTTCTTGCCTCTGTTCCCTGGTTGTGCTTACTTTTCTTGCCTCTGCCCCCTGGTTGTGCTCGTTTTTCTTGCCTCTGTCCCCTGATTGTGCCCGTTTTCTTGCCTCTGTTCCCTGGTTGTGCTCACTTTTCTTGCCTCTGCCCCCTGGTTGCGCTCGTTTTTCTTGCCTCTGTCCTTTGATTGTGCCCGTTTTCTTGCCTCTGTTCCCTGGTTGTGCTAATTTTTCTTGCCTCTGTTTCCTGGTTGTGCCCGTTTTCTTGCCTCTGTTTCCTGGTTGTGATTGTTTTTCTTGCCTCTGTTCCCTGGTTGCGATAGTCTTTCTTGCCTCTGTTCCCTGGTTGTCATAGTTTTTCTTGCCTCTGTTCCCTGATTGTGCTCGCTTTTCTTGCCTCTTCTCCCTAGTTGTGCTCATTTTTCTTGTCTCTGTTCCTTGATTGTGATTGTTTTTCTTGCCTCTGTTCCCTGGTTTTGCCTGTTTTCTTGCCTCTGTTCCCTGGTTGTGATCGTTTTCTTGCCTCTGTTCCCTGATTGTGCCTGTTTTCTTGCCTCTGTGCCCTGGTTGGGACCGTTTTTCTTGCCTCTGCTCCCTGGTTGTGCTCGTTTGTCTTGCCTCTGTTCCCTGGTTGTGCTTTCTTTTTCTTGCCTCTGCCCCTGGTTGTGCTCGTTTTTCTTGCCAATGTTCCCTGATTGTGTCTGTTTTCTTGCCTCTGTTCCCTGGTTGTACTCGTTTTTCTTGCCTCTGTTCCCTGGTTGTGATCGTTTTTCCTGCCTCTGTTCCCTGATTGTGCTTGCTTTTCTTACCTCTGTTCCCTTGTTGTGCTCGTTTTTCTTGCCTCTGTTCCCTGATTGTGATAGTTTTTTCTTGCCTCTGTTCCCTGGTTGTGCTCGTTTTTCTTGCATCTGCCCCTGGTTGTGCTCGCTTTTCTTTCCTCTGCCCCCTATTTGTGCTCATTTTTCTTGCCTCTGTTCCCTGATTGTAATCGTTTTTCTTGCCTCTATTCCCTGATTGTGATAGTTTTTTCTTGCCTCTGTTCCCTGGTTGTGCTCGTTTTTCTTGCCTCTGTTCCCTGGTTTTGCCAGTTTTCTTGCCTCTGTTCCCTGGTTGTAATCGTTTTTCTTGCCTCTGTTCCCTGGTTGTGATAGTTTTTCTTGCCTCTGTTCCCTAATTGTGCCCGTTTTCTTGCCTATGTTCCCTGGTTGTGGTCGTTTTACTTGCCTCTGTTCCCTAGTTGTGCTTGCTTTTCTTGCCTCTGCCCCCTGGTTGTGCTCGTTTTTCTTGCCTCTGTTCCCTGATTTTGCCCGTTTTCTTGCCTCTGTTCCCTGGTTGTGCTCGTTTTTCTTGCATCTTTTCCCTGGTTGTGCCCGTTTTCTTGCCTCTGTTCCCTGGTTGTGATTGTTTTTCTTGCCTCGGTTCCCTGGTTGTGATTGTTTTTCTTGCCTCTGTTCCCTGGTTGTGATCGTTTTTCTTGCCTCTGTTCCCTGATTGTGCTTGCTTTTCTAGCCTCTGCCCCCTTGTTGTGCTTGTTTTTCTTTCCTCTGTTCCCTGATTGTGATCGTTTTTCTTGCCTTTGTTCCGTGATTGTGCTAGTTTTTTCTTGCCTCTGTTCCCTTGGTGTGCTCGCTTTTATTGCCTCTGCCCCCTGGTTGTGCTTTCTTTTCTTGCCTCTGTTCCCTGGTAGTGCTCGTTTTTCTTGCCTCTGTTCCCTGATTGTGATAGTTTTTCTTGCCTCTGTTCCCTGGTTGTGATCGTTTTTCTTGCCTCTGTTCCCTGATTGTGCTTGCTTTTCTTGCCTCTGCCCCCTAGTCGTGCTCATTTTTCTTGCCTCCGTTCCCTGATTGTGATCGCTTTTCTTGCCTCTGCCTCCTGGTTGTGCTTGCTTTTCTTGCCTCTGTTCCCTGATTGTGATAGTTTTTTCTTGCTCTGTTCCCAGGTTGTGCTCGATTTTCTTGCATCTGCCCCTGGTTGTGCTCGCTTTTCTTGCCTCGGTTCCCTGATTGTGCTCGCTTTTCTTGCCTCTGCCCCCTAGTTGTGCTCATTTTTCTTGCCTCTGTTCCCTGATTGTAATCGTTTTTCTTGCCTCTATTCCCTGATTGTGATAGTTTTTTCTTCCCTCTGTTCCCTGGTTGTGCTCGTTTTTCTTGCCTCTGTTCCCTGGTTTTGCCCGTTTTCTTGCCTCTGTTCCCTGGTTGTGATCGTTTTTCTTGCCTCTGTTCCCTGGTTGTGATAGTTTTTCTTGCTTCTGTTCCCTGATTGTGCCCGTTTTCTTGCCTATGTTCCCTGGTTGTGGTCGTTTTACTTGCCTCTGTTCCCTGATTGTGCTTGCTTTTCTTGCCTCTGCCCCCTAGTCGTGCTCATTTTTCTTGCCTCCGTTCCCTGATTGTGATCGCTTTTCTTGCCTCTGCCTCCTGGTTGTGCTTGCTTTTCTTGCCTCTGCCTCCTGGTTGTGCTTGCTTTTCTTGCCTCTGTTCCCTGATTGTGATAGTTTTTTCGTGCTCTGTTCCCTGGTTGTGCTCGATTTTCTTGCATCTGCCCCTGGTTGTGCTCGCTTTTCTTGCCTCGGTTCCCTGATTGTGCTCGCTTTTCTTGCCTCTGCCCCCTAGTTGTGCTCATTTTTCTTGCCTCTGTTCCCTGATTGTAATCGTTTTTCTTGCCTCTATTCCCTGATTGTGATAGTTTTTTCTTCCCTCTGTTCCCTGGTTGTGCTCGTTTTTCTTGCCTCTGTTCCCTGGTTTTGCCCGTTTTCTTGCCTCTGTTCCCTGGTTGTGATAGTTTTTCTTGCTTCTGTTCCCTGATTGTGCCCGTTTTCTTGCCTATGTTCCCTGGTTGTGGTCGTTTTACTTGCCTCTGTTCCCTAGTTGTGCTTGCTTTTCTTGCCTCTGCCCCCTGGTTGTGCTCGTTTTTCTTGCCTCTGTTCCCTGATTGTGCCCGTTTTCTTGCCTCTGTTCCCTGGTTGTGCTCGTTTTTCTTGCATCTTTTCCCTGGTTGTGCCCGTTTTCTTGCCTCTGTTCCCTGGTTGTGATTGTTTTTCTTGCCTCGGTTCCCTGGTTGTGATTGTTTTTCTTGCCTCTGTTCCCTGGTTGTGATCGTTTTTCTTGCCTCTGTTCCCTGATTGTGCTTGCTTTTCTTGCCTCTGCCCCCTTGTTGTGCTTGTTTTTCTTTCCTCTGTTCCCCTTATTGTGATCGTTTTTCTTGCCTTTGTTCCGTGATTGTGCTAGTTTTTTCTTGCCTCTGTTCCCTTGGTGTGCTCGCTTTTATTGCCTCTGCCCCCTGGTTGTGCTTGCTTTTCTTGCCTCTGTTCCCTGGTAGTGCTCGTTTTTCTTGCCTCTGTTCCCTGATTGTGATAGTTTTTCTTGCCTCTGGTCCCTGGTTGTGATCGTTTTTCTTGCCTCTGTTCCCTGATTGTGCTCGCTTTTCTTGCCTCTGCCCCCTAGTTGTGCTCATTTTTCTTGCTTCCGTTCCCTGATTGTGATCGCTTTTCTTGCCTCTGCCTCCTGGTTGTGCTTGCTTTTCTTGCCTCTGTTCCCTGGTTGTGCTTGCTTTTCTTGCCTCTGCCCCCTGGTTGTGCTCGTTTTTCTTGCCTCTGTTCCCTGATTTTGCCCGTTTTCTTGCCTCTGTTCCCTGGTTGTGCTCGTTTTTCTTGCACCTTTCCCTGGTTGTGCCCGTTTTCTTGCCTCTGTTCCCTGGTTGTGCTCGTTTTTCTTGCATCTTTTCCCTGGTTGTGCCCGTTTTCTTGCCTCTGTTCCCTGGTTGTGATTGTTTTTCTTGCCTCGGTTCCCTGGTTGTGATTGTTTTTCTTGCCTCTGTTCCCTGGTTGTGATCGTTTTGTTTTTCTTGCCTCTATTCCCTGATTGTGCTTGCTTTTCTTGCCTCTGCCCCCTTGTTGTGCTTGTTTTTCTTTCCTCTGTTCCCTGATTGTGATCGTTTTTCTTGCCTTTGTTCCGTGATTGTGCTAGTTTTTTCTTGCCTCTGTTCCCTTGGTGTGCTCGCTTTTATTGCCTCTGCCCCCTGGTTGTGCTTTCTTTTCTTGCCTCTGTTCCCTGGTAGTGCTCGTTTTTCTTTCCTCTGTTCCCTGATTGTGATAGTTTTTCTTGCCTCTGTTCCCTGGTTGTGATCGTTTTTCTTGCCTCTGTTCCCTGATTGTGCTTGCTTTTCTTGCCTCTGCCCCCTAGTCGTGCTCATTTTTCTTGCCTCCGTTCCCTGATTGTGATCGCTTTTCTTGCCTCTGCCTCCTGGTTGTGCTTGCTTTTCTTGCCTCTGTTCCCTGATTGTGATAGTTTTTTCTTGCCTCTGTTCCCTGGTTGTGCTCGCTTTTCTTGCATCTGCCCCTGGTTGTGCTCGCTTTTCTTGCCTCTGTTCCCTGATTGTGCTTGCTTTTCTTGCCTCTGCCCCCTAGTTGTGCTCATTTTTCTTGCCTCCGTTCCCTGATTGTGATCGCTTTTCTTGCCTCTGCCTCCTGGTTGTGCTTGCTTTTCTTGCCTCTGTTCCCTGATTGTGATAGTTTTTTCTTGCCTCTGTTCCCTGGTTGTGCTCGCTTTTCTTGCATCTGCCCCTGGTTGTGCTCGCTTTTCTTGCCTCGGTTCCCTGATTGTGCTCGCTTTTCTTGCCTCTGCCCCCTAGTTGTGCTCATTTTTCTTGCCTCTGTTCCCTGATTGTAATCGTTTTTCTTGCCTCTATTCCCTGATTGTGATAGTTTTTTCTTGCCTCTGTTCCCTGGTTGTGCTCGTTTTTCTTGCCTCTGTTCCCTGGTTTTGCCCGTTTTCTTGCCTCTGTTCCCTGGTTGTGATCGTTTTTCTTGCCTCTGTTCCCTGGTTGTGATAGTTTTTCTTGCCTCTGTTCCCTGATTGTGCCCATTTTCTTGCCTATGTTCCCTGGTTGTGGTCGTTTTACTTGCCTCTGTTCCCTAGTTGTGCTTGCTTTTCTTGCCTCTCTCCCCTGGTTGTGCTCGTTTTTCTTGCCTCTGTTCCCTGATTGTGCCTGTTTTCTTGCCTCTGTTCCCTGGTTGTGCTCGTTTTTCTTGCATCTTTTCCCTGGTTGTGCCCGTTTTCTTGCCTCTGTTCCCTGGTTGTGATTGCTTTTCTTGCCTCGGTTCCCTGGTTGTGATTGTTTTTCTTGCCTCTGTTCCCTGGTTGTGATCGTTTTTCTTGCCTCTGTTCCCTGATTGTGCTTGCTTTTCTTGCCTCTGCCCCCTTGTTGTGCTTGTTTTTCTTTCCTCTGTTCCCTGATTGTGATCGTTTTTCTTGCCTTTGTTCCGTGATTGTGCTAGTTTTTTCTTGCCTCTGTTCCCTTGGTGTGCTCGCTTTTATTGCCTCTGCCCCCTGGTTGTGCTTGCTTTTCTTGCCTCTGTTCCCTGGTAGTGCTCGTTTTTCTTGCCTCTGTTCCCTGATTGTGATAGTTTTTCTTACCTCTGTTCCCTGGTTGTGATCGTTTTTCTTGCCTCTGTTCCCTGATTGTGCTCGCTTTTCTTGCCTCTGCCCCCTAGTTGTGCTCATTTTTCTTGCCTCCGTTCCCTGATTGTGATCGCTTTTCTTGCCTCTGCCTCCTGGTTGTGCTTGCTTTTCTTGCCTCTGTTCCCTGGTTGTGCTTGCTTTTCTTGCCTCTGCCCCCTGGTTGTGCTCGTTTTTCTTGCCTCTGTTCCCTGATTTTGCCCGTTTTCTTGCCTCTGTTCCCTGGTTGTGCTCGTTTTTCTTGCACCTTTCCCTGGTTGTGCCCGTTTTCTTGCCTCTGTTCCCTGGTTGTGCTCGTTTTTCTTGCATCTTTTCCCTGGTTGTGCCCGTTTTCTTGCCTCTGTTCCCTGGTTGTGATTGTTTTTCTTGCCTCGGTTCCCTGGTTGTGATAGTTTTTCTTGCCTCTGTTCCCTGGTTGTGATCGTTTTTCTTGCCTCTGTTCCCTGATTGTGCTTGCTTTTCTTGCCTCTGCCCCCTTGTTGTGCTTGTTTTTCTTTCCTCTGTTCCCTGATTGTGATCGTTTTTCTTGCCTTTGTTCCGTGATTGTGCTAGTTTTTTCTTGCCTCTGTTCCCTTGGTGTGCTCGCTTTTATTGCCTCTGCCCCCTGGTTGTGCTTTCTTTTCTTGCCTCTGTTCCCTGGTAGTGCTCGTTTTTCTTTCCTCTGTTCCCTGATTGTGATAGTTTTTCTTGCCTCTGTTCCCTGGTTGTGATCGTTTTTCTTGCCTCTGTTCCCTGATTGTGCTTGCTTTTCTTGCCTCTGCCCCCTAGTCGTGCTCATTTTTCTTGCCTCCGTTCCCTGATTGTGATCGCTTTTCTTGCCTCTGCCTCCTGGTTGTGCTTGCTTTTCTTGCCTCTGTTCCCTGATTGTGATAGTTTTTTCTTGCTCTGTTCCCAGGTTGTGCTCGATTTTCTTGCATCTGCCCCTGGTTGTGCTCGCTTTTCTTGCCTCGGTTCCCTGATTGTGCTCGCTTTTCTTGCCTCTGCCCCCTAGTTGTGCTCATTTTTCTTGCCTCTGTTCCCTGATTGTAATCGTTTTTCTTGCCTCTATTCCCTGATTGTGATCGTTTTTTCTTCCCTCTGTTCCCTGGTTGTGCTCGTTTTTCTTGCCTCTGTTCCCTGGTTTTGCCCGTTTTCTTGCCTCTGTTCCCTGGTTGTGATCGTTTTTCTTGCCTCTGTTCCCTGGTTGTGATAGTTTTTCTTGCTTCTGTTCCCTGATTGTGCCCGTTTTCTTGCCTATGTTCCCTGGTTGTGGTCGTTTTACTTGCCTCTGTTCCCTGATTGTGCTTGCTTTTCTTGCCTCTGCCCCCTAGTCGTGCTCATTTTTCTTGCCTCCGTTCCCTGATTGTGATCGCTTTTCTTGCCTCTGCCTCCTGGTTGTGCTTGCTTTTCTTGCCTCTGTTCCCTGATTGTGATAGTTTTTTCGTGCTCTGTTCCCTGGTTGTGCTCGATTTTCTTGCATCTGCCCCTGGTTGTGCTCGCTTTTCTTGCCTCGGTTCCCTGATTGTGCTCGCTTTTCTTGCCTCTGCCCCCTAGTTGTGCTCATTTTTCTTGCCTCTGTTCCCTGATTGTAATCGTTTTTCTTGCCTCTATTCCCTGATTGTGATAGTTTTTTCTTCCCTCTGTTCCCTGGTTGTGCTCGTTTTTCTTGCCTCTGTTCCCTGGTTTTAACCGTTTTCTTGCCTCTGTTCCCTGGTTGTGATAGTTTTTCTTGCTTCTGTTCCCTGATTGTGCCCGTTTTCTTGCCTATGTTCCCTGGTTGTGGTCGTTTTACTTGCCTCTGTTCCCTAGTTGTGCTTGCTTTTCTTGCCTCTGCCCCCTGGTTGTGCTCGTTTTTCTTGCCTCTGTTCCCTGATTGTGCCCGTTTTCTTGCCTCTGTTCCCTGGTTGTGCTCGTTTTTCTTGCATCTTTTCCCTGGTTGTGCCCGTTTTCTTGCCTCTGTTCCCTGGTTGTGATTGTTTTTCTTGCCTCGGTTCCCTGGTTGTGATTGTTTTTCTTGCCTCTGTTCCCTGGTTGTGATCGTTTTTCTTGCCTCTGTTCCCTGATTGTGCTTGCTTTTCTTGCCTCTGCCCCCTTGTTGTGCTTGTTTTTCTTTCCTCTGTTCCCCTTATTGTGATCGTTTTTCTTGCCTTTGTTCCGTGATTGTGCTAGTTTTTTCTTGCCTCTGTTCCCTTGGTGTGCTCGCTTTTATTGCCTCTGCCCCCTGGTTGTGCTTGCTTTTCTTGCCTCTGTTCCCTGGTAGTGCTCGTTTTTCTTGCCTCTGTTCCCTGATTGTGATAGTTTTTCTTGCCTCTGGTCCCTGGTTGTGATCGTTTTTCTTGCCTCTGTTCCCTGATTGTGCTCGCTTTTCTTGCCTCTGCCCCCTAGTTGTGCTCATTTTTCTTGCCTCCGTTCCCTGATTGTGATCGCTTTTCTTGCCTCTGCCTCCTGGTTGTGCTTGCTTTTCTTGCCTCTGTTCCCTGGTTGTGCTTGCTTTTCTTGCCTCTGCCCCCTGGTTGTGCTCGTTTTTCTTGCCTCTGTTCCCTGATTTTGCCCGTTTTCTTGCCTCTGTTCCCTGGTTGTGCTCGTTTTTCTTGCACCTTTCCCTGGTTGTGCCCGTTTTCTTGCCTCTGTTCCCTGGTTGTGCTCGTTTTTCTTGCATCTTTTCCCTGGTTGTGCCCGTTTTCTTGCCTCTGTTCCCTGGTTGTGATTGTTTTTCTTGCCTCGGTTCCCTGGTTGTGATTGTTTTTCTTGCCTCTGTTCCCTGGTTGTGATCGTTTTGTTTTTCTTGCCTCTATTCCCTGATTGTGCTTGCTTTTCTTGCCTCTGCCCCCTTGTTGTGCTTGTTTTTCTTTCCTCTGTTCCCTGATTGTGATCGTTTTTCTTGCCTTTGTTCCGTGATTGTGCTAGTTTTTTCTTGCCTCTGTTCCCTTGGTGTGCTCGCTTTTATTGCCTCTGCCCCCTGGTTGTGCTTTCTTTTCTTGCCTCTGTTCCCTGGTAGTGCTCGTTTTTCTTTCCTCTGTTCCCTGATTGTGATAGTTTTTCTTGCCTCTGTTCCCTGGTTGTGATCGTTTTTCTTGCCTCTGTTCCCTGATTGTGCTTGCTTTTCTTGCCTCTGCCCCCTAGTCGTGCTCATTTTTCTTGCCTCCGTTCCCTGATTGTGATCGCTTTTCTTGCCTCTGCCTCCTGGTTGTGCTTGCTTTTCTTGCCTCTGTTCCCTGATTGTGATAGTTTTTTCTTGCCTCTGTTCCCTGGTTGTGCTCGCTTTTCTTGCATCTGCCCCTGGTTGTGCTCGCTTTTCTTGCCTCTGTTCCCTGATTGTGCTTGCTTTTCTTGCCTCTGCCCCCTAGTTGTGCTCATTTTTCTTGCCTCCGTTCCCTGATTGTGATCGCTTTTCTTGCCTCTGCCTCCTGGTTGTGCTTGCTTTTCTTGCCTCTGTTCCCTGATTGTGATAGTTTTTTCTTGCCTCTGTTCCCTGGTTGTGCTCGCTTTTCTTGCATCTGCCCCTGGTTGTGCTCGCTTTTCTTGCCTCGGTTCCCTGATTGTGCTCGCTTTTCTTGCCTCTGCCCCCTAGTTGTGCTCATTTTTCTTGCCTCTGTTCCCTGATTGTAATCGTTTTTCTTGCCTCTATTCCCTGATTGTGATAGTTTTTTCTTGCCTCTGTTCCCTGGTTGTGCTCGTTTTTCTTGCCTCTGTTCCCTGGTTTTGCCCGTTTTCTTGCCTCTGTTCCCTGGTTGTGATCGTTTTTCTTGCCTCTGTTCCCTGGTTGTGATAGTTTTTCTTGCCTCTGTTCCCTGATTGTGCCCATTTTCTTGCCTATGTTCCCTGGTTGTGGTCGTTTTACTTGCCTCTGTTCCCTAGTTGTGCTTGCTTTTCTTGCCTCTCTCCCCTGGTTGTGCTCGTTTTTCTTGCCTCTGTTCCCTGATTGTGCCTGTTTTCTTGCCTCTGTTCCCTGGTTGTGCTCGTTTTTCTTGCATCTTTTCCCTGGTTGTGCCCGTTTTCTTGCCTCTGTTCCCTGGTTGTGATTGCTTTTCTTGCCTCGGTTCCCTGGTTGTGATTGTTTTTCTTGCCTCTGTTCCCTGGTTGTGATCGTTTTTCTTGCCTCTGTTCCCTGATTGTGCTTGCTTTTCTTGCCTCTGCCCCCTTGTTGTGCTTGTTTTTCTTTCCTCTGTTCCCTGATTGTGATCGTTTTTCTTGCCTTTGTTCCGTGATTGTGCTAGTTTTTTCTTGCCTCTGTTCCCTTGGTGTGCTCGCTTTTATTGCCTCTGCCCCCTGGTTGTGCTTGCTTTTCTTGCCTCTGTTCCCTGGTAGTGCTCGTTTTTCTTGCCTCTGTTCCCTGATTGTGATAGTTTTTCTTACCTCTGTTCCCTGGTTGTGATCGTTTTTCTTGCCTCTGTTCCCTGATTGTGCTCGCTTTTCTTGCCTCTGCCCCCTAGTTGTGCTCATTTTTCTTGCCTCCGTTCCCTGATTGTGATCGCTTTTCTTGCCTCTGCCTCCTGGTTGTGCTTGCTTTTCTTGCCTCTGTTCCCTGGTTGTGCTTGCTTTTCTTGCCTCTGCCCCCTGGTTGTGCTCGTTTTTCTTGCCTCTGTTCCCTGATTTTGCCCGTTTTCTTGCCTCTGTTCCCTGGTTGTGCTCGTTTTTCTTGCACCTTTCCCTGGTTGTGCCCGTTTTCTTGCCTCTGTTCCCTGGTTGTGCTCGTTTTTCTTGCATCTTTTCCCTGGTTGTGCCCGTTTTCTTGCCTCTGTTCCCTGGTTGTGATTGTTTTTCTTGCCTCGGTTCCCTGGTTGTGATTGTTTTTCTTGCCTCTGTTCCCTGGTTGTGATCGTTTTTCTTGCCTCTGTTCCCTGATTGTGCTTGCTTTTCTTGCCTCTGCCCCCTTGTTGTGCTTGTTTTTCTTTCCTCTGTTCCCTGATTGTGATCGTTTTTCTTGCCTTTGTTCCGTGATTGTGCTAGTTTTTTCTTGCCTCTGTTCCCTTGGTGTGCTCGCTTTTATTGCCTCTGCCCCCTGGTTGTGCTTTCTTTTCTTGCCTCTGTTCCCTGGTAGTGCTCGTTTTTCTTTCCTCTGTTCCCTGATTGTGATAGTTTTTCTTGCCTCTGTTCCCTGGTTGTGATCGTTTTTCTTGCCTCTGTTCCCTGATTGTGCTTGCTTTTCTTGCCTCTGCCCCCTAGTCGTGCTCATTTTTCTTGCCTCCGTTCCCTGATTGTGATCGCTTTTCTTGCCTCTGCCTCCTGGTTGTGCTTGCTTTTCTTGCCTCTGTTCCCTGATTGTGATAGTTTTTTCTTGCCTCTGTTCCCTGGTTGTGCTCGCTTTTCTTGCATCTGCCCCTGGTTGTGCTCGCTTTTCTTGCCTCTGTTCCCTGATTGTGCTTGCTTTTCTTGCCTCTGCCCCCTAGTCGTGCTCATTTTTCTTGCCTCCGTTCCCTGATTGTGATCGCTTTTCTTGCCTCTGCCTCCTGGTTGTGCTTGCTTTTCTTGCCTCTGTTCCCTGATTGTGATAGTTTTTTCTTGCCTCTGTTCCCTGGTTGTGCTCGCTTTTCTTGCATCTGCCCCTGGTTGTGCTCGCTTTTCTTGCCTCGGTTCCCTGATTGTGCTCGCTTTTCTTGCCTCTGCCCCCTAGTTGTGCTCATTTTTCTTGCCTCTGTTCCCTGATTGTAATCGTTTTTCTTGCCTCTATTCCCTGATTGTGATAGTTTTTTCTTGCCTCTGTTCCCTGGTTGTGCTCGTTTTTCTTGCCTCTGTTCCCTGGTTTTGCCCGTTTTCTTGCCTCTGTTCCCTGGTTGTGATCGTTTTTCTTGCCTCTGTTCCCTGGTTGTGATAGTTTTTCTTGCCTCTGTTCCCTGATTGTGCCCATTTTCTTGCCTATGTTCCCTGGTTGTGGTCGTTTTACTTGCCTCTGTTCCCTAGTTGTGCTTGCTTTTCTTGCCTCTCTCCCCTGGTTGTGCTCGTTTTTCTTGCCTCTGTTCCCTGATTGTGCCCGTTTTCTTGCCTCTGTTCCCTGGTTGTGCTCGTTTTTCTTGCATCTTTTCCCTGGTTGTGCCCGTTTTCTTGCCTCTGTTCCCTGGTTGTGATTGCTTTTCTTGCCTCGGTTCCCTGGTTGTGATTGTTTTTCTTGCCTCTGTTCCCTGGTTGTGATCGTTTTTCTTGCCTCTGTTCCCTGATTGTGCTTGCTTTTCTTGCCTCTGCCCCCTTGTTGTGCTTGTTTTTCTTTACTCTGTTCCCTGATTGTGATCGTTTTTCTTGCCTTTGTTCCGTGATTGTGCTAGTTTTTTCTTGCCTCTGTTCCCTTGGTGTGCTCGCTTTTATTGCCTCTGCCCCCTGGTTGTGCTTGCTTTTCTTGCCTCTGTTCCCTGGTAGTGCTCGTTTTTCTTGCCTCTGTTCCCTGATTGTGATAGTTTTTCTTACCTCTGTTCCCTGGTTGTGATCGTTTTTCTTGCCTCTGTTCCCTGATTGTGCTCGCTTTTCTTGCCTCTGCCCCCTAGTTGTGCTCATTTTTCTTGCCTCCGTTCCCTGATTGTGATCGCTTTTCTTGCCTCTGCCTCCTGGTTGTGCTTGCTTTTCTTGCCTCTGTTCCCTGGTTGTGCTTGCTTTTCTTGCCTCTGCCCCCTGGTTGTGCTCGTTTTTCTTGCCTCTGTTCCCTGATTTTGCCCGTTTTCTTGCCTCTGTTCCCTGGTTGTGCTCGTTTTTCTTGCACCTTTCCCTGGTTGTGCCCGTTTTCTTGCCTCTGTTCCCTGGTTGTGCTCGTTTTTCTTGCATCTTTTCCCTGGTTGTGCCCGTTTTCTTGCCTCTGTTCCCTGGTTGTGATTGTTTTTCTTGCCTCGGTTCCCTGGTTGTGATTGTTTTTCTTGCCTCTGTTCCCTGGTTGTGATCGTTTTTCTTGCCTCTGTTCCCTGATTGTGCTTGCTTTTCTTGCCTCTGCCCCCTTGTTGTGCTTGTTTTTCTTTCCTCTGTTCCCTGGTAGTGCTCGTTTTTCTTGCCTCTGTTCCCTGATTGTGATAGTTTTTCTTGCCTCTGTTCCCTGGTTGTGATCGTTTTTCTTGCCTCTGTTCCCTGATTGTGCTTGCTTTTCTTGCCTCTGCCCCCTAGTCGTGCTCATTTTTCTTGCCTCCGTTCCCTGATTGTGATCGCTTTTCTTGCCTCTGCCTCCTGGTTGTGCTTGCTTTTCTTGCCTCTGTTCCCTGATTGTGATAGTTTTTTCTTGCCTCTGTTCCCTGGTTGTGCTCGCTTTTCTTGCATCTGCCCCTGGTTGTGCTCGCTTTTCTTGCCTCTGTTCCCTGATTGTGCTTGCTTTTCTTGCCTCTGCCCCCTAGTCGTGCTCATTTTTCTTGCCTCCGTTCCCTGATTGTGATCGCTTTTCTTGCCTCTGCCTCCTGGTTGTGCTTGCTTTTCTTGCCTCTGTTCCCTGATTGTGATAGTTTTTTCTTGCCTCTGTTCCCTGGTTGTGCTCGCTTTTCTTGCATCTGCCCCTGGTTGTGCTCGCTTTTCTTGCCTCGGTTCCCTGATTGTGCTCGCTTTTCTTGCCTCTGCCCCCTAGTTGTGCTCATTTTTCTTGCCTCTGTTCCCTGATTGTAATCGTTTTTCTTGCCTCTATTCCCTGATTGTGATAGTTTTTTCTTGCCTCTGTTCCCTGGTTGTGCTCGTTTTTCTTGCCTCTGTTCCCTGGTTTTGCCCGTTTTCTTGCCTCTGTTCCCTGGTTGTGATCGTTTTTCTTGCCTCTGTTCCCTGGTTGTGATAGTTTTTCTTGCCTCTGTTCCCTGATTGTGCCCGTTTTCTTGCCTATGTTCCCTGGTTGTGGTCGTTTTACTTGCCTCTGTTCCCTAGTTGTGCTTGCTTTTCTTGCCTCTCTCCCCTGGTTGTGCTCGTTTTTCTTGCCTCTGTTCCCTGATTGTGCCCGTTTTCTTGCCTCTGTTCCCTGGTTGTGCTCGTTTTTCTTGCATCTTTTCCCTGGTTGTGCCCGTTTTCTTGCCTCTGTTCCCTGGTTGTGATTGCTTTTCTTGCCTCGGTTCCCTGGTTGTGATTGTTTTTCTTGCCTCTGTTCCCTGGTTGTGATCGTTTTTCTTGCCTCTGTTCCCTGATTGTGCTTGCTTTTCTTGCCTCTGCCCCCTTGTTGTGCTTGTTTTTCTTTCCTCTGTTCCCTGATTGTGATCGTTTTTCTTGCCTTTGTTCCTTGATTGTGCAAGTTTTTTCTTGCCTCTGTTCCCTTGGTGTGCTCGCTTTTATTGCCTCTGCCCCCTGGTTGTGCTTGCTTATCTTGCCTCTGTTCCCTGGTAGTGCTCGTTTTTCTTGCCTCTGTTCTCTGATTGTGATAGTTTTTCTTGCCTCTGTTCCCTGGTTGTGATCGTTTTTCTTGCCTCTGTTCCCTGATTGTGCTCGCTTTTCTTGCCTCTGCCCCCTAGTTGTGCTCATTTTTTTTGCCTCCGTTCCCTGATTGTGATCGCTTTTCTTGCCTCTGCCTCCTGGTTGTGCTTGCTTTTCTTGCCTCTGTTCCCTGGTTGTGCTTGCTTTTCTTGCCTATGTTCCCTGGTAGTGCTAGTTTTTCTTGCCTCTGTTCCCTGGTTGTGCTCTAAAATCGATTGCAAAAAATGGAGCAAGGGTGGGTACATAAAATAAACATGGTTGGGTAAAACATACACGGGTATGGCCTATCACAAATATGTAGTATAATCTATTTGATTAGTTCCGCATGTGAAAGAATATAATCATGTAAAACAGTTGATTGGTCTTACCTGGAGACAGTTCTGACAATACTAAGTGCATGTACGTCAATGTGAGATATAAAACAAATAACAAAACTAGGTATAGAAGATCAGCACTTCACTTCAATTACTTTAGAGCTAGCGTGTGTGTGTGTGGGTCTGTGTGTGTGTGCGTGGCTCTGTGTGTGTGGCTCTCTGTGTGTGTGGCTCTGTGTGTGTGTGGAGGGGCTGTGTGTGTGTGTGGGGCTCTGTGTGTGTGGCTCTGTGTGTGGGGTTCTGTGTGGGTGTGTGGCTGTGTGTGTGGGTGCAAATGCAATAGGACTCGCATTTGCGAGAGATTAAGCTATTACTCTCTACTACTCTCTATTGCTTACCTATTGCCATTTTAAATGACAATACCATATATTTATTGGTTTAAAAAAAACAATAAATGAAAAAAATGACGTTTGCAATGCCAATAGCTCTAACTTTAACAAAGACGAGACCATTGCATTGTAAATGCTTGTCTTAAAGAAATATGAAACATTTTACTTTCATTTTTCTATGAGTGGGCAATGACCTGTCTTAAAAAATATTTTTTACGTTTCTCAAAGGGGGAATGAGTGACAACTAATTTTGAATTGATGGTAAAATAATAATGTTTTGCAACTGAAATTTGTTCATAAAACATTAACGCATAGCCCTGCAAATTGGTATTTGTAGATGTACTTTAAAAAAAAAACATGTTGTCGGAAACGGCCCGATTCTCCAAATCAAACTGTTTGTAAACTCAAAAATGCTTTGTACAGATGCCCGTAAGTTATCTGGCAGTCTGAAAGTACTGAAAGCTTTATATGGGAAAATATTTCCCTTGTTTGCAAAAGTGTTTTTAAAAATCCATTGTTAAACATCCCCAATTTAGTAACTCTGATCATGCGCAAGTTTGGTAATGCAAATACGTGATCGTTAAGAGTTTGAAAACTGCATACATTGAGAAAAGTCGCAAGCTAAAAATCTTTCTTTCGTGAACCGTGAATCAGTGGTGAATCTCGGCAATGAATCCACTTGCAGGAGATTTCATTTTTTCTGAGAATAGGGCATAAAATATATGCTAAGAAACGATAGTAAATAAACCTAAATGTCAAATAATGTCATGCTTATAATCTCACCGGAAAGTTCAGGAATATTTCTGACACTGTCAGGTACACGCTACTAACTCCTCCAGCTGGTTGTAAAGAATCGTTTACCAAGACTACTCGCCTATAAAGGCACGGGCCTGTAGCAAAATTAACTGCAGTAGTTAAATCCTGTGCACATGTGGCATCCTGCTGAGACAGTGTTATTGCCTTTAACTGGTTAAACGTAGCTTTTCCTCCAGGGCCTCATTGACCTGGAAATGTACCCGCTCCCGGTCATTAATAGGCCTTGTCTTCCAACCTCCCAGGGAGCAGAGTACGCGCTGTACAACAAACCCCTCCCAGCCCTTCTCAGAGAATGAGAAGTCGAGCTGAAATCCTGGCTCACGCTCCACTAATTGCAGTCCTCAGGGCTGTATTGTGATGCCCGTTGCTACAAAACAGCCACTCCATTTACATATGTGTGTGACATTTCTAAAGTTCTTCAGAGATCTTATCTGGGGCGCCTGGCACTGAGCCCTTTTGCTAACACACTCCCAGGCACACAGAGAACTCGGCCAAGTGGAAAGGCAGCACGTGCTTGTGAGAGCAGGCATGTGCCTTTCAGGGATACAAGAGGCCTTGCATAGGAGTGGAGCAGTGAAGGAATATCCACGAGGCTGTGGGCTGCAATCTTGCATCCCTCTGGGTAGTTATGTTAAGGGACTCCAGTGATCATAATCATACCTTCTGCCTACTGACAGTCCCTGTGGCTCTAACTTTTGAGCTGAACTTCTCCTAGGCTTCAATCCCTGATGGGTACATGGGTACTGGTAAACATTTTCCCAGGGGCCAAAAAATATGGTCTGTGGTGTGATCAAGGGCCACATTGATGCCATCATGGCGGGAGTCAGGTGTAGGGAAAGCGAAGCATGCACATGATGTGGCAAGTGAGTTGTGGAACTATTTTGAGGGTTTCAGTCCATATTTCCCTCTAAATTAGGCCAATGCCTACAGAAGAGTCCAAGATTTGACAATAATGTACTATGTTGTATGTGGGTCACTGTCCCTCTACCACATTCATTATCTGTTTGCTATTGTTACCTCTGGTGAGTCGAATGTACAAAAGAAATAACTATTATTGAATCTGAATAAAATAGAAAATTAGGTCTCACAATTTCCTTATGCATTTAGTCTCTTACTTTTAAACATTAGGAGTACTTAGAAACAGGTGCAGTTAAGGTAGCAAGTGCGATAAAGTAATCCTTGACAAATTCACATAACAAAGGTGGACAGACACAAACACCCAACTTCCACAGCTTGACATGGGAAAGTTTAAACTGTGGCACAAGGAGACTTGGGGGTCTATTAGTATAGCGGGCAGATTGCCACCACTCGTATGGCAGTGGCGATCTGCCCGCCTGCCATTTCATCCCCACCATATTACGATTGCAGGGGTACCCCGGTGGATGGAAAAACCTTCCGACGGTTTTCCACCCATCGAGGAGTCGACCAGGCAGAAAAGGGGCATAATATGGTGGCGGTGTCTGCAAGACACCACCATCCATATTAATATGCAGGCCGAGATGTGCCTTTCCATGGGGGCTTCGCCGCCATGGAAAGGCAGGGAAAGTAAGCAACAATCTGCATGACACTCTAGGTATGGGAACACATGGAGAGAAATATTGCCTTTCAGCGGGAAATGGTGTAGTCCAAAGCTCTGTTATTGATACAAAATCAGGGACTTTGGTGATCATATCACTGGAAATACAAGATTTGAAAAAAATATTATTGTCTGCGGGTGCTCATGGAAGACAATTTCTATGGACTGGAATCTAGAGAATGCTAAAGGGATTCTTTTATTTTATTAACCTCTGCTGATCTTTTTCTATCAAGAAAGTTAAATAGAGGCAGTTGCCATAAAAATTAAAAAAAGAAAGTCACTCAGCAGAAAACAATTCTGGTATTTTACTGACCTCTGCTGGTCATGTTCTATCAACACAGTTAAACAGAGGTAGTTGAACAAGCAGAAAGCAATGCTGGTATTTTACTGACATCTACTGGTCGTTTTCTATCAAGACAGTTAAATAGAGGTAGTTGAACAGAAAAAATATTCCCTGACCGGAAGCAGACAAGTCCTAGGGCTGATCTCCAGAGCCCACAAAGTACATAAACATATAAGAATATACTAAAGTATATACAAGAGGTCTCGAATGCTCGACCTATAAAGTTCAAGTGCTGCAAGAGAGTCCCATAAGTGAGAAATGGAAAAGACCACTTTTAGTGCAATCGGTCAATCAAGGATGGTTAGGGTGGAAATAGCCAAGGCACATCCTGGCATTGAAGAGAGATGGAAAGATGGGGGGAGCAGGTGAAGAAGAGAACAGACAAACTGTAAGAGTGGTGGCAGAAGCGAGGCAAAGGAGAAACCTTTCAGGACAGAATAGGTAAATAATGGACATGAGTCCCATAGGTGTCCCCAATGAAAATAGTAGCAAGACAAGACAAAACTCACATATAACAACCAGTATTTGTTATGTTGTGTTAGAATGTATTTGTTAAGCGCAGCATTTACCCAAAGGATCTTAGCACTGCTTCAGCAATAAGCAGCGGCGGCTCCTCGTCATGGTGGAGGATCATCACCCTGCCAGCAGTTTAAAATATGTAAAAAAAAAACGCTAATAAAAAAGTTGAAAACACATTTTTTTAACTTTTTTTTAACTTTGGGTGGGGCTTAGGGCAGGGCCAGGGTTATGATCGGCTGGAGGGGAGTGGTGGGCTCTACCTAAACCGCACATGTGGCTTTTGGCCAGCAGTCTCAGGCTAACTGAAAACTACATGCACAGTGATCCCTCTCCAACCCCAGCTGCATTGCTGGGGCTGGAGAGAGCAGGCACAGACTCCCAGTCTGCCCTGGAGCTCACATTATCGGCACTCAGGTCAATCCTGAAGATGCTCTCATGTGAGAGCCGCTTCAGGATTGGCCTCGTTGGTAGGCTGGGAACCTGTGCCCGCCTGCAGCGGTGGAGAGGAGGAAGAGCGCGACGTGATGTGGCAGCAGGTATGTTTAATTTTATACTTCATTGTTTTCAGTTGTTTCCCAGCTCTTTTGAAAATGTTTTTTTTTATCTCCGATGTCCCCCGTCTCTCCCCATTCCGACTCACCTTTCACCCAATACGAACCACTCCTGTCAATAAGGAAGCCCACAGATTAATGAGACTGTGGAACACTAGTTGTTGAAATTAAGTTTATAGCCTTTCTGAAAGGCCAGTGATCCGGAACGGATTTAATGTAAGCTGGAATGGAGTTCCAAACTTTCGAGGCATTAAGGATAAATCCTCACCCTCCCCAAGAAGCAAGTCTTCAGCTAGGGACTATCATATTTGTTTCACTCCCGAGCATAATTTTCTGGAAGGGTAGTACCTTTAAAGCCTTGGTGAAGATAATCTGGGCCTTTCCCATATAGAGTCCTATGGGAGATGCAAAGGGCTTTGAAGGAGATTCTTTAGTGGATCTGGAGCCAGTGGAGTTTGCGGAGCACTTCTCTGGTGGAATGGTATTTAGGAAGCCCTAGAAGCAAGCCGACAGCAGTATTCTGCATGACTTGGAGTTTGTTAAAGAATTAAAGTTTTTCAATATTCAGAAAGAGACCATTAAAGTAGTCAAGTTTAGACAAGATAAGGCTGGTGACAAGTAATTTCCGTAGCTCCTCTTGGAGATAAAGTAGTATTTTCCTCACTATTTTAATGGTCTAAAAAGCATAAGAGATTACTGCTTCTACTTGGTCTCTGTAGGCGAGTTTACTGTCAACCTGGATTCCAAAATTCTTAACTTTGTCACCTGGGTTTGGGAGAGTACCCATTTCTTGTGGCCGCCAACTTGGTGTCCAAAAAGAGGTATCTCTACTGAAGAGGACAACGTCGGTCTTTCCCAAGTTTAGCTTAAGACAATTTGAGTTCATCCAATCACTGATTGCAGTCATACAGGTATTGAATCTAATATTAGGGTTATTTTTGCTTTTGGTCAGAGATACTACTTTTTGGGTGACATCCACGTATGACGTGAGGGAGAACCCAAAAGATTTGACAAGAGTGGCCAAAGATCTGACATATATGTTAAGTAATGTTGGACTATGTGAAGAGCCCTGTTGAGCTCCACTTGGTAAAGAGAAAGAATTGGAGGCGAAAGATCCAAAACGTACAGGGCCTTATTAACCCCTTCGATGCTGATGACGAGCTCAGCTCGTCATCACCCACGGGTGTCGTGTGCTGATGACGAGCTGAGCTCGTCATGGTGCCACTAAAATGGCATTTTCCAGCACTGGGGGGGAAAACGCCTAGCATCCAAGTGGTTAATAAAGGTCTTGCGCCACTTTTACGTGACTTTTAAAATGGGAAAAAGACACGCACCGGTGGCGCAAGGCCTTCATAAATAAGGCCCACAGTTTGTTCTCTCTCATTGAGAAAAGAGCTGAGTAGGGCCAAGGTTTTCAGTTGACTGTGACGATTTATTACTGGAATCATCTGAAAAAAAAAACTGGTAGGAATCTTTTAATCTGGAGGAATTTTGAAGTGACCTGTAATAAACATATTTTGTGAAACAAGTTGCTCATTAAAACCAATATTTCAAGTGTCCAAATTGCAATAGTGTTACTGTGTACAGGAAGGGCACACCCTGATATTTAGAGAACAGAGGACTGATCAGAGTCTTGAAGTTCACCCCCGTTAATAACTAGCTGGAAGAGTGATCTTGCGTTCATAATACTGTTCAGTTATCATTTATAAACACAATATTTCCCACCCATTAACTTCTGTGTCCATTTACAATACAGCGCATGTCTCCATTGTACGAGTATAGGGCAGGCATTCTGTGCTGTGCACGATTCAGCAATCTAATGCGATCTTCCACACGGTCCTGCCTAAGTGAAGTAAGCAGCAATTGATCTGCCTGTCTGAAGTGGCTCCGTTGGCGCTAAGAGCGGCACATGTAAAACCATTGATTGAACTGGCTTTGTGAACCTTCCAGCACCTGTCCGAGGGCAGGGGTGCAGCCCGTTGGACCTGTGGCAGCAGGAAGTGAAGATGGAAGCCTCCTGTCAATGAGCGTTGCGGCGCCCTAGCTGTGGGAACGGAGGGGAAGCAGCTTAACTGGTGGAAAGTTGTCGTCACTTTGAGGCCTGAAATTACCCTCTGTTTCTCAACAGGACCATTTGTTTGTTCATTAGCTCGTTTTCTCTTTTGAAAAATGAGCTCTTAGTGCTGTCCATCAAAACTCAAACAGCCCGTAAAATGGCGTCCTGCTGTCTGTCCCTGCAGCATTTACCTTTTATAGACAATGAACCTGGCCTCTCGTTAACCCGAGAACACCTCGCAGTGCTAAAAAAGATAATGTGCGAGGTGAAGCCCCTGATACTGGAGTGCATAACGCTGAGTTTTTTTTTGTTGGTGTAGGTGTTTTGTTTAACACCAACAAGCACCCTTTAGTCGCTTCAGAGAGCTTTATTGCACCGTAAGCAAGCAGAAATCCAGTGCTTAAACAAAAGATGCATTCTGTCACAGTAAAAAGAGTGAGCGTCATGCTTTAAGGGTATTGACTAGGAGGTAATCTTAGCATAATTCTTGGCAAACTCATGGAATGCCATAAGCCTACAAAAACACAAGTTTATAGGTAGCTTGATACAAATACAGGTAGGAGATCGCACTGATGCTGTCCTGAAGCACCGTTCAAGTGCACTAGCCACGCCCCTGCCACACTCCTCAACATGACGGGCTATATCAACGCCACCAATCTGGAAGAAAACTTCCATACTCCCTTTATTAAATAAAAAGCAACTCTTGATCCGATGATGATGATCCGAAAGACCCCAACAATTACTCCCCATTTCCTTCCACTCCCCCCCCCTCCGCCATTAAAGATCATAAAAAAATTATGTATAGCCAGCTGATGGAACACATCCAACTTAATGATCAGCTAGGCACTACTCAGTTTAGCTTCCACAGCAGACACATGTAGGAAGCTGGCTCTGTATATACTAAACTAAAGTGAGGTATAGTGTGCACTTAGACCAGTGGAACCCCAAAGGTAGGCAAAAGTTAAAGTAGATATCACCATACTCTCTATTTGTGGTAGTGTGGTCGAGCAGTAAGGCTTTATCAGAAGACAGTGTTAAGCATTTTTTGTACACACTCAGTCAGCAAATGAATTCACACACTCAAAGATTAAACTTCAGACCAATTGCTTTTGTATAAAAATATTCATTTAGGTTTTTTATTTTCTAGAACCAAGCAAGCCTGGCACAGGTAAGTGATAAATACTTTGCAGTAAATATACAGTTGTAATACAGTTTTGATTGCAAGTGTAAATGTTCTTTGATTTGATTACGGTAGTGTTACTGATAATACAATGCTTTTCAGAATACAGTACATATACTTTGTATAGCATTTTTAGTAAAATATCATGTAAGTTACTTTTCTTACACAGTGCAGTAAGCCTGGTCGCTGCACTGGGAAATCTCCTGTAAACAGGTAAGTAAAAGCGTTTTGGTTATTTAGTTCGTTTTTAAGGATTTTTTAGATTTTCCAACTCCTCACTTAGAAACTTTTCATAGAAAAACAGTCACTATTTTCCTACGGAGGAAAATACTGTCATCAGTTCAAAGGTAAGTACTTTGTTGTGGGAGTTGGTATTCTGGGGTTAGACTCAGGGGTCCCCTAGGGTCAAGGATGCACTCTTGTTACACCCTCAGTGGCACTAGGGCGGCCGGGTGCAGAGTGCTTAGGCCCAATGCAGAGGCGGTATCTGTAGCTGGGCGGAGGGGCTGCGCCCTTCTCTAGATACCAGCATTATGGATGGTAATTGCAAGAAGCAATTGCAATCCATCCATTTTTCTTTCTAATACTGGCATACCTTGCCTTGGCTTGCCTCGTCTATTCGCTTAAACAGACGTCAGGCAGCCAAGCAGTTTTAATCAGGCACATGCGCTGTTGTGCATGTGCCAGTTTTATGGTGGTGTATTTCAAGCAGCCTACGAGCTGACATGCTGTCAGCCCGGGTCTGCAATACTTAGGGTCCCCAAGGTCCGCCCAGTTGTGATGCAACACCACATTGTCTTTTTAATGCAGCCACGGGCATGTACAGTATCAGCCCTGTACTCCTGGGACTACTTGTCAATTACAAAGCCGCCTCTCAGTAACCCCTCCCTTTCCCAAATTGTGATGAGCTGGGCAAGGGAGGGGTTACAGCTTTTGTAAGAGGGCCTGATATGCATCTCAGAGTCATGAGACTCGACTCATGGCTCTGTGAGGCTGGGTCACGTGATGTAAACAGATACACTTTGCGCATGCTTCTGCGCCTTGTGTATCTGTTTTAGCAGTGGAGCCGGCGAGCAGCTTATTTCAGAGAAGCGGACTACTGGTGTGCAGTAGCCCATCTGCAACACCAACTGAACCAACCTGAGGACAACAAGACAGATGGGTAGGTATTCCTGTAGCTATACACCCTTCAAAGTTTACCCCTCGGCACTTTCCTTAACTTTCTCTTTTTTCCTTCTCTTTATGTCCTCTCTCTTTTCCCTTTCCTGGCGGTATTTCCCACCCTCCCCTTCTTTAGCAGTAGCAGTTGGCACGCGTTTCTCAGCATTCTAAATTCTGCCTACCTGACAGATGCTTCTGTAAAGTGACAGTGTATCCAACACGTACGTTCTGTGTCAGGAAACCAGGTTGCCTAATTAGAACTTATGCACTAGATAAATGGTCACTTTCAGAAACACACTTTTGAATCAAAACATGCCAACTTGCTTGAATGGGTTTTACTTTCTCATACTCAGAGGTGTGCATACTGTTAATTAGTTTATTAAGTTGCTTGCTTTGCTTACATGTATACCATGACATATTAACCCAGCACATTGCTAGTAATGCTGAGAGGTCCTGGAAGTGCCTCGCACAAGATGCAGTGGCTGAGTTGTGATGTCCTGATAATGTGGGGGTGCTAGAGGGCGCACACGCAGAATGTCCGTACTAATGTGAGGCTCCTGCCGTCTCGAACAAATATCCTGCATTTATCCTGTCACATGGATTGAAAACCTGCTAAAATGATGCCATAATGAAGAACTAGCTAACTTCCCCCTCCGGTGCGAAGATCGGGGAAATCTGACAATGTGTGTCTCAGTTCTACGCAGGGAAAGATTCGGCTGAGGATACTGCCGGAGCTGGAACGGGCAGGGAGCAGCATAAGAGGAGAGGCGAGATCAAGGCTTCACAAGGGGCAAACAGGCCGCGACTGCCATGAGGGCTGAGTCACGGGAGTATCCGCACTGGATTTGCCAGGCGCAGCGTACCGAGAGGCCCTTCACCATGGTAGGAGAGTGAGCGCGCCGTTTGAAAATGAGGTGGCTGCTACACTCGGCGCTTTGATCGGATGGTGAGAAGCTTGAATAATGCCAGAGCAGAGCCGGTAATGGGACGCTTGGGGACGGGAAAGCGATACCCTGCTGCTGAGAGTGTTGAGAGCGCTGCAGGGGTTAGGGGACCCGCAATTGGGATAAGCGCACTTGGAATTACTGGTGTGACGGAAGCAGGAAGATTGTGTGCAAATGGGCCACTGATGCAGCGCTTGAGTACGCCATACTCCCGAGAACCTTAAGAGAATTTGTGGTGGCAGGCTGTGCAGAAAAGTGCGAGTGAGTGCAACTCCTGAATTGATCGAAGAGGTGACCTGGAGAAGAATACAGGGGCATTATTAATCGCCGATGCACTGCGCGTCACGATGCAGACGGCATAGTGAAACTGAGAATCTTTCCAAGGTGCCATTTTGAAAGAAAGACAGATAGACCTCCATCTTGGAGACGACAGCCTTAGCGGAGCCCTTGGTGGGAGCTGATGTGGACGTCTTGGGGGGAGTGTAACGATACTTTGGACAATAATTGAGGATGTGGACTTTTAGAACCGCAAGACTAGGGCAGAGAATCAGGACTTACCTACCCCCTCCCCACCCGGCCCCGTGACAGTGGGTGATCACGTAACATAGAAGCCGCAAAGAGGAGAAGGCTCCACAGGTAGCGGGACCTCTGCCCGGGAAACAGCAACAGGATACCTTGGGAGCGGAGGGCATGATACTGCATCAAAGGGCCTGAGAAATCTATCTCTGTGTGACGGAGATATACTAACTGCGCTGCCCCTGCTTTTACTAGCTCGATCAGTACCACCCGCAGGCGGAAAGAGGGATGAAAGGCTAAAACAAGATTTAAAGTGTTCGGTGCATCGCGCTGGGGCGACATGGGGAAGCCTGATAGTAGACAGCCGAAGCTCAACTTTAAAACAGCGGGGAGAGTGAACAGGCCCGCACAGGATGACCGGGACTCTGAAAATAGAGATGAGACCAGCGAGGGCTACCCCACAGGTTACGGATATGCACAGTATCTTGCAGGAGGTACGGCAAGGATTTGCTACAGTGGTGGATAAAGTAGACAGAATGTCATCGCGAACGGATGCAATAGCGCATAAGCTGGATTGACATGAGGAACGTATTAAAGAAACGCATATCTGATAATGACGATGTCACCGCCAGTCATGCGACACAGCTCACTCGTATGGATAAACTTTTGAAAATAATAGCAGCCAAGAATAAGGACTTAAAAGCTCGCAGCCGACGCAATAACATTTGCCTGATTGGAATTCCAGAATCGACAAACACTGGCAGGATGGAAGAGTATATCGAAAAGATGCTGCAAGCGACCATTGGCGATTCAGAAAAGGGGGTGGTGATGAACAGAGTGTCTGAATTAAGCAGACCACTCTTACCCAGTCCAAAGATCAGGGCTTGATCCATCACCGTTATTTAGCTTACTGCACCATCCCAGCTCAGAACCTGGCTATATGCAAATAAGTCTGTCCCTGGCCCAGTGCATCATGGGAACAGGGCAGACTAAACTACCAAGCCAATTCTTCACCAGAAAGGAGACAAGCTACCGGGGACCAGTTTCTGGCATTTCAGCCGTCGTCGGCCTGGCTTGCTTGAATCCTGATGGTGCAGTGAGCAAGGGACTCATGTCTGAGTATACCCTGCCACACCTATAGTTGCCAAAAACGATTCAGAAAAGGGGGTGGTGATGAACAGAGTGTCTGAATTAAGCAGACCACTCTTACCCAGTCCAAAGATCAGGGCTTGATTCATCACCGTTATTTAGCTCACTGCACCATCCCAGCTCAGAACCTGGCTATATGCAAATCAGTCTGTCCCTGGCCCAGTGCATCATGGGAACAGGGCAGACTAAACTACCAAGCCAATTCTTCACCAGAAAGGAGACAAGCTACCGGGGACCGGTTTCTGGCATTTCAGCCGTCGTCGGCCCGGCTTGCTTGAATCCTGATGGTGCAGTGAGCAAGGGACTCATGTCTGAGTATACCCTGCCACACCTATAGTGGCCAAAAACGATTCAGAAAAGGGGTGGTGATGAACAGAGTGTCTGAATTAAGCAGACCGCTCCTACCCAGTCCAAAGATCAGGGCTTGATCCATCACCGTTATTTAGCTCACTGCACAATCCCAGCTCAGAACCTGGCTATATGCAAATCAGACTGTCCCTGGCCCAGTGCATCATGGGAACAGGGCAGACTAAACTACCAAGCCAATTCTTCACCAGAAAGGAGACAAGCTACCGGGGACCGGTTTCTGGCATTTCAGCCGTCGTCGGCCCGGCTTGCTTGAATCCTGATGGTGCAGTGAGCAAGGGACTCATGTCTGAGTATACCCTGCCACACCTATAGTGGCCAAAAACGATTCAGAAAAGGGGGTGGTGATCAACAGAGTGTCTGAATTAAGCAGACCACTCCTACCCAGTCCAAAGATCAGGGCTTGATCCATCACCGTTATTTAGCTCACTGTACCATCCTAGCTCAGAACCTGGCTATATGCAAATCAGTCTGTCCCTGGCCCAATGCATCATGGGAACAGGGCAGACTAAACTACCAAGCCAATTCTTCACCAGAAAGGAGACAAGCTACCGGGGACCGGTTTCTGGCATTTCAGCCGTCGTCGGCCCGGCTTGCTTGAATCCTGATGGTGCAGTGAGCAAGGGACTCATGTCTGAGTATACCCTGCAACACCTATAGTGGCCAAAAACGATTCAGAAAAGGGGGTGGTGATGAACAGAGTGTCTGAATTAAGCAGACCACTCTTACCCAGTCCAAAGATCAGGGCTTGATCCATGACCGTTATTTAGCTCACTGCACCATCCCAGCTCAGAACCTGGCTATATGCAAATCAGTCTGTCCCTGGCCCAGTGCATCATGGGAACAGGGCAGACTAAACTACCAAGCCAATTCTTCACCAGAAAGGAGACAAGCTACTGGGGACCGGTTTCTGGCATTTCAGCCGTCGTCGGCCCGGCTTGCTTGAATCCTGATGGTGCAGTGAGCAAGGGACTCATGTCTGAGTATACCCTGCCACACCTATAGTGGCCAAAAACGATTCAGAAAAGGGGGTGGTGATGATGATGAACAGAGTGTCTGAATTAAGCAGACCACTCTTACCCAGTCCAAAGATCAGGGCTTGATCCATCACCGTTATTTAGCTCACTGCACCATCCCAGCTCAGAACCTGGCTATATGCAAATCAGTCTGTCCCTGGCCCAGTGCATCATGGGAACAGGGCAGACTAAACTACCAAGCCAATTCTTCACCAGAAAGGAGACAAGCTACCGGGGACCGGTTTCTGGCATTTTAGCCGTCGTCGGCCCGGCTTGCTTGAATCCTGATGGTGCAGTGAGCAAGGGACTCATGTCTGAGTATACCCTGCCACACCTATAGTGGCAAAAAAACGATTTAGAAAAGGGGGTGGTGATGAACAGAGTGTCTGAATTAAGCAGACCACTCTTACCCAGTCCAAAGATCAGGGCTTGATCCATCACCGTTATTTAGCTCACTGCACCATCCCAGCTCAGAACCTGGCTATATGCAAATCAGTCTGTCGCTGGCCCAGTGCATCATGGGAACAGGGCAGACTAAACTACCAAGCCAA
Organism: Lissotriton vulgaris; assembly: GCF_964263255.1. NCBI lineage: Eukaryota > Metazoa > Chordata > Amphibia > Caudata > Salamandridae > Lissotriton > Lissotriton vulgaris. Next base: position 1,183,259,749 of record NC_141687.1, read on the forward strand.
TTCTTCACCAGAAAGGAGACAAGCTACCGGGGACCGGTTTCTGGCATTTCAGCCATCGTCGGCCCGGCTTGCTTGAATCCTGATGGTGCAGTGAGCAAGGGACTCATGTCTGAGTATACCATGCCACACCTATAGTGGCCAAAAACGATTCAGAAAAGGGGGTGGTGATGGACAGAGTGTCTGAATTAAGCAGACCACTCTTACCCAGTCCAAAGATCAGGGCTTGATCCATCACCATTATTTATCTCACTGCACCATCCCAGCTCAGAACCTGGCTATATGCAAATCAGTCTGTCCCTGGCCCAGTGCATCATGGGAACAGGGCAGACTAAACTACCAAGCCAATTCTTCACCAGAAAGGAGACAAGCTACCGGGGACCGTGTAGTGTTCTCTATGTTGTGCCTACCGGGCACCTGTAGTTGGAACCTCTGTTGTTCATGGTTCCATGCTTTGTCTTGAGAATGTGCCTTTCTGGCAGTGGACCGTTGTCTCTGCTTCCTGTCGCTGCGCTTCTCCTAAGCTAAATAAACTAAGACTACAAGCTTCCATACCGTGTTGTTTGCATCTATACTACAAATTTGTTGGCGACGATGCTTAGGAGAAGGTAAAGAACCCGTCTTACCTCGACTCTCCTCGTGTTCCTGTGCCGAGTGTACCACGGACCGAGTGCACCTCCTCCCCCTTTTCTGGAGACCCCTAGGCAATCCACCTATTGGTTGGAAGAAATGGTTCGATGCATTTGAGACTTATTTGGGGGCAATAGGTGCGTCAAGATATCGCGCAGAAAGGAAGAAGTGTCTCTTACTACACTCTTTAGGTTTTGAGGGGAGAGAGATCTACAAGCACCTACCCCCTTTGGTAAGGAACAACGCAGAAGAAGACATAGATGAATATGTTGAGACTAGAATGAGACTGGAGTTAAGGTTTGATGTTAAACCTAGTCTTGTTGTTATAAGACACAAGTTTTTCAAAAGGGAACAACTACCAGGGGAGGATGTCGAGACATATGTCTCTAGCTTAAGGCAACTGAGCGCAGAATTTGAATTCGAAGGTTTTAGGGAACAATTAATCAGAGACCAGTACGTATGTAAATGTTCCGACAAGTCTATTCAGCAGAAACTACTGACGTTGGGGAACCCAACTCTTGAAGAAACTATTCGTATGGCCAAGAGTATAGAGTTGTCAAAAAAAGAAGTGAAGGAACTTGAGAGGAAATGTGAAGAAGCAGTTTCCATAGTCAGGACCAAGGAGTACAAAGACAATAAAGCTGTTTTGGGCCCACAACGCTTTGAGAAGAACAGTTTTTCTTCTCCTCAACGTTTTGAGAGAAATGCCTTTTCTAGGAATGACATTTGTTATAGGTGTGGGAATCCTTCGCACAACAAGAACAATAGATTTTGTCCTGCAAGAAACTCTACGTGTCGAAATTGTGGGAAGTTTGGACACTTTGCGAAAATTTGTCAGGTTTCTAAACAAGGAAACCCTACTTTCAATAACAAACCTCAGGGACAGACCAATGTTAATGTGGTTGGTAATGTCACAGAGTTCTAAGGTAGTCCCGGGGGAGATTCAGATCCTATAAATAGTATACAAGACGATCTTAGGGACATGGTTGTGGTTGTTCGGGATGGTGGTGTTATCACAGGGGACCCTTCAGAATGTGTTGACCCCTATGAAGATTTCGGTGTGGGTGACAAAGTCATTACTTTGTTTGGTAGATTCAGTGCAAAAGTTACCATGATCACTCAAGAACTGTTTGAAGTAACTTGGCCTGATAGGAAACTCTTACCACCGGATAGAGCTCCTGTTTCTTATGAAGGACGCAGGATTTCCCTCCTTGGTTTTTTTGAGGATATCATTCACTTCAGGGGGAGGAAGATTTTTGGGAAAATATACGTTTCCTTAAAAGGCTTGAACATCTTGGGGTGGTTTCACCAAGGGTTGTTCAAAATGATTCTCAGACCTGGTACTAAAGAACAGATCAGTATTGATGAATCCTGTGATCAGTTTACAAAGTTAGCTGTTGTAGAATCTAATGAATACGTTGAGAAGCTGATTCTCAAGTTTCCTACTGTTTTCGGAGACAGTCTCGGTATGATTAAAGGTTTCAACCACGAGATAAAAGTGAAAGAAGGGGCTATCCCTGTCAAGCATAAGGTCAGGAGTGTCCCTTTCAGTGTTAGAGATGGTTTAGAAAAGGAGTTGAGTGGTTTGTGTAAGAAAGGGGTCATAGAACCCATAGAGTCGTCTTTGTGGTTGTCTCCTCTTGTTGTCGCCAGGAAGAGAAATGGTGATTTGCGCGTCTGTGTGGACTTGCGCAGTCTCAATAAAAACATCTGGATTGACTCACACCCCTTACCCAAAATTACTGATTTGCTGTCTCTCACTAGGGGAGCAAGGTGGTTCACCAAGTTAGACTTAGCCTCCACTTACCACCAGGTGGTGTTGAGTCAATCCTCTAGGCATTTGACGGCCTTTGTTTCTCCTTTTGGGAGTTTTCAATACTGCAGGATGCCTTTCGGCCTTGCGTCGGCGGCTGCAGTTTTTCAAAGGCTAATGAGTCAAATGTTCAAGGATACTCCTGGAGTAATTGTGTTCCAGGATGATGTCTTGATTTTTGGCGAGAACAAAGAGGATCATGATTTTTCTTTGAATCAAGTCTTAGAGAACATGCAGGATAAGGGCGTTGTACTGTAAAGTGAAAAATGTGTTTTCCTAAAGGAAAAAATGGAATTTCTGGGCCATGTTGTTTCACATGATGGTGTGGAGCCTCGTCCTGGTCTGGTGAAAGCCATTGTAGATGCCTCTCCACCTGTTGATAAATCTGGTTTGAAGTCTTTCATTGGGCTTAGTGAATTTTATTCCAGATTTATCAAGGATTATGCTTCTAAAGTCCAACCCCTCACAAATATGCTTAAAAAAACCGTGCCCTTTGTTTGGGATAAAAACTGTCAAGAAATTTTCCAATAGATAAAATTACAGTTGGTGGGTGACAGTGTGCTCAAACCTTTTGACCCCAATAAGGAATGTGTCGTGACTGTGGATGCGAGTGGTTTTGGCCTCGGAGCTGTTCTTACTCAGAAGAATGGGCTTATCGATAATACCATTGCCTATGCTTCAAGGGTTTTGCGTGGGGCAGAGGTTAATTTCTCTGTCATAGAGAAAGAGCTTTTGGCTTGTTGGTGGGCAGTCAGGAAGTTCAACCCTTTCCTTTGGGGTAGTCATTTTGTGATCCGAACAGACCATAATCCATTGGTTTCGATTTTGTCTGGGGAAAAAATTAAGGAGCATACTCCAAGAATTGCCAGATTGTCCACAAAGTTACTGCAGTATGATTTTGACATTGTGTTTCTCCCTGGTTCAAAGAATGTCAGGGCTGATTATTTTTCACGTTTTCCCATCACTGAGAATGATTGTGATTTTGAAAGAGAGGATGATCTAGAAGATTGTTTTGTTGCAGCGTTTGATCTTGAGGGTATGTGTGCCATCAGTGAGGTTGAGTGGAAAGAGGAGTTGTTAAAGGATGAGGTCCTTGTAAAAGTTGTTGATTACTTGAAATCTGGTTGGCCTAAGGAGAAGAGCGTCTCTGGGCATTTCCAGACCTTTGTTAAGGTTGCTGATGAGCTCACTGTTGAGGACGGCATTCTCTTGCGGTGTGGTAGGCTCATTCCCCCTGTGAGTTTGAGGAAACGTCTTGTTGCTGGAGCATATGAAGGTCACTTAGGGAAGACTTTTACGAAGCGTAGATTGAGAGATATGTTTTGGTGGCCACAAATGGATGTTTGTGTTGACACTTTAATTGACAATTGTGTTATTTGTAGGTCTTCTGACAAATGTCACAAAGCGAGGACTCCTTCTTTGGAGCCTATTCAGTTGCCAGAGAGAGCGTGGGAGAGGATTGGTGTTGATTTGGTTGGCCCCTTCTATCTTCTACCCTCTTCTTCCCGTTATGCCATTGTTGCCATTGACTATTACTCCAAATGGCCTGAGATTCGTTTCGTTAGTGAGCCTTCTTCTGCCAATGTCATTCTTTTTCTTAAGGACATTTTCTTGAGGGAGGGTTTTCCTTCAGTTGTCATGACGGACAATGGTGTGCAGTTTGTTAGTTCTGATTTCGAGCGTTTTCTTGTACAGGGTGGTGTTTCTCATAAGAAGAGTTCCTTCTATCACCCCCAGGCCAATGGCCTTGTTGAAAGGATGAATCGTGTGCTCAATAATTGTGTGCAGTGGGCCATTGTCAGCAAGTGTGTAGTGGAGAATGCTGTGCGTTCAATGTTATGGTTCTACCGCACCACTGCGCATTCCTCCACTAGAGTTTCTCCTTTCGAACTTCTAAGAGGTCGGAAACCTTCCACTAAAATTTGTCCGGGTTGGATGTCCAAGTGGGTGAAGATGAATGTGATGGATGGCGTTGATGGTTTTGTTAGAGACAATGTTTCTGCAGCTCAAAAGAAGCAAAAAATGTATTTTGACAAAAGGAAGAGATCTGCTCCTTTTAATATCTGTGCTGGTGATGTTGTTTGTATTAAAAATCCAGTTCATGTCTCCAAGGGAAGGAGCAAGTTCTCCGAGCCTCTAGTGGTTGATAAGGTTTGTGGGAATGCGGTGCGTGTGAATAACAAGTATTGGTGGAACATTTGTAAAATTGTTAAGGTGGGTAGAGATGATGTTTCCTCCAATGATTCCTCCAATGATCCTTTGTCCAGTTCTGGCTCGGAGAGTGGCAACTGCCGTTCTAGTTCTGTAGATTATAATGGTAATGGTAGTGGTGCATCCTTTGTGCCTGAGCTTCGCAGGAGTCTAAGAGTTTGTAGGATACCTGCCAGGTTCAGATAATTGTGGTGATGCATTTTTGTGCCTGAGCTTCGCAGGAGTCTTGGGTCTTGTTGGATCCCTGCCAGGTTCAGATTTTACTCTTGCTGGATTGTAGATGTTTTCTCTCCTTCTTTTCTTTTCCTGTCCAATCTCTTTTCTTTGCTGCTTTTCCTCTTTCTCGTTTTGTTTTCTCTTCTTAACTTTCCTTTTCTTTTCTCTTCTCTCCTTTTCTCTACCATTTCCGTTTTGTCTTTTGTTTTATAGGAAAGAGGATAATGTAGTGTTCTCTATGTTGTGCCTACCGGGCACCTGTAGTTGGAACCTCTGTTGCTCATGGTTCCATGCTTTGTCTTGAGAATGTGCCTTTCTGGCAGTTGACCGTTGTCTCTGCTTCCTGTCGCTGCGCTTCTCCTAAGCTAAATAAACTAAGACTACAAGCTTCCATACCGTGTTGTTTGCATCTATACTACAGACCGGTTTCTGGCATTTCAGCCATCGTCGGCCCGGCTTGCTTGAATCCTGATGGTGCAGTGAGCAAAGGACTCATGTCTGAGTATACCCTGCCACACCTATAGTGGCCAAAAACGATTCAGAAAAGGGGGTGGTGATGAACAGAGTGTCTGAATTAAGCAGACCACTCTTACCCAGTCCAAAGATCAGGGCTTGATCCATCACCGTTATTTAGCTCACTGCACCATCCCAGCTCAGAACCTGGCTATATGCAAATCAGTCTGTCCCTGGCCCAGTGCATCATGGGAACAGGGCAGACTAAACTACCAAGCCAATTCTTCACCAGAAAGGAGACAAGCTACCAGGGACCGGTTTCTGGCATTTCAGCCGTCGTCGGCCCGGCTTGCTTGAATCCTGATGGTGCAGTGAGCAAGGGACTCATGTCTGAGTATACCCTGCCACACCTATAGTGGCCAAAAACGATTCAGAAAAGGGGGTGGTGATGAACAGAGTGTCTGAATTAAGCAGACTAATCTTACCCAGTCCAAAGATCAGGGCTTGATCCATCACCGTTATTTAGCTCACTGCACCATCCCAGCTCAGAATCTGGCTATATGCAAATCAGTCTGTCCCTGGCCCAGTGCATCATGGGAACAGGGCAGACTAAACTACCAAGCCAATTCTTCACCAGAAAGGAGACAAGCTGCCAGGGACCAGTTTCTGGCATTTCAGCCGTCGTCGGCCCGGCTTGCTTGAATCCTGATGGTGCAGTGAGCAAGGGACTCATGTCTGAGTATACCCTGCCACACCTATAGTGGCCAAAAGCGATTCAGAAAAGGGGGTGGTGATGAACAGAGTGTCTGAATTAAGCAGACCGCTCTTACCCAGTCCAAAGATCAGGGCTTGATCCGTCACCGTTATTTAGCTCACTGCACCATCCCAGCTCAGAACCTGGCTATATGCAAATCAGTCTGTCCCTGGCCCAGTGCATCATGGGAACAGGGCAGACTAAACTACCAAGCCAATTCTTCACCAGAAAGGAGACAAGCTACCGGGGACCGGTTTCTGGCATTTCAGCCGTCGTCGGCCCGGCTTGCTTGAATCCTGATGGTGCAGTGAGCAAGGGACTCATGTCTGAGTATACCCTGCCACACCTATAGTGGCCAAAAACGATTCAGAAAAGGGGGTGGTGATGAACAGAGTGTCTGAATTAAGCAGACCACTCTTACCCAGTCCAAAGATCAGGGCTTGATCAATCACTGTTATTTAGCCCACTGCACCATCCCAGCTCAGAACCTGGCTATATGCAAATCAGTCTGTCCCTGGCCCAGTGCATCATGGGAACAGGGCAGACTAAACTACCAAGCCAATTCTTCACCAGAAAGGAGACAAGCTACCGGGGACCGGTTTCTGGCATTTCAGCCATCGTCGGCCCGGCATGCTTGAATCCTGATGGTGCAGTGAGCAAGGGACTCATGTCTGAGTATACCCCGCCACACCTATAGTGGCCAAAAATGATTCAGAAAAGGGGGTGGTGATGAACAGAGTGTCTGAATTAAGCAGACCACTCTTACCCAGTCCAAAGATCAGGGCTTGATCCATCACCGTTATTTAGCTCACTGCACCATCCCAGCTCAGAACCTGGCTATATGCAAATCAGTCTGTCCCTGGCCCAGTGCATCATGGGAACAGGGCAGACTAAACTACCAAGCCAATTCTTCACCAGAAAGGAGACAAGCTACCGGGGACCAGTTTCTGGCATTTCAGCCGTCGTCGGCCCGGCTTGCTTGAATCCTGATGGTGCAGTGAGCAAGGGACTCATGTCTGAGTATACCCTGCCACACCTATAGTGGCCAAAAACGATTCAGAAAAGGGGGTGTGATGAACAGAGTGTCTGAATTAAGCAGACCACTCTTACCCAGTCCAAAGATCAGGGCTTGATCCATCACCGTTATTTAGCTCACTGCACCATCCCAGCTCAGAACCTGGCTATATGCAAATCAGTCTGTTCCTGGCCCAGTGCATCATGGGAACAGGGCAGACTAAACTACCAAGCCAATTCTTCACCAGAAAGGAGACAAGCTACCGGGACCGGTTTCTGGCATTTCAGCTGTCGTCGGCCCGGCTTGCTTGAATCCTGATGGTGCAGTGAGCAAGGGACTCATGTCTGAGTATACCCTGCCACACCTATAGTGGCCAAAAACGATTCAGAAAAGGGGGTGGTGATGAACAGAGTGTCTGAATTAAGCAGGCCACTCTTACCCTGTCCAAAGATCAGGGCTTGATCCATCACCGTTATTTAGCTCACTGCACCATCCCAGCTCAGAACCTGGCTATATGCAAATCAGTCTGTCCTTGGCCCAGTGCATCATGGGAACAGGGCAGACTAAACTACCAAGCCAATTCTTCACCAGAAAGGAGACAAGCTACCAGGTACCGGTTTCTGGCATTTCAGCCGTTGTCGGCCCGGCTTGCTTGAATCCTGATGGTGCAGTGAGCAAGGGACTCATGTCTGAGTATACCCTGCCACACCTATAGTGGCCAAAAACGATTCAGAAAAGGGGGTGGTGATGAACAGAGTATCTGAATTAAGCAGACCACTCTTACCCAGTCCAAAGATCAGGGCTTGATCCATCACCGTTATTTAGCTCACTGCACCATCCCACCTCAGATCCTGGCTATATGCAAATCAGTCTGTCCCTGGCCCAGTGCATCATGGGAACAGGGCAGACTAAACTATCAAGCCAATTCTTCACCAGAAAGGAGAAAAGCTACCGGGGGACCGGTTTCTGGCATTTCGGCCGTCGTCTGCCCGGCTTGCTTGAATCCTGATGGTGCAGAGAGCAAGGGACTCATGTCTGAGTATACCCTGCCACACCTATAGTGGCCAAAAATTATTCAGAAAAGGGGGTGGTGATGAACAGAGTGTCTGAATTAAGCAGACCACTCTTACCCAGTCCAAAGATCAGGGCTTGATCCATCACCGTTATTTAGCTCACTGCACTATCCCAGATCAGAACCTGGCTATATGCAAATCAGTCTGTCCCTGGCCTAGTGCATCATGGGAACAGGGCAGACTAAACTACCAAGCCAATTCTTCACCAGAAAGGAGACAAGCTACCAGGGACCGGTTTCTGGCATTTCAGCCGTCGCTGGCCTGGCTTGCTTGAATCCTGATGGTGCAGTGAGCAAGGGACTCATGTCTGAGTATACCCTGCCAAACCTATAGTGGCCAAAAACGATTCAGAAAAGGGGGTGGTGATGAACAGAGTGTCTGAATTAAGCAGACCACTCTTACCCAGTCCAAAGATCAGGGCTTGATCAATCACAGTTATTTAGCTCACTGCACCATCCCAGCTCAGAACCTGGCTATATGCAAATCAGTCTGTCCCTGGCCCAGTGCATCATGGGAACAGGGCAGTCTAATCTACCAAGCCAATTCTTCACCAGAAAGGAGACAAGCTACCGGGGACCGGTTTCTGGCATTTCAGCCGTTGTCGGCCCGGCTTGCTTGAATCCTGATGGTGCAGTGAGCAAGGGACTCATGTCTGAGTATACCCTGCCACACCTATAGTGGCCAAAAACGATTCAGAAAAGGGGGTGGTGATGAACTGAGTGTCTGAATTAAGCAGACCACTCTTACCCAGTCCAAAGATCAGGGCTTGATCTATCACCGTTATTTTGCTCACTTCACCATCCCAGCTCAGAACCTGGCTATATGCAAATCAGTCTGTCCCTGGCCCAGTGCATCATGGGAACAGGGCAGACTAAACTACCAAGCCAATTCTTCACCAGAAAGGAGACAAGCTACCGGGGACCGGTTTCTGGCATTTCAGCCGTCGTCGGCCCGGCTTGCTTGAATCCTGATGGTGCAGTGAGTAAGGGACTCATGTCTGAGTATACCCTGCCATACCTATAGTGGCCAAAAACGATTCGGAAAAGGGCGTGGTGATGAACAGAGTGTCTGAATTAAGCAGACCACTCTTACCCAGTCCAAAGATCAGGGCTTGATCCATCACCGTTATTTACCTCACTGCACCATCCCAGCTCAGAACCTGGCTATATGCAAATCAGTCTGTCCCTGGCTCAGTGCATCATGGGAACAGGGCAGACTAAACTACCAAGTAAGCATGGGCGTAAAATCCGCTCCGCTCGTGGATTTTGCGGATTTTCGGGAAATTCGCAATCCGCGAGATTCGCGGATTTCCCGCAAAATCCGCTAAATTCGCACGCAGCGGATTTTTTTTCTGGGTGATACAATTTTTGCGGCGCGCGGCGTGCACTCACCGTCATTCAGCGTTTGCCGAGTTGTTTTTCTCGATATTTTGCGAGTGCTGCGCCATTTTGGATCTTGCTGCGGGATCCCGCGAGAATTTGGCGAGCGCGATTACGTAATCGCGGCTTGCCAACTTGCACAGCGAGAGTTTGTCAACGCGAGTACGCCGTGATCACGTATCGCGGGACTTCGCAATTGCGAGCTTGGAGATGCGGCCAGCAGCAACAATCTCGCACTCGCGAAAATATAAAACTGCGCATTCCTCCACTAGAGTTTCTCCTTTCGAACTTCTAAGAGGTCGGAAACCTTCCACTAAAATTTGTCCGGGTTGGATGTCCAAGTGGGTGAAGATGAATGTGATGGATGGCGTTGATGGTTTTGTTAGAGATAATGTTTTTGCAGCTCAAAAGAAGCAAAAAATGTATTTTGACGAAAGGAAGAGATCTGCTCCTTTTAATATCTGTGCTGGTGATGTTGTTTGCATTAAAAATCCAGTTCATGTCACCAAGGGAAGGAGCAAGTTCTCCGAGCCTCTAGTGGTTGATAAGGTTTGTGGGAATGCGGTGCGTGTGAATAACAAGTATTGGTGGAACATTTGTAAAATTGTTAAGGTGGGTAGAGATGATGTTTCCTCCAATGATTCCTCCAATGATCCTTTGTCCAGTTCTGGCTCGGAGAGTGGCACCTGCCGTTCTAGTTCTGTAGATTATAATGGTAATGGTAGTGGTGCATCCTTTGTGCCTGAGCTTCGCAGGAGTCTAAGAGTTTGTAGGATACCTGCCAGGTTCAGATAATCGTGGTGATGCATTTTTGTGCCTGAGCTTCGCAGGAGTCTTGGGTCTTGTTGGATCCCTGCCAGGTTCAGATTTTACTCTTGCTGGATTGCAGATGTTTTCTCTCCTTCTTTTCTTTTCCTGTCCAATCTCTTTTCTTTCCTGCTTTTCCTCTTTCTCGTTTTGTTTTCTCTTCTTAACTTTCCTTTTCTTTTCTCTTCTCTCCTTTTCTCTACCATTTCCGTTTTGTCTTTTGTTTTATAGGAAAGAGGATAATGTAGTGTTCAGCATAACTTCACGCGACGTCACGTCTGGCCTCAGACAACTCTGCAACTCGTGCAACTGTGGCCTGCTGTTCTGACCTGCTCTGAAGAAGATGGCCCCAAAAAAAGGTCTCCGTAGCTCCTCTAGCAAGAAAGTTGCTAGTAAGGAGCAGAAGAAGCAAGTTACCAAGGAGGCTGGTGTGCCGGCCGCCGCGTTTTTTGGGAGTAAAAAAAAAAGTATGCCTGCAGCAGCAGCGGGACCAAGCTGGGAGCAGCACCCCCGCTCCATTGGGCTCAGTGCCTCCACCACCATGCCAACTTAAGTCAAAGCCCTTGAGTGCTTCAGAGGCAGTCAGTGTACTTCTTCAATCACCATCGACCAGTGATGTTGGCTCATCGCAAGAAAGTAGCAGCAATGTCCCTGAATCAACACAGGTTGTTGTAACTCATCTGACAAGTGTTGAACAACCACAGCCGCAACAACAACAACATGTGCAAGTACAAGCCCAAGTACATGTGGAAGGAGAGGCAGAGCAAGGAGATGCGCAAGCAGAGGTGCATGGAGGGTCACAAGTGCCCACAATAGTTGTTCCTCCCGAAGTAGGGGCACATCAGGAAATTGACAATCAGACCGAGGTATCATTTGAGGAAGCCACTCCTCCTGATGATCATTCATTGTCTTCCGCATCCCTAGCAAGGAAAAGATCAAGGGGGGTGTCTACATCTTCTTCAAGCCCACCTCCTTCTGATGATCTGGATGAAGATTGGGAACCACGGCCACCACGGCTGTCTGAGAGTGAGGCACACCATGATCTGACAAAGATACCTAAGCGTAAAAGGAAGGTCGTCGAAAAACTCATAGCTATGGAGTGTGATGAGGCTCAACAAGAAGTGACGCATACTGCTGCTGATAAAGCCTCTCATGACGACGAGCCAGTCATCATAAAGGTCACTGCAGCCCCAGCGGGCATGCAGCAAAGAGACAATTTGACCCTATCCCGAGAAGCTGCTGAGCGTGATGATGATGTCGACGAGGAGTCAATGGAAACACAACAATCATTGGATTTGGAGTTAACTAGTGCACCAACACCTACCGCTTCCATAGTACTTCCTCGCAAGAAGGGACCTCCATCCACCTCGACCTCAATTAGTGGTGGTGAAAGTGCAAAACATACTGAAGTTCGGCAATCCACATCCTCCACTTCATCTGGCATTTGCAGCAGGACCCCCACCACTACCAGTATCGCCGCCTCCTCCGGCCCCCAAAGACATTTCAAGTCTCCAATTTGGGACTTCTTTAGTGTTTGCCCAAAAAAGGAAAACGTAGCCATTTGTAGCATTTGTAAGCTTCGAGTTAGTCGTGGTAAGTTTGGTACTAACTATGGTACCGGAGGCCAGAGATGTCATCTTAGGAGAACGCACGCTGTCCAATGGTTTGCGCACCTAGAGGTGATGAAGGAAGCCCGAATTGCACGTAATGAAAACGTTAATTTTTCATCTGATGATGACGAGGAGGAAGAAGACGTGTCACACACTTCACTTACACCCAGTACCCCTGCCAGCAGCACACCCCATGTGAGCCACACTAAGAGTGTGGGAGAGAGTGAGACACCAATGCGAAAAAGTTCATCAGCTAGCGTAACTGGGTCGAAGATATCATCATCATCAGCATCCAATAAATGCTTGGTCCAGGGCAACATTAAAAAGATGTTGTTTACAGAAGCGCAATATGAACGCAACCACCCACTGACGGGTCTGTATAACACTAAGCTGGCTAAAATGCTAGCTCTGGACCTTCTCCCTTTTTCTTTTGTAGAAGGGGTTGGTTTTCTAGAATTAGTGGCAGCGCTCTGCCCTAAATGGAAGGTTCCTAGCCGGTTCTATTTTGCCCGAGTTGCGGTTCCAGCACTACATGAAGATGTTCTGGAGGTGATTGGGGCAGCTTTGCAGAAGAGTGCTGTTCACACTATACATCTGACAACAGACATGTGGACCAGTGGCGCAGGCGCTGATTACATGTGCATCACTGCACACTGGGTCTCTTTTTCAGGGGCTAAAGCACAGCTAAACACAGGTGTTGACCCGGACATTGTTTTTAAAGCTGCTCGGAAACATGCAACACTAGCCATGTTTGGTTTGGAGAAACGTCACACAGCACAAAACATTTTGAATGTCTTTAACACAAAGGTCCTTCACTGGCTGTCCCCAAAAAAACGCCAGGTTGGTTATGTTTCCACGGACAATGGCGCCGATGTAGTTAAGGCCATGCAGCTGGGTGATTATTTCAGAGTGCTGTGTTTGGCGCACTGTTTAAACCTGGTTGTCAAAAAATTCTTGGGTGATAAAGACAGTGCAGCGTACAGAGTAGTGGACACCTGCCGAAAAATGTGCAACCATTTCAGCCATTCTTTTAAGGCCCGGAAGCATCTGAGGAGCCTGCTATATGAACGTCAAATGCCAGTGAAAGCACTCATCCAGGAGGTGGTAACACATTGGAACTCAACCTTCTACATGCTTGAGCGTCTGTATGAGCAGTATACGGTACTCGATCACTATTTCTTAACACAGGGTAGAGCTCAGAAGGAGGACCTGAGGATGGGTGCGGCGCAATGGAACATAGTTAAAAGCCTGACACGCATGCTTCATCCTTTTGAGTTCTTCACGCGTGCAGTCAGCAAGGAGGACTGTAATTTGGGAAAAGCTATCCCATTGTTGTACATGCTGGAGCACCAACTGAAGGAGGTGTGTTCTGTGTTTGAAAAAGATGAAAAAAACCAAGACCCTTTTGTTCTGGCTGAGAAATTATTAGAGCACCTATTCTGGATCCACGCTACAAAAAGGCGCTGGCAGGCCAAGCATTCTTTCCTTTTGCTGATGAAGATGTTACAAAGTACAAACAGTGGATAGCCTCCTGAGCCAAGAGGTTTGAAAGAGAACGGCAGCAAATTGAAGGAAAAGGCAGTACATCAGCATCAGCAGGCCATCCCCAGTCACAACAATCCACTTCTGCACCTGTGGCTGCGGCACAAGTGACCTCTCAGCCGTTAAAGAGACCGGCAACCGGATCATCTGCACCACCAGACACAACAGTAACATTGGAGGCTGGAGAGGATTGGCTAGCTCGGCTTGGGTTTGGTTCTCAAAAGGTCACAGCAACAGCTAAGCAAAGTGGAGGAACCTTGGAGGAGAACATTGATTCGATGGTGAAGGACTATCTGAATGACTCAACAGAGGTCTATGTTAATGCTGACCCATTGGCGTATTGGCATGGGAAGAAAGAATTGTGGCCACAGCTCTCCAACCTGGCTTTAAACTACTTGTCTTGCCCACTCGCAAGCGTGTCTTCTGAACGTGTTTTCAGTGCTGCTGGTGGCATTGTAACTTCCAAACGGAGCCGCCTCTCGCCCAAAAATGTGGAGAGGTTAACAATGATCAAGATGAATCAGCACCTCATACCACCAGATTACAGAGTACGAGAAAGCGCGCCGGATGAAGACGAGGTGGACAGCAACATAGATGAGGGAATTTCTTCTCTGTCAGGTGACACTGAGCTCACCCTGCCTGAATTCGCAGACTATGATGACGAAGCCTTATTCTTATTCATGGACCGTGATACCGAGCCCTGAAAATGAGACAATGAATCAATAACTTTCTTGTTCGTCCTTATTCACTTTTATTCCTGTGTGTCTGTCTTTCTTTGTTGTGCACAGTTAATATAATTCAAACTTTAATCACCTAATCACAAAAACAAGCCCATCAGCAGAACTGTCTTCACTTGTTTGCTTATTGATTTGAAGGTGCCGAAGTCTGCATTCCTCAGGTTCACAAGTTCAGAAGAACATGCTCCTCTATCCTCCTCCTCCAGACTCCTATTTCCATCAAAGCAGAGGGCTGGTTTACGCCAATGAAGAAAGACTCAGCACTTATGGGGGTGTTGTTCTACCTCTTTGCGGGTGAGTTGACGGCTCTGGGGCCATTGCTGGAAAGTTCTAATACCGGATAAAAGTGGTTTGGACCAAATCCGAGGCGGAAATTTTTGGGTGTTTTTGCTGACTTGCTTGCCTTTGAGGTGCTCTTAGAGGGGTTCCGTCTGTTTGTGGGTGAGTTTCGGGGTCTGTGAGCACTGCTGGGACACTCTAATCTTGATTGCATTTGCTTTTCAGGAAATCCGTGGTGGCAAACCGGACTTATGGCCTCGCTACGCAGCGCGTTTGGACCGAAGGCCGAGAAATATTGTAAGTAGGAGATGTTGCTTTTGGCCTGTTTGGGGGTGTTATGCTTTTTGGCGGGTGGGTTGGCGGGTCTTGGGCCATTCCTGGGAAGGTCTAATACCGGGTAGAAGTGGTTGGGACAAAATCCACGCAGATTTTTTTTGTTGCTATTTCTGACATTTTGCTCAATGTAGCGTTTTCGGGGGCCTGTTTGGGGGGCTTCCTGGTGTTTGTGGGTGGGTTTCGGGGTCTGGGAGCACTGCTGGCTATGGATACTTTACTTTGCAAGAGGTTTGAAGCAAATCCATGGTGGCAGAGGGGAGTTAGGGCCTAGCTGCAGAGCGCGCGCGGAGTGATTTGGAAAATTTGGGAAAAAATGACTAAGTCCCCATTTTTGTACTTTTGCTCTTTGGCTGTTTGGGGGTCTTCTACTCGTTTTCTCCTGGGTTGACAGCTCTGGGGCCATTTCTGGGAAGCTCTAATACCGGATAAAAGTGGTTTGGACCAAATCCGAGGCAGAATTTTTTTGTGTTTTTGCTGACTTGCTTGCCTTTGAGGTGCTCTTAGGGGGGGTTCCGTCTGTTTGTGGGTGAGTTTCGGGGTCTGTGAGCACTGCTGGGACACTCTAATCTTGATTGAATTTGCTTTTCAGGAAATCCGTGGTGGCAAACCGGACTTATGGCCTAGCTACGCAGCACGTTTGGACCGAAGGCCGAGAAATATTGTAAGTAGGAGATGTTGCTTTTGGCCTGTTTGGGGGTATTATGCTTTTTGGCGTGTCTTGGGCCATTCCTGTGAAGGTCTAATACCGGGTAGAAGTGGTGAGGTTCCGTGACAATTGTAAATGGTGCATTGGACTCGCACGAATATGGTCGAGTCTGGTATCTAAGAACCGCAAATGACGAGTTTAGTAAGTGTGCGCAGTTTCGCTGTGCTAACTTAAACCGTTCGTTTGTTATGTGGGTTTTTCATCTGTACCCACGGGTTCCATCTTAGATACGGCATCCATTTTGTCTCTTGCCCTCAAGTAGCCAGCGAACGGACGTTGTCCGCTTCGCGACCCTGGGACTCCCAAGATATTTGCGGAAGACACATGTTCTTTGAGAATGTATTTATGACGAGGGGGATGTTACTGTAAGGCAGATGGCGCCGCTCAAGGCTCATCTTGCCGCACGGACTTATTATCTCAGCCGTGCATCTCATTAGGCACGTCCCTTTGATGCCTGTATCTCGTGTTTCCCGATACCTCCCCTTTTACACCCTTTCCGATCTCCCCACTGTCTCCGTCTTCCTCTGCACCTGTCTTTGTTCCTATTTCGATCTGTTTTATTACCGATTGGAATGCACTGATGTTGGGAAGATGGGTTTTTACAGTTGGGAACCGCCAAATGTTTCCGCACTTATGATCCGGACCTCATGTGTTCTCAAAGTGACCAAAGCGACCCCTCTGGGGGATAATGGTGGGAACCGGGTTGTAAACTTTTGTGTTCAATGTAATCCTATGGGTAAAAACTGTATAAAAGGAGCGATCTACAGAACCAATTTGAAGCAGTCTCCCCAAGTTGCACGTGTGTTGCTTGTCGTGATTACTGTATTCCCTGCAGTAAATAAACCTTGAATCTTTGACGCCGAAGGAAGTGTCCCGTGTCTCTGTGATTCGTACGCCGGAGCAGGTTACCCACGAAGGTTTCAGGTGTTGTGCCCTGGCACCCCTGGGTCCTACAGAACCCAGTCCTTCAGTTGGCGCCCAACGTGGGGCTGCATCAGTGGTACCGGTCCAAGCCCGACGATCGTGCGGAACTTCGTGTGAAATCTCCGAGGGAAAGTGCACTCCGCTTCATCGATCCTGTTGTCGAAATAAGTGGCCCGAAGACTTTTCCCGCGAAGATTCCCGCCTCCGGACGGCTGCGACGGACTGCTGCCCTGACTGTAGACCTGTTTTGGCGCCTGGCGTAGACCTTGGTATAGCGAGACGATAGACGGGCCTTCCTGGTGACGCCATCGATCTTTGAGTTAAGTATTTGTGGGTCGCTCCCATGATTCTTGGTTGTTGACACCTTAGTGAGTGTTTTTGTTGTTAACGCTGTATGAGTGTTTTTGTCGGTGACACCTTGCTAGCGTTTTGTTGTTGTGTTATTTGACGACTGCAGCCGCCAAAAACCGAGGGTTTTGTTTTTTTGCTGGGACGTGGTAAATCCCGTAACTCTTGAAGTTTGTGAAACTCGGCTAGTGTGCAAGATGCCTGGTCGTAGTACTTTGTTTAGCTGTTTCAGACCTTGTGGTACGGATTCCCGACTGGAGGACTCGTGTCCGATACCTCCGGTTGGAACTCCCACTTATGAACTATATAGTAAACATGGACTGGGTCCGATCACCTTTAATGATTATTGGATTAAATATACAAAGAAGGACGGCGACCTTCGTTGGCCACCTCATGGTAGTTTTGAGGCGCCGATCTTAGATAATTTAGAGATTAAATTGTTCGAAAGAAAGTCAAGGCCGGCCATGTTTGATGCCTTTCGGTTGTGGCGCAAAGAAGCCCGACAGAAAGAAATCAGACAGAATAAACGTAGTCAGCGAGATAATGTTGCTACAATAGTGAAGAAAGCAGAGCAGTTTCAGCGCGACAAGGAGGTTAAGGATAAGGAAGTGTTTGACAGACTACAGCGTATGACCGTAGATAAATGTTATCCTGCTTTGCCTACGGAGTCGGAAAAGAAGGAAGAGCTAGTTGAGGATCCTTTAATGTCTTATCTTATGAAGTCGCCACCTCCGTACGTACAGGGTACCGCAGCTGCAGCTCCTGTGGTTCCTGCCGTACCTATCCTTCCACCTATTCTTCCTGTGCCTGTTCCTCCGCCTGCTCCTCAACCTGCACCCGCTCTTCCGACTGTTCCTGCTCCTTTGCCTGTTTCTATCCCTACTGCTCCTCCGTTTCCGCATACTCCTGCTCCCGCTGCTGCTCCTGTTTTGTTAACCCCTGTTGTTGCTACTGTTTCTACCCCTTCACTTGTTAGTCCTGTGTCTTATACTTCTCCCTCTACTCGTTCTCGTAGTTCTCCTCTTGCCGCTAGCTTCTTTCATTCACTTGGGCCTGTTCATGGGTCCGCTAGCTCCGATGGTCCTCAGAGACGTAGTCAGCTTCCTGGAAACAGAGAACGCGTTGCGCTATATAATATGGCGATGGGTTGGATGGTAAACCCTCTTAGAAACCCGCCACGTGTTGTACTTGAAACATTTTGTCAATTTAATATACCTACCCAAAGATACGTGTTCGATGAAATGTGTAAGTTCCTTCGCGATCAGATAGAGGCTGATGCGCCTGACGAGGTGCTGACCGCCCTGTCTGAGCTTCAGCTCCAGTTTTCACATGGACTGATAGTGGATACTAATGTTTGACGTGCTATTGAGCGGTTGTTATCTCTTCGCCCCGCTCCGATACCACATGCATTGTTTGTTGAGGATATTGAACCACAACCAGACGCATCTGGCCAATATCCTATGCGTGAAGTTCCGCCGGTTTGGGTACCAGCTGACCCTAATGCTCATCCTCCGACATTGGCGCATTTCCAGAGAATATGGATACATCTTCCATGGAAACGCTCGGAAGTGTTACAGGTGAAGCAATCTTTGCCTGACCCACGCAAAAATCCTACAGGGTATTACAAAGAATTATCACAGCTTGTAGATGCTACGGTAATGAATCTTGCCGATATCGACATGTTGTTTGGTAATGTAGTACCACAACCGGTATGGGCTAAGATTCGTCATGAAAATCACCCGGCTGAATTAGGTGGTGCTTGGGCTGCCATTGTAGCGGCAGACGCCGGACAAGTAGCTGCTACTAAACCCGACCAGTTGATTCTTGACCTTCCTCAAAGGATTATTACGCTAATGAAAACTCTTATGCCAGCTATGAAGGTGAACTGGGACAAATTGTCAGCCTGTAAGCAGAAGAAAGATGAGAGTGTTTCCGACTTCTTCACGAGGTTCGAGGAGGCATTCATCGACCATAGTGGTCAGGATATGGGTACTGAGGGTGGACAGAGATTGTTCGTGGATAAATTTGTTTGTAACATATTGCCCGATTTGAGCACTAAATTGAGAAATTCGGAAAGTGCATGGGCCGTTTCTACCTCTGCTCAGATATTGGCTACGGCACAATATTATGAGAATAGAGAGAAAGAAGAGAACGACCGTGCTGACAAAAAGACGAAAGAGCTAAAAACTAAAGTGTTGTTGCAACAAGCGTATCCGCCGCGTTCTAATCAGAATGCACCCCAGCAGAATAGATCACAGTCACAATCGAATCGATCGCAGCCGCGAAATGATTCCTCCTCCCAAAGATCATCGTTGGGGTACAATCAATGTGCTTATTGTAGACAGGAGGGACATATTAAATTTAATTGCCCTGTTTTGAATGAACGTAATAGTGGTAACTCATCTAGAGGAGGTCGTGGTGGTCCGCAGCAAGCATCACGTGGTAGAGGTCGTGGTGCTCAGAACGATCGTTCTGATAACTCATCTAATAATAATACTAATTGTTTTGATCAACGTGGATCGTCGCAAGGGCGATCTGCGCAGTACAATGTAGACGATTATTACGTCGATCAGGGGACTGACGACAGTAATTACTAGGACAGCCAAAGACAAGGAGAGGGAGTGGTATCAGTTCCGGTTGATCAGAGAGGGCCTTACGTCGCAGTTGCTACATCGGGTGTCGTTGAGCCTTTTCTGTTGGACACTGGTGCAGCGAAAAGTTCTATTCAGCATTCGAAACTCCCTGGCGCACCTTTGTCTGGCTTAACAAATGTTTCTGTAGGATTCTCTGGCGCCCCCGTTAGCAATCCAGTTTCGCGTCCTTTGCCCCTTGTAATTGGGCCACGTGAGCTTCAAGCTCCCTTGATTTTGACTACTGGTTGTGGTGAAAATCTTTTGGGCCTGGATTTGCTTAAACGTTTGTATGCAACTCTGTATTGTTCTCCTGCGGGTGTAAGGCTTACGTTAGGAGAAAGGGTTGTCTCTCCCATGGACTTGTCTCTTGACAAGCTCCCACCGGAATTGAGTTCTCTTCCTGCGTCTTTGTGGGCAACGGGTCCGAATGACGTGGGCCTACTTGATATCTCGCCCTATGTTGTTCAGTTGAAATCTGATGTGCGATTGCCACGTATTCCCCAGTATCGTATCTCTCTTGATGGTGAGCGAGCATTGTTAGCGATCATTTATGATTTGATCGAGAAAGATGTTATTGAAGAAACTCGGGGAAACGTGTGCAACAGCCCTGTGCTGCCCATTCTTAAACGTACGGATCCTTCCAAACCGCCTGTTTATCGTTTTGTTATCGATTTACGGGAAGTGAATAAAATTGTCGTTCCTCAATTTCCTGTTGTGCCTGACATCACGGCGCTACTGACTCTGATTCCAGCTTCTGCATCGTGGTTTTCGGTGATTGACTTGAAAAATGCGTTTTTCAGCATCCCGATTGCTGAAGAGAGCAGAGACCTTTTCGGTTTCTCTCTCGGTGGACGTAGCTTCCGGTTTAAACGCGATCCTCAGGGCTACTGTGAAAGTCCATCGATTTACAGTCAAGCCTTGAAGGGTCAACTGGATGCGTTTCGGTTGCCGGTTGGTGCGGCCTTAATCCAATACGTCGACGACTTATTGGTGGCTGCCGATACTCAGGACATTTGCAAGATTGCTACGGTGTCGTTGCTGCAACATCTCTGTGAGTTGAATCACAAGGTGTCACCTACTAAACTCCAATATTGTTGTCAAGAAGTAACCTATCTAGGTCACTTATTGTCAAAGGAGGGAAGGAGGTTGACCCCAGAGAGAATTGCAGCGATTGCGCGAATGGCTGTGCCAAAAACCCAAAGAGATGTGCGTGCCTTTCTAGGTATCACGTCTTACTGCAGGCAATGGATTCCTAATTTTTCATTGCTAGCGAAACCATTGGTGGCTCTTACGTGCAAGGATGTTTCAACTCCTTTACCATGGACGGAAGAATGTCAGAAAAATTTTTCTGAACTGCGTGATTCATTGTGTTCGGCTCCTGTGTTAGGTACCCCTGACTACAGTAAGCCGTTTACATTATATGTTCACGAGAGGGAAGGTTGTGCTTTGAGTGTCTTAACGCAACCTTTTGGTGGTAAGCAACGTCCATGCGCATATTTTTCCTCGACCTTGGACCCAGTAGCTAGAGCCTTGCCGAGTTGTTTGAGAGCAACAGCGGCAGCTGCGGTCTCCATCCGACAATCAGCAGGATTGGTCATGGATAATATGCTTACGGTGATGGTTCCGCATGCAGTCGATACTCTTTTGAATCGTACGAAAACTCAGCACTTGACGAGTGCGAGGTTGTCTGGGTACGAATTGACGCTCTTGGCAAGCCACATTCAGATCAAACGTTGTAATGTTCTGAACCCGGCAACTTTGTTACCGATTAGCACAGAGTCAGATGAAGTAGCAGAACATGACTGCTACTTGAGGACTGAAGAGGAAACAAAAGGTCGAGTGGACCTTAAAAACACCCCATTGGAAGACCCGGATGGTACTTTGTATGTGGATGGGTCATGTTTTAAGTTGCCGAATGGTGATGTGACTACTGCTTATGCTGTTGTAACGTTGAATACTGTTGTTGAGACTGCAAGGTTGAATCAGAATTCTGCCCAAGCTGCAGAATTGATTGCTCTTACTAGAGCATGTGTGTTAGCGAAAGAGAAACGAGTGAATGTGTTTACTGACAGCCAGTATGCGTTTGGAGTCGCGCACAGTTTTGGACGATTGTGGAGAGAGAGAGGTTTCTTGACGTCGCATGGTACGAAGATTCAGCATGGCCAACTTGTGAATGATCTTTTGGATGCACTGACGTTGCCTAAGCAAGTAGCGATTGTCAAATGTAGTGCGCATCGTAAGGTGACGGATGATGTTGGTCGTGGTAATGCGTTTGCAGACGAGATTGCTAAGGAGACTGCCCGGAACCTTAGCACTCGAATGTATGTGACGAGTTCGGTTAGGTGGCCTGCAGAATCGAGTATGTGTGAGGACACTATTGAGAGTGTGAAAGAAATTCAGAATGAGGCCACCGAGACAGAAAAGGCGAAGTGGAAAGAAAGTACGGGAAAGTTGGATGTGAATGGTTGTTGGATTGATTTGTCGGATCAGAAAAGATGGTTGTTGCCGGATGCGTATGTGCTGGCCGTTGTGACAATGGCACATGGGTTAGCGCATATTAGCGCAAAAGGTATTTGTAAGCTGCTGTCTCCAGTGTGGAAGAATGATGGTATTACGAAATGTGCTGAACGTTTGGTGAAGAATTGTATGGTGTGTATGATGTACAATCCTGGCAAAGGAACCCCAACTCCTCCTGGCAGTTTTGCTCCCCCTTCATGTCCCTTTGAGGTGATACAATTGGACTTCATCCATATGGAGCGATGCAATAACTTGAAATACGTTTTAGTTGTGGTTTGCGCATTCTCCCGATGGATCGAGGCCTATCCTCTCAAGGACAATACTGCTTTGTCTACTGCGAAAATCCTACTGAAGGAATATTTTCCTCGGTACGGAATGCCTAGAATTGTGTGGTCGGATAACGGAAGTGAGTTTGTGGGAAGTGTGATGAAGAGTGTGTGTAAGGGCCTTGGAATTAACCAGAAATTCCATAGTGCCAATCATCCTCAGTCAGCTGGATTGGTTGAAGGGTACAATGGTACCCTTAAATTAAAGCTAGCAAAGATTCAGGCCACGACCGGTCTTTCGTGGCCTGACGCTTTACCTTTAGCATTACTGTCAACTAGGGCGACTGTACACTCCCGAGTAGGGCTTAGTCCCTATGAAATAGTGTTCGGCCGTCCTGCGAATGTGTGGGGGGTTCCTAGGCCAGGAATGTTTTCTGATCTTGAGTACCCAATGTTGATCGATTATCTACATGACTTGACTGCTAAACTGAGGTTAATTCACCAACAGGTTTACGACGCATTGCCGACGCAGACGGAGGGTCCAGGCCACCAGCTCCAGCCCGGAGATTGGGTGGTGACAAGAAACTTTTCACGTAAAAACAATCTGGACCCGAGGTTCACCGGACCTTATCAAGTGCTCCTGGCCACGAGGACTGCCGTTCGTCTTGAGGGACGGAAGAATTGGGTACATGCCACCCACACTAAACGAGTCCCCATTCCTTTGCCGGCAGACCCGTGGGTAAGGAGAGGCATTGCGTCTACAGAAACAGAAACATTGCCAGCGTTTGTGCCTTTTAGCGACGCACAGCCTGTTGGGGAATCATCAGTGCAGCAGAAAGACACTGTTGAGAAATTGTCATCGAAAAACTCAAGACCAGAACACTTAACTGATCAGCAGGACGCTGTCTCTTCAACAGATCCTTTGTTCGACGAGCAGACCCGTCCTGGGAAACACCGATACTCTCTGCGATCTCGCACTAAGGACAAATAAAATATTTTGCTTTGTTGAATTGACGATTGCATTATCCCCGTTTTCCGTGATCAGTTTTTGAACATTCGTATTATCGTAATTGATTTTTATACACATATATTGAGTTTCCTTCATTGTATCATTTTTGCTTCCACAGCTGAGAGACTTTGTTTTTGCATATATACATATTGTGTATTGAAGGCCGTAGGGCCGCGCGCGTACTTCCTTCTGGATAGTAGGTCTTGACGCTAGGTTAAAGGCCGTCGGTTCCTGGGAACTCCTAGGGATTGACTATTGCTACACAGAACGAAGTGCGTCAAGAAACGTTGCGGACGGTCGTAGGGAATGGCATTCTCGAAGCTGAACGATTTGGAAGGAGCTCAGGTTCATCGATTCAAGTTGCAGCAACTCAGTCGTACCAAATGTTTTATATTTCAGCTGTTTGTATTGTTTGTGACTGCTTCAGCATTATTGGCGGGTGGGGTGTATTACACGATGTCTTACTTCTTACTTGCTACACCTACTCCTACTCCTTACCCTAATCTTACCTCTACTGCTTCTCCTCATTCTTTTCACATGTTACCGGAACACGAGCAGGCTAGACGTGTAGAATTCCGCAATAATTCCTTTATTCAGCTCCTTCATCAGCATCAGTTAGTGGTTAACACTACTAATTGTTGGGTGTGTGGGTTGATGCCACATACTACTGATAAAGGAATTCCATATCTGGTGTTACCGTACAGCTCCCAAGGGTCCGCTCGAGCATTTCAAACTATGTTTCGAAGCGCACTGGGTTTCCACCCCATTCGAGAACCACGTTCCCCCTACTCTGGGCCTACCTCGTATCAGAAACCTTTGTCAATAGCAATAGAGGATTTAGATAGCGATATCTATGATCCTTCGCTTATTCCCGAAGAAGAGGTACAAGCCTATAGGGTCCTAAGTAGAGGTGAATATAGTGCGTTCACTAGCGAAAAGCGGCTTAAAAGCTCGCCTCCAATATGGGTCGTACCCCACACTGGTAATTTTTGTCTCATGGGTCGTGGCCGAAGATCACAAGCCCGACTTGGAGCAAGTTCTTGCATTGAAAATTACATACTGCCGATGGTCTCGTCTCCTGTGTTTCTGGCTGCCAAGGGTACATACTTTATCTGCTATGATCGTGCATATGCGTGGTTGCCCGCTGACTTCATGGGCTCATGCTTCATTGCAAATCTGTTGCCTCCGACGTTCACTGTAGATGCCGATTATCACAAGACTAGAGTTGTGAGAGGCGTAATTAGCGAAGATCATACTGCCGGTCAAGAGGCAGGAGACTTTTTCAAGGGTTTCCTCCCGTTTTGGGGACCTATGGTTAATAGTAGGAACCTGAGGCAATTGACTCGAGTGGTAGAATCGACAGCTAATATTACTGCCAGTGCCCTTGGTAACATTACCACTGAACTTCAGGCGGAGAGACTTATGACGTTACAGAACCGCATGGTTTTAGATGTCATTTTAGCAGATCGAGGTGGGGTATGTAAGGTGATCCATTCGAGTTGTTGCATTTTTATTCCAGATAATGCTCCGACTGTCTATCAAGCCATCTCGAGGTTGCATAAGATCTCCGAATCCATACACGTGGATGTAGGGGATTGGACGTTACTTGGATGGTTTTGGGGCCTGATGTCGACTTGGGGTTGGAAGATTCTGATGATCATTGGAGTTGTTGTGGTGTTCCTGTTCACGTGTTGCCTTTGTGTGCAGTGTGGTCCTGCCTTATGTGGCCTCTGTGCTACAACGTGTATGAGACAGCCACCTGTTACCAAGGGGACTCGTTTGGACAGAGCTATGCTACAGCAACATCTCGATGGTCTGATGAATATTGAATATGATTCCGACTAGTGCTTGCCTACATGAGGGCAAAAGGAGCGTCTGAGGTTCCGTGACAATTGTAAATGGTGCATTGGACTCGCACGAATATGGTCGAGTCTGGTATCTAAGAACCGCAAATGACGAGTTTAGTAAGTGTGCGCAGTTTCGCTGTGCTAACTTAAACCGTTCGTTTGTTATGTGGGTTTTTCATCTGTACCCACGGGTTCCATCTTAGATACGGCATCCATTTTGTCTCTTGCCCTCAAGTAGCCAGCGAACGGACGTTGTCCGCTTCGCGACCCTGGGACTCCCAAGATATTTGCGGAAGACACATGTTCTTTGAGAATGTCTTTATGACGAGGGGGATGTTACTGTAAGGCAGATGGCGCCGCTCAAGGCTCATCTTGCCGCACGGACTTATTATCTCAGCCGTGCATCTCATTAGGCACGTCCCTTTGATGCCTGTATCTCGTGTTTCCCGATACCTCCCCTTTTACACCCTTTCCGATCTCCCCACTGTCTCCGTCTTCCTCTGCACCTGTCTTTGTTCCTATTTCGATCTGTTTTATTACCGATTGGAATGCACTGATGTTGGGAAGATGGGTTTTTACAGTTGGGAACCGCCAAATGTTTCCGCACTTATGATCCGGACCTCATGTGTTCTCAAAGTGACCAAAGCGACCCCTCTGGGGGATAATGGTGGGAACCGGGTTGTAAACTTTTGTGTTCAATGTAATCCTATGGGTAAAAACTGTATAAAAGGAGCGATCTACAGAACCAATTTGAAGCAGTCTCCCCAAGTTGCACGTGTGTTGCTTGTCGTGATTACTGTATTCCCTGCAGTAAATAAACCTTGAATCTTTGACGCCGAAGGAAGTGTCCCGTGTCTCTGTGATTCGTACGCCGGAGCAGGTTACCCACGAAGGTTTCAGGTGTTGTGCCCTGGCACCGCTGGGTCCTACAGAACCCAGTCCTTCAGTGGTTGGGACAAAATCCATGCCGAAAAGCCTTTTGGCACTTTTTGTAACTTAGGGTTCGTTAGGGTTAGCCCTAGCAGCAGGATTGCATGTGTTTCGGGGTGTTCTAGATTTTTGCAACTGAGTTCTGGGGTCTTAGAGCACTCGTGAGAATGTGTAATTTTGGTTGCAAGTCATTTGAAGAAAATCCATGGTGGGAAAGGGGGATTTGGCATAGTTAAAGAAAGCCTTTGCCACTATTCTTAACTTAGGGTTCGTTAGGGTTAGCAGTATTTCTATTGCATGTGTTTGGGTGGGGGGGTTTTCGAGTCTTGGAGCGATGCTGGCTATGGATACTTTTGCTTGGTTGCTTGCAAGTGGTTTGAATGCAATCCACGGTGGGTAAGGGGGTATTTGGGCCTACTTTTACTTTCAAAGTACGTTTTGTCACCAGTTTTCTTCTAGGCCTCGTTTTTTGCGATTTGATTGGGGGTCTTCTACATTTTTGCGACTGGCTTTAGTAAGGGTCTGGGTGGGAGCACTGCTGGGAAGATCTCATTTTGTTCTAAAACACAGTTTACAGTACACCTAGCTTGAGGGGAAAGATCCGCTACATTAATTTGCCCATACTTATTTATCCTTCAAAAGGTGACTCACACAGAGTACGCACTGTCAAAAATATTGTACTGTCTACTAGGAAAATCAAAGTGTGACTTTTTGCACTCCACAGCCTACATACCTTATATTTATTTATCAGTGGTGTTGTAATATTATATCACTTCCTGTTTTTCGTTGAATAATTACAGGCCGGGTTTCAGTCTGTGCAATGGGGAAAAAAGGATAGAGTCAGGCTTCACATTAGCGAGCCGCAATTCAGCATCCGCCAGGCAGGCAGTGGACAGGGTGTCTTCTGGTCACCAACATTGATGGACGAAGCGTCAGCTGCAATGGAGGAGTACCGCTAATAAGAGGAATTTTTTTCTGCATGCAACTTACTTACCAAATTCAACAGGACAACTACAACAACATACAGATACAGTATCCATTGTGTTTTTCCAGGACTGTGACTGCATTTCTTGGATCTCTCTCTGCTTCTAAATTGATCCTTTAACACATCACTTAGTCCACTCCACTATCACAGTTTACAGTACACCTAGCTTGAGGGGAAAGATCCGCTACATTAATTTGCCCATACTTATTTATCCTTCAAAAGGTGACTCACACAGAGTACGCACTGTCAAAAATATTGTACTGTCTACTAGGAAAATCAAAGTGTGACTTTTTGCACTCCACAGCCTACATACCTTATATTTATTTATCAGTGGTGTTGTAATATTATATCACTTCCTGTTTTTCGTTGAATAATTACAGGCCGGGTTTCAGTCTGTGCAATGGGGAAAAAAGGATAGAGTCAGGCTTCACATTAGCGAGCCGCAATTCAGCATCCGCCAGGCAGGCAGTGGACAGGGTGTCTTCTGGTCACCAACATTGATGGACGAAGCGTCAGCTGCAATGGAGGAGTACCGCTAATAAGAGGAATTTTTTTCTGCATGCAACTTACTTACCAAATTCAACAGGACAACTACAACAACATACAGATACAGTATCCATTGCGTTTTTCTAGGACTGTGACTGCATTTCTTGGATATCTCTCTGCTTCTAAATTGATCCTTTAACACATCACTTAGTCCACTCCACTATCACATCTGCACCACACATAGTCATTTGTAAGTGCTCCTACATAATTCGCAAGTCGCAGCACGCCCCAGCCCGTAGAGGACTGGGATGGCCCCAATGATGAAGCATGTCACCAAGGGGCAACCCTGGTAAGTGAGGGGACACCCAGAAAAGGAGCAATTTCTCCTTTTCTATCTACTACACCTTCCAGACCAACCCCATTGAGTGTTGTGAATGGATTTATAGTGACCAGCAAGGCTCTCAGGTATCTGGCAACAGAGACCTTATGTTGAATATAGTTATCAATAATTCCACACACACCCTGTACTGTCGCATTCTTTCTTCCACAGTTGTCGAAAGTACTACTTACTTTTCACTGACATGCATGCAGTAGTGCATGCACTTTCAAAGATTGATGGATAGGTTTGTACCCAAAGATTTGTTTATGTTCAATTGTTTGTCCATGCTGTGCTTTTTTTACAGGGTGTCTTCTGGTGACCAACATCGATGGACGAAGCGTCAGCTGCAATGGAGGAGTGCCGCTAATAAGAGGAATTTTTTTCTGCATGCAACTTACTTACCAAATTCAACAGGACAACTACAACAACATACAGATACAGTATCCATTGTGTTTTTCTATGACTGTGACTGCATTTCTTGGATCTCTCTCTGCTTCTAAATTGATCCTTTAACACATCACTTAGTCCACTCCACTATCACATCTGCACCACACATAGTCATTTGTAAGTGCTCCTACGTAATTCGCAAGTCGCAGCACGCCCCAGCCCGTAGAGGACCGGGATGGCCCCAATGATGAAGCATTTCACCAAGGGGCAACCCTGGTGAGTGAGGGGACACCTAGAAGAAGAGCAATTTCTCCTTTTCTATCTACTACACCTTCCAGACCAACCCCATTGAGTGTTGTGAATGGATTTATAGTGACCAGCAAGGCTCTCAGGTATCTGGCAATAGAGACCTTATCTTGAATATAGTTATCAATATTTCCACACACGCCCTGTACTGTCGCATTCTTTCTTCCACAGTTGTCGAAAGTACTACTTACTTTTCACTGACATGCATGCAGTAGTGCATGCACTTTCAAAGATTGATGGATAGGTTTGTACCCAAAGATTTGTTTATGTTCACAATTGTTTGTCCATGTTGTGCTATTTTTTCTTGTCTCACAAAACCTTTCCCAAAAACCCCCGTACCCATCCATTTTTCAAACCCTAACCATCTTCCCCGGGCTGTGTGGTTTTGATTGATGTGTGACTAAATTACAGCAATAAATCCACACACTTGCTGGGGAGGATAAGGTGATACCAACAGGCTGGTGAAGAAATCCGAGGATATATTCTTACTCTGCTTGACAAAGACCCATGGCTAATGTCAAAGAACTTCAACCGAATTAGTAGTTATACTTTACCATTTGTTAGGCTACAATGTGGCACTGTTCTAGTGTACTGTCACCTGCTATATTCTCTATTGTACCGTTGTATTGCTCAGGAGGACAAACCAGATTTCATTTTCTTTTTTTTCATAGGCATGCAACTGCCACTGTGTCACACCACTAGTACCACCGCTATGAGGAAATTTTATCCGCCCAGGATTGCCAACCTTATTCGCTGTTTCCCGTGGAGCCAGCCCTGGGCCTAGCCCTACTTGCAAACAGAAATTACAGGTAAGATAGGCGTTTGGTTGGAGGTAGTATAATGGAGTATTAGGAGAGACGAGAGATTGACGGTAGTACTACTAAAGTCCTAGGACTATTCAGGAAAACAAACTTACTGTTAAACCCCCACCCACCAGACTCAAAAGCAGTAAAAAACAGGTATGGTCAGATAAAGTTTCAAAAAGTATATTTTTATAGCCCTAACAAAATAATCTTCTGCAAGACCCTCCCTAACCCCAACGATTGTCCTTCAAAAGTCACCAAAAAACCCAACTCCCAATTCCCACCCCCCAAAAGTCTCTAAAAAAGGGGCAAGGGACACTATGGCAGGGTGCTGTTGGCTTTAGCAGCCAGGGCATCATGCTCCTTGCGGAGGGTGGCAAGTTCGAAGCGGAGGCCCTCCACCAAGTTCTTATAGTTCAGGACCTCCTGCTCCAGGTAGGACAGTCTGAGGGATAAGCGGCGCCGGTGTGCCTTGCAAATCCTGTGGGGGGCAGCTGCTGTCTTTGCTGCTCGGCGTTGGCGTTTGGCTTTGGTAGCCCGGCTCCGTACCGCTGGAGCACTGCGCTGGCTGGCAGCCCGCACGGAGGAGGATGCAGCTGTCCCCGTGGACGTTGTTGTTGTACCAGACTGCATCTCCTCCTCCTCCAGGGCCACCAGCCGCCGATATTCAGCGACAGTGGCATCCAGCCTCCGTTGCCGGGCCATTCGAGCCAGCTCCTTCCTCCTTGATGGTGTCTTGGATTTGGAAGGAGCAACTACATGAAGAAAGAAAGACATAGTCTGTAACCAATGCTCCTTAAGATTAACACAAAACGATTGAGCAGAAAGTTGTCACAGTACAAGTAGCAAATTGAAAGCACAGTACATAACTATTGAGGACAGTATCTATGTAACCTCCGACTTCTTCATCCTTGCTCTAACATTAGTGGGAGTTTAAGGAACAAATTCTACAAGCACTATGGACTTCCATTACAGTCGACTATGACAGTACACCAGTCTTATTCTTATTCTTCTCTCTTGTTTAGGAAAATTGGTACGTTATCTTATGCAAGCCGGCATAATGCCAGCGCAGTGAACTTGCACCCGAGAAAAACAGACGCACAGCATGGTGAGTGAGACAGACTTGCGTTACTGTACCGGTCCAGTACATGCAGGTCGTGAAGCTCTTACTTTTCTATTACGGGTGGCACTGAGAATACTCTGTTAAAAGGGCTACTGCTTAATTAATTTAGCTTTCACCCTACAGTGCAAATGAGTATTAGAAAAGGAAAATAAAGAAGCTAAATAATCTGATTATCTATCTCTTCACATGGGATGTATTTGATGACATATGGGATGACTTTAGGTGCTTTGCTTATTATTCAGTGAACAGTGATACCCCCACACATGAATGACGTCCTACTACTAAACTAAAGTTATTAAGAGAGGTAGGGAGTGTCCACCGTAATAACCGGATATATGCTGTGCTTGCAGTTGCAATACAAACTACTGCTACTATTCATGGTAGTATTTGGACAAAATTACAAATTCTTTTCCTTGCCTTTCCTACACTGGAACGGACGTGCGGGTGCGGTGTTACATGCTCTTCAAAGTAACACTTAGTTCATCCAGTGACCGTCTACTCTCTCTAGATACACATATGCTATCTAAGAGTCAGATAGTACCATGAATGATCCAGGCATCCATCCATTCAAAGTATATGCATGCACACATACAGTTTCTGTTTCACCCACCCAGGCTGTTCTCCTTACACCCATCCTTGCTTCATCATTCACCCAGCCATTCACCATACCATATTCTTTCCTTCCCAGCCACCTCGGGGACCAAGCAAACACATATCATTCTTCTTTGCCAGTCATCATTACATTTCTCGTCCTTCCACACTTACTTACACCCTTCTTTCGCTTTTCGTTCCTCCCTTCCATCAAGTTCACCTCAGATCTGATTGGGATTCTTCTCGCCAAAAACTTCACAGCTAAGTCGAAGTACATTTAGAGGAGGCTACTACCTGGTTTATTTATAATACACCCGTGCAGAAAGCACACTCTGCAGTCTTCAATCTCAAATGAGTAAGGAATGTATAGCTTACCTCTGCCCGCCATCACCGTGTCATCCCCCACAGATTTGTCCGGCACTTCCACCGCCTCCTCCCCAGAGTTGTCCTCGTCCAATGCCACCACCACCTCGATGCTGGCCCCGCCTCCAGATGTTCCACCTACAAAGTACATTTAATAATGTTAGAATACACCACTCACTACTATATAATATTTGGTCTAGGAGGAAGAAAGAAATGTGAAAAAAACAGTATTCAATTTAATAATTTGTGACTGTCTACTGTAAAGTAAAAATGTCCCTTTTTCCAGGGAAGGCTGTTGTCTTGCTGCACTTTTTGGCACAACTGATGAATGCTTGCTTTTTATTTTTAACACGCACCACTTTTTCTCCTAACAGACAGAAGCTTGACTTCTAAGAACACGAGCAGGATCAAGTTCAAACCAGGTGAGAGCTCGGCTCGACCACAAGAAATATGTCCAATTAATCGTCAGCACTAAGCACTTTTCCATTTTCAGTTAAACGTTTACTTTTATGACAAACTTGATTTCAATAAATGTGTTTACTTTTAATAAAGCTTTTAAACTCAAATAGACTCTGTGGTTTTTGGTCCTCCAGACTAGAGTGGATGAGCTAAAGGTTTTGGAATTTTTGCAAGCATAAGTCTGTGCCTCTGCCATCGGTGACTTTGGGAGCTAAATGACTCTGCCACACTATCTAGTCAGGAAGGAGATTGGGGGTTCAACTACAAAGTCTGTTATCACTGAGGTATGTGGAAAGTCTAACAGCACCTATTATAATTGATAAGCGAAACAACGCATTATTTAGTGTCCATAGTTCTGCTTGTGCAGATTTGTCCCTGCAACAGTAGTAGAATGGATTGTCCTCCTATCCAAACCAAAAGGAAAGTAGTATCTTATTCTTTCTTGGTGGTCATTCACCTTTTTATTGTTGGCAATTGTCAAAGCATAAACATTTAGAATACTTGAAAAGACATTATGGACAATCCCAGAGGACTGCACTCAGTGCATAGAGCTATTGCTGACTAGAATGGGAGTCCAATGGAAATGCCAAATGTGCAATCTTAGTTAGCTACACAGACAGACTAATAAGAATAATCTAGTAATACCACACAGAGTCATAGTTGAGGCAGGATAAGAATTTAGATCCTGTCTACAAGAAGATCAAAGACGATTTAGAAAAAATCGAATGAGGAACGCTAGGAATAAATAAGTACTCTATATTAAAATTAAAACTTACTGGGGCCAGCAAAGGAGCCCTCGCTTGCCCGGTCCTGGCCTGCATCGTCAACAGCACCTCCTCCTCCTCCTGTGTCCTCCTCTTGCCCCTGGGGGAAGCTGATGTACAACATGAAAGAAAGAAAAACAGAAAACATGGATGATATTTGTCAACCAAATCAAGCATTTCAAAAGAACTAACAAAATATTTTTGCGAAATAGCAAATAGACAACTACTCCACGGGATATATTATTGACCAATCTCATGTGGTCGACTACGTTATTACTTTAGTATTGCTTGATTTGCGGACCGTCGTATTGGAAATTACCTTATGTAACTCACTAAACAAAGTACTAAAAAGGTTTGCCTAGGATTGGCAGGCAGCAGTCAGCAGCACGCAAAGTGACAGCCAAAGTCCATCGTGATTGAAGATCAGCGACAACACTAAAGTTTCCTACTACATTAACCAGTCATTAAAATACTCAAACTATCAATCCACCACCACTATTTCTTCTTATCGTCATGTGTACAAAGGAAGGACTGGACTTGAGTCTGTAGGGGCTGATTTAGAAGCCCCTTGCGGCTCTTTTGCTTCATTGTTGCGTGACTTTTGTGACGCAGCACAAAAGAGGCGCAATGGTGCAGCGTATATTAACAACCTGACGCATATGGGGAGATGCATCACGTTGTAAAGCCCTGCGCCAATAGGGGGCGTTCCGGCGCAAGGGAGGGCGTTCCTGCGCAGGAACGCATCCTAAAAGTGGCTGAGGGAAATCTACAAGATTTCAATCAGTCACTTTGAGGACAATGATGCGTGACTCAAACCCTGCGCCTGCTTGAAGCAGACGTATGGCTTGACGCAGCATTGGGGAGATAGGGCACCCCAGAGCATTGATGGAGCTGCACCATCGTTGCGACGCCACTCCAGCAATGCGCCGCCTTTACGGCACAGATGCGTAACGCTTTGGTGACGTTTTGGGCCCATGGTGCGCCGCATTGTAAATACGGCGCACCATGGGTGATGGTGGCGTGACGCACAATTACAGGCGCATCCCTGCTACTTTGCAGGGATGCGCCGGTAATTAAAAATCTGAACCTTAGTGTGTAGCATTACGCAGTTCTTTAAACTACACTCATACATCATTTCACAGGCCAATGAAATGAACACAAAATCTAAAACAAATAAGCATAGTAGCAACACTACTGAGAAGAAGGAGAGCAGTGTACCTGAAATGCACAGAAGATTCTGAAATATAATTTACCTACAATGTAATGAGCAGCATTATTGCTCTTGGTAAAAAACAAAAATTTGCAATATAATAACACAGCAGGAGAAAACATAGTAGTAAAGAAATATCTACTACTACTCACCAAGCCCGGGGATCTCAAGGCCAAGGAGGTCGAGCAGATCTCGCTCACGGGTCAGGACATCCGTCCAGCGGTGGGTGGCCTGGTTGTAGGTGCGCCAGACCCGAGAGTGGTGGTAAATGGCCTGGCACACCTTCTCCCACCGCTTCCGGCGCTCCCGGACCCCGTACCCGGCACTAATCTTGCCGCCTCCCATGATGGTCCTGGGGAGGCGGCGCTGAACATAAAAAATGAGTTGGCCC
Organism: Lissotriton vulgaris; assembly: GCF_964263255.1. NCBI lineage: Eukaryota > Metazoa > Chordata > Amphibia > Caudata > Salamandridae > Lissotriton > Lissotriton vulgaris. The sequence continues at coordinate 1,183,294,028 of NC_141687.1, forward strand.
ACCTCCTCCGGGGTAAAGATCTCCCTGGGTACGACCTCCTCCCCCCTCAAACGCCCGCACGGGAGCCGGACACGGGATGCGGGACCCTTCCCCTTCTCGGGATGCTTCCCGGCTCCCTTCACCATGGTCTGGGTGGAAAGGAATAAAGAAAATAGAATAGGGAAGAGAAGAAAAGAAAAGAGTTTAAAAAAGTAGTTTAAAATTAACCAAAAGTAGCAGTAAACACAAAAAGATAGGGCTAGAAAAATAGAGGGATAGATAATAAGTAAAATAGATAAAAAAACTTCAAACAAGCAAAGGATGGCAGAGATTTAGAGAGGATACAAAGACCATGCCCAGAACCATAGCAATGAATGAGAAACAAGATGGCCGTGCCCGTTCACGACCGCGCGGGTAAGTTCGCCCGAGATTTTCCTTGCGAACACTCGCGAAACTGTACTGGCGAACCGCACACTTTGCGAGATTACACTTCGCGCCCGGAAACGGAAATACATCAGGCAAACAAGATGGCCGCGCCCTTGAACGACCGCGAGGGTAACTTCGCGCCTTACGCTACGAGCGGCTCGCAAAAACGCACAAAACCTTGCGAACTAACACGCCGCAAAAAAACAAATTGCATATTCGCACAAATTTGCGGCTTCCGAATCCGATCTCGCGAGTGTTCGCGCCCCGCAAATCCCTGCAAAATTGCAGTAAAACGAGTTTTGCAAAACTGAAAGCACTCGGCAGGTGCAAGAGTTCAAACTCATCATTAGTAACAATTCCCTGTAGTGCTTCCTGACTGGGGCCCCTCCAGAATTCAGTTGCTAGTTGCAACAATTGTATGACCCTGCTCTGACCCTAACAGCAGGCTCATAGAATAGCTACAAGTAGGCCACAAAGGTCCTGGAAAAAAAAATGCAGTGCAACAGAAAGCAAATTACAGATAAGGAAGCAGGTGCCAGACTGGAATTTTAAAACAGTGACACATTAATAAACTAACCCCAAATTAATTCATGTCAGTTGAAGCAGGGCTGGTGTGCTTGCTTTTCCCCCCCATAATCTACAGTGATGATGAACCAGAGGGTGGCATTGATGTAACAGAGGGTGGCAGTGGTGAAACAGAGGGTGCTGGGAACCTGTGATGATGAACCAGACGTAGAAACAGCATAATCGCGACCGTTGCGAGCCGAAATGTAAGTTCGCAATTGCGAACTGGTACGAAACCCTCGCGAACTGGCAGAAATCCTTGCGAACACACAAAAAAAATCCGCAAATTCGTGAAAATTCGCGGATTTGGCGGATTGCGAGTTCGCAAATCCGCAAAATTCGCAAACGCGCGATTCGCAAAATTCACCCATACTTACTACCAAGCCAATTCATCACCAGAAAGGAGACAAGCTACCGGGGAACGGTTTCTGGCATTTCAGCCGTCGTCGGCCCGGCTTGCTTGAATCCTGATGGTGTAGTGAGCAAGGGACTCATGTCTGAGTATACCCTGCCACACCTATAGTGGCCAAAAATGATTCAGAAAAGGGGGTGGTGATGAACAGAGTGTCTGAATTAAGCAGACCACTCTTACCCAGTCCAAAGATCAGGGCTTGATCCATCACCGTTATTTAGCTCACTGCACCATCCCAGCTCAGAACCTGGCTATATGCAAATCAGTCTGTCCCTGGCCCAGTGCATCATGGGAACAGGGCAGACTAAACTACCAAGCCAATTCTTCACCAGAAAGGAGACAAGCTACCAGGTACCGGTTTCTGGCATTTCAGCCGTCGTCGGCCCGGCTTGCTTGAATCCTGATGGTGCAGTGAGCAAGGGACTCATGTCTGAGTATACCCTGCCACACCTATAGTGGCCAAAAACGATTCAGAAAAGGGGGTGGTGATGAACAGAGTGTCTGAATTAAGCAGACCACTCTTACCCAGTCCAAAGATCAGGGCTTGATCCATCACCGTTATTTAGCTCACTGCACCATCCCAGCTCAGAACCTGGCTATATGCAAATCAGTCTGTCCCTGGCCCAGTCCATCATGGGAACAGGGCAGACTAAACTACCAAGCCAATTCTTCACCAGAAAGGAGACAAGCTACCGGGGACCGGTTTCTGGCATTTCAGCCGTCGTCGGCCCGGCTTGCTTGAATCCTGATGGTGTAGTGAGCAAGGGACTCATGTCTGAGTATACCCTGCCACACCTATAGTGGCCAAAAACGATTCAGAAAAGGGGGTGGTGATGAACAGAGTGTCTGAATTAAGCAGACCACTCTTACCCAGTCCAAAGATCAGGGCTTGATCCATCACCGTTATTTAGCTCACTGCACCATCCCACCTCAGAACCTGGCTATATGCAAATCAGTCTGTCCCTGGCCCAGTGCATCCTGGGAACAGGGCAGACTAAACTATCAAGCCAATTCTTCACCAGAAAGGAGACAAGCTACCAGGGACCGCTTTCTGGCATTTCAGCCGTCGTCGGCCCGGCTTGCTTGAATCCTGATGGTGCAGTGAGCAAGGGGCTAATGTCTGAGTATACCCTGCCACACCTATAGTGGCCAAAAACGATTCAGAAAAGGGGGTGGTGATGAACAGAGTGTCTGAATTAAGCAGACCACTCTTACCCAGTCCAAAGATCAGGGCTTGATCCATCACCGTTATTTAGCTCACTGCACCATCCCAGCTCAGAACCTGGCTATATGCAAATCAGTCTGTCCCTGGCACAGTGCATCATGGGAACAGGGCAGACTAAACTACCAAGCCAATTCTTCACCAGAAAGGAGCCAAGCTACCGGGGACCGGTTTTTGGCATTTCAGCCGTCGTCGGCCCGGCTTGCTTGAATCCTGATGGTGCAGTGAGCAAGGGAATCATGTCTGAGTATACCCTGCCACACCTATAGTGGCCAAAAACGATTCAGAAAAGGGGGTGGTGATGAACAGAGTGTCTGAATTAAGCAGACTACTCTTACCCAGTCCAAAGATCAGGGCTTGATCCATCACCGTTATTTAGCTCACTGCACCATCCCAGCTCAGAACCTGGCTATATGCAAATCAGTCTGTCCCTGGCCCAGTGCATCATGGGAACAGGGCAGACTAAACTACCAAGCCAATTCTTCACCAGAAAGGAGACAAGCTACCGGGGACCGGTTTCTGGCATTTCAGCGGTCGTTGGCCCGGCTTGCTTGAATCCTGATGGTGCAGTGAGCAAGGGACTCATGTCTGAGTATACCCTGCCACACCTATAGTGGCCAAAAACGATTCAGAAAAGGGGGTGGTGATGAACAGAGTGTCTGAATTAAGCAGACCACTCTTACCCAGTCCAAAGATCAGGGCTTGATCCATCACCGTTATTGAGCTCACTGCACCATCCCAGCTCAGAACCTGGCTATATGCAAATCAGTCTGTCCCTGGCCCAGTGCATCATGGGAACAGGGCAGACTAAACTACCAAGCCAATTCTTCACCAGAAAGGAGACACGCTACCGGGGACCGGTTTCTGGCATTTCAGCCGTCGTCGGCCCGGCATGCTTGAATGCTGATGGTGCAGTGAGCAAGGGACTCATGTCTGAGTATACCCTGCCACACCTATAACGGTGATGGATCAAGCCCTGATCTGTTGACTGGGTATGAGTGTTCTGTTTTATTCAGATACTCTGTCCATCACCACCCCCTTTTCCGACAGCGACCATTGGGGCGCAATCCTTTTCCACGCAGTTCATAGTGGAACGGGCACATAGGTCTCTTGGGCCACGTCCAATACCTGGTAATCTTCAACGTCCCATCATCGCAAGATTGCTGAATTATCGAGATCGGGACGTAGCCCTACGAGCAGCGAGACAGCAGCAGTTCTTGTCCTATGACGGTAACACATTCTCCATATACCCGGATTTTACACCCATTGTACAGGAGGAGAGGAGCAAGTTCATCGACGTCAAAAATAAACTGCAAGCGGCACAAATAGATTATGTGCTGTTGTATCCGGCGCGCCTTTGGGTTACACATCAGGGAAGCAGAGATTTTTCACTAATCCTCAGCAGGTGGAGGATTTCCTTCAGACAGTGAAGCGCACAAATCGGAATGGTAGCGACCCAGGGGCCTCCCAACAATCCTGCTCTACAGGAGCTGAGGAAGATTTGCAACAAAGCTGTGGTGGCAGCACCAATCTGGTATACAGTGTGGCCTCCAGTAGACTGCTGTGTAATAATGACCTCAGCTGCAGGAACTATGTGAGACATTATATGCCGACCATTTGACCTAGTAGCAACGAGTTCCAGGCCCCACTCCCCTCCCCCCAAGAGCCCGGGTATCACAGCAGCAGAGGGCTTGGGGGGTGAGGAGGGTCTGTATTGCCGACTAGAAATGCCCCCCAATGGGTATTTCCCAGTGGTTGTCCACAGCACACTAGTTGCAAGGGCTTTGGAAAAGCTTTTGACTCTGTTGGGGTTGTGGGATGGGAGGGTCAAAAGTTCTGGCAAGATTGCGTTGCTTCAGTGAGTGGGGGGTGGGGTGGGTGTGGATTGGGTTGTTAGTTCTGTAAGGATCTTAGACTTCGGGAACTGCCCACATGGGTGCAGGTGGGAGTTGGAAGGAATCATTGTGCAGCATCAAAAGAACATTGCACAGAGTGTTTATGTTACTGTTCCAGACTTGGGTCGTATTGTATGGGAAACATTCAGTGTTGGACCTTTTGGTTACCAGATCACATAGGGTAGCCTGGCCTAGGGTAAGACAGTCAGTTCCTAGAAGCACAAGTGTAAAGGTTGCGCACCACCCTGTAGTAACTTATTGCACTTCCACACAAAAACGATACTACACCAATGTTTTGGAAAAATATGGATTGATTTGTAAAAATAGATTTGTTTCACTATATCTCTTTTACACCAGTATTTCTCCTTATATTCCTTTTCACTTTGAGTATTGGATAACACTTTACAAATTCATATCATACTTCTTTTGTCAGTTTCATAAAAGTTCAGCACTACTTCACCCACCAGTTTTCTAACAATGCTACACAGTCAAGGAAGTATGGGAGTGGTTAAAGGAAATCAGTCTACACAGTTCCCTCAGTAAAGCATTGGCATTCTAAAGGTGATAACAGGAACTTTCACAGTTGATTCCTTTGGATATGAACTCTCACCCAGCTCAATGATAACTGAAAACAGACAAGCTAAATCTAATTTTTACCAGTGGCTAGCTCATGTTATGTCTGCCTCAGCTTTCAAGTGAACGCAGTAATTCTCACTCAGGTAACTTGCACGTAGGTGACCCCTTTTTCTACTCTGCACACTTATTCTGCATAATTGTACTCCTTCCTCCACCTGATCGGCAGGAGACTTCCACCGTTAATCCCTGAAGTAGATAGCGCCTCAGGAGTCACCTCCCCAGCAGGGAAAATTCGACACCGGCAGTTTGAGGCTCGTGATATCTGGAAGGGGAGTTACTCAGAAACTCCCCACCTCCCCTTCCAGACTGGAGAACAAACCCCTCTGCCGAAGTTGGTTATAGCGATGCCAGATCAGGGATCTCAGTCAGACCTCCCTCCCCTTCTGGCTCAAACCCTGCTTACTTGGCAATGCTGTCGAGGTCCGTGGGGGGGGGGGTCTGTGACCGGGGCCGGTTGGGGAATTCAGTCTCCAACCTTTGTTGCCTTCACTAGGACCTGCGCCGTGCAGAGACACTGCCGCGCCTCCGGTAGTGTCTCCCCTCGTCCTGCTCTCTCGCGAGGGCGTTTCTCAGGGAAGCTGCGCTTCCGGTCCTGCGCGGGAGAGGGACGTCGTCACTCACCACCGGCAGATTACCACAGGCCGCGCCCTCAACCAAGACACTTCCCTCGGTCACGCCGACTCCGAGCCTGCGCAAAGGGCGAACACTGCTCTCTTCTTTCCGCGCAGCAGCGGAACCGATGTCACCACCACTCGGGGACCTCCTCGAATCCCCTCTCCTCCACGCTGGTAGTTGGCGAGCCGGCAGCTGGGTTGTGCCCTCAGCAACGATGAGGTAGGCACCTACAGCCCCGCCGCTCTTGAAACACCACTGGGGGAGTGGAGAGGAAGGTGGAAATCGGAGCGCCTTGCAGCTCTTATCTTTTGAGAGTCCCGGGGCAGCTTTCAGGCATTGAGGACCTAGTCAGGGTCAGATCCACAAGCAGGGAAGTATCAACAGTAGGGGATAGCAGCCCCAAAGGACCATCAATCCGCCCTCAGCGCACTGTCCTCCTTGACCTGTGGTCTCAACTCCTAGCTGGCCTCTCAGCAACTCACTCTAAAATGTCCGCCCTGGTTCAGGCCTTTTATAGGCTGACCCTAAGAGGTCCAGAAGGGACCAGAAGGTTCTAGAGGGTCCCTGTTCTTCCCTATGGGTCAAGCTTCAGGTGTGGCAGTTATGGCAGTAGAAAACCACCATTTTGTGTAACCCTCACTTTCTAGTCAGGAAAGGCACCTGGGCCTGAGGTAAAAAACTATGAGGGCAAAAGAGCATCTATCCCCCAGGACAACACCATAAAAATCTAGTGGACACAAAAAGATAAAAAGGGTATGAGGGGCAAAAAGGGGACAAAATAAATAATTAATAGGAGGGGCTACGCAAAAGGCCAGACAGGTCTAACAAGCGTCCCCCCCAGCTGAAAGTGGGGAGAGCTACCCAACCCCTTGGGAGTCCTCATCACTAAGGCGGAAATACCTAGAGAGACCGTCTGCATTGGCGTGGTCCACTCCAGGCCGATGTTCCACCCGGAGGTCCATTCCCTGTAGGGAGATGGACCAGCTCAACAACTTGGGATTTTCCCCCTTCATCTGCATCAGCCAACGAAGGGGTCGGTGGTCATCTGAACCAGGAAGTGCGAGCCAAACAGGTATGGCCGCAACTTCTTCAGAGCCCACACCACCGCAAAAGCTTCCCTCTCAATTGCACTCCACTTCTGTTCCCGGGGAAGCAGTCTCCTGGATAGGAAAACTACAGGCTGATCCAGACCCTCTTCATTGAGTTGCGATAACACTGCCCCAATGCCATGTTCTGATGCATCCGTCTGGACAATGAACTCCTTGGAGAAGTCTGGGGCCCTCAGGACCGGTGCTGCACACATTGCCTGCTTCAATTTTTCAAAGGCTTGCTGACAAGCCTCTGTCCAAACTACCCGTCGAGGTTGTTTCTTTGAGGTAAGCTCTGTGAGGGGCGCTACAATAGTGCCATACCCCTTCACAAAGCGACAGTAGTAACCTGTGAGGCCCAGGAAAGCTCGGACCTCAGTCTGGGTCTTGGGGGGTTCCCAGGCCATGATTGCCTCTATCTTTGCCTGGAGGGGCTGCACTGTTCCACTACCCACCAAGTGACCTAAGTACACAACTGACCCCTGCCCAATCTGACATTTGCTTGCCTTGATTGTCAAGCCAGCTTGTTTCAGGGCCTGGAGAACTGCTTGCAAGTGATGCAAATGGTCCTCCCAACTGCTGCTGAAGACGGCAATGTCATCCAGGTAAGCAGCGGAGAAACTCTCCATTCCGGAGAGGACCTGGTTCACCAGTCGCTGAAAAGTGGCAGGGGCGTTCTTGAGCCCAAAGGGCATCACGCAGAACTGGAAGTGTCCCTCAGGTGTGGAGAAAGCTGACCTTTCTTTTGCTCCATCTGTAAGGGAGATCTGCCAGTACCCTGAAGTGAGGTCAAAGGTACTCAAGTATTGGGTAGCTCCCAGCCGGTCAATCAATTCATCCGCCCTAGGGATCGGATGAACATCAGTTTTGGTAACTGAGTTCAGTCCCCGGTAATCCACACAGAACCTCAGTTCTGGAGTGGTGCCTGGTGGAGCTGCTTTTGGCACTAGAACCACCGGACTGGACCAGGGGCTACTGGAAGGTTCATTGACTCCTAGCTCCAGCATCTTGGTAACTTCACCGTGGATGCTGGCCTTCACCTTGTCGGACAGCCGGTAGGTCTTTGACTTCACTGGTGGGCTGTCTCCTGTGTCCACATCATGGGTACACAGGTGGGTCCTTCCCGGGACAAGGGAGAACAACGTAGAGTACTGCTCCAATATCTGGCGGCAGTCCTCTCGCTGTTCAGGAGTTAGGGATGGGGAGAGAATCACTCCCTCCACCGACCCATCCTTTTCCTGAGACGAAAACAAGTCTGGGAGAGGTTCGCTTTCCGCTTCCTCTCCTCCATCAGTCACCATCATCAAGATGACCTCGGGCCTCTCATGGTGGGGTTTGAGGCGGTTAGCATGTAGCACCCGTAGGGGCTGTCGAGGGGTCTTAAGGTCCACCAGGTATGTGGCCTTACCCTTCTTTTCTAACACCTCAAAGGGGCCTGTCCAGTGATCCTGGAGGGCACTTAGCTCTCCAGGCTCCATAACCCACACTTTCTGGCCAGGCTCCAACTCTACCGGGTGAGCGTTGTGGTCATACCACTCCTTCATTACTGCTTGGCTGGCCTCCCAGTTGTCAGAAGCCTGCTTCCACAACTTCGCCATTTGGCTCCTGAAGGCCAGCATGTAGCTCACCACATCCTGGGGAGGCTTCCTGGGAGACTTTTCCCATCCATCCTTCACCAGGCTGAGAGGTCCTCGTACAGGGTGCCCATACAGAAGCTCAAAGGGGCTAAAGCCCACTCCATTCTGTGGCACTTCCCTGTAGGAAAATAGCAAACAGGGTAGGAGGACGTCCCATTTCCTCTGCAGGCTTTCAGGCAGACTTCTGATCATGCCCTTCAAGGTCTTATTGAACCTTTCTATCAGTCCATTTGACTGGGGATGATAGTGAGTGGTGAACCGGTAGGTCACTCCACACTCCTTCCACATTGCCCGCATGTATGCTGACATGAAGTTGGTCCCCATGTCGGACACAACTTCTTTGGGCAAGCCCACTCGGGTGAAGATCCCCATCAGGGCCCTAGCCACTACTGGTGCAGTGACAGTCCTCAGAGGAATTGCCTCTGGGTACCGTGTGGCGTGATCCACCAGAACCAGGATAAACCTGTGACCAGCCGTTGTTGGTGGATCCAATGGCCCCACAATGTCGATGCCCACCCTTTCAAAGGGGGTGCTAACGACAGGTAGTGGTTCCAGGGGAGCTTTCAGCTTCACCCCTGTCTTCCCACTGGCTTGACAGGATACACATGTCCGACAGTAAGTATCAGACGCCACTTTCATCTGAGGCCAGTAAAAGTGGGAGACAAGTTGAGCAAAGGTCTTGTCCTGACCTAAGTGTCCTGCCAAGGATATTTCATGAGCCAATTCTAACAGAAAGGCTCGGTACCGTTGCGGGACTACCAAGGCCCTTGATGAACCAGGTAAGGGTACCTTGGGTTCACTGTAGAGGAGTCTGTCCTGCCAGTAAATGTGGTAGTGACCCGCAACGTTCCCTGCTGCCTTGGCTTCGGCCTGTCGCCTCAGTCCCTCAAGGGTAGGGCACTCCTTCTGGCCCTTACAAAACTCCTCCCTGGTAGGCCCTCCCTCCACATGCCACTCAGCAGGGATGGGTAGGTCCTCCAGAGAGACTACTTCCCCCTCCACGGACTCCTGGTCCACCACCGCAGGTGGCCGATCTGTCACATGGGGTGTGGAAGCCGAAGCAGGCTTCTCCTGTCTTCAGGTCTGTCCCTTTTTGGCAGCGGGCTGGGCCATTGTTCCAGGCTCCAACCCGGGCGAACTCCCTCTCCGGGCAGTCGCAGACCTTGTGCTTACACAGGCCCAGTCAGGTGTACCCAGCATCTCTGAATGCGTCCGGTATTCCACCTCTCTCCACGCATTGTGCTCCATGTCATTCCCCAGCAGACAATCAACTGGCACGGCAGGGCTTACGGCAACTCGAAGTGAACCTGCAACCCCTTCCCACTCAAAGGGAACCTCGTCCACAGGGTAGTGGCCCATTCTGCCGACAGCCATCGCGGCGGGGTGGAGTACATTGGGAATCACCTGCTCTGGAGACACCAGTTGACTCCTCACCATAGTCATACTGGCTCCTGTATCTCTCAGACCCTCCCCTCTTTGGCCATTGATGGTGATCCATTGCCCATACTTGGTAGTATTTGGGGGCACCTGGATCTTAGGAACCATCTCCCGATCTCCCAGGGACACTAAGGTGATACCCGCCCACTCACCCCCCTTATATAAGGGCAACTCCTCCCCGAGCGCTACACTAGCTACTCCCGGGGCTTTTCCTCCGGTGGGAGGGGGTGGTCTCTTTGGGCATTTGACATCTCCTTTATAATGTCCAACACCACCACACTCGAAGCAGTGGACAACCCTTGGCTGCTGGCTCTGGCCAGGATGAGGATTTCTGGGCGGGTTAGCCTTAGGGGTGAAACCTGTTCCCTTTCCCTGGAAACTGTTTTGGGGACCTTTAGAGAACTCCCGCTTTTTATCTCCCCCCTCCTTCTTCTGAGGGGCGCCCTGTCCGGCCCTTTTGCCCAGATGTCCGCCTCCTCTGCAAGCTTCCAGGGATTGGTCAGCTTGCTGTCCAACAGGTGTTGGCGCAGCTCGGGAAAACATTCTTCGAGTAAATGCTCTTTAAGAAAAAGGTCATATAACGCCTCATAGTCCCTCACCTCGCTGCCCTGAACCCAGCCCTCCAATGCCTTCCTCGCATAGTCCAGGAAATCCACCCAGTTCTGGGTGCTTAACTTGTGGCTCCCCCCTGAACTTTTGGCAATACTTTTCCGGGGTTAGCCCAAACTTTTTGATTAATGCTAACTTCATGGTGGGGTAGTGGGTCTGCTCCTCCTGTTCTAGGGCTAACAAGGTGACCCGACCAGTGGGGGGGCATATACTTATATAACCCACCCCCCCAGTGTTTCTCCTGGATCCCATGAGCTCTTAAGGAGACCTCATAGGCAGCCAGCCACTTGGCAATATCATCCCCCTGACTATAGCTGGCAACTATGTCTTTGGGTAGGCAGGGTCTGGACTCCCTGGTTGGGTGTCTGGTTTCACTGCCACCATTTGGAGTAGGGGAGGGTCCTAATTGCAGAGCCTGGAGTTCTAGCTCTTTTAGTTTAAATTTATGAGCCATCCTCCGTTCTTCCCTCTCCTGTTCTAACCTGGCTAACTCCCACTTCAGTTGCCTTTTCTCCCTCCTGTCTGTGAGTTCCGCTTCGGTCAAGCTTCCTCCGAAGACACTACTGCCCCTCTTTGAGTAGGTCATTGGTCCTGGAAGTAGGTTTCCCATCTCAGGATGGAACATTCCCTCTACCCCTATGACTGTGTCCCGGTCCGTCCCCTCTTCCTCCTCCTTCCCTTCTCCATGTGCTTCCACCCAAGCCCTCAAACTGGTCTGGAGTTCCCCCTTCTTGGCACCACGCTTAAAGAACACTCCCATCTGTTGACAAAAGTCCTTAAACTGGGCTACAGAATAAGTGTCCAGTTCTTCCAGAGCAAATTCCATTTTGCTACAGAGCAATGAAGGTACAAGCACACAAAAATAATAGATTTACAAGGGCACTCTGAAGCTACCTCCACCCACCACCAGGAATGAATTTAGAAAAAGCTAAAGTAGAAATTAGGAAGTCCGCCAGGAGAAAACTCCTGGTGTAGGTCAGTGGATTACACTTAGTTACTGCAGAGTAGTCGCAACCACAGTTTCAATCCCACCGCTAGACACCAATATGTTGGACCTTTGGTTACCAGATCACATAGGGTAGCCTGGCCTAGGGTAAGACAGTCAGTTCCTATAAGCACAAGTGTAAAGGTTGGGCACCACCCTGTAGTAACTTAATGCACTTCCACACAAAAACGACACTACACCAATGTTTTGGAAAAATATGGATTGATTTATAAAAATAGATTTGTTTCACTATATCTCTTTTACACCAGTATTTCTCCTTATATTCCTTTTCACTTTGAGTATTGGATAACACTTTACAAATTCATATCATACTTCTTTTGTCAGTTTCATAAAAGTTCAGTTCTACTTCACCCACCAGTTTTCTAACAATGCTACACAGTCAAGGAAGTATGGGAGTGGTTAAAGGAAATCAGTCTACACAGTTCCCTCAGTAAAGCATTGGCATTCTAAAGGTGATAACAGGAACTTTCACAGTTGATTCCTTTGGATATGAACTCTCACCCAGCTCAATGATAACTGAAGACAGACAAGCTAAATCTAATTTTTACCAGTGGCTAGCTCATGTTATGTCTGCCTCAGCTTTCAAGTTAACACAGTAATTCTCACTCAGGTAACTTGCACGTAGGTGACCCCTTTTTCTACTCTGCACACTTATTCTGCATAATTGTACTCCTTCCTCCACCTGATCGGCAGGAGACTTCTACCGTTAATCCCTGAAGTAGATGGCGCCTCAGGAGTCACCTCCCCAGCAGGGAAAATTCGACACCGGCAGTTCGAGGCTCGTGATATCTGGAAGGGGCGTTACTCAGAAACTCCCCACCTCCCCTTCCAGACTGGAGAACAAACCCCTCTGCCGAAGTTGGTTATAGCGATGCCAGGGCAGGGATCTCAGTCAGACCTCCCTCCCCTTCTGGCTCAAACCCCGCTTCCTTGGCACTGCTGTCGAGGTCCGTTGGGGGGGAGGGGGTCTGTCACCGGGGCCGGTTGGGGAATTCAGTCTCCAACCTTCGTTGCCTTCACTGGGACCTGCGCCGTGCAGAGACACTGCCGCGCCTCCGGTAGTGTCTCCCCTCGTCCTGCTCTCTCGCGAGGGCCTTTCTCAGGGAAGCTGCGCTTCCGGTCCTGCGCGGGAGAGGGACGTCGTCACTCACCACCTGCAGATTACCACAGGCCGCGCCCTCAACCAAGACACTTCCCTCGGTCGCGCCGACTCCGAGCCTGCGCAAAGGGCGAACACTGCTCTCTTTTTTACGCGCAGCAGCGGAACCGATGTCACCACCACTCGGGGACCTCCTCGAATCCCCTCTCCTCCACACTGGTAGTTGGAGAGCCGGCAGCTGGGTTGTGCCCTCAGCAACGATGAGGTAGGCACCTGCAGCCCCGCCGCTCTTGAAACACCACTGGGAGGGGGTGGAGAGGAAGGTGGAAATCAGAGCGCCTTGCAGCTCTTATCTTTTGAGAGTCCCGGGGCAGCCTTCAGGCATTGAGGACCTAGTCAGGGTCAGATCCACAAGCGGGGAAGTATCAACAGTAGGGGATAGCAGCTCCAAAGGACCATCAATCCGCCCTCAGCGCACTGTCCTCCTTGACCTGTGGTCTCAACTCCAAGCTGGCCTCTCAGCAACTCACTCTAAAATGACCGCCCTGGTTCAGGCCTTATATAAGCTGACCCTAAGAGGTCCAGAAGGGACCAGAAGTTCTAGAGGGTCCCTGTTCTTCCCTATGGGTCAAGCTTCAGGTGTGGCAGTTATGGCAGTTGAAAACCACCATTTTGTGTAACCCTCACTTTCTAGTCAGGAAAGGCACCTGGGCCTGTGGTAAAAAACTATGAAGGCAAAAGAGCATCTATCCCCCAGGACAACACCATAAAAATCTAGTGGACACAAAAAGATAAAAAGGTTATGAGGGGCAAAAAGGGAACAAAATAAATAATTAATATGAGGGGCTACGCAAAAGGCCAGACAGGTCTAACATTCAGTATACCATTAGAATTAGCAGACCATGGCTAAGGTAGACTTAGTTGCCCTAAATGTTATTACGTGGAATGTTAGAGGCCTGGGCGACCCTAGAAAGAGAAGACATATACTATCATACTTGGATAGGCATAATGTGCCCATAGCCATGTTGCAGGAGGCTAACTTCGCACACCAAAAGCCAAATGCCTTCTCCAGTAAGTGGGCGGACCATAGAATAGTTTCCTCTTATTCCACATACGCACGGGGTACTGCGATTTTAATAAGAAAGCAGGTGCCATTTCACTTGGTGGGAGCGTCATGGGACTTGGATGGCAGATACTGTCTCGCATGGGGACAGCTGGGTTCAAAATCAGTTACACTGTCCTGCTGCTATGGGTCGAATACGGACTACCCAGGGTTTTTTACCTCACTATGGGCCAAAATATTCAAAGTAGACTCTACTCACGTCATGTGGGGTGGAGACTTCAATGTTACATATAATCCATGGCTGGACAAGTCACATACTGCACCACACCACTACACTAGGGCGCAGGTAGTGGTGCAGGGCACCATTTCTGCCTATCAGTTGATAGATGCTTGGAGATATGCCCACCCACATGCGCAGGAGGGTACGCATTTTACAGCACAGGCACAGTCATGGGCAAGATTAGATTACTATTTGGTGTCTCGAGGGGTGGCTCAGGCGACAGCAAAAGTACAACATCTAGCTAGAACCTACTCGGATCACGCCCCAGTGTTTCTTACACTGTCTTCCTCTGACTTTAACACACTGCGGAGCCCTTGACAACTTCATGCCCCTGTACTACTTGACGCAGTACTTCAGGAGGAGCTGCGGGAGGAGATACAGGATTTTTTTGTGCATAATAAAGACTCTGTGAATAGTGTTGAAATTTTATGGGAGGCATTTAAGGTCACGATTCGTGGTGATAAAGATCTGCATTTCGAAAGGAGCCAGAGTTCTTAAGGATATACAAAATACCCTGCGGAAATTAGAGACGGACCTTAAAGCGCTGGAAGCGGAGCGTGCGGTGATCCCAACTGGCTCCACACAGGCTGTATTTAGAGATAAGCTTACAGAGTATATGGATGAAGCACAGAGGGAAGGGCGTTTTCGGGGTAAATACTGGGTAGCCAGAAATTACGATGAAGGAGATAGGCCTAGAAAGGTACTGGCGCAAAAGGTGAAGCAACCCTGCTACTCTAATTATGTAGTAGAAGTTGAGGACCTAGAGGGCGAAACTTGCAGAGACACGGCCAACATACTTAGTGCCTTATTGAGCCATTACAAAAAACTCTATACTACGAACAGACTGACTGAACTAGATCTAGACGGCTTTCTGGATGACGTGGCATTGGGCTGGCTTAGTGCCGTGCAGAGAGCCTTTCTATGTGCGCCATTTGTATTAGACGAAGTAAGGGACGCAATAATGAGTATGCAATCTGGGAAAGCCACAGGAACAGATGGAATTCCCGTCGAATTTTACAAAACATACATAGACTTGATGGCCCCTATCCTTAGGGAAGTGTATGAGGAATCATTGGAAGTTGGTCACCAGCCTACTACTATGAGGGAGGCTCTTATAATATCACCATTGAAGCCGGGGAAATCGCCTGAACATTGCGACTCGTATAGGCCGCTCTCCCTCCTTAACTGTGACGCCAAGATACTGGCAATTTTGATTACGACCAGGCTGAGCTTACTGATGGAGAACCTGATTCTCCCTTACCAATCAGGCTTTGTGCCCGGGAAGGCTACATCACACAACCTGAGGACGCTCTTTGCCTTTTTGAATAACATCTCGCCAGACCTCCCTTTGGCTGCAATATTTTTAGACGCCACCAAACATTAGATTCCATAGAGTGGGATTATATTTTTGGGGTGATGCTACTTATGGACTTCCCACCTCTATTCCTCTCGTGGATAAGATTACTGTATTGCATGCCAGTAGCCAAAGTCCTTGTGAATGGACACACATCACAAGCATATAGCATTACAAGGGGGACCCGGCAGGGGTGCCCTCTCTCCCCATTACTTTTGTGCTATTGCAGTGGAGCCGCTTGCCGCAAAATTGCGACAACACCACAATGACAAGGCTTTACAATGTAACCAGCGCCAAATACTTATATCCCTCTATGCAGACAATATAACTATTTACATTCGAGAGCCACAGCATAATCTGAACCCGATCCTTAGAGAATTCATAGTGTTTGGACATCTATCGGGGATCCAAATTAATTGGGGAAATCGAGCCTTTTCCCTCTGACGACAGCTACGGTACGTTTTCAGCTGGACTATCCCTTGGAAAGGTGTGAGGAAGAATTAAAGTACCTGGGAATACGAATTACCAGAAATAGGGAGGAACTTATGAGGTTGAATTATGGGACGGCCATATCTTGGATAGCGAACTGCGTCACACGCTTGATAGCGTTGCCCCTCTCCATCGCAGGACGCGCATCCCTGATAAAAATGGTGGTACTCCCCCAGCTGTTATACTTTTTTTTAAACATTCCATTTTACCCAGGAGCCCACTTTTTTAAGACACTGAAGTCTGAGTTGATACGCCTTGTTTGGGGAGGCAAGCAACCTAGATTGTGAGGGAATGTAATGACGCGACCTTACTCACAAGGGGGGTTTGGCATACCAGATTTTGAACTTTACTTCATGAGTGCTCAAGCCCACTACGCTTGGTTTTGGGTGAAGCAACTACGAAATATGCCTCAAGTTGTGGCGGAGCACTGGCTCACACACCCCACTTCATTAGAGGGTGCCTTATATGTACCGATCGGGAACAGAAATAGGGAGAACACAGCCCTCACATGCACAATAGCGGCATGGCAGCGTATACGGCGCATGCTGGATGTCCCCATGTTATACTCACCACTGTTACCTCTCACTTACCATCCTGACATGCCGTTGCTACAGGAAGCCGTGTTTCACAATTTTCAGCAGGGAACTCGTACTCACACCTGGGGGGATTTGTATGATAATGGCCGATTCGGCACTGTTGAACATATTTTTAGAATGTTCAGACAACACCACTCCATTTTTTTTATATATTAGGCTTAGACAGGGAGTTCGCTCACTTACTCCTGATTTTTTCCGGTGGAGCGTTGGCTCAATTACAGCTAATATTGGGAATTGCCACAGCTAACAACTGGTCTCCCTGATATATAAAACAATACACACACACAGAGGGAAATGCCAGCCCCATTGTCACGCACGAGATGGGGTGAGGAACTTGGGTTTGAACTAACTGATGAGCACTGGGAGTTTTGTTGTCTGCAGACTAAGCGTGTGTCGGCCAGCAGCAGGCTCCGCATATTACACTATACATTTCTACACAGGTTGTATTATACTCCGGCCAAGATGTGCAAATATAAGCTGAGAGAATCTGATAGATGTCTTCCTGAGGGTGCTGATCTTCTACACCTCTCTTTCAAATTCAGGGTGAACCGGTAAGCCACAGGCATCTGGGTAAATAAAGTACTACTTAAAAGCAAAATGGTGCCTGGGACACTATTAACAGAATCTATGGTAAATGGTGAGATAGTTCAATTATCTACCCCTACGACAAATAAATTGTCTGGAAACACTATTTTTGTATTTAGTATAAATAAAATTTCCCATCTCCACTGAGAGAGCACACAATATTTGTTTTCTTATTGATTTTTCATTTTAATTGAAAAGGAATTAGAATTAAATTTGGGGCTTGTATAGTTTGTAGGCCCACTTCAAATAAACGAACACACACGTATATATATTTGCACATACATTTTTTCATAAACATATATAAAACACATATATATATGCACACATAAATCAGAAGGATGTATTCAAACTACTGTAGCCCAATTTTTCTTTCAACAAAGGATGCTCGCTATATGTACAGACTCCGCATTCCTCTCAAAGTAAGCTCCACCAGACCTAACACAAGAAGTATAAATAGTCCATATCTCTTTAGGCTATCTTCAATGCTTTTTACTCCTTGTGAATAATATTTTCCATAAATTCAAATAATTTGGCTGGGATGTTCTTCAAACAAAATGTCGACGCGTTTCAGCCATTGTAATTCTGGCCTCATCAGGACTAGGGCTAGTAAATACTTCGGTCTTCAGAGATAAATATATCCTCTCTTAACATATCTTCTTTAAACAATCCAGTCTGGACAACACTGAATTCAATCGATTCAGATACTGTTTTAGTAGGCGGTGTTGGACTCCTATAAATTCACTATTTGCCGGCCTTCCAAATTTAAAGTCAAAGGGTATATTGTCCACTCTTATTCGTGACCCTTTAATTCTATCCCCGGAGTTCCAAGTTTGCCGCCTTTTCTAAAAGCTCGGAGCAATGCCAAATGTTAGATCACTCAGTCTGTTCACCGTAGCGACAATCTACTGGACTTTCGCCGCTCACGTGACGCGGAAGTCACATATGGCATGGGGTAGCCCTGGGGTGAGAGCATACTGGAATCAAGTGTTTCACGCTTTACAATTAATGATTGATACACCCGTAGAACCCACTCCACTGATGGCCTTGCTGGGATACATTAAGCCCTGCGAGCAGAACATCGCAACTTTACTGTATTGGCGCTCCTAATGACTAAAAGGAGGGTGGCCTGCAGATGGGGTAGAGGACAGGCACCTAAATTTAAGGAGTGGATTGCTGACCTGGTACTTTGCCAGGAACGCCTTACGACTTATGCCGAACTGCTTCCCGTGTCCTCCAGACCCAGGGATATATGGGCCCCATTGCAGTGCTATTTGATCGCACAAACGAGATACCTGACTTAAGTTGATAAAGCAAAAGTGTATTAAACTGAAGTGGGTGTGAATCAACAGAGTCTCGTGGAGGGCGACATATTAGGGATATGATAATATAGATGCCTAAAGCTGCTCTCGACTGAGTGCCCTGAAATCCTGGTCACAAATGCTTGTCTGGTGTATTGTTTCCGTGTGCAGGTGCCACTCCTGTATTCCATGGTCCTGCCATTTATGCAGGTACTTGTACAGTGATTTGTGACACCTAGCTGATGTTCTTCAGTAAGTGGCATGGGAGTGGTCCATGCAAACCAGCATCCACTAGAGGCATGACTGACCAGGCGTTCAACAACGCTAGCAGAGAATGTGTTAGGCCAGAGCAGCAGAATTTGGGACTAGGGAACTTGGTGCGAGTCTCTGCATCGGCCTAGTATCCCCTGTTTCTGGACAAATCACTTAATCTTGCTGCACCTAATAAAACAGATTTGTGCAATGTAACGTGTTAGGCACGATCCTGTCAAACTCTCATCTTCAATTGTTGGGACAAATAATGCTTTGAAGCATTTATCCAACCCTTTGCCTTTTGTGACAAATCTAAAGCTACGTCTTTGGGGAGCCAGAAATACTAGAAGAAACTTGAAGTAGCAGCCTGAATTTCACACACTTTTTATGGTTGCTGCCTTGTCTCAGAATATCCCAACTGCAGAAAATAGTGGAATAAATATGGTAAAATTTCCATTCTACACATTTTAATATTTTTCAATTATTACTTGAATCTCTCCAAGTGTACAATGAGGTACAAAGCACAGACACACAGCCTTATGAACAAATAATTATATTTCAATAAGTTCAGTTCACAGTAGGAGCAATGCAGGCCCATTTATTACAAAAATAGTGCTGAAACCTGCACTAAAATGCACCAATGAAAAAAAGAATTGGGGGCGAAGAACCCCCCAAATCTCCCCTTGTAACCATCACGCTCCCTTACTATGCTCGCAAAAATTCAATTATGCTTACGCCTCACCGCTTTCAAATTCAACCAGTCGACACTGCTATTCCATGTTCTCCCATGCGATAAAACACAAGCCCAAAACCATAAACCTTCACATTTTGTCTCTAATAATGCAGAGTGGGAACAAACATAGGATATGCAAATACATAACAAAAATCTGTGGGTGAACATTGTGAGATGTGTGCACTAAGTGAATTGCAAATAGAGAGCTGACATGAACAAAATTAGAATTTGGGGTAGGGCCTTAGTGTGGCAGAAGCAGATCTGTGGGCATCCCATTGTTAATAAGTTGAAAACAGATCTGCAGGTGTTGCAGTCTTCCCCTTCCTGCATGAGGCATGAACTGGCACAGGGATTTTGAAAGAGAAGCCACTGTGTAGGCAGGTAACACATATTACACATAGCTGCATTGTAAAACCATTTAGGCATTGGGTGTTGGTGGTCATTTCTAACCCATTTTGAGAGGTAAACATTAACTAATTTACATTTATTTGCACCAGTCCCTTATAGCCATTCAGGTAGAGGAACATCAAGACCTCCTTGGGTGTAAGAGCACAGTGCCTGCAGTGCTGATATGAGCAGTCTCTGGTGTGTTACAGGTAGAAAACACTTAGAGGGCCTGTTTCCATTGGTTGTGTGTACTTGGCTTAGGGGTAATTTTGCAAGCAGACCAGTTAGAGGATTGGGCAAATTCATGATATGTTTCTAATGTTTTCTTCTCATTTGTGCTTTAAAATTCTATATTTGGACCCCATGATTGCAACGATTTGCAGTAAATATGTGGGTTAAAAGCCATCATTTTAATCAATTTTTTGCAAAATGTTCTTGCGGACCTCCTTTTGCAGTTCCGGCTCGCTCGTTATACTAGGATACAATTTTCTGCCTCACCACTTTCAAAATCCACCCGCCGCTCCTGCCCCAATGCTATCCAATGGGGGATGGGGGCCTCCGGTTCGTGGCTGCTGATGAGCAGGCCATTGGGTTGTGGGAGCAAAGCTCCTGGACTTAAGCTCGGGTAGGGGGGATTATCTAAAAGTCTTCCTACTGAATACTCACTCAGTGAGACAACATGAGCTCCAACTCCGCAACCTACTCATTAATGCCTCTCCTGACATGATGTTCCTCACGGAAAAGTGGCTTACAGTTGCCTCTAACCCCACAGTGGCTGGTGCGATTCCACCAGAATATCAGATCCTAGGGAAAGATCGCCCTGAGGGAAGGGGTGGGGGGGTGTCCTTATCTTTAAGATCACCTTCGGGGGTATCTCCCTCCCTATGATGGAGATTGAGGGAGATGAGAGCCTAGGTTTTCTCCTTAAAGTGTCAAACCATCAGTCTATTGCAGGGTCAGTCACTTATCGCCCCCCTGATTCAGAAGGAACATTTCTGGAATCCGTAAGCCAGGCAATCTCCCCCTTAGCGGCCACATATAGCCACGGCCTAGTCCTAGGTGACTTTAACATCCATATGGATAACCCCGTAGGAGTTTGATCAGATGTTCTCTACAAATCTGATCGCAGTGGAGGCTCCCCTTCCTTTAGTTTGGTCAGTTCTGACTTGCTTACATTTTAAGATTAAAAGTTAAGAGATGCTACCCATTAGAATCACATAACAAACATTTTTAAATAATTTTTGGTCACACTCTTAGCACTTAGAACACCTGCTAATTATTTTAGGGGCCCAATTACAAGCTACTGGGCCATGCAGATATCATCTTCACATTTAGGTGATGATTAATATTCTGGGGGAAAGGGCACTCCATTGTATGTCAACTGGGTACCCTTTCTGTCATAATTATTATCCACCCGCTTGAATTACATGTGGACGGACCTTTAGTGTAATGACTACTCTATATCCACCTTGGTTACACCCCTCCGATGGCCCGACAAAGTGAGTGCCATCCGAAGTTGACCTGTATGTCTGCCTACCAAATTTAGATGGACAGACATACAGGTCAGTTTTTACTGCCCAACACTGCCAGGAAAACTCTAGTAGTAAGGGGCAGTAAAAACTGTAAAATGCTCCAGTCACTATAAGGGTGATTATTATCTTTTTTTATTTCCAAAAACAAAATGCCACTTTGGGATTTTGTTTTATAAAAAACATATTTTAACTTTGCTGAATGGGAATGTTACAATACATTTGAAGGAACCACCTTAATGGTGGTTTCTGTAAATGCTTGAAATGTCCCTCGGCACAATGCATATTTTAAAATATGCATATTGGGCGCTCCCCCAGGGTGACGGAGTACTCCCTTGCTCTGGCAGAGGATGATCAGACCACAAAATTATAAATCAGGCCCTTAATCTTTACAAGACAAACAGGGAGAGGAGCCAATGCCAGCAAGCTAGCTATGCTCTTTAAAAGCACCCATGGCAGAGAAACCCAAAAGGAATCCATTGGCATCCTCCAGGAGATGGGCCCGGGAAATCGGGGCAAGTCTTGGTCCCTTGGCTCAAGCTCTAACTCCCAACAATCCTGTGGCAGTGCCATAGAGTACCCAGAGGGCCACGGAAAATCACTGTAGCGCACGTCCCTGGCCTTGCCTTACAGATGGTAGTACTTCTGCCCCAAATTGATCAAAGGGTTGAAGCCAAATGTATTCAATATTTGCCTGCCTTCTCGTTTGAGATGTTAAGACGTCTACTAGCTTTGTGGCCAAACCTGACTCCATCCCTGCAACAAAAGAGACAAAGCATGAAAATACACCTACAAGAAACAAAAGCTGGAAAAACAAATGACTATGAACAATACATTACTTACCCCCCCAATCATAAATCAAGGGACAGGAGGACGGGTTCAAAAAGCTTGTGTTCATGGGCATCAGGGAGCATCAATGGTCAGCAGGGGCTTATCAGACTAGGGAGCAATATGAATATTCAAGAACCCGCAGCTTAGAAAGCCCCTTCCTGTACCCCTGCTGGCCACCAGGTTAGTCCACTGACCCTGGCAACCAATGCCTGCCAAACGCAGTCTTCCCCTGTATTCTGGGAAAGCACGCACAATTCAAATGTAACCATCAAACAGCAAAAATGCAGTTGGTGAGTCACTCCTCTGGGCCAGATATTGAACCCCATATGTAGCTGGGGTCTCCGATCACAGGTAGGGACATGCACTGATATCGATGGTAGTAGTGGGAGACACAAGGACTGCATTACAGACCACTATCAACAGACAAAGAATTACCCTGAGACAACTACATATTGCATTTAAGGAAATGATTGCCAGGCCATATTTATTGATCAATAGAATTGCATTATAAACATATATTGATTGTCATCAAAAATGTTCTATGCATTACTTTTTAAGATGAAAAGAGTTGAGAGCTGCTATACATTGAAATTACCAAACCAATATTGTGGATATCATGTTTATCCACACCCGCTGGCACTTAGAGCACTGACTAATTGATTTGGGGGCCTGAGTGTAATCCAACCCAGATATAATATTCACATTTAATCTTTACAAGGCTCGCTCCCCTGCTACCTCACAAGGAGTGGAGAAAAGGCCAGCCATCATGCTGAACCATTAAAAACACAACACCCATGCCAGAGCAACCCAAAAGGGAAACCCCTCTTTGCACCACTCAGGAGATTAGCCTGGGCAACTGGGCCGAATCTTGGTCCCCTACTTCAAGCCTGAACTCCCATAAATCCCTGGGCACTGCCAAAGTGCTACCATGAGGGCCAAGGGCACTTGCTGTGGAGCACATCCCAGGCCCTGCCTTACATACTGTAGTACTTCTGCCCTGACTTGAACAAAGGTTTAAAGCCAAATGTATCCAGAATGTGCATGCCTTTTCTTTTGAGATGCTAAGGTGCCTACTAGTGTTGTGGCCAAATCTGACTCGGCCCACTCCACAGGCTGGCTGGTTAACTGACCGGCTATGGAGTAGGATTTAATCTTAGGATACACATCTTGGTAAACAATGCCCCAAGCCTATGAATGCTTAGGTTTATAGGTAGCTTGATACAACTAGGAGCACTAATATCTGAGGGTGGCCATGATCATTGGTCACCCTGCTTAGTGCAATACTATCTGGCACCTCTATAGTACTGCTGATGCAATTAATGTGACTGGTGGATTCCTCTGGCAAATACCTGTATCAGTTGTTCCTTTGATTAAACCCCAAACATCTTTTAAACTGTTATCTTTAAAACAGAGGCTGGTGCATGTATTCACCCTAGGATATTTAAGGCCATAATGCAAATAGATCTTTCATTCACAGCTCTCAGGGCTCAATACACATTTCTCCAGAGGACTTCCTGGGTCAGGCACGTCAGAGGTAGAGGGAGATCCTTTACACCATGAGTAGATTTTTTTTAATGCAAACTGATTGGATGTGTATGACAAAATCATAATAACATAGGTTTCAACTAACAGATTAAGACATCTGTTTTAACACATCTTCATTCCTTGTTTACCATTGATTGTCATTAATCTAACTAATGACCTTCAGTTTGAGAGGACCACATGAAAGCTATTGGAATACCTGAGAGTCTCAAACAGGTCCCTTTGTTTGCTTTGTTCATAAGGGCTTCTTGCTGTAGTGATAAGGAAAAGCATCCATATGATCCTTAGCATCACAGGACCAGCGGGCAAATTAGAAGTGTACAAACGTCAATAAGATACAATCCTAAATATGGAGAGCTCATTAGGATGCTTAGAAAAGTAAAGACATATGAAAGCATGGGTTAGCAGCTGTACTTAAGTTGGCGGGACTTGCAGTGCAGGTGAAGATTTAGTGCAAGTGCTACTGGATCTCACACGAGGATCATGATGGTAGAGGTAAGTGAAAGATGGGTAAGAGGTTACAAGTTATTTCCTGAAATTCATAACTGAGTAGCCAGTCTCAGGGTGAAATCTTCAACAGGATGTCAGCAAAGCAGAAGCATGACCATATTCTTGTTCTACTCCTTCATTGCTTGAAAATCTCCAGCACCATCAGATTAGTGCTGAGTGTTGAGTGGCAAAAAACACAGTTGATGGACAGAATGTAGAACAATGTCATACATTCACCCCAGTACAAGGATCTGGGCCTAAATCCATCGTTTATTTGCACTCCACACCACCCTGGGTTAGACACTGGCTATATGCAAATCAGCTCTGACCCTGTGCCTCATGGGAACAGTCCAGTCCGAACTACCAAGCCATGTCTTTCCCAGACCGGAATCAAGCATCCAAGGACCGGTTTCTGGCTATCAGCCTTCATCAGCCTGGATAGCTTGACTCCTTTGGTGTGGAGAGCCTGGGACTCACGTCTGAGCATACCCAGCCCACTCGGGGTGAAAATTGCAAAAGACACAGTTGATGGACAGAATGTAGAACAATGTCATACATTCACCTCAGTACAAGGATCTGGGCCTAAATCCATCCTTTTTTTGCACTACACACCACCCTGGGTTAGACACTGGCTATATGCAAATCAGCTCTGACCCTGTGCCTCATGGGAACAGTCCAGTCCTCGGAAGCTTGTTTCTGGTCCAGGGAAGGCATGGCTTGGCAGTTCGGGCTGGACTGTTCCCATGAGGCACAGAGTCAGACTGATTTACATATGGCCATGTCTGAACTGGGGTGGTGTGGGGTGCAAAAAAACGATGGATTTAGGCCCAGATTTCTGTAGCGGGGTGAATGTATGACATTGTTCTGCATTCTGTCCATCAACTGTGGTTTTTGCATTTGTCACCCCGAGTGGGATGGGTATGCTCAGACGTGTGTCCCATGCTCTCCAAACCACTGGATTCAATCAAGCCGGGCTGAAGACGGCTGGAATGCCAGAAACCGGTCCTCGGAAGCTTGTTTCCGGTCCAGGGAAGGCATGGCTTGGCAGTTCGGGCTGGACTGTTCCCATGAGGCTCAGGGTCAGACTGATTTGCATATGGCCATGTCTGAACTGGGGTGGTGTGGAGTGCAAAAAAACGATGGATTTAGGCCCAGATTTCTGTACTGGGGTGAATGTATGACATTGTTCTGCATTCTGTCCATCAATTGTGGTTTTTGCATTTGTCACCCCGAGTGGGATGGGTATGCTCAGACCTGAGTCCCATGCTCTCCACACCACTGGATTCAATCAACCCGGGCTGAAGACGGCTGGAATGCCAGAAACCGGTCCTCGGAAGCTTGTTTCCGGTCCAGGGAAGGCATGGCTTGGCAGTTCGGGCTGGACTGTTCCCATGAGGCACAGGGTCAGACTGATTTGCATATGGCCATGTCTGAACTGGGGTGGTGTGGAGTGCAAAAAAACGATGGATTTAGGCCCAGATTTCTGTACTGGGGTGAATGTATGACATTGTTCTGCATTCTGTCCATCAACTGTGGTTTTTGCGAGTGTTGAGTGGCAGCAAGAAAAATTATGTTTTTGGCAAAAGCAGTCTTATTTGCTGGACTCGTAATCTGATGAATGTTGGAAGTGGATGAAAGAAACGTTTTTGAGTTGAGATGATAGGGCTGTCATTGCATGTATTGATACTCAGATGTGCAAATGATTATAGGGCAGCTTTGAGTGGTGTGAGGATGGAATACAGAAAGCTAGCCCACATTGTGCTGTCCAGGTCGGAAGGAGAGGTGTAACATTGAAAAGAAGATCGGGCTGGGAGGTAACTTTGACCCACTATGGATAGCCAATCCAATACTAGATAGTGTGGAATTTCTGTTACGCACTCTCTGAAAGATAAACATGGATCAATGTGGAAACCCTGGGACTTGTTGAGAATGGTGATTGTAGGTAAGTAGTATACTTTTGCTTGATCACCCCCACTTTTTGCCTTGTGCTTTGCTAGTTTTTTACTCGTCTGACTGGGATCCTGCTAATGAGAACCCCCGTCTATCTGCTTTCTCCCTAAACTGTTGTGTTGAGTACTTAGGTACACTCCAGATTGGAAACTGGGGTACCCTTATCAGTCCCTAGCATATTGAACTAAGGTACCCAGGGCATAGGTACCCAGGGGTCTTCTATGGGCTGAAGCATGCATTATGCTACACATGTTTTTATTTATTTATTTATTTTTATTTTAACGGTTTTATATAGGGCTGGCTCGACCCGGAGGAATCAGAGCATTTTACATGAGCATCAGATCATAGTTACAGGTTACATCGTTACAAAGGGTTGTTTTTTTATGTCCTCATTACGCAACAGGTTAAAGTTTGGATATTATCAGAGTCCTTTCTCTTACTCAAACCATTCTTTGTTTGTTCCTGGATCTGGGCCACAACCTTCTGGTATTTCAGAGAAAGGGAACCCTTTACTTCCATATACTTTTAAGAAGAAGGATTCTTTTTTCGGTCGAGGGTGAGCTAGCCATTATGGCTACTCTTAAAAGCCTTCATCTGATGTGGTTGCATTAGCGTAATCATTGGACTTAGTAAAATACATTGGTAAGCCCAAACAGATGTATACTAAGACGTTTACAGAGCCCGATTTATAACTTAAGTCAAATCAAACCTTATGAAACTCTTCAGAAATAGCCAATCACTGTGAGTCGGTGATGCAGGGCTTATCCATTTTATACAGACCTCCCTCCTTGCCAGGAGGATCAACATACAAATTAGGTTTTCCTGTGTTTTAGATAATGTTCCTAGAGCATTTATACCAATCACCCCAAAAATAATTAGGTGCATACTTACAGTTAGATGTCTTCACATTACCCCTTCCAGGGTGATACCCATATCCTTCCAGAAACCATCGAGACTGGGGCACTGCCTGAACATGTGCAAGTCATCGGCCTTCTGTGATGCACATTTTGGGCAGCTCCTCACCGTGGACCCATTCAATTTGGATAGTCTTTTTAGAGTCCAGTAGGCTCTATGGATGGTGAGTAAATGATTTATTTTAAAAGCAGCAGAAGTTACAATCGATCAGCATTTGCTCATAGATACTTGCCATATATTGTTCGTATCCAGCGTCGGCAGATCTTCCCCCATGATACTTTCCGGAGTCCGGAAGTCCTCTTCCCCAGCTGAAATTAGGGTCCAGTACCAGAAGGATACTTCTTTCGAGAACGGCTTGTTAACCAACATCTTTACTTCTAGGGAGGTGTTACCTTTTACAGTCTCTTTGTATGACTTATTCCAGCTCAGCAGTTGGTAATACTTAAACTTCGATAGTGTGGAGTTCGTATATTCTGATAGTATTTCCCAGTCGAGAAGTTTGTTCTAAAACAGGAGTTGCCCCCATTCTAGTAATACTGCCGATTTTAAAGGTATCGGTAAGCTATCCTTGAGGCAGTCTGGTGTAGTGTGGGAATCCCAGATCGGGGCCTTATCGCTATAGAAGGGAATATCCAGTGTGGATCTAATACAGTACCACAACCTAGCGGCTGACTTCAAGGTCTTCAGTTTAATTTCTTTTTTAAATTTCGGATGACCGAATTTGTACAAAAAGTGGCTGGTGTTATTTGTTAGCTTCTGAAGAAATATTAGGCAGGTTTCGTAAGGGCCCAGTAACGTCCTACTAGATTTGAATTGGAAGGCCCTACAATATTCTAATGGGTCTGGACTAGCCAGACCTGCCTGCTCCTTTTTCCTCCTTACTTTATGCCAGGCGATTCTTGGTCTTTTTGAGGACCAAATAAAGCTAGATAAATCTACCTGAATCTTTTTTATGGTTTCTCTTTTAAACTTCAGCGGGATAGAGCTAAATATGAAAGTGAATTTCGGCAGGATTGCCATTTTTAGAATATTTGATTTACCCAAGAATTTTAATGGTAGCCCACTCCATACTTCAACAACCTTTTTACCTCCAGTTCTATTTCATGGATATTAGTATGGGTTATTTTATCAAGGTCCTTTACGAGATCAATACCCAAGTATCTTATTTTTTCTTTGCAAAAAGGGGATATAAATTCCTCACTCCAGCTCATGGTTTCAGTTTTAGTTTGATTTATCTAGTAACCCAATAATTTCCCAAAACTAATCAGAGTCTCCTCTGTTGCTTTAAGGGCCGCTTTTAAGTCTGATGTAAAAATCATGAGGTCATCCGTATTGAGAGCTACTTTCTTATGCCACCCTTGATATTGAAAACGGGAAATTGAAGGAAGGTTCCTAAGACATTCTGCCACCGGCTCAATATAGAAATTAAAGAATAGGGGAGAAAGGGGACATCCCTGGCGAGTTCCTCTTCCTATCTGAATGTTATCTGTTAAATTGCCATTAATTAATATTTTGGCTTTAGGAGAGTTATAGATGTTTTCTACCATTTTCAAAATGTTTTTCCCTAGATTAAATTTCTTTAGGACCTCACTTAAGTAGTTCCAATTAACTCTATTGAACGCTTTAGCAGCGTCAATTGTAATTATTGATAGAGGGATTTTCTCAGTAGTGGCAATGTCTATTGCTCCGATCAACTCATGAGTAAGTTCTTGAAGGTGTCTTCCTGCCACAAAGCCCTTTTGGTTAGAGTTTATCAGAGTCCCCGCGATTTTCCCCAGTCTTTTGGCCATGATTTGGGTGAAGATCTTGTAAACACAGTTTAATATGGATAATGGCCGGTATGACTCGCACTTTTTTGGATTTTTACCCGGTTTTAAAAGAATAGAGATGGTTGCGTCATTCCATGTCTCTGGGATTTTACCGTTGTTCAGAAAGATTTTATTAAAAAGGGCTGTTAATTGAGGGACCAATAGGTCTTTTAATTTCATATAGAAGTCATTTGGGAGGGCATCTGGGCCTGCCGCCTTACCTCTTTTTAAGTTTTTTATAACTCCGTCTACCTCATCTGATGTTATTTAACTATTAAGGGTATCTTTCTCATCAGAGGATAAGGTGGGGATGTTTTGTGCATCTAGACATTTTTTTTTATTTCTTCAACTTTCGGGTTGCAATCCTCTGTATAGAGTTTTGAAAAGAAGGCTGAGAATTCCTCTTTTATTACCACTTCCTCAGAACCATTTTGGGAAGGGTCTATTGGATCTATACTGCCAATTTTGTTTCTCGCCTGATCTGCCTTAATCTTCCAGGTGAGCATTTTCCCACAGCCCTCTCCATTTTCGTAGTGGGCGAGCTTACTACTCTCCCATCTCTCTCTGATTTTAACCTCTAGTATCATCATTAAGCTTTCTTTTAATGTAAGCTTTTCCCTTTCTAGATCTAGGCTTCTCAGTGATGAAATATCTGAGGATATCTGCTGTTCCAGTGTTTTTATATTATCTTCTATTTTCTGGATCTCTTTTTTAAGTTCCCTTGATTTATGTATAGTCAGTCCACAGATCTTGCCCCTTATTACTGCTTTATATGCCACCCATACCGTTTGGGGTGTGGCACTCCCATTGTTATTCTCAAAATATAGCTCAGTCTCTTGTTTGAGTCGGTCAATAATTATGGGGTCTAAGAGAGCTGAACGGTCCAACTTCCATCTCGGGGTTGTTATAACGTCTTTAATTCTTAAAGTAATTTGGACGGCAGAGTGATCAGAGAGATTGGCAGGAAGGTGAAATACATTTTGAGTATTCTCTGGTAACCCTTGATCTATTAAAAAATAATCAATTCTAGATTGTATACCAAGCTTCTTATTTTTAAAGGTAAATTTATCTTGCTTAATCTCCTTCTCTTTCCATATGTCGATAAGGCTTAGGTCCCTTTTATACACTCCCAACCACTCTCTCATTTTTGGCAAACTTGCCTGATTACCTCGAGGGTACCGATCTACTTTTGGGTCTAAGATGATTTTAAAGTCTCCGCCAAAAATCACTGGAGATGTTGCCGAAATCAATTGGGAGTATAATGATTGGAGTGGGGCGGGATCATCTGTGTTTGGTCCGTAGTATCCAACCACAGTAAATGCGTCACTAAGTATACTTATATTGGCTATAGCCCATCTCCCCTTTGAGTCTGAATCAGACAAGCTTATTCTTGCTTTTGAAGATTTTTTAAAGAGGATGGTGTGGTATCTGTACTTTGTGAAATAGTGCTCTTCTTTTTTAGAGAATAGATGTGTTAGAATGTGCTTTTGTGGTGGCTCATGTATTCTATATTTCTCTGTAGAGAATGTTGCTTTTAATGGATAAAACCACTGGTGAAACCCAAGGAGAAGATTCAACAGGTTCCACAATCTTTCTGGCTACAAGATCAGATAAAATCACTTTAAGTTTATCACGATACGTCAGTGGCACATTCCTAACTCTGTGTTGTGCAGGAATAGCTCCTTCTTTAAGGATAATGCGATGTTTAAATTTTTCAAATTTGCCTAACTTGTCGGTGAAAATAGCAGGAAACCTTTCTTTTATAAGATTGGTAAACACACTAGACTCAGGAGATATAACATATACAGGTTGTGAAGCATTAGGGTCAAGTTTAATACCTAATTCATGCTGGTGAGGCCAACTGAGAATCGATGCGCCATTAGTAGCAACATAGATTTTGCCTTTAATACTCTGCGCATACTGGTCATTTAGGGATGACGGCTACCAAGCGCAGGATTCGTAACGATTTTTGAAGGCCTTCAGTTGATCGTGAGGTGGAAGCTTTAGTTAATCATTGCACTCAATGCTTATATAGTGACAAACACTTATCTACTTCTTCCGCATCAGTCAAACCCACTATTTCTCCTGACAGAGTTTGGCAAAGAGTGGCTGTTGATTTTTTAGGACCTTTTAATGTTCTACCTAACTGCATGAAGTATTTTATTGTTTTAATTGACCACTTATCAAGGTGGGCAGAAGTCAGAGGTGTGTCTGAACCTAACACTAATTCTGTGATTTGTTTTCTTCAGGATGTTTTCAGTAGAGAAGGTTCTCCGGAAACATTATTCACAGATAATGGAGTACAATTTACTTCACAAACTCTGCAAGATTTTTTGACAAAAATGGGTATACAACAACTACGTACTCATTTGTACTTTCCTCAGATCAACGGCAAAGTTGAAAGATTTAACAGGTTGTTAGTAGAATCTATCCAAAGGGAATTAAAGGCTAAGGTAGATTGCGAGTCTGCCATAAGGGATGTTGTATGGGCATACAGAACCACACCTCATTCTATTTCAGGATGTGTTCCCTTTGAACTAATGAGAGGCAGGAAAGTTGTCTCTACTCTTAATCCATTTTGGAAAGTGAAATCTTTGAATAATGATTGTAATGTTGCTATTGAAACTAACAAAGCAAAAATTCTTAGTGATGCTGCTAGTATTCGCAGATGTCAAAAGAGTGTTTCTTCTGCAACGAAACAAAGAATAGTTCATTTCAATGTTGGTGACAAGGTTTGTGTTAAGGATCCTTTACTTCTGCAAAAAGGGAAATCTAAATTCAGAGATCCAGCTAGTATTGTGAATATCAGAGGTAATGCTGTTAAGTTAGACAATGGCCAATGGTGGAACATGGGTCGCATAGCAAAGTTAAAAATGGATCACAATTCTAATGACAAGAGTTTGCAAAATATTGGTGATTCCAATGATAAGAGTTTACTTGAGTTTAGTAATGTTAGAAAAAGTGTTAGGGTAAAGAAAATTCCCAGCAGATATCTTCAATAATAGGTTGTATTCTTATTTTAATAAAAAGAGGGAGATATGTGGTATCTGTACGTTTGTGAAATAGTGCTCTTCTTTTATAGAGAATAGATGTGTTAGAATGTGCTTTTGTGGTGGCTCCTGTATTCTATATTTCTCTGTAGAGACTGTTACTCTATGAATAGAGAATGCTTCTGTGGCAGTTGTACCTGCTAACCTGAGCCCTTTATACTGTTTTACCTACTTGCTGAGTATTTTAATAAATACTTCATTTTATGAAGACTTCTGGCTTCTGTCATCGATCTACAGATTTACTACAAGCAAGACCACTTCAGATGGCTACACCTTTTATAACACACTCTTGGTTGGTGCATATGTAGGAATCAACCCAGTAGAGAATTTTCATTATCTCTTCCCACTCTTTTTTAACAGGTGTGTTTCCTGTAAAATTAGGATCTCGCTATCAATAGATTTCAGGTATTCAAAAAATTTCAGTCGCCTGCTCTTGGTTCTTAGCCCATTAACATTCCAGGAAGTTATTTTTATATTTTTAAGATTTCTTCCCATCTCTTCCTGGTTTTAGTCAATTTTCGTCGATTAAACCTGGCCATGAATACCCCCTTTCCTTCTGAATCAACATTTTGCTGAGGACATTTTTTTGTATTTTTCCCTACTTTGCTCCCTTCACCCATGTGCCCCCCCTCTTCCCTCTAGTGAATACATTAAACCAAATGGGAATGTGCAAAATAAACAAAAAGAGAAGAAAAAGGAAGGCACAGGAAGGCACCCTCCCTCCCTGGGGAAGCCTCCCTTTCCTTTGGGACTTAATATTAGCCCTCTTCGAGTCCCGTGCCTGGGTGATTAAAATTCAATGTGAGTGCTATGAGAGTACTGCTGCTACTGCTACTGTTACCGTTTAATCGCTAGTGATTACATTTTATGAGTGTATTTGGATCTGGTCTAAAAGTGTATTGACTTCCTGAGGATCTCTAATGTTGTGCATCTTATTCCTCCACATAATCCTAAGTGAGGCTGGGAACTTCATTTGGACGGTTGCCCCGAGTGCTTTCAATTCGGGCATTTTTTGACCCAGTTCCCATTGCCTGTCTTGAATCACTTTCGCAATGTCGTATCGAATCCTGAAAGACCAGTCCTCGTTTCTATACACCCCACTTTTCAGAGCCTCGCCCAGGATTCTCTCTTTGAGAGTATAAGTTCTAAAATTTATTGGAATTTTTCTCGGATTCTTCCTCTCTTTGGGCTTCCCAAAAGGGTCCCGGTGTACCCGTTGGATGTCATCTTCCAAACCAAGAGTTTTGCTCCAAGGGAAATGCTCCTCTATCAGGCAGATCTTTCCCCATGATACTCTCCGGAGTCCGGAAGTCCTCTTCCCCAGCTGAAATTAGGGTCCAGTACCAGAAGGATACTTCTTTCGAGAACGGCTTGTTAACCAACATCTTTACTTCTAGGGAGGTGTTACCTTTTCTCGTCTCTTTGTATGACTTATTCCAGCTCAGCAGTTGGTAATACTTAAACTTCGATAGTGTGGAGTTCGTATATTCAGATAGTATTTCCCAGTCGAGAAGTTTGTTCTGAAACTAATCAGAGTCTCCTCTGTTGCTCTAAGGGCCGCTTTTAAGTCTGATGTAAAAATCATGAGGTCATCCGCATAGAGAGCTACTTTCTTATGCCACCCTTGATATTGAAAACGGGAAATTGAAGGAAGGTTCCTAAGACATTCTGCCACCGGCTCAATATAGAAATTAAAGAATACGGGAGAAAGGGGACATCCCTGGCGAGTTCCTCTTCCTATCTGAATGTTATCTGTTAAATTGCCATTGATTAATATTTTGGCTTTAGGAGAGTTATAGATGTTTTCTACCATTTTAAAATGTTTTTCCCTAGATTAAATTTCTTTAGGACCTCACTTAAGTAGTTCCAATTAACTCTTTTGAACGCTTTAGCAGTGTCAATTGTAATTATCGATAGAGGGATTTTCTCAGTAGTGGCAATGTCTATTGCTCCGATCAACTCATGAGTAAGTTCTTGAAGGTGTCTTCCTGCCACGAAGCCCTTTTGGTTAGAGTTTATCAGCGTCCCCGCGATTTTCCCCAGTCTTTTGGCCATGATTTGGGTGAAGATCTTGTAATCACAGTTTAATATGGATAATGGGCGGTATGACTCGCATTTTTTTGGATTTTTACCCGGTTTTAAAAGAATAGAGATGGTTGCGTCATTCCATGTCTCTGGGATTTTACCGTTGTTCAGAAAGATTTTATTAAAAAGGGCTGTTAATTGAGGGACCAATATGTCTTTTAATTTTATATAGAAGTCATTTGGGAGGGCATCTGGGCCTGCCGCCTTACCTCTTTTTAAGTTTTGTATAACTCCGTCTACCTCATCTGATGTTATTTCACTATTAAGGGTATCTTTCTCTTCAGAGGATAAGGTGGGGATGTTTTGTGCATCTAGAAATTTTTTTATTTCTTCAACTTTCGGGTTGCAATCCTCTGTATAGAGTTTTGAAAAGAAAGCTGAGAATTCCTCTTTTATTACCGCCTCCTCAGAATCATTTTGGGAAGGGTCTATTGGATCTATACTGCCAATTTTGTTTCTCGCCTGATCTGTCTTAATCTTCCAGGCGAGCATTTTCCCACAGCCCTCTCCATTTTCGTAGTGGGCGAGCTTACTACTCTCCCATCTCTCTCTGATTTTAACCTCTAGTATCATCGTTAAGCTTTCTTTTAATTTAAGCTTTTCCCTTTCTAGATCTAGGCT
This sequence comes from Lissotriton vulgaris, assembly GCF_964263255.1. NCBI lineage: Eukaryota > Metazoa > Chordata > Amphibia > Caudata > Salamandridae > Lissotriton > Lissotriton vulgaris. The sequence goes on from NC_141687.1 coordinate 1,183,328,510, forward strand.
TCTCAGTGATGAAATATCTGAGGATATCTGCTGTTCCAGTTTTTTTATATTATCTTCTATTTTCTGGATCTCTTTTTTAAGTTCCCTTGATTTATGTATAGTCAGTCCACAGATCTTGCCCCTTATTACTGCTTTATATGCCACCCATACCGTTTGGGGTGTGGCACTCCCATTGTTATTCTCAAAATATAGCTCAGTCTCTTGTTTGAGTCGGTCAATAATTATGGGGTCTAAGAGAGCTGAACGGTCCAACGTCCACCTCGGGGTTGTTATAACGTCTTTTATTCTTAAAGTAATTTGGACGGCAGAGTGATCAGAGAGATTGGCAGGAAGGTGAAATACATTTTGAGTATTCTCTGGTAACCCTTGATCTATTAAAAAATAATCAATTCTAGATTGTATACCAAGCTTCTTATTTTTAAAGGTAAATTTATCTTGCTTAATCTCCTTCTCTTTCCATATGTCGATAAGGCTTAGGTCCCTTTTATACACTCCCAACCACTCTCTCATTTTTGGCAAACTTGCCTGATTACTTTGAGGGTACCAATCTACTTTTGGGTCTAAGATGATTTTAAAGTCTCTGCCAAAAATCACTGGAGATGTTGCCGAAATCAATTGGGAGTATAATGATTGGAGTGGGGCGGGATCATCTGTGTTTGGTCCGTAGTATCCAACCACAGTAAATGCGTCACTAAGTATACTTATATTGGCAATAGCCCATCTCCCCTTTGAGTCTGAATCAGACAAGGTTATTCTTGCTTTTGAAGATTTTTTAAAGAGGATGGTGTGGTATCTGTACTTTGTGAAATAGTGCTCTTCTTTTTTAGAGAATAGATGTGTTAGAATGTGCTTTTGTAGTGGCTCATGTATTCTATATTTCTCTGTAGAGAATGTTGATTTTAATGGATAAAACCACTGGTGAAACCCAAGGAAAAGATTCAACAGGTTCCACAATCTTTCTGGCTACAAGATCAGATAAAATGACTTTAAGTTTATCACGATACGCCAGTGGCACATTCCTAACTCTGTGTTGTGCAGGAATAGCTCCTTCTTTAAGGATAATGCGATGTTTAAATTTTTCAAATTTGCCTAACTTGTCGGTGAAAATAGCAGGAAACTTTTCTTTTATAAGATTGGTAAACACACTAGACTCAGGAGATAGAACATATACAGGTTGTGAAGCATTAGGGTCAAGTTTAATACCTAATTCATGCTGGTGAGGCCAACTGAGAATCGATGCGCCATTAGTAGCAACATAGATTTTGCCTTTAATACTCTGCGCATACTGGTCATTTAGGGATGACGGCTACCAAGCGCAGGATTCGTAACGATTTTTGAAGGCCTTCAGTTGATCGTGAGGTGGAAGCTTTAGTTAATCATTGCACTCAATGCTTATGAAGTGACAAACACTTATCTACTTCTTCCGCATCAGTCAAACCCACTATTTCTCCTGACAGAGTTTGGCAAAGAGTGGCTGTTGATTTTTTAGGACCTTTTAATATTCTACCTAACTGCATGAAGTATTTTATTGTTTTAATTGACCACTTATCAAGGTGGGCAGAAGTCAGAGGTGTGTCTGAACCTAACACTAATTCTGTGATTTGTTTTCTTCAGGATATTTTCAGTAGAGAAGGTTCTCCGGAAACATTATTCACAGATAATGGAGTACAATTTACTTCACAAACTATGCAAGATTTTTTGACAAAAATGGGTATACAACACCTACGTACTCCTTTGTACTTTCCTCAGATCAACGGCAAAGTTGAAAGATTTAACAGGTTGTTAGTAGAATCTATCCAAAGGGCATTAAAGGCTAAGGTAGATTGCGAGTCTGCCATAAGGGATGTTGTATGGGCATACAGAACCACACCTCATTCTATTTCAGGATGTGTTCCCTTTGAACTAATGAGAGGCAGGAAAGTTGTCTCTACTCTTAATCCATTTTGGAAAGTGAAATCTTTGAATAATGATTGTAATGTTGCTATTGAAACTAACAAAGCAAAAATTCTTAGTGATGCTGCTAGTATTCGCAGATGTCAAAAGAGTGTTTCTTCTGCAACGAAACAAAGAATAGTTCATTTCAATGTTGGTGACAAGGTTTGTGTTAAGGATCCTTTACTTCTGCAAAAAGGGAAATCTAAATTCAGAGATCCAGCTTGTATTGTGAATATCAGAGGTAATGCTGTTAAGTTAGACAATGGCCAATGGTGGAACATGGGTCGCATAGCAAAGTTAAAAATTGATCACAATTCTAATGACAAGAGTTTGCACAATATTGGTGATTCCAATGATAAGAGTTTACTTGAGTTTAGCACTCTTAGAAAAAGTGTTAGGGTAAAGAAAATTCCCAGCAGATATCTTCAATAATAGGTTGTATTCTTATTTTAATAAAAAGAGGGAGATATGTGGTATCTGTACTTTGTGAAATAGTGCTCTTCTTTTATAGAGAATAGATGTGTTAGAATGTGCTTTTGTGGTGGCTCATGTATTCTATATTTCTCTGTAGAGACTGTTACTCTATGAATAGAGAATGCGTCTGTGGCAGTTGTACCTGCTAACCTGAGCCCTTTATACTGTTTTACCTACTTGCTGAGTATTTTAATAAATACTTCATTTTATGAAGACTTCTGGCTTCTGTCATCGATCTACAGATTTACTACAAGCAAGACCACTTCAGATGGCTACACCTTTTATAACACACTCTTGGTTGGTGCATATGTAGGAATCAACCCAGTAGAGAATTTTCATTATCTCTTCCCACTCTTTTTTAACAGGTGTGTTTCCTGTAAAATTAGGATCTCGCTATCAATAGATTTCAGGTATTCAAAAAATTTCAGTCGCCTGCTCTTGGTTCTTAGCCCATTAACATTCCAGGAAGTTATTTTTATATTTTTAAGATTTCTTCCCATCTCTTCCTGGTTTTAGCCAATTTTCGTCGATTAAACCGGGCCATGAATACCCCCTTTCCTTCTGAATCAACATTTTGCTGAGGACATTTTTTTGTATTTTTCCCTACTTTGCTCCCTTCACCCATGTGCCCCCCCCTCTTCCCTCTAGTGAATACAATAAACTGAATGGGAATGTGCAAAATAAACAAAAAGAGAAGAAAAAGGAAGGCACAGGAAGGCACCCTCCCTCCCTGGGGAAGCCTCCCTTTCCTTTGGGACTTAATATTAGCCCTCTTCGAGTCCCGTGCCTGGGTGATTAAAATTCAATGTGAGTGCTATGAGAGTACTGCTGCTACTGCTACTGTTACCGTTTAATCGCTAGTGATTACATTTTATGAGTGTATTTGGATCTGGTCTAAAAGTGTATTGACTTCCCGAGGATCTCTAATGTTGTGCATCTTATTCCTCCACATAATCCTAAGTGAGGCCGGGAACTTCATTTGGACGGTTGCCCGAGTGCTTTCAATTCAGGCATTTTTTGACCCAGTTCCCATTGCCTGTCTTGAGTCACTTTCGCAATGTCGTATCGAATCCTGAAAGACCAGTCCTCGTTTCTATACACCCCACTTTTCAGAGCCTCGCCCAGGATTCTCTCTTTGAGAGTATAAGTTCTAAAATTTATTGGAATTTTTCTCGGATTCTTCCTCTCTTTGGGCTTCCCAAAAGGGTCCCGGTGTACCCGTTGGATGTCATCTTCCAAACCAAGAGTTTTGCTCCAAGGGAAATGCTCCTCTATCAGGCAGATCTTTCCCCATGATACTCTCCGGAGTCCGGAAGTCCTCTTCCCCAGCTGAAATTAGGGTCCAGTACCAGAAGGATACTTCTTTCGAGAACGGCTTGTTAACCAACATCTTTACTTCTAGGGAGGTGTTACCTTTACTCATCTCTTTGTATGACTTATTCCAGCTCAGCAGTTGGTAATACTTAAACTTCGATAGTGTGGAGTTCGTATATTCAGATAGTATTTCCCAGTCGAGAAGTTTGTTCTGAAACTAATCAGAGTCTCCTCTGTTGCTCTAAGGGCCGCTTTTAAGTCTGATGTAAAAATCATGAGGTCATCCGCATAGAGAGCTACTTTCTTATGCCACCCTTGATATTGAAAACGGGAAATTGAAGGAAGGTTCCTAAGACAGTCTGCCACCGGCTCAATATAGAAATTAAAGAATACGGGAGAAAGGGGACATCCCTGGCGAGTTCCTCTTCCTATCTGAATGTTATCTGTTAAATTGCCATTGATTAATATTTTGTCTTTAGGAGAGTTATAGATGTTTTCTACCATTTTAAAAATGTTTTTCCCTAGATTAAATTTCTTTAGGACCTCACTTAAGTAGTTCCAATTAACTCTTTTGAACGCTTTAGCAGTGTCAATTGTAATTATCGATAGAGGGATTTTCTCAGTAGTGGCAATGTCTATTGCTCCGATCAACTCATGAGTAAGTTCTTGAAGGTGTCTTCCTGCCACGAAGCCCTTTTGGTTAGAGTTTATCAGAGTCCCCGCGATTTTCCCCAGTCTTTTGGCCATGATTTGGGTGAAGATCTTGTAATCACAGTTTAATATGGATAATGGGCGGTATGACTCGCATTTTTTTTTATTTTTACCTGGTTTTAAAAGTATAGAGATGGTTGCATCATTCCATGTCCCTGGGATTTTACCGTTGTTCAGAAAGATTTTATTAAAAAGGGCTGTTAATTGAGGGACCAATATGTCTTTTAATTTTATATAGAAGTCATTTGGGAGGGCATCTGGGCCTGCCGCCTTACCTCTTTTTAAGTTTTTTATAACTCCGTCTACCTCCTCTGATGTTATTTCACTATTAAGGGTATCTTTCTCTTCAGAGGATAAGGTGGGGATGTTTTGTGCATCTAGAATTTTTTTTATTTCTTCAACTTTCGGGTTGCAATCCTCTGTATAGAGTTTTGAAAAGAAAGCTGAGAATTCCTCTTTTATTACCGCCTCCTCAGAATCATTTTGGGAAGGGTCTATTGGATCTATACTGCCAATTTTGTTTCTCGCCTGATCTGTCTTAATCTTCCAGGCGAGCATTTTCCGACAGCCCTCTCCATTTTCGTAGTGGGCAAGCTTACTACTCTCCCATCTCTCTCTGATTTTAACCTCTAGTATCATCGTTAAGCTTTCTTTTAATTTAAGCTTTTCCCTTTCTAGATCTAGGCTTCTCAGTGATGAAATATCTGAGGATATCTGCTGTTCCAGTGTTTTTATATTATCTTCTATTTTCTGGATCTCTTTTTTAAGTTCCCTTGATTTATGTATAGTCAGTCCACAGATCTTGCCCCTTATTACTGCTTTATATGCCACCCATAACGTTTGGGGTGTGGCACTCCCATTGTTATTCTCAAAATATAGCTCTGTCTCTTGTTTGAGTTGGTCAATAATTATGGGGTCTAGGAGGGCTGAACGGTCCAACGTCCATCTCAGGGTTGTTATAACGTCTTTTATTCTTAAAGTAATTTGGACGGCAGAGTGATCAGAGAGAATGGCAGGAAGGTGAAATACATTTTGAGTATTCTCTGGTAACCCTTGATCTATTAAAAAATAATCAATTCTAGATTGTATACCAAGCTTCTTATTTTTAAAGGTAAATTTATCTTGCTTATCCTCCTTCTCTTTCCATGTGTCCATAAGGCTTAGGGACCTTTTATACACTCCCAACCACTCTCTCATTTTTGGCAAACTTGCCTGATTACCTCTAGGGTACTGATCTACTTTTGGGCCTAAGATGATTTTAAAGTCTCCGCCCAAAATCACTGGAGATGTTGCCGAAATCAATTGGGAGTATAATGATTGGAGTGGGGCGGGATCATCTGTGTTTGGTCCGTAGTATCCAACCACAGTAAATGCGTCACTAAGTATGCTAATATTGGCTATAGCCCATCTCCCCTTTGAGTCTGAATCAGACAAGGTTATTCTTGCTTTTGGAGATTTTTTAAAGAGGATGGTGTGGTATCTGTACTTTGTGAAATAGTGCTCTTCTTTTATAGAGAATAGATGTGTTAGAATGTGCTTTTGTAGTGGCTCGTGTATTCTATATTTCTCTGTAGAGAATGTTGCTTTTAATGGATAAAACCACTGGTGAAACCCAAGGAGAAGATTCAACAGGTTCCACAATCTTTCTGGCTACAAGATCAGATAAAATCACTTTAAGTTTATCACGATACGCCAGTGGCACATTCCTAACTCTGTGTCGTTCAGGAATAGCTCCTTCTTTAAAGATAATGCGATGTTTAAAATTTTCAAATTTGCCTAACTTGTCGGTGAAAATAGCAGGAAACTTTTTTTTATAAGATTGGTAAATACTCTAGACTCAGGAGATATAACATATACAGGTTGTGAAGCATTAGGGTCAAGTTTAATACCTAATTCATGCTGGTGAGGCCAACTGAGAATCGATGCGCCATTAGTAGCAACATAGATTTTGCCTATAATACTCTGCGCATACTGGTCATTTAGGGATGACGGCTACCAAGCGCAGGATTCGTAACGATTTTTGGTGGCCTTCAGTTGATCGTGAGGTGGAAGCTTTAGTTAATCATTGCACTCAATGCTTATATAGTGACAAACACTTATCTACTTCTTCCGCACCTGTCATACCCACTATTTCCCCTGACAGAGTTTGGCAAAGAGTGGCTGTTGATTTTTTAGGACCTTTTCATGTTCTACCTAACTGCATGAAGTATTTTATTGTTTTTATTTTTTTATTTATTTATTTATTAAAGGTTCATTGCAATAAACATCAATAATATTTTGAAAGGTACAAAATAGAGCATTAGAATCAAATCTGTACAAAAAACTACAAAAATACATGAGATATTCCAAATAGATATACATTCCATTCATAATATTAATTTAGAATACGTGGCTAGAATATTAATAACAGTTATGGCACTTACATATAGATACAGTAATAAAAGGAGAGGCTTTTGATCACGTTATATTCATGTAGCATTTCTATCTTCCCTCCAATTCAGTATGGGCGCCCATATTCGTCTTCCCATCTCTCGTTTTTTACCTCCTTTAAACTCATACAGACAGGACTCAATATTATGGATGCAGAGAAGTCTTGATAGCCACATCTGAAAGGAGGGGGCGTTTTCATCCTTCCAATTTGCCGTGATCAAAATTCGCATAACCGCCACTGACAGGAAGACAAGGGCTTCCTCATCTTTTCCCAGACCCAATTTTGAGTCATTACCAATCAGTACCAATGTCGGGGATAGGTCGATCTTATGACCTAGCAGCCCCTCCCAGAATTTGGAAATCTCCTCTTTAAGAGGATCTAACCTCACACAAGATACGAGCATGTGGTTTATATCAGCTTGGTGTGAACCACATCTAGGGCAGCAGTCGTCCTGTCTAACACCCCACTCAAAAAGTTTTGACGGGGTATGATACAGCTTAAATAATGTCTTAAAATGCTGAGCCCTTAGATTTGAAGATCGAAAGAGCTTTTTATTCAATTCTAAGGATAGATCAATATCTACATCGGGGTTATTCAGCTTCACGGCCCAACCACTCTCTGTTTTCTCCATGTCATCCTGAATCTCATTTATTAATAGATTATATAGTGTTTTAATCTTTCTACATCCTCTATCCAATACCTCCAGTACCGTAATATCGATTTTGGGCTTTAGTTTAGGTCTAAGGCCGCGCAGCTTTCGGGCTATTTGTTCATAAAGGAGCCACTGAGTACTTGGGATGTTAAACAGCTTTTGCATGTCCTCAAACCCTCTAATCTTATCACCCTCCATTAAGTCTTCAACCCTTTTAATCCCCATTCTCTTCCATTCCTGGAGACTTCTATCTGACCTTAAATGTGGAAAGAGGCAAGAGTTGGCCAGTTGATGGTATGAGTTTAATTTAGGGACTTTGAAATGTTTCAAAATGGATTTCACAAAGACCATGCCCCTAATAAAGTCTTAAGACGCACCTTTTTATAGTACCTACGCTCTACTTCCCGGAGTAAAAGTCCTGTAGCATTTTTCCCTAACAATAATTCATACAGTGAGGGAGGGCCTTGAGTCCCAAGGTCGGTGTTCCCCTCCACAGAAATGGCATTAGTCTGGAGTAATGTATGCATTTGTATTAAGAGACACGACCAGTGGTATAGCCTAAGATTAGGAAGTGTCATTCCACCTCTTTCCCTTGGTAATGACATCAGGTTGGTAGAGCGTCTGATCTTGCCGTACTGCCATGTGAATCTTATAAAGGCTGATTCCAATTTGTTCATTATTTTATCTTCTACAAAAAGTGGTATCGCCCTAAATAAGTATAGGACTTTTGGAAACATTAACATCTTTAGAGCATTTACTCTACCAACCAGAGAAAGATGTAAAACGTCAATTCTTCTTAGTTCTGCCTCTATGGTTTTAATTAAAGGGAAATAATTTTCTTCTACTATTTTTCCCACTGTTGCATTGATTTTTACCCCTAGATAGACCGCGGAATCTACAAATCGAGTGTCTGACTTTACAATATTGTTTGAGCATATTATTTGTGTCTTAGATTCATTTAGAAGGTATCCAGAACTCAGCCCAAAAGTCTTTGCCATTTCAACCAAAATAGGTAAAGTCTGTTGGGGGTCTGTTGTAATTACGGCTAAATCATCAGCATAAGCTAACAATTTGTTTGTAAAGCCATTACAGAACACCGGGGGAATATTTGGATTTTCTAGTATTTTCTGAATAAAGGGATCGATATATAGAGAGAACAGGATGGGGGAACAGGGACAGCCCTGTCGTGTCCCTCTCTTTATAGAGAATATATCTGATTTTTCCCCCATAGCAATTACTCTCGCAGTCGGATTCATATACATGGCTCTAAGTGCCCTGATGACTTTTTCCCCAAATCCCCTCCCAGCCAATATCCCCCAGAGAAAGCCCCAATCCACACGATCAAACGCCTTCTCGGCATCTAGCAGGATCATGGCCAACTCCCCCCCCCCGTGGCATTCTGAGCATCAAACAGACCTATAGCTCTACAGGTATGGTCGGTTGTCCCCCTACCCGGGACAAACCCGTGCTGCCACGGGGAGACGAGGTCGCCAATAATCCTGCCTAGTCGCCTAGACCAGATCTTTGAATAGAGCTTAGTGTCGGCATTGATCAGGGATATCGGCCGATAAGAGCCTGGCTTCTCAGCTGGCTTACCTTTTTTGTGGAAAATTACAATATTCGTTTCCCTCCATGAGTCGGGCACAACACCAGTATACAGAATACCATTAAATAGATCAATTAACATTAGGACAATCACATGCTCTAAGGTTTTATACATTTCCAGCGGTATCCCATCGGGGCCGGCGGCTTTACCTGAAGCTAGTTCTCTCAGGGCAGACAGCACTTCAATATAAGATATATCTTTGTCCAGGTCCGTTCTAGTTACCTCATTCAAACACGGACCGTTATCTGGGTAACCTTGGACTGACCTGTTCCCACCATTTCCCGCATCGTACAGTGCTTTATAGAAATTATGAAATACTTTTAAAACATCCTTAGTTTCTGTGAATGTATTACCATTTTCAACAATACGTGCAATATGATTCTTTGATTTTTCCTGTCTTAGCCGAAGTGCGAGGACTCTACCCGCTTGCTCTCCAGTTTCATACCTCCTTGCTCTAGACGTTTGAAAATCCCTTACTGCCCTTTGTGTTACTTCCCTCTGTATATTAGCTTTGATAGTCAATAGAACGTTATGGCTTTCCTTACCATCTCCTCCAGTGGAGATATCTGTGATATGTTGTAGTTCCGCGGTGGAGAGTTTACCCATAAGTTTCTCTACCTCCAACCTATCCTCCTTCCTGAGTCTTGAGGAGCAGCTAATCGTCTCACCTCTCAGAGCAGCTTTAAAAGCCTCCCAGACCCCATTTCGTGATGCACTATACCTATTAGCTGCAAAATATTCTTCCGCCCACTTATTCATATGTTCAACAAACCTATTATCTGCTAACAATCGCCTTTCAAAAGACCAAGAGGTTTTAGTTCTCTCGCCTCTTCCCACGTTGTATGTAAGCAATAGTGGATTGTGGTCAGAAAGCACTCTTGGCAGTTGGCTGATCTCAACCTTCTCTATTTCTGTATTGGATATCAGGATATAATCTAATTTTGAATATTTCTGCGCTGGATATGAGAAATATGTATAACCTGGATTCTGGGGTTCTTTTGTTTGCCATACATCTAACAGCCCGTGTGATCTAGTGAGAGCTTTGAGTGACCTAAAAACTCGAGGTTTTCGACCTTTATATAATGTATGATTACCCCAGTCTATGGAAATATTGAGATCTCCTGTAACTACCAAGTGAGTGGGCCAGCCGGCCAACTCTGTTTCTAAATAGTCAAAGATTTCAGGGTCATCATCATTTGACCCATAGATTGTACAAATTGAGAAGCCTAGCTCCATTTCGACAATTGCCCATCTCCCATTACTATCAGTTCTAACTTTTTTGGCCTTGCCCAAAGAGGATTTTGCTAATATGGCAACTCCTCTGACCATTGACGATTGGCTTGAACAAGCGACTAACTCAAAACCCCTTAAAAATAATAAGCTCCTCTTAGCCCACGGAATGTGGGTTTCCTGGAGGCATAAAATATCTATTCTATGGTATTTAACCAAGTATTCTAGTCGCTGTCTTTTTTTCCAATCATTTAGACCGGCCACATTCAGTGTACCAATTCTAATGTTCGTCATCTATTTGGATACAGTTACCTACATTAAGAAGCGAGCCGAAAATTTCTCTTAACCTTGTTTGCTCATTTAGATTTATTTCCATATTGCAATGTTTCCTTTTTTTTCCGTGGTTTTCACCCCCCCACACGCCCTCCCCTCTGCCCTCCTCCCTCCCAACAACCTCCCACCCATCTCCCGCCCCCCTCCTCCGTCCCTGACCCCCCCATACCCTCCACCCCCCAACTTCCCTGCTCTGAGAGGCGCTCAGAGCTAGCTGAGCGTGTGATGGAGTGCAGTGCTTGGATTAAAGTCTGCTATGATTACCGACAATCGTAACAAAAAAAGAAAACAACAGCGCTCAAAGTGCGAGCTTATTAACATAACATAACACCAAAGTATCTATCTGTAACATCCAGAACCTCCCAGCATACAACAAACAGCACAAATAACCAGCGGGTCAACCCCATGTCTTGAAGATATAGAATCTAGAGTGGAGTATCTTGTTTCGTATTTCATGTTTCAGTCATAGTCAAATTCTGCTATTAGTTTCTGACGGAGTCTAAGTACTCCTTTGCCTTAATCTCAGAGGAAAAAAACACTGTTTTCCCCTCATTAATAACTTTAAGTTGCGCAGGGTTTATTAAAAATGCTTGCATCTTTTTGTCCTGGAAAGGTTTGATCATGTTCCTTAAGCGCCAACGTCTTTCTACCGTCGTATGGCAGAAGTCAGGTCTTACAAAGAAAGAGAACCCCTCGCCATCACGTTTGGTATTTGGTTTTGCTAGCTCAGAGATCGCTTGTCGTAAGTTAAAGTTTCCCAGGAATATCAAGATTGCCCTGGGATTATCCTCTGTTTTCATGCCCCTTTTTACTCTGAAGGGGGTACGATGTGCTCTCTGTAGTTCTCTTGACCAGTCCCACTCCGTTAGCTCAGGGAAGGCCTGCTCAAGGAGTTTTAACATGAATAGCCTTATATCCGACCCCTCTGATCCCTCCGGAATCCCCAGGACCCTAAGGTTGTTTCTACGTAGCCTGTTTTCCATCGCCTCAAGCTTCCACTGTATATCGACAACCTGGGAACTCTGAGCATTGACTTTCGCCACAGCGACCTCGACCTCTGCTTCTGTAGAGACAATCCTGTCCTCCAAATTTGATACTCTATCTCCAGTATTAGAGCAGGCCTTGGATAATTTCCTGACGACCCCCCTCATTTTCCTCATAGCTGCCTGCGATTTGCGATTTTCTTGGCGTGTCTCCTCTCTATGAGCTAGTATCTCTTTATGGATTGTCTCTAATAGAGATATCTGTGTTCTTTCACAGCTCGGACTGTCCTGTGCAGTGCCAGATGCCGTGTTATCCCAGCTAAGTTCGCACCGTGGATCTTTCTGGCCCTTATTTAGATCTACTACAGTCTTCCTTGCTTTCGTGGGGTGTTCTGATTCATGATCGCTGTCTGAATCCCCCAGGGAGCTGCAGTCACCCTCCTCGTCCTCCTCCTCCTCCGACCACTCCAGACCATCAGAAGCGGAGAAAAAAGACTCATTTTGAGCCATATCCGTACCAGTTGCTCCTATCTCCAACATCACCCCCCTGTCTGATGGCCCCTCCTCCTTATCCTTATCATTAGCTGTCAGGTTTATGATCTGCGACTGTTCCTGTAGTGTAGTCGGTAAGGTTTCATTAGGCATTACTTGGTCCTTGCTGGTGTTACAGTGGGCTCCCCCTTCCTTGATACTCACGGGGGCCACAGCTTCATTCACAACTTTTTCATCTCTTACTGATGTAGTGCTCTCACAGCTTATTGTTACAGTTACTTGCGATGCTTCCAACATTTCTAATGTAGCATCATTTTTTTCCCCCGGTGAGTCAAGGCCCCCACTTGCTGCTTCCTTACCAGTTTTTCTTAACATCTCCGCTATAGAGACAGCTGCTTGGCGGGTCCGTGTTGCTGGGTGCTTTTCCTTTGAGCATTCTCCCTCCGGCGTGTGGTCTCCAGTCACCTTGCTTGCACCGCCTTCACGAGGAAGATTCTTCTTTTTTGTTTTTGAGCCCGCATTGATTTTCGGAGCCATGCTTGTTAAGCCTGCTGCGTGAGCTGTCCCGAGCCTTCTACGTGAAAGCAGCCCTTCAGACACGGGCTGCTTCAAACGCTCCGAGCATCCCAAGCCTCGCTTGGAACACGACTGGACTCTCCGAGTCGAGCTCCTCCCTCCAGGGAAGCCGCGGCGTCTCGCACCGACTGAGCTGAGAGAGCCGAGAGACAGGGCCAGCAGGGCGCTCGTCAGCTCACGCAACACATGGAAAGCCGAGCCGCGGCAGGACAATGCAGCTAGCATCCCCAACGCAGAAATAGCAGCTCAACAGGTCCGTAACAATCTAATCGGTAAGAGGCTGCTCGGAGATCCCTGGTTGCCTCGTTACCGTCTGGGGTCCGTTAGCGCTATTCAGTCAGCAGCTCCATCCCAGCACTGCTTCAGCTGCAGTTAGGTAGCCACCATCTTGCCCCAACGAGTGAAAATTCGATTTTTGGTGGCCTTCAGTTGATCGTGAGGTGGAAGCTTTAGTTAATCATTGCACTCAATGCTTATATAGTGACAAACACTTATCTACTTCTTCCGCACCTGTCAAACCCACTATTTCTCCTGACAGAGTTTGGCAAAGAGTGGCTGTTGATTTTTTAGGACCTTTTCATGTTCTACCTAACTGCATGAAGTATTTTATTGTTTTAAATGACCACTTATCAAGGTGGGTAGAAGTTAGAGGTGAGTCTGAACCTAACACTAATTCTGTGATTCGTTTTCTTCAGGATGTTTTCAGTAGAGAAGGTACTCCGGAAACATTATTCACAGATAATGGAGTACAATTTACTTCACAAACTATGCAAGATTTTTTGACAAAAATGGGTATACAACACCTACGTACTCCTTTGTACTTTCCTCAGATCAACGGCAACGTTGAAAGATTTAACAGGTTGTTAGTAGAATCTATCCAAAGTGCATTAAAGGCTAAGGTAGATTGCGAGTCTGCCATAAGGGATGTTGTATGGGCATACAGAACCACACCTCATTCTATTTCAGGATGTGTTCCCTTTGAACTAATGAGAGGCAGGAAAGTTGTCTCTACTCTTAATCCATTTTGGAAAGTGAAATCTTTGAATAATGATTGTAATGTTGCTATTGAAACTAACAAAGCAAAAATTCTTAGTGATGCTGCTAGTATTCGCAGATGTCAAAAGAGTGTTTCTTCTGCAACGAAACAAAGAATAGTTCATTTCAATGTTGGTGACAAGGTTTGTGTTAAGGATCCTGTACTTCTGCAAAAAGGGAAATCTAAATTCAGAGATCCAGCTAGTATTGTGAATATCAGAGGTAATGCTGTTAAGTTAGACAATGGCCAATGGTGGAACATGGGTCGCATAGCAAAGTTAAAAAGGGATCACAATTCTAATGACAAGAGTTTGCAAAATATTGGTGATTCCAATGATAAGAGTTTACTTGAGTTTAGTAATGTTAGAAAAAGTGTTAGGGTAAAGAAAATTCCCAGCAGATATCTTCAATAATAGGTTGTATTCTTATTTTAATAAAAAGAGGGAGATATGTGGTATCTGTACGTTTGTGAAATAGTGCTCTTCGTTTATAGAGAATAGATGTGTTAGAATGTGCTTTTGTGGTGGCTCATGTATTCTATATTTCTCTGTAGAGAATGTTACTCTATGAATAGAGAATGCTTCTGTGGCAGTTGTACCTGCTAACCTGAGCCCTTTATACTGCTTTACCTACTTGCTGAGTATTTTAATAAATACTTCATTTTATGAAGACTTTTGGCTTCTGTCATCGATCTACAGATTTACTACAAGCAAGACCACTTCAGATGGCTACACCTTTTATAACACACTCTTGGTTGGTGCATATGTAGGAATCAACCCAGTAGAGAATTTTCATTATCTCTTCCCACTCTTTTTTTTAACAGGTGTGTTTCCTGTAAAATTAGGATCTCGCTATCAATAGATTTCAGGTATTCAAAAAATGTCAGTCGCCTGCTCTTGGTTCATAGCCCATTAACATTCCAGGAAGTTATTTTTATATTTTTAAGATTTCTTCCCATCTCTTCCTGGTTTTAGCCAATTTTCGCTGATTAAACCGGTCCCTGAATACCCCCTTTCCTTCGGAATCAACATTTTGCTGAGGACATTTTTTTGCATTTTTCCCTACTTTGCTCCCTTCTCCCATGTGCCCCCCCTTCTTCCCTCTAGTGAATACATTAAACCGAATGTGAATGTGCAAAATAAACAAAAAGAGAAGAAAAAGGAAGGCACAGGAAGGCACCCTCCCTCCCTGGGGAAGCCTCCCTTTCCTTTGAGCCTTAATATTAGCCCTCTTCGAGTCCCGTGCCTGGCTGATTACAATTCAATGTGAGTTCTATGAGAGTACTGCTGCTACTGCTACTGTTACCGTTTAATCGCTAGTGATTGCATTTTATGAGTGTATTTGGATCTGGTCACACATCTGTTCTAAAAGTGTATCGACTTCCTGAGGATCTCTAATGTTGTGCATCTTATTCCTCCACATAATCCTAAGTGAGGCTGGGAACTTCATTTGGACGGTTGCCCCAAATGCTTTCAATCGGGCATTTTTTGACCCAGTTCCCATTGCCTATCTTGAGTCACTTTCGCAATGTCGGATCGAATCCTGAAAGACCAGTCCTCGTTTCTATACACCCCACTTTTCAGAGCCTCGCCCAGGATTCTCTCTTTGAGAGTATAAGTTCTAAAATTTATTAGAATTTTTCTTGGATTCTTCCTCTCTTTGGGCTTCCCAAAAGGGTCCCGGTGTACCCGTTGGATGTCATCTTCCAAACCAAGAGTTTTGCTCCACGGGAAATGCTCCTCTATGAAGCAGATCTTTCCCCATGATACTCTCCGGAGTCCGGAAGTCCTCTTCCCCAGCTGAAATTAGGGTCCAGTACCAGAAGGATACTTCTTTCGAGAACGGCTTGTTAACCAACATCTTTACTTCTAGGGAGGTGTTACCTTTACTCATCTCTTTGTATGACTTATTCCAGCTCAGCAGTTGGTAATACTTAAACTTCGATAGTGTGGAGTTCGTATATTCAGATAGTGTTTCCCAGTCGAGAAGTTTGTTCTGAAACTAATCAGAGTCTTCTTTGTTGCTTTAAGGGCCGCTTTTAAGTCTGATGTAAAAGTCTTGAGGCCATCCGCATAGAGAGCTACTTTCTTATGCCACCCTTGATATTGAAAACGGGAAATTGAAGGAAGGTTCCTTAGACATTCTGCCACCGGCTCAATATAGAAATTAAAGAATAGGGGTGAAAGGGGACATCCCTGGCGAGTTCCTCTTCCTATCTGAATGTTATCTGTTAAATTGCCATTGATTAATATTTTGGCTTTAGGAGAGGTATAGATATTTTCTACCATTTTAAAAATGTTTTTCCCTAGATCAAATTTCTTTAGGACCTCACTTAAGTAGTTCCAATTAACTCTATTGAACGCTTTAGCAGCGTCAATTGTAATTATCGACAGAGGGATTTTCTCAGTAGTGGCAATGTCTATTGCTCCGATCAACTCATGAGTAAGTTCTTGAAGGTGTCTTCCTGCCACAAAGCCCTTTTGGTGAGAGTTTATCAGAGTCTCCGCGATTTTCCCCAGTCTTTTGGCCATGATTTGGGTGAAGATCTTGTAATCACAGTTTAATATGGATAATGGGCGGTATGACTCGCATTTTTTGGGATTCTTACCCGGTTTTAAAAGAATAGAGATGGTTGCGTCATTCCATGTCTCTGGGATTTTACCGTTGTTCAGAAAGATTTTATTAAAAAGGGCTGTTAATTGAGGGACCAATATGTCTTTTAATTTTATATAGAAGTCATTTGGGAGGGCATCTGGGCCTGCCGCCTTACCTCTTTTTAAGTGTTTTATAACTCCGTCTACCTCATCTGATGTTATTTCACTATTAAGGGTATCTTTCTCTTTAGAGGATAACGTGGGGATGCTTTGTGCATCTAGAAATTTTTTTATTTCTTCAACTTTCGGGTTGCAATCCTCTGTATAGAGTTTTGAAAAGAAGGCTGAGAATTCCTCTTTTATTACTGCCTCCTCAGAACCATTTTGGGAAGAGTCTATTGGATCTATACTGCCAATTTTGTTTCTCGCCTGATCTGTCTTAGTCTTCCAGGCGAGCATTTTCCCACAGCCCTCTCCATTTTCGTAGTGGGCGAGCTTACTACTCTCCCATCTCTCTCTGATTTTAACCTCTAGTATCATCGTTAAGCTTTCTTTTAATTTAAGCTTTTCCCTTTCTAGATCTAGGCTCCTCAGTGATGAAATATCTGAGGATATCCGCTGTTCCAGTGTTTTTCTATTATCTTCTATTTTCTGGATCTCTTTTTTAAGTTCCCTTTGTAGTGTAGTTCCTATTTTCCCAATAGGCCCTGCGCATTGAAATAACATAAACAGTAGTATCGACGTAGAAGTGCGAATCTTCCAGGCCTCCACTGACTATGCTAAACTTAATTGGGTTTGTTACCAACTAGCTCAGAGGTCACTGGAAACTTTCTTGACTGAAATAGGAAGTGATCAGCTTCCCTGGCACAGCCAAGAAGGGATTCAGTTTTCCAACAACCGTGCAACATGACAACTTTGCTCCTCAGATCAAGAGTCAATCTCTAGGGTCGTGTGAAACAATAGACAGTTATTTTACTCAGTCAGTGGTTGTGCAGTTTACTTTCACAATATGTAGAGAATAGAGAGACGGGCGTTTTCAATAAAAGGTTACATTTATTGAACAGTCTTTCTTCTCGTACAAGAGAAATGAATTGCCACAATTGCAAGACTTGTTATTATAAAAAGTACGTACAGTAAGATAAGTATTGCGAAATAATACTGTAAAAGCATTGATATGGTTTCTTAGCCATACAATGGTTTAAAATGAATAAAACATATATACATTCATATATACATTAGGCTAAAATACTCAACTGGTGCTTCTAACTACGCCTACCCCAGTGTACCTGACCTAAGCCTAATAATTGGGAGTAGAGTAAGTAAGTAGCTTTAAGTTAAGTTGGTTTTGCTAAGGTTTGCTTCAAGAATTCTCTCTGAGGGTTTAGTCAACACCATACCTCTGAAATAGAATGATGGAGGTCTGGTATCTCCTTCAGGGGGTCGATATCCCAGTCACCCGCAAGGGTAGACTAGAAACGCCGGAGCTGGATTTCTCTGCAGGAGAAAGACAGCGTCTCTTCTCAGCGTGTCGAGGAGGAGGAGGAGGAGGGGCAGCGTCCGCTGGCAGCTTGCATCTGCTGGGCTCTTTGCAGGGGGGCGGCTGTTCAGCTCCTAAGTTCATCACACCATCGTTCGCTAGTTAGCAGCCATAGCAGTAGCGATAGCAGCGATGGTATCATCAGCATGACAGCTTCTTCAGCAGCAGCGAGATAGCTGGCAGCATCAGCTTCAGCGAAAAAACGGCAGACAGCAACACAGCAGCATTGATAGCTTCAGCGTTTGCTTAAGGCAATGTTGGTAATATTTATACCTGAAAGGTGCCTTGTTTGACGTAAGTTTTTGGACATAAGACGTCAATAAAGATGTCACTAGGAAGTGATCATCTATCAGTGCTCATTAGAGTTCTATTACTAATCAAAACACAGAAAGCGGGGATTTCCAGGTTTGCTGAGTTTTTATCTTGTTGGAGAACTCGGAGTGTTAATCTAGGAATCTCAGATAGTAACTTCTGCTATGTCATTGCACTAATTGGTTGCAAAGGAAGTGGCAGAGAAAGTTATTCTGAAATGTGGCTCTGTTCGTGTGAGGCCAGAGACGAGTTTCTGAATATTGCACTTGAACGGTTGTGCCAATATAGGGAATAAATGGATTTATAGCAGAATAGGGGCATAAGGTCACAGTATCGATCAGGATCCTAGATTAGAACGTTACACCCACTCCACGAATTCATGTCCATCAAATTACTAAAACTAGAGCAATAAGATGCATGTGTAACATTGCCCACCCCAAAATACATATATGCATTTGAAACAGGCGTATTTGTAATACGTGAAAATTTAGGTACTGTACGTTTTTGAAGCATAGAAATCATTCAAAAATTATAGCATATAAAATCAATGAACGATTATGCAAAAAGAATTACACATGAAATATCTCTGAAACAGAAGAAGGGCGAGATAATTTCATCACATATAAATGCATTGCAATAAAATGTGCTAGAGGCTGGTGTAAAGTCATAATGTCTCTAGATGTATTTAGAAATAGAAGTTGAAGCTTCTGTTCTCTATGAATAGTTTTACTTTAAGCAAAGAATTTTTCGTGCCAGAAAAAGGTGAATATTAAAAAGTGTTCAATTCAAAAGAATTATTGCTTGAACGGGGAAATTAGAGTTCCAACGCTTTTAGCAGTTTTTGTTGTTCAAAATGAAGGCCGAATTCAGAGTTCATGGGAACTCTGTGTGTCGGAATGCTTCTCTAAAGTTATTGTTTCTGTTCGGGTGAGAACATCATATCAGACAGGCTCTCAAAGAATTGGTCTACAAAATCAGGTGACAGTTCGACCAACTTCGATAGTGCTGTAACTTGGCAGGTGTGAGAATGATTGCTGTCATCTAAGTCAGGATCAGCAATGCTCACAGAAGGTCGTACCTGGGTGATGTTGCTTTTGTCACTCGCTCCACTGTTACCACCTAGTCGTAGCACAGGAGTCTCAAGGAATGCCGTCATCAGGATTGGTAGCCGCTGGGGACAACACAATGCGTGAGCCGTTATCGGACTTAGCAAAGTATCGATATCCATTGGTACTGCTGATGGAAGTGAAAGACAGATGTCCAACACGCACTCATCTCCGCATAGCATACATCGTAGTACAGGTAGGATGCAATTTTGCCATATCGGTCTGAATGAAAGGAACCAGGTCATGTTTAGATCTCTCAGCCTGGCCAATCCAAGGACTCTAGTTATTCTGTCCCGGTAGCGGATTGCTAGGATTGTCTCTTCCATTCCCATAGGAGTCATGTCTGAGCTGTGGCTTGCCATAACGAAGCAGGAGGGTCAAAAATAAAATCCCTGCTACAAGTCCCAAAAATAGGGGTATGCCGCCAAAAACAGAGTGGACAAAATTTGGAACGATTCCCAGAATTGCTTTAAATGGTGTTAGCAGTCCCGTAAAAATCGTCTTAAATATGCCTGGGATGCCTGTGGCACTAGACATGTTAAGGAATTGGCTCAACATTTCTACGAAATGCACGGGGCAATTTGTTGATAAAAGGTCATGAACCTCCGTAGCTGTCCTTGCAACTAGAAGATCATACGTCTCTTTTGATGACGTTATGGGCACTGTTGTCTGTAAAAGCACAGACTTCATTTTGCTTAAAGTATCAATTCGTATAGAAGAGAAATGCAGACAAGGCCAGATGGGAGTCTCTATGTCTCCAGGCCCGCTCGGGAACAATGCTTGCATACAGCATTTGACCATGGAAGTAACGCTTACTAGATTACTTTTCCCTGGAACAAGGCCACAACATCTGTGATCCGTTCTTAGAATGTAACTCCCATTCGCGAGTTGCATAAAGAAGGGCTCTATCTGCGTTGCAGGTGTGACAAGCTGGTGACATGAAAGGTTGTTAGAATTACCTTCACAGGCTCCGTGTAAATTAATACCCTGACACAAAAGTATACCGCTCAGTGAATGTTTACAGTTTTCACCACTAAGAAATACATTTTTGTCACTGTCACTATAGCATGAATGTGTGGATGGTAATTTCCATTCTGATTTTACATATCCTTTACCCAATCGTTCATACTGGCCAGTAGGTATGTATTCAAGGCACTTTTTAAATCGGAAAGTTGTTATCGGAATAGTGATAATTCTGTGTATTATCCATTCAATGACAGGACTTTCTGACATTGTCAATGGTAATCTCTCATGTTTTTCGATGCTCAGGATTGTATAGTCTGCTCCTTTCTGTGCCAAGCTGATTTGTTTATCAGTAAGGTTATAAATGGAAAATAATGACGTTGTGTTGATTAAACGCCAAGGCACATAGCCTGAACAAAGATTTTACAGCGTCCAGCCTAATTGTACAATAGAACGTAATTGTGACTGGCCATGCTGTAACATTAGCAAGTATCTGTCTATTATGTCAAAGGCAGAAGATACAATATTGTCCAACGAATATATTCTGGAGGGCAGAGTCATTAACCCATTGTCCACTACAGAAAGTGATTTTTCCAAATTAATACGATCAATTTCTCGTATTTTTTCTGCTGTTTCAATTTGTGTGACTTTCCAAGCCTCGTTGTACGCAGCATAGATGCTGGCCGCTATGAAACGTTTTTGACGCTGTTTGCGTGGTCCAAGAATGAAATCGCGCAAATCAGCAGCATCTTTTAGTAAAGACAAGTGTTGCTTAATTTCAGCCAGTGTGGATGTTCCTAGCCATTCGAGGCAGAGTTTCCCTACACTGTATGTTGTTACTATCCCTGGATGTTGTCTCTGGGAGTATCTAGGGTCTTGTCTGGTCATTTTTAACCCCTGTGTTTTGTTCAGGAATCTATCTTGACAGTTGTTTGTGTCAGTAGGCCAGATTAACCACTTTTACCAATCAGGATGTGTTCTGTTAAAATGTAAAATTTTAGTTACGTCTATCTCAATATCTGTTGTTGCATTATCAGGTATTGGCTTCGGAATAGATGGTTGGTTAAGGTCTTTGATCTTTGCTAGGCCAAGACAGGATGTTTGGTGAATTGTGTCATTTAAAAACATCATTTGTTCAGGTATCATGCAGGTTCTGAATAGTGCTTCTAGGCCTTGTACCTGCCAATCTTTCGTACCCCAAATGGTTTTTGTTTCAATGTTATTTTTCCAATAATCAAAACCAAATGTCATCATTTTTTCATAAAATGCTTCTGAATATATTAATTTAGTGTTTGTCAGCATTGTTTTCATTCCTGTTTTATCTAACAGTTTGTAATAAAACGTTTCTGCATCACTGGTGTTAAACCCTGAGAAGTACTTGAATTTCTCAAAGAATGTTTTAGAACTGCTTTAAGGTGGTGTAGCACAATGTTCCCATTGATTATACTTAAAAACATTTCTAGGCTGTGCAGATTTATGCAAATAATGATCGCCATAATGTGTAAAACAGAATAACTGTTCATAACTAGACGAACCTTGTAAATAATCATGTTCTGTAAATCTAGCTGACATTACTAAATCAGACATCATGTCATTAATACTGGTAAAGTCCCAATCATCAGAGAATGTACTAGGTTTTACAAAGTCACTTAAGGAAACCTTCAGTTGATGAGGATACTTCAGTATCTCGACCGGACCATAGATCTCATAGTCAGTTTTCTCCCATACTACCCCACCGGGTATTGGAATTGCTGTGACATTTACTGTTGACAGTTCTCTTTTCTTCACGTGGGATGATCTGTGTGGTTTGAGGACTAAGTTGATGTTCTGATTTGCTGTGTCCATTGTACTATATTTTCCCTCAATGAATTTTCCCAAACAAAGTACCATGATGAGCCAAAGCAGGAGGAAAAATACACCTAGACCGAACCAGAACTCTAACCAAGGGGAAATAAGGTAGATTTCCTTCAGTTGATGAAAGAGTTCCATTGCTTTTTCTTGAAAAGTCATTTTTGTTTCTGGCATCACTTCGGGGTTACATTGATCCTACGAAAAGTTGTCGAAGTCGATGAAATAACCAGAGGCAGTTCTGTCAATTGTTGGGATTGTTCTTTCAATCTGTCTCTCGGTAGCACTTTCTGATGCCACATTATTGTAGACTGGTGTTTCTTGACGGACTGTTTCAATCTGTGTCTCAAGAGGCACGAGTTCCATGGCATTATTGCATAGTCCTTCTCTGTGCACTGCAGGCTGATCGAATGTGATTAGTCTTTCAGTTTGAACCTCTTGGATTGTTGCAAGTTTGGGTATTCTGTTGTTTCTCGGGAGTCCACTGGGCCTACTGTTGATTATAGGCCACATGCTTGTGGTTTTACCAGGTCGATAGATACAACTCTGTTCTCCTTTTTACCAGCAAGGGGCGGTAGTACTACTGATCTTGTTCCGGTGACTGCCAAGACAGGTACTGCTTTTCTGTAAGAAGGCCCAAATTCCTTCTTCACCGCGATTTTTTCTCTGACTAGATCCCCAATCTTTGGAATCCAGACAGGCCTTGCTGGGGCTGTTGCTTGTGGTGCCTCGTCAGTGGTATCTGGCTGTTGCTTTAACTTTATGTTGCTTAAGGATTTTCTTGTTTCATTCAGTTCCTGTAAAACAGCCAAACGATCTTTGATGTCAAAGTCTGTTTTCTTATCTTGTACCACTGATACCTGACTATCTAAGTCCTGAATTGTCATTCTAATTCTGAACAATAGTTCATATGGGCTGAAACCTTTTAGAGATTTTCTTGGCAAATTGTTAAGACTGGTCTGGACACTTATTAAATGTTTGACCCACCCAGCGCCTGAACCTAATACCTTCGCTGTTATAGATCGCTTTATGTCCCTGTTTTTTCTTTCTACCACACTATTCCCTTCGGGGTGCGACGGACAAGAATACCGCAACCCAATTCCCATGCTGGCCATGGCCTCCTTATAAGCTCGAGAGCTGAAAGCAGGACCCTTGTCAGAATGGAACGTGGTAATTGCGTATGTGCCGATAAAGACTCGCAGATCTTTTATAACCGTTCTAGCGTCAGCCGAGTGCTGGGGCCACATCCATATGAACCTCGTACAGGAATCCACTGCTACCATGATATATCTATAGTTGCCGTCCCTTTGTAGGGGACCACAGTGGTCCAGGTAAACACATGCAAATGGTTTATCCGAGATGAGAAGGGGTGTCTGCGATGGTCGTTTTACTGTTGATACTTTTATCCTTTGGCACATATCGCATTCTAATACATACTTTTTAGTTTGTATTCTCAAGCGAGGCCACCAATATCTCTGTTTTAATAGTGATATTGTTGCGGAAACGCCAGCGTGTGCAGAAGCAAGCCCTTCGTGTGCCACTTTGATTAGTCCTAACCTGTGTTCCATGTTTGGAATTACCCTATCCCCCACTCCAAGGATTAGAACAAAAGGAACATTATTCGTATCTGTTGAATATAAGTACTTTTCTGGAAAGCCTTTTGGGAGTGTTTTCTTATCATTCTTTACTGACGCACTGACAGCTTGTAGAATATCGCTGTCTATTTTTGTTTGTGACTGAGTTATCGCAGCTCCGGAAGCCGTTTGCACAGCTGCCTTCGCGGCTTCATCAGCCAATGAATTCCCTGCAACGTGAACGCCATCACGTTGATGACTCAGAGTGTGTATCATGTGAGTCTTTTGTAGTTCTTTCTGTAAAAGAACTACCTGTTCCCAAAGCATTTTATGCTTTATTGTGCCACCTTTTGCATCTTTGAAACCATTTCCCACCCAATTCTGCAAGTATTCATTATAAGATTGTACGCAATAATAAGAATCGCACACTATTAGTGTGGGGAATTCGCGATCGGGATTTTCTAGCGCCATCTTAAATGCTACTAATTCAGCTCGTTGAGCTGAGCAATCTCCTAGAGATTGTGTTTTGGTGACCATTGGTCTAAATTTACCTTCGTGCCAGCGACCTTTAACAATCGCGCACACAGCACTATAAGCTTGTTTGCCCCCAACTGCGGGTTGTGCTGATCCGTCAGTATATATAATACTTCCGTATTATTCGAGAGGCAGGATTTCAATTGGCAGAGGACATTCATATTCATATTGTAAAAATTCTTGTGTCTTTAAATTAGGATCAAATTCGTAAACTACGTCTGTTGCAGCAAGAGAATTAACCCACTGGATCCATCTCGGATGCAAAGCTTTAGCATTAGGAATGCTTGCTTTAGTTACCGCTTCTAAAGCCGGTATAGGTGTTACGATTACTATTCGTTTACCTTGTGCTAGGGGCCTTTCTTTTGCTACAGCAGTCTGAACCGCAGTTAGAATTTTCTCTGTTGAACTGAATTTTATTTCAGCCTTTGTGTACAAATGTGATTTGTAAGCTAATGGTACCCTTTCTCCCTCATTAGAGGTTAGGTACGTGAATCCGCATCTTCCTGGGATGACTCGTATTACAAGATCGCGTGTGTTGTTACGTGTATCTAATTTTGTTTTTGCTAACATGTCTGTTTGCAGTGATCTCAAAATTTCTGTGTGTTTTTGAGTCCAATTGATTTGTTTAAAATCAGGTTTAATTAGTTCGTAAAGAGGTTTAACCCTCTCTGCGTAATTTAGAATGTATGTTCTTCCGAAATTCAGAAAACCTAGTATGGATTGTAAATTCTTCAGCGTTTTTGGAGCTTGGAGTATAGCGCACTTCTCTAAGAAGTTGTCCGCTAGGCTTTTTCCTTCACTTGATAATTCGTACCCTAAGAATAGTACTGTCAGTTGGGCAATTCGAGACTTTTTAAAGTTGAATTTGTAACCCTCTGCTGCGAACCCAAGTATAATGGTGTTCACTCTTTTCAAGTGAGTATCCAAGTCGTCGTCTGTGAGATAAATATCATCTACGTAAGATAATGCCTCATCATCATATATTTGTAGTAACTCTGTTACCCTAGCTGAGAATAGTCCTGGGCTGTTCTTGAACCCCTGTGGGAGTCGACAGAATTTTTTCTGCGACCCAAATGCTGAGAAAGCGGTCAAATATCTGCTTTCTGGTGCAATGTTTTGACAAAAGAAACCATTAGATATGTCTAATGTTGTTTTATATTTTTTTCCTAACTATGTTATTCATTAGGGCTGCACTATGCGAGTTTTGTACTGCAAATGTTTTGCAACATGCATTAAGGTGTCTGTAATCCAAAAGTAGACGATATGAATTGTCTGGCTTGGAGACAGGAAACAAAGGATTGTTCATTTGAGAGGTGCATGTTTCAATCACCCCCTGGTATTCAAGTTGATCTAAGATCTCCCTGACTTGTTTTTTAGCTTCTTGCTTAATGGGATACTGCCGTTGGGCAGTTGGTTCACTTTTTAACTGGATTTTGTGAGGAGGTGAGTCCTCATCCCATCCTACATGATTTGTATATAATGCCGGTGCCTGGGCTACTGCCCATTTCCTTGCATAAGTATATTTTTTTGTGAATCGGAATGTGATTCGAGAAGGCAGGCATAATCATTTCTTCGCCACGAGGGCACTCCCTGACAAACTCTGGGGGCCAATCTTTTTCAGCTAACAGAATATCATAGCCTTTTGAGAGTTTATCCCAAAATAGACCCTTTATTTTCCTAGTCTTATCACCCTCTATACGCAATGTTATTTCGTATATTTTATGGGGCTCGCTAAGTCTGGTGTCGGCAGTTTCAACCTGAATGTATTCATTCGTGTCCACTGTCTCCAGATGACTCATCAAGATCTTGCGGGCTATACTGATTTTTGCTGCACTGTCCAACATTGTCTGTGCCCACTCCCCGTTTTTCAACTGTGTCCTCAGTATTCTCGGCATGGTTGATTACTCTAATACTGGCTACCTTCTTTTTTGGAAATTGAGATTTTTTACTCTGAGCAGGTTCCTTGTCTTTGGACTTGGTGTGCTCTCCTGGGTATGACCGTCCTCTTCTTTCCGATTTCTGCTAAAAAGATTGAGAGGGACGTGTATCAATACTTTGATATCTATCAGGTTTTTTCAAATTATCCCTATTTCTAAGGTTATATCTTTTCTCAGAGGGCTACCTCTGGGGGAGACTGGTGTTCTCGAGTCGGAGTTCTTTCCCTCCGTCGAGGAGACCTTCCTCTGGACTGGAAAACTTTTTCCTTGGGAGTGGATTGTTTATTTCCATCCCAGCTCTTTTTAGGAGTGTTTAAATTATTTTTAATAAATAATTTTTCAGGATTTTCGAGCAGTTGGGGTTTTACTGGTTTTCCACCCAAGCTGTCTCTACCTAATTCTTCATAGCATTTTTCTATGATTCTGGCAAGCTCGATTGGTTGATCTGTTATATCTGTTTCCTTCAACTTCTGGCGGATCGCCACAGATGCTGCTTCTCCCTTTATGTTGGCTAATAATATAGCCGAGACCTGCTTGAAGTCTTTCAGTAATTTCATACCAAGAGTTAAAGCGGGCTCTGGACCGTATTCATTCTGAATCTGTTTTAGCACATCCGGTATTACCGCCATAGACGGAACACCATGTGTTTTTGTGTAAATGGAAGCAAAGACTGTACCCCAAGTGTCGCAGTCCTCCACGAGTGGTGCGATTCCCATAGGAAGGCAGATGGTCAAGATTCTGTGTTTCTCAATAGGGGTAGTATCCGGAAATACTGCCTCTATTTGAGTGATTTTTTGTGCTAACCAGAAAGGAATTTGTTCCCGTTTTACGGGTGTTTTACCAAGACATGACTGTATGTTCTGTGGTGTAATTTTTTAGTGTTCCCCTGATGAGGGGTCAGCTGTGGTACATTAACAGCTGGTTGGACTGTTGCAGTCCGCATTACATATTGGACTAATTGCCTATGTATTTTTATAAGTGTTTTCAGCTGTACTAACAGCTCTTCTTAAGACATTTTTGCAATGTCCGGATGTGGTGTGTAGCTGGCTAGAACCGGCCACGATGCTCCTGGTCTACCTAGTGGACCGAGCCTGGTAATATGATCATTATGTTTTAGGGCGCCATTAAACCAGCTCAGGTGCCCTTGGAATTTTAGTGGGATTTCAGTCTCCTTGAAAGGAGCGTACTCATCCGGTGGTTTCTCTATTTTGTAATAGTGAAACTCTTTTGTTCTAGATTTTGCCGCTGGAAAGTTTATGCATGAATAGAATACCTCTGTCTGCCAATATTCGTGTGCCTCTATCACGAAAATTACTGTACCACCTTGTGGTGTCAGTCCGTTTTCTATAAGTTTTAACGTTATAGACTTTCTTAAATGTGCCGGGATGATTATTGCATCCGGGTCAGTATCGTCGGGACCCTGCTGAGTCGCATCTGCTGCGGCCCCTGTGGTTCCGTTTTCTCCTGGCATTGTATAAATGCAAGGTTTGCAGAGTAGGTCTCCAAGGAGACAAAGATTAGGTGCACAATATTTTGGAACACTGTATCCTTCAACGTTGAATAAACCAGAGCTTTACATAGAAATCTCTTCCTACTGAGTTCGGGCGGATTTTAACCTTTCACCCACTCCAGACATCTATTGGAGTATTTACGGGAGAAAGGGATCTATGTGAAATATGCACGACTGAGGTATTCTAACGTCTTGCGTTAGTTTATCGCCTTACCAAACGTTGGACGCCATGTAGTGTAGTTCCTATTTTCCCAATAGGCCCTGCGCATTGGAATAACATAAACAGTAGTATCGACGTAGAAGTGCGGATCTTCCAGGCCTCCACTGACTATGCTAAACTTAATTGGGTTTGTTACCAACTAGCTCAGAGGTCACTGGAAACTTTCTTGACTGAAATAGGAAGTGATCAGCTTCCCTGGCACAGCCAAGAAGGGATTCAGTTTTCCAACAACCGTGCAACATGACAACTTTGCTCCTCAGATCAAGAGTCAATCTCTAGGGTCGTGTGAAACAATAGACAGTTATTTTACTCAGTCAGTGGTTGTGCAGTTTACTTTCACAATATGTAGAGAATAGAGAGACGGGCGTTTTCAATAAAAGGTTACATTTATTGAACAGTCTTTCTTCTCGTACAAGAGAAATGAATTGCCACAATTGCAAGACTTGTTATTATAAAAAGTACGTACAGTAAGATAAGTATTGTGAAAAAATACTGTAAAAGCATTGATATGGTTTCTTAGCCATACAATGGTTTAAAATGAATAAAACATATATACATTCATATATACATTAGGCTAAAATACTCAACTGGTGCTTCTAACTACGCCTACCCCAGTGTACCTGACCTAAGCCTAATACTTGGGAGGGGAGTAAGTAAGTAGCTTTAAGTTAAGTTGGTTTTGCCAAGGTTTGCTTCAAGAATTCTCTCTGAGGGTTTAGTCAACACCATACCTCTGAAATAGAATGATGGAGGTCTGGTATCTCCTTCAGGGGGTCGATATCCCAGTCACCCGCAAGGGTAGACTAGAAACGCCGGAGCTGGATTTCTCTGCAGGAGAAAGACAGCGTCTCTTCTCAGCGTGTCGAGGAGGAGGAGGAGGGGCAGCGTCCGCGGGCAGCTTGCATCTGCTGGGCTCTTTGCAGGGGGACGGCTGTTCAGCACCTAAGTTCACCACACCATCGTTCGCTAGTTAGCAGCGATAGCAGTAGCGATAGCAGCTATGGTATCATCAGCATGACAGCTTCTTCAGCAGCAGCGAGATAGCTGGCAGCATCAGCTTCAGCGAAAGAACGGCAGACAGCAACACAGCAGCATTGATAGCTTCAGCGTTTGCTTAAGGCAAAGTTGGTAATATTTATACCTGAAAGGTGCCTTGTTTGACGTAAGTTTTAGGACATAAGACGTCAATAAAGATGTCACTAGAAAGTGATCGTCTATCAGTGCTCATTAGAGTTCTATTACTAATCAAAACACAGCAAGCGGGGATTTCCAGGTTTGCTGAGTTTTTATCTTGTTGAAGAACTCGGAGTGTTAATCTAGGAATCTCAGATAGTAACTTCTGCTATGTCATTGCACTAATTGGTTGCAAAGGAAGTGGCAGAGAAAGTTATTCTGAAATGTGGCTCTGTTCGTGTGAGGCCAGAGACGAGTTTCTGAATATTGCACTTGAACGGTTATGCCAATATAGGGAATAAATGGATTTATAGCCGAATAGGGGCATAAGGTCACAGTATCGATCAAGATCCTAGATTAGAACGCTACACCTTGATTTATGTATAGTCAGTCCACAGATATTGCCCCTTATTACTGCTTTATATGCCACCCATACCGTTTGGGGTGTGGCACTCCCATTGTTATTCTCAAAATATAGGTCAGTCTCTTGTTTGAGTTGGTCAATAATTATGGGTCTAGGAGGGCTGAACAGTCCAACGTCCATCTCTGGGTTGTTATAACATCTTTTATTCTTAAAGTAATTTGGACGGCAGAGTGATCAGAGAGATTGGCAGGAAGGTGAAATACATTTTGAGTATTCTCTGGTAACCCTTGATCTATTAAAAAATAATCAATTCTAGATTGTATACCAAGCTTCTTTTTTAAAGGTAAATGTATCTTGCTTATCCTCCTTCTCTTTCCACATGTCGATAAGGCTTAGGGACCTTTTATACACTCCCAACCACTCTCTCATTTTTGGCAAACTTCCCTGATTACCTCTAGGGTACTGATCTACTTTTGGGTCTAAGATGATTTTAAAGTCTCCGCCCAAAATCACTGGAGATGTTGCCGAAATCAATTGGGAGTATAATGATTGGAGTGGGGCGGGATCATCTGTGTTTGGTCCGTAGTATCCAACCACAGTAAATGCGTCACTAAGTATGCTAATATTGGCTATAGCCCATCTCCCCTTTGAGTCTGAATCAGACAAGGTTATTCTTGCTTTTGGAGATTTTTTAAAGAGGATGGTGTGGTATCTGTGGTATTCCATGATGACTTGATGTCACTTGGAATCTGTTCATGTCATCTAGAATGTTTCTCCTTGATTTCTGGATCTGTTGTTGAGAGGTCTGTCTAGGAAGATTACCTCCTTCCTACTTGTGGTTTTTAAGCTGTTCTTCTATGGAATAAATCTACCTGGAACCTACTTCCTGTGTGGTTGCAATTTCTACACATTTACTGGCGACGAGGATGGGAGGACTATATTTCAAGAAGACGGCGTTCACACGTTTTAAGCAAAGAAAAGCCTTCGATTCCTGACCAACTAAAAAGAATCTCGTTTATGATATAATTTTTGAGACTTTCCTTGAGAAACTGGTCTGGTATGGCTCTACAAATGTAAGTCTTTTCTTTCTCAAAATAACTTTGGATTCGTACTAAAACTGCATTTCCACGATGTTTTAACTGCTCCTATTGTTTATTTTTCTCGACCGCACTCATCGAGCGGTGTTCACCGTTATTGGATCGAATTTTTTTGAAATTCAGGGTTGTTTCGCTGATTGTATGAATCTAATGCTGATGCAGGCGTTTCCCTGAACTATTTACATTTAAAACTTAAGAAAGCTTACCTCGAGCTTCTCTGTTCTGTTCTCCGCTCGAGCTTGACGCAGTGCACTCCAGCATTCTGACACGCTGTGCATTCTGGTACTCTTACATCATCACGTTGAACAAGACGTCCATGGCGGCCATTTTTGTTAAGGTTGAAGCATTTCTTCGATCTTGATGCGATAAACTTCGCGACTAAAGGAAACAGTCAAGAAACATTTTTCTTCGAATATAAACATCGCTTTTATCACTCTGCTGCAAGTCTACAACCATGGTGATTTGCACACCTGTTTCAAGACTCTGAATGAAAAATCGACTTTAGCAAATCAACAATTACGGTGATTTGCACACCAATTCTGTTACTAATATTTCCTTTTAAAGTATTTCTATTTTATTTATTCATTTGTTTCCTTTCAATTTTTCCCAGTTTTACTAATTTTTTTTTCTTTTTACAAATATGTCAAATATTGCTGCACCTCCACATTTTCTTCAAATTGCAGGTGATCCTAACATAGAATGGGATCTTTGGTATCCTATGTTTATTGCGTATGTAGAAGTATTCGAAAAAGATGGATGTTCTGCAAAAAGGAAATTAGCTCTTTTGAGACATTGCCTTGGTGGTGCTGGGATTAAAGAATTTGATAATTTACCACCTTTAGAGGATGCTGGTGACATGGATGTTTTTGATAAAGCCGCTAAGCAAATGAAAATTCGCTTTGGTAGAAGAATAAATACTGTAATGGAAAGGTTCAAATGTTATTCTCGTGAGCAGAAGGCTGATGAAACAATTGAAGATTATGTGGCAGCATTACGTTCACTTGCTTGTACTTGTTCTTTTGAAACTATATCCTATGAACAAGTTCTTAGGGATCAGATTATGATGAAGACTAAAAGCAAAATGATCCAAGAAAGACTTTGGTTAGGGACAGAGACTACATTAGCTGCAGTAGTAAATATAGCAAAAGGTATAGAACATTCCGAATTATTTGTGTCTGAAATAAGAGGGAAAAATCAGAAAACACATGTTCCTGATATAGAAGTAGCTATCGTTAAAAGTCAACCTACTTCAAGTGTTTCTAGTAGTAAAACCAATTTCAAGAAAGAATATGTACGAAATGTTAATGAGAATAGAAGTTTTGTGAAAAGAGGTACAATACTTTGCTATAGATGCGGAAGTTCCAGCCATGTGGGTAATTACAGAGGTTGTCCTGCTTGGGACAAAATCTGTGTAAAGTGCAAGAAAAAGGGGCATTTTGGTAATGTATGCAAGTCAGGACAGAAAATTTATTATATATCACCTGAAGAAAAAGAGGTTCTTAAAAGTTTGAACTGTATACTTTCTGTGGATGAGTGTGTTCAAAAGAACTTTCCTTCGTGTACAATTTTGATGGATGATAAACCAGTTGAAATTTTTGTTGATTCTTGTGCGTGGTACACGATTATTAGCAAGAATATTTTTGAACAATTGTGGTGCCAAAGAGAACTATTAAGTCCTGACATATATCCTGGTGGGTACACGGGACAAAAGATTGCTCTAGAGGGATTTTTCTGGGCGAAACTAACTTTCAAGAATTGGGACATCAGGGCAAAAGTTTATGTTGCTACTAAAGGTGTATCTATTCTCGGTTGGCCTCACCAACGTGGTTTAGGAATTAAATTGGATCCAAATGCAGATCCTCCGGTCTATGTTGATGAGCCTCGTTTTGAAAAGTCAATAACTGACTCCATGGTGAATTTAACCCTAGATGCATCTAACAGTGTTAGTTTCACTAAGAAGGTATTGGAGAAGTTTCCTGAAATCTTTAACGAGAAATTAGGAAAATATGTTGATTTTAAACACAAAATCATTTTGAATGATAACGCTGTCCCTGTTAGGCATAGAGTGAGAAATGTTCCTTTAGCTTATAGGCCAAAATTAAAGGAAATGTTAGATGATTTGGTCAAAAGGAACATAATTGAGCCAATCGAATCATCCCCTTGGGTTTCGCCCATTGTGATATCACTTAAGAGCTCAGGCGAACTTCGCTTATGTGCGGATCTTCGCAGTCTTAACAAAAAAATTTGGATAGATAAACACCCCTTACCAAATATACATGAGTTAATTGCTGCATTATCTGGGGCTACTGTCTTTTCTTCCATTGATCTGGCTAGTGCTTACCACCAAGTGGAGTTACATGAGGACTCCAGAAAATTAACTGCATTTGTCACTCCAGAAGGGATGTTCCAATATTTGCGTATGCCTTTTGGTTTGGCGAGTGCAGCCTCTGTTTTCCAGCATCTAATGAAAGAGTTGTTGATGGAATGTAAAGGGGCTATAGCTTTCCAGGATGACGTTTTGTTTTTTTGGAAAGATAGCATTGAACACGATGAGAATTTAGTTTCTGTTTTAGAAAAAGTTAGATCTAAGGGTATTACTTTAAAACTTACTAAATGCAAGTTTAGGCAAGATAAAGTTGAGTACTTAGGCCATGAAATTTCGAAGGATGGTATCAAACCCAAGGTTAACCATGTTCAGAGTATTGTTAATGCTTCTGCACCTAAATCAAAAGAACAATTACTTTCCTTTTTAGGTTTGACTGAATTTTATGGTAAATTTGTAAAAAATTATTCAGACATTGTACATCCTTTGAGGACTTTACTAAAAAAAATGCTAAATTTGAGTGGGGCAAGGAACAACAGGAATCTTTTGAAACCTTGAAATGCAAAATTGTTGAGGCTCCATTCTTGAAGCCATACTCAGTGGGTAAAGAGTGCATTGTCTATGTTGATGCAAGCAACGTCGGTTTAGGTGCCATATTAATGCAGAAAGATAGGTCTGGCGAGTTTGTTGTGTCGTATGCTTCTAGAGCTTTACGTGACGCTGAAAAGAATTACTCAACTATTGAGAGTGAGTTACTTGCCTGTACTTGGGCATCTCAGCACTTTAGACAATTTTTGTGGGGAACTAAATTTTCTTTGAGAACTGATCACAAACCTTTGATCACTATGTTGTCTGCAGGTGGTGGAAGAGTACTTACTGCTCGTTTAGCAAGGTTGGCAGCCAAATTACAAGAATACCGTTGTGAGGTTGTGTATGTTTCAGGACGCTTGAATGTTCATGCGGATTGCATGTCGCGTTTTCCTGCGAGTGTAGCTGCTGGTAAAAGTGTTGAATGTGCTGTTGCATACTCTTTTGCGGATGTGAATGTGATTTTAAGTCAAGAGGGTTCTTCTGTTTTGTCTGAGAAAGATTGGTTAGAAGCTATGAACAATGACGAAGTTTTGAACTTGGTTAAGCAGTTCTTGATAAAGGGTTGCCCTGAAGAGAGGAAACTTAAACTTTCCGGTGAATTGGCGTCATTTTACAAAGTCAGAGATGAATTAATGTTGAGTCAGATTATTATTGTAAGATCTGATAAAATCATTCCTCCATTGAAGCTAAGGGAAACTATTTGTAAGTTAGCCCATGAAGGACACATGGGTATGTCTACAACTAAAGGGAGGATTAGGGAACATTACTGGTGGAATGGTGTTGATTCTATGGTGGATAATTGGGTTGGGAATTGTTCTCCTTGCTTGTTGAGTGACAACTCTGTGAAGAGTGTTACTGTTGAGACGACTCCTATTGAGTATGCCAATGGTCCTTGGCGGAGACTGGGAATTGACATCATCGGACCTTTCAATTATCAATCTGGAAAAGAGTTGTTCGCTTTGGTCCTAATTGACTACTTTTCAAAATGGCCGGAGTTGAAAATTGTTGAGAGAACTTCTTCTGAGTATGTGATTGAATTTCTTGATGAAATATTTGCAAGGCAAGGTCTTCCAGAGGAACTTATTTCGGACAATGGTCCACAGTTCATTAGTAAAGAATTTGAAGATTTTCTTAGTTAATGTGGAATTGTACATAAAAGAACCTCAAATTACTTTCCACAATCTAATGGCCAAGTTGAGAGGTTTAACAGGGTCATCAAGGAATCTTGTCAACTAGCTGTGAAGAGTGGTTTGAAGTGGAAGAAAGCTCTTCAAATGACCTTGTTGACTGATCGTTTGTCTCCTAATTCTGTGACTGGTTTATCCCCGTTTGAATTGTTACGTGGGAGGAAACCTGGTTCTCGACTTTTACCTTGGTGGTTAAAAGGGAATTCTTCTTATGAGGTGGATTTTAAAGAGCTGAGAGGCAAAATTGGAAAATACCAGGAAAGGATGGTTCAACATATTTCCTAGAAGAAGTATAATTCCTGTAAAATTAAAATTGGTGATTTTGTACGTGCGAAATTGGGCGGATTATTGCCCAGGAAGGTATATAAATGGTCTGATCCTGTTAAGGTCATTGAGAATTTTAGCAAAGCTGTTAGAGTGGAAGGAGGGAAAATTTGGAATTTGAGAAGAATCTCCTTATGCAAGACTACTGTTGTTCCTTTCACTCAAAAGATCACTTTGCCAGAAAAGCATGTTTCAGATCATAATTCTGATGGCTTTTGTGGCACACATGAGGTATATGACAACCTAGAAGATAAGTTTGTAAATAACTCTGATGTAGTGATAAATTCTGATTTTAGGTCTAATCCTTGTGTTGAAGCTGATATTCCTTCTTCTTCGAACGTTGATTGTGAAAAAATTTCCTTAAGACGTAGCGAACGCATAAAATGCGTTCCTTCTAAATTTAAGGACTATGCTAGAACTTAATTTCTTTTTCTTGTTTTTTTTTTACTTTTAATTGTTTTTTTTCTTTGGGATTTTATTTTTTTGTTGCTATTTTTATTTTATTTTTAAAGGGGGGAGGTGTGTGGTATTCCATGATGACTTGATGTCACTTAGAATTAGTTCTTGTCATTTGGATTCTGTTCATGTCATCTAGAATGTTTCTCCTTGATTTCTGGATCCGTTGTTGAGAGGTCTGTCTAGGAAGATTACCTCCTTCCTACTTGTGGTTGTTAAGCTGTTCTTCTATGGAATAAATATACCTGGAACCTACTTCCTGTGTGGTTGCAATTTCTACAGTATCTGTACTTTGTGAAATAGTGCTCTTCTTTTATAGAGAATAGATGTGTTAGAATGTGCTTTTGTAGTGGCTCATGTATTCTATATTTCTCTGTAGAGAATGTTGCTTTTAATGGATAAAACCACTGGTGAAACCCAAGGAGAAGATTCAACGGGTTCCACAATCTTTCTGGCTACAAGATCAGATAAAATCACTTTAAGTTTATCACGATACGCCAGTGGCACATTCCTAACTCTGTGTCGTACAGGAATAGCTCCTTCTTTAAGGATAATGCGATGTTTAAAATGTTCAAATTTGCCTAACTTGTCGGTGCAAATAGCAGGAAACTTTTCTTTTATAAGATTGGTAAACACACTAGACTCAGGAGATATAACATATACAGGTTGTGAAGCATTAGGGTCAAGTTTAATACCTAATTCATGCTGGTGAGGCCAACTGAGAATCGATGCGCCATTAGTAGCAACATAGATTTTGCTTTAATACTCTGCGCATACTGGTCATTTAGGGATGACGGCTACCAAGCGCAGGATTCGTAACGATTTTTGGTGGCCTTCAGTTGATCGTGAGGTGGAAGCTTTAGTTAATCATTGCACTCAATGCTTATATAGTGACAAACACTTATCTACTTCTTCCGCACCTGTCAAACCCACTATTTCTCCTGACAGAGTTTGGCAAAGAGTGGCTGTTGATTTTTTAGGACCTTTTCATGTTCTACCTAACTGCATGAAGTATTTTATTGTTTTAATTGACCACTTATCAAGGTGGGCAAAAGTTAGAGGTGTGTCTGAACCTAACACTAATTCTGTGATTTGTTTTCTTCAGGATGTTTTCAGTAGAGAAGGTACTCCAGAAACATTATTCACAGATAATGGAGTACAATTTACTTCACAAACTATGCAAGATTTTTTGACAAAAATGGGTATACAACACCTACGTACTCCTTTGTACTTTCCTCAGATCAACGGCAAAGTTGAAAGATTTAACAGGTTGTTAGTAGAATCTATCCAAAGTGCATTAAAGGCTAAGGTAGATTGCGAGTCTGCCATAAGGGATGTTGTATGGGCATACAGAACCACACCTCATTCTATTTCAGGATGTGTTCCCTTTGAACTAATGAGAGGCAGGAAAGTTGCCTCTACTCTTAATCCATTTTGGAAAGTGAAATCTTTGAATAATGATTGTAATGTTGCTATTGAAACTAACAAAGCAAAACTTCTTAGTGATGCTGCTAGTATTCCCAGATGTCAAAAGAGTGTTTCTTCTGCAACGAAACAAAGAATAGTTCATTTCAATGTTGGTGACTAGGTTTATGTTAAGGATCCTTTACTTCTGCAAAAAGGGAAATCTAAATTCAGAGATCCAGCTAGTATTGTGAATATCAGAGGTAATGCTGTTAAGTTAGACAATGGCCAATGGTGGAACATGGGTCGCATAGCAAAGTGAAAAACGGATCACAATTCTAATGACAAAAGTTTGCAAAATATTGGTGATTCCAATGATAAGAGTTTACTTGAGTTTAATAATGTTGGAAAAAGTGTTAGGGTAAAGAAAATTGCCAGCAGATATCTTCAATAATAGGTTGTATTCTTATTTTAATAAAAAGAGGGAGATATGTGGTATCTGTACTTTGTGAAATAGTGCTCTTCTTTTATAGACAATAGATGTGTTAGAATGTGCTTTTGTGGTGGCTCATGTATTCTATATTTCTCTGTAGAGAATGTTACTCTATGAATAGAGAATGCTTCTGTGGCAGTTGTACCTGCTAACCTGAGTCCTTTATACTGCTTTACCTACTTGCTGAGTATTTTAATAAATACTTCATTTTATGAAGACTTCTGGCTTCTGTCATCGATCTACAGATTTACTACAAGCAAGACCACTTCAGATGGCTACACCTTTTATAACACACTCTTGGTGGTGCATATGTAGGAATCAATCCAGTAGAGAGTTTTCATTATCTCTTCCCACTCTTTTTTTAACAGATGTGTTTCCTGTAAAATTAGGATCTCGCTATCAATAGATTTCAGGTATTCAAAAAATTTCATTCGCCTGCTCTTGGTTCTTAGCCCATTAACATTCCAGGAAGTTAAGGCAAGATGGCCGCCGACGGACCGTAGGAGGCAGCAGCTCCTGACCGCTCTCCCGAGGTGGAATGCTGAGATTGGGAGATTGATATGAAAATGGGAAGATAAGCTACACTACCCAAGATCTGCTGGTAATCAATGGACTTGTGGAAGAAGGAAGCGACTAGTGGAGTAAGAAAAGGAGGCTCAAGGCGCAACATAGCGGGATGCTTAAGGCCCTGGCGAATTGGATTAAATCCATAGAGTGGCCCACATTGCAAGTATTTATCAGTTTTGAGAAAGAGCCTCGTGTCCTGTGGCAGTCATTTGGTACATCAATCGAAGAGGCGCTACAACGACTCCAGAGTACGTGGCAAGTCGGGAAGCGGCATATGGCTCCAAAACCAATAAGAGCTCTTAAGGACATGGTCAGGACAGAGGATGAGGATCCGCAAACAAGCGAGGCTGAGAATCCAACTGTGAAACTCAGAGCGAAGACACGACATAGAGCCCAACTACGAAGGGAGGCTGCTAAAGCACGCGAAGAAGTGAAACTATCTGTTGCAGAAAAGAGAAAGCAGGACAAAGATACGGAAAAAAAAAGAAGAAAGAAACAGTCAAAAAAGGTCTCACCAAGAGTGTAGATGCCGGCTCCGAATCATCAAAGGAAGCCTCCGTCCGGCAGCAGACATTGTTTCAATCCTTCCCAGGACTGAGAACCGAGGGCATATCCGACACTGCTAATGTTAGCGGACTGAGTGGCTGTGACGGCTTGGATGGGATTACAGAGCAGCTAACCGGAACAAGTGATATAACAGAGGCTGACCGCTCAGAGGCCGCAATGAGACCGGAGGATGACGTCAACAATGGAAGGAGTGTGGAGTACTCTGAAGAAGCAGCCGCCTTGAGTCAGGCGGAAGAGCTAACTGTGGATTGCGATGTTGCAGCAACTCATAAGGAAGATCATACTGGAAATACCTGCTCAGGCTTGGAAAACGTGAATACACAAACGAACACAAGTATAGAACTGCAGGTCTGTATCAGAGGGGAAACGGGTGAAACTGATACACACGATAAAACAGATATGAGAGAGACTTTTGCAGAGCCTATACTTTTGCCGGCAGTAATCACGCTACAGACGCTACAGACTCCAGCTGAACTGGGTAAGGAGCAAGGGGGGAATCCCAAGCAACTAAGAGCACTTCTGAAGTGCTTCAACAACTTAATAGTAATAAGGAGATGGTATGTACGACTGGCTCCGTTTTTCCAAAAGATAACCCTGCAGTCATTCTAGCGCGTAAAAGCGATAAAGCTAACAATGCCATCAATAATATCTCGGAGGGCATTCCAGATAGCTCTCAAACAAATAATGGGGGGATAGATAAAGAGTATGCTGACAGAAATACCGATTCCCTCCCAGCAGCTACTGGCTCACCCAGTGATGACTGTTTCTTTACTGGAAATGATGATGATAAGGAAGAGGTCGAGACTGAAGAGTCTGAAGACTCGGATTCAAGTCATAACTTATCCACTAATATGGAAGACACACCAATATCTACGGAAAGTGACTCAGAGACATCGCAGACAGATACTTCAGAATTAGAATTAGGGACTGAGTCAAATCCAGAGCATAACACTATACTAAAACGAAACCTAGAGTCTAAACCAAGTAGAAACAAGGGAGCTAAGGGAAGGACTCGCAGAAGAACAAAAAAAAGGGGGAGTGTAATACAATCTGGGGTGGCTAAAAAACTGGATTGGGACTATGCAGCCACTTCGCAGCTGTATCAGGAGGGTGCACTTGGTGGCTCTGAGCAACCAAATAATTCGCAAAACCAGACACGGACACGGCCACAGACACAGGAAAATAGCTATGCAGCAAACTTTGATCTTTTGTTCTCGACCTTAAAACAGATCCAGGGAGAGGCCCGTCAGGAGAGCCAAAGAGCTAAACATGCAAACAAAAAAATACAAGGGTCTCTCCGCAATGTTGATAAAATGTATACAGAAATGGCCGGTCGGTTGGCGGAAGTGGAGGACAGGACAGGCAAAGTTGAGGACGAAATGGTAAAACTGCAGGAGTACAGAGAAGAGCAGGAAAAAACTTCATCTGATGTCTTGTGGAAACTCAAAGACTTTGAAAATAGGCAAAGGCGCAACAACATAAGACTGCTTGGTGTCGAGGAAGGGAAGGAAGGGTCGGATATACGCGCCTTTGTTGTAGAACTGTTGAAGGGGGCCTTTCCAGAGCTCGATACCTGGGATTGGGACAAGGAGGTGCAGCGCGCACACAGGTTTCCCTTAACGCAGAAAAAAACCGCAAATCTGAAAACAAGGGCTATTCTAGTGTACATGGGGAATTTTTTGCTGAGAGAGGAAATAATTAGAAAGGCAAAGCCTATGGCTAAACGCTCATATAAGGACATAACATTCTTCACTCGCCCAGATTTATGCCACACTACTGTGGAGAGAAGGTGGCGCATGAGGCAACTAATAACACCCTTTCAGAATCTGGGATGTGAATTATACCTAATGTTTCCTTGCCGACTCAAAGTTGGCTATAAAGCCCAATTTAGGGTTTTCTTTTCGGAAGTAGTAGCACAGGAATACTTGAATTACTTAAAAGAAGGGAAAGCACAAAGAGATGGGAAGGCACAAAACGAGAGGGCTGCAGCCATAAGGCAAACCGAGTATGTGACACAAAAAAAGAAAAAATGAAACGAAAGAAGATAAAGTAACAAGGGTGGGTGCAGCATGGTTAAACAGTACTGGTGATGTAGGTTTTACAAAAGGATATTGACACTTTGGGAGAGTGGGAGTGGAGAAGCCTTCTGGGGGGGGGCTCGGCTGTCAGACAGAGGTCAATATTGACCTCTTTGCCAGTAGGGAGGGGAAGGGTGGGAGGGAGGGAAGGGGTCTGGGGGGGGGAAGGGGACAGGGCATGACATGGCAGCAAAAGACAGAATCATTCACAGAAGCAAGGGTAGAGGTGGGAGGAAAACGAGATAAGATAAGAGATATGAGACTGAAAAGAAGGAGAAATATACTTGATAGGGGTGAGAAAAGAAGACACAATGGAAAATGGTATAAGTATAAGTATAGTAGTACGCATAACAGTAATACAAGCAACCACCCATGGGGACTAGATATGTGACATGGAATGTGTGCGGGTTGAATGATGCTCAAAAAAGGCTAAAGGTATCATTATTACTAAGGCAAATGAATGTGGATTTTATTTTTATTCAGGAAACACACATTATGAATTCACAAGACTTTTATCTGAAACAGCTAGGTTTTCAAGTACTAGTAACTTCACAGCAAAATGTTATAAAAAGAGGGGTAGCTATACTATCTAGAGATAAAAAAGTACGCTTGAGAAAAAAGGCACAAGATCAATGGGGGAGATGGGCAATGGTTGAATGTATGATAGATGGGGAGTGGACAACGTTGATAAGTGTATATGGGTCAACCGAGGATGACCCGGAGATTTTTCAATTCTTAGATGTGGAATTAGCTACTTGGGCTCCCAGAATTATAATGGCAGGAGATTTGAATATTAATGGTGCGGATGGGTTAGGCTTAGGGTCATTTGGTAAATACTGTGGTAGGAAAAAACGAATGTGTCATGCCTTACAAGAATTAGTGGCAAATAATGCTTTATCTGATGTTTGGGGGAAAAGAATGTTAGGGAATAAGGGCTTCACATACTACTCCGCCCCACATAAAATCTGTGTGAGATTGGATTACTTTTTTCTCTCAAATGAAATATTAACAGAATCCAGGAAGGATAGACTCCCCCGCATCCTAAGCGATCATAATCCCCTAATCCTCACATTAAAAAAATTCATAAATACTAGACAGCAAAGACAGTGGACTTTTGAGAGAGGATTACTGCTGGAAGAAAAATATGTGGAGCATATGAAATTATGGATTAAAGAATTTTTCGAGAACAATAGAGATAGCTCCTCTGTGGGGGTGGTATGGGATGAATTCAAGTCGGGGGTACTGGGGGAGACTCTGAGTTTTAGCTCTTATAAGAGAAAACAGGAACAGAGGAGAAACACAGAATTAGCCGAGGCAGTACTTAAAGCTGAGGCGAAACTAGAGGAATGTATCAGGAGCGGAACCCCTTTAGAAAATGTGTATTTGGAACTACTAAAAGCGAAAGGTGAAGCTGAGGGAGACATTGCCGGAAGGGCTGCAAAACTCTACATTACTAAAAGAGAAAAATGTCATGAGTTTAATGAAACAGTGGGAAGAACTCTAGCAGTTCGAACAAGACAACAAGAAGTATTAGGCACTGTAAGGGAGATTAAGGACACTTCTGGTAGGATACACACAGAGACCGAGGAAATAAGGGAAGTTTTTAGATCTTTTTATGGAAAGCTATATGAGGAGCCGATAAGGGGAGATGCCAGGAAAATCAAAGAATATCTACAGGAAATTCCGGTGACTAGATTTACGGGAGAGGAGGCAGATAGTCTAGAAGAGATTTTTCAGGCGGAAGAAATAAAAAATGCTGTATCAAACCTCCCATCTGGAAAAGCCGCAGGCCCGGACTTGATCCCAATAGAGTTTTATAAAATATTCTGGGATACTCTAAAAATAGACATGCTTAGGACAATGCAGCAGGTGCAAGCTGGTAATTCAATACCTAAGACATGGGGAGGTGCTGAAATAGTTATAATATTAAAAAAAGGGAAACCTGCAGAAGAACCTGGGTCATATAGGCCTATCACGTTGATGAATACGGACACTAAAATCTTCTCTAAGACATTAGCGACAAGATACGCTAAGATAATAGATAGGGTGGTGAGCAAAAATCAACACGGTTTCATACCTGTAAGGGGTACCACCCATCATACGCATAAAGTGATAACACTGTTCGATGCTGCAGCAGTCTCAGGGGACCCGATGGCGATCATGTTACTAGATGCAGAAAAGGCATTTGATCGGGTCTCCTGGGACTACTTGTGGTATACTCTGGAAAGATCAGGAGTCAAACAGGGGTTCATCAAAGCAGTCCAGGCGCTATATGTAAACCCCGTGGCCTCGGTGCGTGTGAATGCGGGGGTTACAAAGCAATTTGGGATAAGGAGAGGTACGAGGCAGGGGTGTCCCTGTTCCCCATTGTTATTTGCAATGTACATGGACCCACTAATCCGGAGAATAGAGATGAGCGTTTTAATAAAATCATTACCTACACGAATTGGGCATTGTAAAATATTGGCGTATGCCGATGATGTTGCAGTAATTACACCAGCTCCAACGGAGGCTATTGATCAAGTAGAAATTGAAGCTCTGAAGTTTGGAGAAATCTCGGGTTATAAGCTTAACACTGCTAAGACCCAGATTATTAAAAATTCGCATACCCCCTGTACAGATAGCAGAGTTACTAAATCTGGAACATATTTGGGAGAGATTATATCGGCTGAGTTGGATAATTTAGTGGAAACAAATATAGCTCCTTTAATAAATAAAGTACGGAAGGATCTAGATAGATTAGACAACCTGCACCTGTCAATTGTGGGACGAACTAACGTGGTAAAAATGCTGGTTTTACCTAAGTTTCTTTATTTTTTCAGAGCAATTCCTTCATTATTTGAGAACAACCTATTTAAGAAGATAGAAAATATGATTATTAGATTTATATGGGCAATGGGAAAAACCAGGAGAGCACTCAGGTTTATGACATTACCAAGAGAGAGGGGAGGGTGGGCACTGCCAGATTTAAGGTTTTATTATTGGGCAGCAGCTTTACAAAATATGGTTGGGTTGGTGGGAGGGGGAGAAGGCGAAGGGGGGAATGAGTTGGGATCACTGGCAATCTATGGCTTGCTATTGGGGCCAGAAGCAGAATTTTTTTTTTTAAATACACTGAACCCAGCTACTACAAAAGGACACAATTTA
The DNA here is from genome assembly GCF_964263255.1 of Lissotriton vulgaris. Taxonomy (NCBI): domain Eukaryota; kingdom Metazoa; phylum Chordata; class Amphibia; order Caudata; family Salamandridae; genus Lissotriton; species Lissotriton vulgaris. The sequence continues at coordinate 1,183,372,188 of NC_141687.1, forward strand.
AGATGCTCACTGCTGCATATACCATGTGGAAAGCTTTCACTAAAAGATTCGGGCTGGGGCGGTATAACGCATACACGAGATTGAAAGGAAACCCAAATCTATCCGCGGAAGTTGTTTCTGGGCCTATATTGGCAGAATGGGAAAGAAAAGGGCTTAGAAAGGTGGGAGACATCTTAGGGCAGCAAGGAGTCTACCAGTTCTCTGAACTACAAATCAAGTTTGCATTAGATAAAAGACAATTTTTTAAGTATTTACAAATTAGGAGTTTTCTCTATAGTATGAAAGGTGGTCCATCAGGGTTTAATAAAAATGCAATTATGGAAGTAATACAAGTAGGGGAGGATTGTACCATTAAGAGATTTTATGCAGAGTTATTGATCTCAAAAGAGGATGACATAGAGAAATGGGCAACTAAGTGGAAACGTAATCTGAAAATTAGTGAGGAAAGTTTCTATATATCTTTAGAAATGGGGTACACATTGTTATGTTCAGCGCCTTTACAGGCACAACACTACAAAACATTGTATCACCTCTACCAAGATAGCCCAATGGGGCGGCACAACTGGAACTAATTGCTTTAGATGTGGGGGCTCAGAAGCAGACTTAACACATGTATTTGCAACATGCCCTCATCTGCAGCTACTCATAAAAGACATTGAGGGCTTTATAAACCGAGGGTTAGGAATAGATACTCTTCTTACTCCCTCAACTATTCTTTTGGGGGTAAAAGAAGAGGAGGAGGGACAACAGCAGAGTAACATCAGGGCTAAGGATAGATGGGAATATTTCTTATTTGTAGCTATGTCGGTACTAAGACTCTGTATTGCATCGGTATGGCTAGATCCTAAACCACCGACATTTCATCAATGGCTGGCTAAATTACTGACAATTTATAATCTGGAGATTGAGATCTATGCAAGGAAAGGGAAAAAGGGAAGGAAAACTGGTAGACAGATTTGGGGCCCTATTACTCGCTGGAAAGAAGAGAGTATGGATTGAAAGGCTTGATTAAATTATTTGTATAACATGGTTTGGATTGATTTGGATAGAATGCATTAATATTGTTTGATATATATGTAACTTGAAAATACTGTATTTTTCTTTGTTAATATGCCTTGCTATGTGCACTGTATAATCCATTGTCGTGCCCTGTATGTACGTAAAAGTGGGAAAAACTTGGCAATAAAAATATTTAAAAAAAAAAAAAAACATTCCAGGAAGTTATTTTTATATTTTTAAGATTTCTTCCCATCTCTTCCTGGTTTTAGCCAATTTTCGCCGATTAAACCAGGCCCTGAATACCCCCTTTCCTTCGGAATCAACATTTTGCTGAGGACATATTTTTGTATTTTTCCCTACTTTACTCCCTTCTCCCATGCCCCCCCTTCCCTCTAGTGATTACATTAAACTGAATGTGAATGTGCAAAATAAACAAAAAGAGAAGAAAAAGGAAGGCACAGGAAGGCACCCTCCCTCCCTGGGGAAGCCTCCCTTTCCTTTGGGCCTTAATATTAGCCCTCTTCGAGTCCCGTGCCTGGGTGATTAAAATTCAATGTGAGTGCTATGAGAGTACTACTGCTACTGCTACTGTTACCGTTTAATCGCTTGTGATTACATTTTATGAGTGTATTTGGATCTGGTCACACATCTGTTCTAAAAGTGTATCGACTTCCTGAGGATCTCTAATGTTGTGCATCTTATTCCTCCACATAATCCTAAGTGAGGCCGGGAACTTCATTTGGACGGTTGCCCCGAGTGCTTGCAATTCGGGCATTTTTTGACCCATTTCCCATTGCCTGTCTTGAGTCACTTTCGCAATGTCGGATAGAATCCTGAAAGACCAGTCCTCTTTTCTATACACCCCACTTTTCAGAGCCTCGCCAAGGATTCTCTCTTTGAGAGTATAAGTTCTAAAATTTATTAGAATTTTTCTTGGATTCTTCCTCTCTTTGGGCTTCCCAAAAGGCTCCCTGGGTACCCGTTGGATGTCATCTTCCAAACCAAGAGTTTTGTTCCACGGGAAATGTTCCTCTATGAGTGCTATTATGAATTTCTTTATATCCGACCCTTCTCACCCTTCTGGAACATTACGAAATCTGAGATTGCACCTTCTGGACTGATTTTCTAAAGCTTCTAACTTTTCATCTATGCTTTTGTCCTTTGCCTTCAAGATTCTAATGTTCTTCTCGGATTGCTATACTTTCCTAGTCAGACCCTCAAATTCTGCTTCCACTGAATAGGCTCTATCGTTTAGAGCTATTAGTTTGGAGTCCAAAGATTCAAATCTTTCACGAAATTTGTTCTGGTTATCTTCTGATATTTTGAACCTGAACCTCAGCTCGCCGAGCATTTTTTCCAACATAACATCCGTACTACTTCGTGAATCATTCTGCAGGTTAATAGGATTAGTAGAGTTAATGGGAATATGAGGATTTTTTGAAGGACTATTAGGTGCGATTCTAGTGGGACCCTTAAGTGAGCCTCGGGCCTGACTCGAGTTGTGACTAGCAGGTGAACTCTGGATTGTGGTCTGATTTAGGTCCGGGTACTGCAACCCTTCCTGTAGCGATAGCTGTGCTGCTGGCTCCCTTGTGGGGGCCTCTGCGGGGGCATTAATTATAGCGACCGTCAGAGCCTCTACTATCACTGGGGGAGCGGAGCTTTCCATGGTGAATTTATTTGTAGCCTTCTCTTGCACTTTAAATATGACCTTAACGAGGAAGTGATTTTTATTTTGGAGATTTTTCCCCCTTCGCCTACTTCCAAATTATCTTCAGCAAGCCCCTTTTTATTTAAAGGTTTGCCTACTTGCAATTTCAGAGATTTTCGTGAAACTCTTTTTGTAATTCTTGGAATGATGGGTTTTTTAGCCACGGGGGGAAGTTGTTTTAAGGAACTGCCTGCTCCTTAGACAATATGAGGACCTCCCCCTCAGTTCAGGGTCTGTTGTAATTCCTTTATCCACCTTAAGTGTAATTATTCTTGTTTCCTGGTCGCTGATTTTGTCCAAAGGCAGGTCTATTGAGTTGGCTGATGGATAGATTGTACTGTCTGTACTTCCCTTTCCCCCCTCCACTTTTACTAAAGAAGGCTTTCCTGCAGTGTTTATATGTTGGTAAAGTGAGGGACTAAAATGAGGGCGAAGTTCCTTTTCTGTTCCGTCTAACGAACCTTCTACCGGTGGTAAGTCAAGTTAAGTTCTCTTGAACTAGTCAACCTGCTCAGGAGTCTTGAATCAATGAGAGAATCCGCTGACTGCACCCCGTTTTGGAGCTGGAACAATTCCAAACCAGACCGGCTTCCCAGGCAGACTTTAACATTTTTATGATTCCCAGAATGCAGAACTGAATTGCCACGTACCTCAATTCCCCCCACCTTACCTCTCAGAAACACTGAGATCCAGCTTACTGCTCTCCTACAGTTTTGTCGGGCTCATGACGCCGCCTCCCACCAGCCAGTGTTTGCACGGACTGCCGATTCAATGATGAGAGATCCCTGCTGCTGTGATCGGGGACTTTGTTCCAGTACTTCCGCGATGCCGGCAACCTCAAACAGAACGCCTGAGAAGGCTACCATCACGCAGTACCCGGCCCCCAGTAAGTACTTCGGTGAGATGCAAGACGGCCTCAATAGTTAATGGGCTATAGTGCCCGCCTGCCGTTCAATGGCATGTATAAAATGCGAAGACGCGAGCATCGGCAGAGAGAAGGCAAAGGCAAAGGGTGGTTAATGCTTCCTTTTGAGGATTCCTCGGATTCCACAGTGCCCCAGCGATCCTAGGATTATTAAAACTATCGGGCATAGCGCCACTTCTCTACGTGCAGCGCCATTCTAACAAGCCCACGCACGGAGCTCCCGACTGAGCCTAACAACTGGCCGCCATCTTCCCCCCAGTCAAAGTACGTCGAGCTACATCATTACAAAGGTTACATAGTTATTAGAGCATGGCAACATAGTTACTTATAAGGTCGAGATAAAACAATAAGAACAAATATGTAAGGGGAAAAGCAGGCAAGGGGAAAGATTCAGGGGAGGGGGAAGGAGCTGGGGAAGTAGACAGGTAATGAAGGCTGGGAAAGAGGGGAGGGTGAAGGGCATCGCATGGGAAGAGGAGGGGAAGGGCGATGGGGACACAAACCAGTAGACGAGTCAAAGCAACGTCCAAAGTCCAGTAAGCTGTGATCCCAGGGGAAGAGGTATCACTTCCCTATCTCTGTTGCGTGAGGCTCAGTTTATGCAGTGGACTCTCTCCGAGGGATCTCTGAGACCCCAAGGCCTACATACTGGATCCTTACACAAAAAAGAGAGAGGGAGTGCTTTGGCAAGGGGTGCCATACCATACCTCAGCTGTGAGTGGTTCCCTTGGCACAGTGGACTCTCTCAGCGGGTACGCTGAGACTCCAGAGTATAAATATTGGATCTTTCCCCAACAAGAGGAGAAGGAGTGCTTAGTCAAAGGGCACAAAGGACAGAGGGCTAGGCAGACTAGCAGGCAAGGTGAGAGATTCAGGGGAGAGTGGATAGGAGCTACGGAGGTAGGGAGGTAGACAAAGGGAGAAAGAGTACTAAATGGGAACAAATGTAATTAATGAGTTATTATATAGCACTGGCTAGACCTGATGGAATCAGAGTGCTTTACATGAGGGACAGTAATGTTGCAAATTACATCAGTTAAAAATGGCATAAGTATCAAGAAAAGCATTTAAAGAACATAGGGGACAAGGTGAATGCAGTAGGAAGGGTAAGGGGATAGGGTAAAGGGGTAGGAGGAAGACAGGACGTAGAGATGAGGGGAAAATCTGCCCAAGGTCTGGCTGGGTAGGTGACGGCAGGGATGGGGAGCCCACAATTCATCTTCTCTTTAGCTATATGGTAGCTCCACCGGGCATCAGCCAAATCGCTAGGTCTCCACAGTCTGGAGTAAGTTCCGCAGGTTCCAAGTCCTGGTGTGTAAGCAGGTTAGGGAATAGGTTCAAGGTCTGGTCAATATCCAATTGTTATCCCAGGGAAGTAAAACAACGTGTAGGGGACCACTAAGGAAGCCATCTTGTGGTCAGGCAGGGGACTGTACTGTACACTGGTACACCGGTGGCCATCCTAAGGTTAGGCATCAGGCAGTTAAAATTATTGTCCGTCTGAGGGTCGGTGGCTCCTCTGGCAATGTGTGCTTCCTCCCACTCCGTCTTTGGATGTCTCTGAATATGTTCTATGTCCGCACCCTCCTATGGGGATCCCGCAGACTCTGGCCTCAATAGGACGTACGCGTCCCCGGATGCACACTGTGAAGTTGGGTCCACCGGACCGTGTGTTCCTCTACAGATCCTGGGAGCGATTGCGGTGGTCGCGGGAACTCCAGCTCCCGGTGATCCTCATTCGGCACACTCGATGCTGGGGGGGAGGAAGGGTTGGAGGCCCCCCTCCACCCAGTGGCACTAAGTCTCTGTTACTTCCTGCAGCAAGAATCCCCCTCTCTGGGTCTCACAACCTGGGCATATTGCAGCCCCGGGGCCCTTCAATTTGTGTCAGAGTGCAGTGGCAGCGCGACTGAACCGGTCCCAGGATGCCTGTTTCCAGTCCAGGTAAGACCTAGCTTGATAGTTTGGGCTGGAGTGCTCCCATGAGGCACAGGGTCAGGACTGATTTGCATATGGCCATGTCTGCACTGGGGTGGCAAAGTGAGATAAAGAATGGTGATGGATTCAGCCCAGATCTGTGACTGGGGGCGCGTGTCTGAAAAGTGTCAGCACTCCGTCCATCATCTCCTTGTGTTTGTCCAGTCTCAGGACCCTTGGCACATCCTTCATGGGGGCCCATGATTATGTTATACCCTTATGGGGAGGCCTTGTGTGCCAGGCACTTCCATCCACAGACTGGACAGGGCGCAATGACGTCAGTGCACACTGCTGTCGCTTTGGAGACTGAATGTGGGGGGCCAATGGGAGCAGTGCAGTCTCTTCATTCTGGCCCCTGACTCTAAGAATCAGACCCCCTGCAGGTCAGTCACCCACCACTGGTCGGTTCAGCTGCCCCCCCCCCCCCGCAGTCACCTTGTCGCATCCGTGGTCTGCCATTACAGCCTGTGTAAGTTGGTGCTTCACCACTTACTAAATATATAGGTTTACTATATGTATGGGTCACTGCACTTAAAACATCTAAGTCACCCCTAGAACAGACATTTGCAATCCTGAATCCAGGGTGCTTGGTCCTAGTAGGAGGTTGCCCCTTCATGAGCAGGACAAACCTGCAGCCTACGGAGCCCATTCTCCTGGGTTGCCAGTGAAGCAGACATATACTATATAGAGGGGCCCCGGGTACTTACACGATGATCATATCGTAAAAAGGCTGCAACAAATCCTATTATGTTTGGTATCAAACATGTTGGAATCATACCGCCAGACAATAAACGATGTAGGAGGTATCATAAACAATGAGGGGGTAAGAGTCCAAGCACTGGAAGAGCCCTCCGTTAAGCTGTCACTGTTCCCGGAAACAGCTTTCTAGTACTGGACAGCACAAAATGGTTGCTGCCGACCATAGACACATTTCTGCTCTCCTGCTGCTGAGCCAAGCTCGAGCAGAGGAAGGTAGAACAATAGGCATCCTTTCACAGGGAGGTGTGACCACCTCCCAGAAAAGATTTAGGGCCAGATGTAGGTCACCAAATACCGGTCAGTAATGGCTGATTTCGGCCGTTACGATCGGTATTTGGTGATTGAGATGTAGGGGGCCAAAATTTTACAGAATCAGTAAATTTACTGATTCTGTAAATTTACCGATTCTGTAAAATACCGATTTGGTAAATTTACCGAATCGGTAAATCTATATGTAGGTGGCACTGCAAACAGTGCCACAGGCCCCTAAGAATTCGTTATTTACCATGTAATACTATTGCATGGTAAATAACGAATTCCTGTGTACATGCACATCTGTGCATGTATACCTGTGCCATGTGGCACACAGACATGCCCTAAGGGCATGTATGTGTGTCACATGGCACACAAGCCTGAATCAGGGGTGCAACATGGTATCAAAGTGACACCCTGTCCCCCTTTTAAATTTGGTAATTTTACCGAATCGGTATTTACCGATTCGGTAATTACCGAATTCTACAGATTCGGTAAATTAATCGGTAAAAATACCTACATAGCATTTACCGATTTCTAAATACCGAATCAGTAAAATTCGGTATTTACGAATCGGTAAATGCCATTTACCTACATCTGGCCCCTAGTGTATTAGGACTGGGTGGGTGCGCTTGCCAGTGGATGAAAGTCTGCATGAGTGGCACATTTGGTGTCCCTGTGTATATTCCATTTCAAACCAGTCCTGGGAGCCGTTGGCTCCTGCTCTGGCATGAAACTGGACAAAGGTCATGGAAGTAACCTTTCCCTGTACAGACTCTCCCCTGGGACGGTCCCCTGAATCTTCCCAACCCTTTCCTTTGAGTACCTAAGGGTTAACCTGGGTGTAGGTCCTTAGATTAGCTGTGGGATATGATTCAGATCAGACACCAATGTGCTTCTACTGTCGGGGCACTTTGCACATCGCTGGACTTTGTTTGGGCCTGACTTCATCTCCCTTTCAGTCTGCCACATCGTCTGTGCCTGTGCATCATACAGAAACCTTCCAAGGCCTGTGAAGCATCAAAGACACCTGAAGTAATCACTCCCCTGCATTTGCAGGCACCACACCTAAGTCGACCGGTCCTGCAGATCCTGAGTTCCTCCAGTCTCTGTGGACTCTGCAACACAGATGGTGGTTCTCCACAGCTCATGAAGCCTGCCCTGCCCTCTCACAAAGGCCAGTATCCCTTGCAATAACTAAACCCCTGTGCACTTGCAGTTGCAAAGGCTTGTTGGCTTCTTTGCTAGAAGATCTTCGGTCTCTAAGTAGCCCCACCCTCAAGCACCTCCAGTGACCAGAATCCTCAGCCACACCACATCCTATGCATCCTGGCCTGCATGTTTTGGTGAGCTGCTGGAGGTCCTCTCGCAACTCCAGTGCCTCCAGAATATGGATCCACTTAAGCGTTGCACTTGGATTTTTTGGTCTCCCCTGATTGCTCGGGGCCTGTCCTGATTCCCCTACTTGTGGTGAGTTCACTGGGCCTTGCTGGTCTCAACTTTGCATCGCTTCTCGACTTCCTGCATGGGTTGCATTTGCCAAGGCTTGTTGGTGCTCCTGACAGACACTGACCCCTCAGCACTCAACATCCTTTGTGAGACTGCTAGTACCATGGTCCTGGTCTTCCTCAGCATCACCTGGTCCCCACAGCTGCAGAGTCAAGGTCTTTGTCATCTTCCCTGAAGCACCCAACATCGAAGGACATTCGTCTTCCAAGTCTCCTGGTCACTCCTGAGTGACATAAACGCTGTACCCTCTGCTTTGAGGTACTCCTCTTCAAGAATCCATGTTTGGATTCTCACGGGCACTTTCTCCTCTTCCAGCAGCAGCACTTTCCTGAAGTCCTCCATTGGGTTTGACAGCGGTTTCCGACACCACTTCACACGTATGCACCAGGCTTCCCCGGTGTAGGTAGCGGGGGTACTAGGGTATTTACGGGTGGGGTGGCTCTCCACCCATCTGTCTTCCATGGGGTTTCTTCTGGTCCTCATCTTTTAAAATCCAACTGCGATTTGCACATAGACTTGTAGGGAGCAAGCGGGCATGTTCACAGACTGCACACTCCCTCCTTGAAGTCCCTATCTACTTACCTTGGGTGGTTCTGTGGGCCCCCAGCAATTCTACGTCCTCTTGACATCATCCTGACTCGAGTCATGGCTCTTGTACTACTTTCTTAGTATATTGTTTGGTCCCCCCTGGAGTCCACTGTGTATTTCATGCTATTCACTGTGTTACTTTGCTAAAGTATTGTGTGCATTGTGTTTATCTCCATGTTGGAGATATTGGAACATACTCGAGAGAATTATATATTAAATACAATTTTTTATAAATAGTTGGTGTGGGTCTTTTAATTTAATCTATACTATAAGATTGCATTCTTTTAAAAAAAAAAAGCTGCTTTACACTCTTTCAAGACTAAGCCTGAAGGCTGCTCTCCACAGCTATCACTTGGATAGCATTCTAAGGCTGTCTAAGACCTCTTACATCACCATAAGGGTTGTCTGAACTGGTTCCCGCTTACATTAGTGGACATCATATACCAGGCCAGCTCTCACAGTGATGAGGGAGCTATTGAGTTGCAGGGTTGTCCTGTTGATGGAAATACATTTGACTTGTTCAGATTCAACTAAAGGCTGACTGCTGACAGCCAAGATGGAATTGTGTCTACACCTTGAGATATAATGATATGCAGTCAGCATAGTGATGTCATGCAATGTGTTGGGAGAGTAGGACTCAATAAAGAGTGAATAACATGGTGGCAAGAATGGACTCTCTCCGTGACAGAGTTAATCTGTTTGCTTGTTGGACAATTTTCAGTTGAATATATCCTCAGTAAAAGTACCCCATCCTTGTAAGGCATCTTTCCAGCAGAAATACAGCTTGTAATCCTAGCATTACTTCAAATGCAGGACAAGTTAAGCAGAATGTAATTGCATTCTGTAAGACCGATTGTTTTGTGTTCTTTCCTCATACCTCAGAGCTAGACAGGAAGTGTTTAATTAAGGCACTCACCTGGAAGTTGTGGAGGCTGTCATCCGACCCTGTGCTCTCGGGTCCAACTCTGCTGGGCTGCCCCTTGCTGCCGCTGCCTCTCGCCGCACCCGCTCCGCGGGTGCCGCTTCGCGGCTTGAAGGAGGGAGAGACGAAAACCAAGCGCTGTCACTGGGAGGCGCCTGGACTGACCATCTTGTCGGCGCTAAGCAGGGACTCGGAAGACCAGGAGTCCCTGCTTCCCCAGCTGCACAGGCGGACGCGCCCACAATCAGACACGCCCCCCGCCTGACCAGAGAAAAGGCGCGGGTTGCTCTGTTCCCAGCGGGACTCACCTGGAAGTTGTGGAGGCTGTCATCCGACCCTGTGCTCTCGGGTCCAACTCTGCTGGGCTGCCCCTTGCTGCCGCTGCCGTCCGGGGAAGGAGGAGGCAGGGCAGGGCCACCCCCCTTACATCCACCGTACAGGTCTTAGGTCGTGGTGCCCCACTGTGGGGCCGGAACCCAGCATGTCAACTCTTTCCGGTAAGGCCTTGAGGGGTGGCGGTGAAAGTGCCCCTGGGGGCACTATGTTTGGCTCTATGGACAAGTTCCTCACTAGGGTGGCGGCTGTCATTGACAATGAACTCGCCATATCAGAACGGCGCCTTTCTCTTGACTTTCCTCCTTCTAAAAGCGCATCTCCAGCAACAGTGTTGTCCTCACAAAACTCCATTTCACTTGCACGCTTGCCTGGGGACTTACCTGGGGATTCTTACATTGCACCATTAGAGGGTGGTATAGATGGGGCAGAAAGCTCGCAGACTGGCAATCACTCCACCAGCCCTTGTGCCGTGCTTATGGAGCCCTGCACCGAGTCTTCCATAGCATGTCCACCTGGTAACCAGTCCCAACACTGCCCTGATGCTCCTGCTCTTGACCCACAACCTCCGCCTAAGATTCGTCCTACTCAGGGGCTTAACAAAAGGAAGGGGAAAAGGGCAATCAACATTCGAAAGGGCTGTCCACCCTCGCTCACTAAGCACGCCAGGTATCCGCCCCAGAGGGGTCTTTCCCCCCCGGGCGCCGTGGGACCTGCATCTTCAGGGATTCCCATTACCGCTCCACTTGTAGCTGACACAGCATCACCTTCCTTGCTGGTCCCATCAGTGCCTGACCTAGCCAATGTGGGTCCCTCTCTGGAGTCCATCGAGAAGCTGGTCAGGTCTCTTTTGGTACCACTTACTGACCAAGTTAAGAGGCTGGGGGATAGGCTCGACTGTTTTGAACAGGCAACCAGGGATAATTTTTTTTCCCTTAAAACCCCGTTCAAACTTCAGCCAAAGCTCAGTGAGGATAAGATAGATAGGATAGATAAGAACACTAGGATAGAGGTTCCAGTGATACCCCCTCCAGGAGAGCAGTTGCCGCGGCCGCCCAAGCGACCAGTCTCTGGGACTACTATCTCGGTTCCCCCTCAGGATGGCCCTAGGCAGACAAGGCCGAATGTCCCCACCCATGCTGCCCAAGTGCATGCAATTCCTCCCCCAGTAGTAACAACCTTGGTGGCTATACAAGGCCCAAGGCAACATCAGAAGGGAGGAACGGGCCCAACTCCGCAACCTGGGGCCGCTTCACCTGTTGCAACTGGCGGCATAGCATCAACTCCTAAGGCTATACCCATTCCTGTCCCATCCACAAACCCTCCTCCCTCAGGTTTTCCTCAGAATACCAGACGAAAGTGTCCCCCAGTTAACCTCCCCCCTGAGTGCCACCCGTATGTTGTCATCCTCACCAAAGTCCCCCCTATCAGGAGTAACCAGCAGGAAAACCATCAGGCACTTAAGAACAAGGTCATCCACTGGCTGAGAGCCAACAGGCCCTTGCCTCCGGGAGTGGATGGTATAATTCTTGGTGTACGCAGGGTGGGATGGATTGGAAACGGGAAAAAATCTCTTGAAGGGGATTGCGTGGTGATAAATTTCCAAGATGTTAGGGTTGCCCATCTGATATGCTCCCAAGGACAACCCACGGTTGGAACGGGTATCGACGCAGTCGACTTAACATTTTTTTACCCCCGGTCCATTACGACCTCTTCCCCCTCTCACCTTGGGCAATCCACCCACATTGGCAGTTCTGGGGGCCAATTTCCTGTGGAGAATACCGTTCACGGCCACTCTCCCCCGGGAGTTTTCCCACAGCGGCTATTCCTAGCTCCAGTGATACCGAACTGGGGATCCTGGGGTTGCTGACTCTGGGATGTTCCCGGGGAGGTCCCTGCGGCTTCGAGCCCTGCTGCTGAGCCAATACCTTACCTTAAAACCAATAGCTCCTCGTCCTCATCGCAAACTCAGGCTACAGCCGAGTTTGTAGAAGAGCAAGGGGAGACCGGGGCATCTTTTAATCTTCTGGCTAGCCTCTCTGGTGTGGGTGTTTTGGATTTACCGCTCCCTGTCGAGGATTGTCGCATTGCGGCTGTGACGGACCCCCCGATTAGGGTTTTCAGCTGGAATGTGGCGGGCCTCGAGAGGAAGCTAGCGCTGCCGGACTGGAACGAGCTTGTGGAGCTATACTCCATATGCCTGTTCCAGGAAACCTGGAGTCGGGTGCCCCTACACAAGGCGGGATATTCCACCCACTTTCTGCCGGCAGTACATAGTGCAACTGGTAGGGGCCGCCCTTCGGGTGGCCTACTTATCTGGGTGGCCTCAAAACTTAACTGCAGGGTGGTGGAGCGGGACACTAATTGCCCGGATCTCCTTAATATACTGCTGAGAAATTCCCAGGGCCGAGTCATCTTAAACATTTTTAACATCTACGCCCGAGGTACAAAGGGGGGTAGAGAATCCCCAGTAATAGCCAATCTGGAAGCCCAGCTCCGCTTATCTCCTCATAGGTCCTGTACCTTGTTGCGGGTGACCTGAACTGCACTTTTGAGCCCCTGGACCTTGAAATCCTAACAGCCCAAGAGGAATATGATAGTGGGTGGGGGATTCCGCCCCTCGAGCTTAGTCCTATTAAAAAGTGGACAGAAGTGGCCCTCCAGATCAACTCACTAGCTATGGAGTTTGGCCTCAGGGCTGCTAATGGCAGGACAAGGTCCGACAAAGCAGGGGCCCATACCTATAACAGGCCAGGGCACATGTCACGGATTGACTATTTTCTCCTTGACATACACCTGTGGAGCATGGTGGAGGACATGGTGATTGTACCATCGGTTGAGAGTGATCACAATCTCCTGTCCCTCACCCTGTCCTACAGGTGTCTTAATATTACCGCGAGTAGATTTTCTCGTAACCCCGCCCCGGACCTGTCAGTGGTTACAAACTGTGGACGACGGCTAAAGTGGGCGAAGTTGGCACTCTCAGAGGAGAAAACTTCTGCCATTAGGCAGCTGCTTGCCTCAGCCCTAGTCAATCTCGACCCCCAAGAGGAAGGGCTGATGGAGGTGGCACCCAGGTACTGTGTCATAACTCAGGCTATTAGTGACCTCTTTGTAGTCCCAGCTAATTCAAGCAGAAGGAAACCAGGCTCACGATCGGGACAGGGCTGGTACAATCAGAAGTGTAGGGAGGCGAAGTCACTTCTCATTGAGGCAGTCAAGTCCAAATTACCGTCCATGGCTAGGGAGGCAAGAAGACACTATGCACTCTGCCAAAAAAATGCTAGGATGGAGTGGGAGGATAATTACTGGCAGGACCTCCTGGCTGCCAGTCGTGGGAAAGATGCCAAAGGCTTTTGGGACATGGTGGGCAAAAGGAACCGTCCTGACGATACCCGGAGGACCTGTACCATCAATGCCCAGACTTGGTTCTCTCACTTCCAAAAACTTTACTCTGCTGTTGAAGGCCCACTTAACGATTCTTTTAACCTCCCACCCTTTACCCTAGTTCGTGACCTGGAACTCTTTTCTGTTTTGGATGTTACAAAGCAGATCAAAACCCTGGTTCCATTGAAAGCAGCTGGTCCGGATGGCCTACCAGGCGATATCCTCCGCGCTTACCCGGAAGAATGGGGGGTACTAATCACTGCACTCCTCAACGCAATCATTGGGGGAGGCCCTGTGCCAGACTCCTGGAGAGGTGCGGAGGTGGTCCCCATCTACAAAAAGGGCAGTCGGGATCTACCCGGGAACTATAGGCCTATAAGCCTAATAGACTCAAGCCAGAAATTGGCGGGGAAAGCCATCTTGGGGAGGATCTCCCAATGGGTGGACGACAATCACATCCTGTCCGATATGCAAGCTGGGTTCCGTTCAGGTACAGGAACTATAGAACAGGTTTTCAGGCTCTTGTTATTATACTGGAAGGTGGTGGTACTGGGCAAAGGCAGTCTCTATTTGGCCTTTATTGACCTCAAGACTGCCTTTGACCTGGTACCTAGGGAGGAACTCTGGAGGGTCCTTTACGGTCTAGGGATGCCCCCGTACATATTAAACCTCCTTATCAACCTGCACTCTAACACCTATGCTCAGGTTAGATGGGGGTTGAACGGGGAAAAGACCGATAAGATCAGGGTCGAGAGGGGTGTAAGGCAGGGCTGCGTTCTGGCCCCTACCTTATTCTCCCTCTACATCAACGGGGTGGTAGATTACCTACTGGGCGAACCAGCAGACGCTCCCACCCTGGGAGGAGTAAAAATTCCAACCTTGTTGTTCGCCGATGACACCCTCCTCATCTCTAAAACCCCCCAAGGTCTCCAGACACTGCTGAACCGCTTTCAGGACTTCTGTACCACTAAGGGCCTTGTCATCAACGTAGATAAGACTAAGTACCTAGTTATGCATCCACCTCGCAAACTTGGCCGCCCTCCCATTCTGAACTCCATACCTCTAGAAAGAGTGGCAGAATTTGATTATCTGGGAATCCGACTGAACGACGCGATGAGCTGGACTGCCCACATTGACAAAATGACATTGGCCCACAAAAGGGTGGGGGGCGCCCTTCTTAAGGAGTTTAACAACTCTTCAAAACATTGTGTTGCCCCTCTACTTGAGATATACAAAGCACGAGCGGTCCCTGCGGCACTTTATGGAGCGGAACTGTGGGGCTCGGGCAAAGTTGACTCACTGAGCAAGGCTGAAAATAAATTCATCAAGGATCTCCTTGCCATTCCTTCGAGTAGCCCGACCATCCCAGTGCTCATGGACACTGGCTGCAAAGCCATAAGGGACCAGGCTCGGCTTCGACCCCTTTTGCTTTGGGCACGTTTGTGGAGGGTCCCGGAGCTAAAATCCTATGCCAATGGTCTGGCAGAGGTGATGCACTCTGACGGTTGGCGCAGCATCAAATGGCTGAAGGACATAAAACACCTTTTAGGGGACCTAGGCCTGGACTCTTGCTGGCACAGCCACTCCGCTCCTCCGAAGGAGACTTTAAAAAAACTTTTTTGGGAGTGGGTTTGTATGAAGCGCTTGAGAACCCAGCAGCACTGCAAAACCACCGCAGCTTTTCTGCTGTTAAAAGACGCTGTCAAGTATGAGCCGTACATGGACATTATCTCAGTGGCTATGGATAGGTCCCTGTATATTACATTTCGGTTAGGAACCCTACCCTTGGCCGACTTTTGCTCGAGGTGGAACAAATCTCAGCCTATATCATGCTTCTGTGCTCTTTGTCATGACAAGCCAGAGACGGTGCCACATTTTCTTTTTGAATGCCCGGACTATGGTCGCCCCAGATCACGTTGGCTTGGTCCCATCTGCAGAGAACTGGGTACTCGTCAGCACTCCGTTGCACTCCGGATTCTTTTAACTAACACAGCCCCTCCCATTGTTTGTGCTGTTGCTAAGTTTTTTAAATGGGCTTGGTTGATCAGAACTAGAAGATTGTCCATATCAATTTAATTCTCTTTTTATCTAATTTATGCTGATCTAACGTGTTTTATTTCTATACAAAATGTTCAGTCTTACTTTTTTCGACATGCTGTTTTTATCTTTTGTACTGCTTTTATGATATGTGCATATCGAAATAAAGCATCAATCAATAATTAAGGCACCGTCTCTGCAGCAAACATACAGTGCTTTCTGAAGGCTTCTACCGGTACAAAAGGGGGTGGTGATGGACGGAGCATCTGAATCAATCAAACACTCACACCCAGTCAAAAGATCTGGGTTTAATCCATCACTGTTCTTTAGCCCACTCTGCCACCCCAGTTCAGACATGGCTATATGCAAATCAGTCTGACCCTGTGCCTCATGGGAACAGTCTGAAGGCTTCCATGCAGACTCGCAAGCAGTCACTAAGTACCAATTCATGAAGCATAAATATAATTGACATTGTTTTAGCAACATCACAGCTTCTTAAAAAGCCCCTTACATAGATTTAAACCACATAGGGGCTTCATTGTTCACTATTGCGGTTCCAGTCTTCATAGAAGCACAGCCATGACCTTGCTTCTTCATTGCAATTCCAAAATCAGTAGTGGGGGTATTTTTTATTCCCAATAATTCACTTGAAATTCTGGAACTTTCCAAATAAAAATTGGGAAGTAGGGCCTGTGGGTCTACGTGTGTCCTTTGACACTCTAACGGACATTGTAAAACGAAATCCATGAAAATCTGAAAAAAACAATCTCCCAGTGCCACTAAAAGGTTAGAAATAATTGCAGAAATAGAAATACTCAAAGCTACAGTAATGGTTCTACAAAGAGTTATGCTCCATATCTACCAGCATATCCACAGATTGGGAGGAAGAACACTGTCTAAATGGAAATCCACCTTTTGGGTTTTACTGCCCGATTTTGCGACCTGCTAAAATTACCATCTTACATTCAAAAGTAAAGACGGTTAGATAGGGGACAGACATATGTCAATAGCTAGATATATGGTGTCAGCCCTTGTTTGGAGATACCACAGAGCGGAGAAGGGGCTACTGGACCCTAAGTGTGTTGGTTGAAGTCATTTGCCTCTGGTGTCCATCCCACTAGGCCAAGCATATGATGTATGCACTTTAATCTCAGAGTAGCAACAACAAGCAGTCTAAGCTTTCTCAGTGAGACAGTATGGGCAGAAGAGACTTTACAGTCAAATAAAAAGCACAATAACATACTGTTCAGTCCAGTGCTTGTCATTTTAAAAAGAGAAGTACTTTAATGGCACAGCAACACAAAATACTGCACCTAGTAATCTAGGTTCAGCTACTGTGTTCTACAACACTATAGGTTTAAACCAATTCCTGTAATTCCCACACCAGCCACAGTGTGATAGCACAATGACCACAGTTCCAAAACCACTACACAATTCTAGCACAGTAGCTTCGGTTCCCACACTATTTCAGTGATCTAGCTGTCAGGGAAATCTCAACTTTGAGTATCAGAACAGGTGCACGTTCTCTATATGGCTTATACGAGTAATAATTAAATTCAGCAATCCGTAGTGCAGGTCCGTTTATATTTTGCACAGAATCCATATTGCCAATCAATAATTTTCTCAACATACAGTTCTAGCACCAGATTTAGTCTCTCAACAAGCCTCATGTTTTCCTGTTTGTGACAATGTGACTCAACACAGTGGTTGCTGCTCTTCCGCCTTAGCGGTTACATTGCTTCCCTGTTCAATAGGAGCTGTATTATGCCGACAGCCATGCCTCTCAGATCTTGTTGCACAATTCAGCTCCGAGTTCTCTGTGTTTAGCAGTTGCGGTCTCAAACTGCTGGGGGTTGTCCTCCATTAAAGAAGTGATGATGTCTTGGTCCACTGAATATTGCCCACTTGCAGAGCAGGTCCCTTGGGTTGCACCAAAGATGCTAGAAGGCACACTGGTACCCAGTGGGTTGTTGTTGCTTCCCTCACTTCGGCACATGAACCGCACAGGGATGCTGGGTGAGCCCTCCCTGCTTGGCGCTGTACTGAACGCAATCCGGAACACAAGTCAGTTTCTAGGTACGCCACAAATCTAGACCATGGGACTCTCCTGCCCTCTTCATGCATAAAGACTGGCTTGTGGACACTATATAAACCCATAGCTTCTCCAACAAGTTGCACAGACCTTAGGTGATGTCCCTCACCTCGGAAACACTGGTTGTCACACTGACAGCAGACCTTCATCACAGCAGCTTTTTCAGTTCTGTGTGGATCATTCACTTAATTGGTAAAAAAAAGAATTGCCATTTTAGTCTCAATTTTATACAACGTTTTCTGACAAAGGATGTTGACGCACTGTTGATGTCCTGTAACTGGTACAGGGTGGTTTCATTTTAAATGTCACTTTTTGGCTTCAGTGCAGGCATAGCCTTTTTACAAGATTATGGCTCTCACAGCATGCAGTGATAGTACTGTCTCTAAGAAGAAGTATCCAAAACGTGGGCATATTGACATATGAAGACTCTGTGCTTGGCTGCCATCAGACTTCCAGTAGTATCAATCAGGAAAAGGCAAAAGGGGAGATCCTGCCTATAACCATAACATTTGCTGACCCACCCCCTCTCATGTTTCATCTACCAAACAGCAGCCCTCAGGATGGACCAATCAGAAATCCCCTGCTAAAAGGTCCTCATGGAATTTCTAAGGATAGCCCTGTCACCATCCTCTCTCTCTTCAGTGTCTGGGTCTCCTCCTTTCAATGCCAGGATTGTAGGCAATACATTTTCACTGTCAGGGTGACCGTATTCTAATCTCCATCTTGTGCCATGTCAAACTAGGGAACATACAAAATGGATACTTCGTAAAGTCCGTACGGTGGTGCCACTTCAACAATGTATTGGGTGGGGTCCTGCAGGGCTGCAACAACCTATCTTTCACATTCAATCATTGGTGCATTGAACTATGTTCACCCATATCACCGGTGGGTGTATAAACATACCTCAGGGAGTTAAGCCAGAGTCTTAGTTTCTGCAACATTGGCAACCAATGCTAGGCGTGGATTTATTCGGAAACCTTAAGTAGTTCCTTTTAATGTGCACACACAAGTTAACCGTCACTATGCCATTACAGAGATGTTTGTAGTAATCATGGGTACCTCCTATAAGGGAGCACATATTGCTGTTGGTTTGTCAAGCTTGACTTTTGAAAGGTTATTCCTCATCTGTGAGTTTTCTATTTCTTTGAAACCAATGTATTTCAATCTGTATGCATCTAGTGGCTTCTATTGTAATAGGAGTAAATCACTGGGAAGGAGTTACTCAGTATCTTAAACTTTGAGGTGTCCTCGATCCGAGGAGGGTTACTTTTGTAATAGTTGGTCATGAGGTGCATGCCTTTGAGATGTTTTACCCATGGGTGGAGTTTGATGCTATAGATGCTGTCTCAGGGCGTTTTCATGCTTACAAGGCTGCAGCTCCACCTGCACACCATAGGGAATACCAGCATCTGGAAAACCCTTTGACTTACCAGGAACGACCCGCTAATAGGAACTATAAGCTGTTTGGAAAATTCACAAGTCAATCAAGATAACTGGAGAGGCACGCAGGTGACCGGCACACGGAATGGCAGATCAGTTTCCAGTCCCATAAAACAGGGACAGATCCAGCAGAGATTCTCAAAGCTACCCTCCCAAGAAGAACGCTACCAACAAACAGTATGTATCATAGATTAGGTACGGTAAAGACTAGAGCCCCACAAACAAATGGGGAGCTGAATTATTTTAATTATCTCAGTTCACAATCTTGCAAGACTTACAAAGCCATGCTTTCCGCCATCAGAAATATGAAGCACCTGCTATGCCTATCAGAAAATTGGCTGGCAAAAATGGAGGCTCTACAGTCCTCCTCTTTTGAAACACATGTCAAACGCTGCTCCATCCCTATGGCGGCGGCAAACAGAATATACCACCCACGCACGCAACTCAACTATCTAACAGACAGTGAGATATCTTCCATTCTGTCTACCTACAAACCGACTCGCACTTCGCAACTTAAGATTGGCAAAAACTTGATCCAAACAATCATTTCGAATTCGGACAGAAATTCCCAGGCTAACAACAGAAGGCCTAATGCCAATCACCTTAAGATGGTGACAATACTGCCTGAAATGACTGTTCCGCTAATGATTAACTCCCAGAAACATATTAGTTGCTTATTACTCAACTGTCGTTCAGCAAACAAACATGCGGCTGACATAGCTGACATCATACTAAACATGACATTGACGTAACCATTTTAATGAAACATGGCTGTCCGACTCGTTTTCACCATGCTTAGATCTGTTAGTCTCCCCGAACTATCGAATTATGAGACAGGACAGACAAGACAGATTGGGTGGAGGCATTGCTTGCATACATAGATCGGACATTACCATCACTAGAATTCATTCTGACCCATTAGAATCTTGTGAATACCTAAGTATGTCTTTATGATCAGCAGAGAACCAAAACTGTAAACTCAATGCACTCTACCACCCCCCTGGTACAAAGACCAAGTTCATAGACCAGTTGATAGAGATCATTCCCATCAACTCTAATCTACAGCAGAACGATATCTTCTTAGGTGACTTCAATATTCACTGGGAGGATAAGAATGACAGTCAAATCACCCTCCTTAAAACCTTCCTGGCAGAACAATCATTAGTCCAGGGATGCCATCTGCCCACCCACTCCAAAGGATCAACCTTAGATTGGATTATAGCCTAAGAGAAAGCGATTGAGAACATTACTATCACACCGTGCAACTGGTCTGACCACCACATAAAAACATTCAAAATTCCCCTGAGCAAAACCAAATCGTCCACCGAAGCTATTAAGACCAGAATATGGACCTGGGACACCAGAGGAATCAATATGGAAAACGTGTCAGCTCGCTGTGAATTAAAGTTACAACCACCCAAGAACATGGTTGACATCAGTGACCTAACTTTGCATTATAACAAGTCGATGATGAGCATTATAGAGGATTTAGCCCCTTTAAAACTGAAAAGAATCTCTGACAAAGACAAAAACCTGTGGTTTAATGGTTCCTTAAATGAGGAAAGAAGATCACTCAGACTCTCAGAACGCAAATGGCGTCAATACCCTACCTTGGCCCACTTAAACCAACTGAGGCAATCCAGGAAAGCCTATAACAGAAGCATACTTAAATCCAAAAAAGACTTCTTTAAGAAAGAACTGGACAATGCAGTTAATAGACCTAGGAAACTATTAGATCTACTTAAAGAACAATCAAATAAATCTGCCAAATCAGCAACTGTCATCACCAAAACAAGCTTAAACAGTGAGGATTTCTCAGTCTTCTTTACAGACAAAGCAAACGCTTTGGAGGGGGAACTCAAAAAAACAGCTGAACACATTTAAAGGGAGAAGGTACCTCAGATGAACTTCAGACTCAACAAGAACTAGACAAACCAAAAACAATGCTCGTTGGTCAGGATTTAAACCAGTCAGTGAATTAGACATCGCAAAGATCATGTCGACCACTAAACCTAACAACCACTATAACGATCCTCTACCAGCAAAGTGCTGGTCTTCGCTAAACAACCTGCTAATCCCATCTTGGACTAAGATCATAAATGCCTCATTATCACAAGGCCTAATACCGGACTGCCTAAAAACAGGGCAAGTCACTCCCCTTTTAAACAAGCATTAACAATGCAATGGTCTCGTCCTTGTTAAAGTTAGAGCTATTGGCTGAAAGCCCTAAACCAGTCCTCGGATGCTTGTTTCCAGTCCAGGGAGGACTTAGCTTGGCAGTTCGGGCAGTACTGTTCCCATGGGGCACAGGGTCAAGACTGATTGGCATATGGCTGGGTTCAAACTGGAATGGCATGGTTAGCAAAAAAACGATGGTTTTAGGCCCAGATCTCTGTACTGGGGTGAAAGTATGACATTGTTCTCCATTCTCTCCATCAACTGTTGTTTTTGCATTTGTCACCCGAGTTGGACAGATATGCTCAGACGAGAGTCCTGTGCTCTCCATTACACTGGAATCAAGCTATCCTGGCTGATGAGGGCAGAAAGCCCGAAACCGGTCCTAGGATGCTTGTTTCAAGTCCAGGGAGGACCTGGGTTAGCAGTTCGGTTTGGACTGTTCCCATGGGGCACAGGGTCAAGACTGATTTGCATATGGCTGGATTGAAACTGGAATAGCATGGTGAGAAAAAAAAAACATGGATTTATACTGAGATCTCTGTGCTGTGGTGAATGTGTGACGTTGTTTTTGCATTTGTTACCCAGTGTGGGACTTATATGGTCAGAGGTGAGTCCTGTGCTCTCCATGCCACTGGAATCAAGCTATCCTGGATGATGAGGGCTGAAAGCCCGAAACCAGTTGTAGGATGCTTGTTTTCAGTCCAGGAAGGAACTGGCTTCGCAGTTCGGGCTGGACTGTTCCCATGGGGCCAGGGTCAAGACTGATTTACATATGGCTGGGTTCAAACTGGAGTGGCATGGTGAGCAAAAACACGATGGATTTAGGCCCATATCTCTGTACTGGGGTGAATGTATGACATTGTTCTGCATTCTGTCCATCAGCTGTTGTTTTTGCATTTGTCACCAAGAGTGGGACAGGTATGCTCAGACGTGAATCTTGTGCTTTCCATTCCACTGGAATCAAGCTATTCTTTACAGATGAGGGCTGAAAGCCCAAAACCGGTCCTAGGATGCTTGTTTCCAGTCTATGAAGGACCTGGTTTGGCAGTTCGGGCTGGACTGTTCCAATCGGGCACAGGGTCAAGACTGATTTGCATATGGCTGGGTTCAAACTGGAGTGGCATGGTGAGCAGAAAAACGATAGATTTAGGCCCATATTTCTGTACTGGAGGGAATGTATAACATTGTTCTGCATTCTGTCCATCAGCTGTTGTTTTTGCATTTTTCACCAAGAGTGGGACGGGTATGCTCAGACGTAAGTCCCGTGCTCTCCATGCCACTGGAATCAAACTATCCTGGCTGTTGAGGGCTAAAAGCCCGAAACCGGTCCTAGCATGCTTTTTTCCTGTCCTGGGAGTACCTGGCTTGGCAGTTCAGGCTGAAATGTTCCCAAGGGGAACAGGGTGAAGACTGATTTGCATATGACTGGGTTCAAACTGGAATGGCATGGCGATCAAAAAAACGATGGAATTAGGCCCAGATCTCTGTACTGGGGCGAATTTATGATATTGTTCTGCATTTTGTCCATCAACTGTTGTTTTTAGCATTTCTCACCCCGAGTGGGACGGGTATGCTCAGACGTGAGTCCTGTGCTCTCCATGCCACTGGAATAAAGCTATCCTGGCTGATGAGGGCTGAAAACCCAAAACCGGTCCTATGATGCTTGTTTCCAGTCCAGGGAGGAACTGGCTTGGCAGTTCGGGCTGGACTGTTCCCATGGGGCACAGGGTCAAGACTGATTTGCATATGGCTGGGTTCAAACTGGAATGGCATGATGAGCAAAAAAACATGGATTTAAGCCCAGATCGCTGTGCTATGGTGAATGTGTGATATTGTTCTGCATTCTGTCCATCAACTGTTGTTTTTGCATTTGTCAACCCAAGTAAGACTTGAATGCTCAGGCGTGAGTACTGTGCTCTCCATGCCCCTGGAATCAAGCTACCCTTTCTGATGAGGGCTGAAAGCCAGAAACCGGTCCTAGGATGCTTGTTTCCAGTCCAGGGAGGACCTGGCTTGGCAGTTCAGGCTGGACTGTTCCCATTGGGCACAGGGTCAAGACTGATTTACATGTGGCTGGGTTCAAACTGGAATGGCATGGTGAGCAAAAAAACGATGGTTTTAGGCCCAGATCTCTGTACTGTGGTGAATGTATGACATTGTTCTCCAATTTCTCCATCAACTGTTGTTTTTCCATTGGTCACCCCGAGTGGGACGGCTATGCTCAGACATGAGTCTCTTGCTCTCCGTTCCACAGGAATCAAGCTATCCTGGCTGATGAGGGCTGAAAGCCCGAAACCGGTCCTAGGATGCTTGTTTCCAGTCCAGGGAGGACCTGGCTTGGCAGTTCAGTTTGGACTGTTCCCATTGGGAACAGGGTCAAGACTGATTTGCATATGGCTGGGTTCAAACTGGAATGGCATGGTGAGCAAAAAAACATGGATTTTGGCCCAGATCGCTGTGCTGGGGT
Source organism: Lissotriton vulgaris (assembly GCF_964263255.1). Classification (NCBI taxonomy): domain Eukaryota; kingdom Metazoa; phylum Chordata; class Amphibia; order Caudata; family Salamandridae; genus Lissotriton; species Lissotriton vulgaris. The sequence continues at coordinate 1,183,395,764 of NC_141687.1, forward strand.
GAATTTGTGACATTGTTCTGCATTCTGTCCATCAACTGTTGTTTTTTCATTTGTCACCCCGAGTGGGACGGGTATGCTCAGACGTGAGTCCCGTGCTCTCCATGCCACTGGAATCAAGCTATCGGGGCTGATGAGTACTGAAAGCCCAAAACCGGTCCTAGGATACTTGTTTCAAGTCTAGGGAGGACCTGGCTTGGCAGATCGGGCTGGACTGTTCCCATGGGGCACAGGGTCAAGACTGATTTGCATATGTCTTGGTTCAAACTGGAATGGCATGGTGAGCAAAAAAACATGGATTTATGCCCAGATCAATGTGCTATGGTGAATGTGTGATATTGTTCTGCATTCTGTCCATCAACTGTTGTTTTTGCATTTGTCAACCCGAGTAAGACTTGTATGCTCAGACGTGAGTCCTGTGCTTTCCATGCCCCTGGAATCAAGATACCCTGTCTGATGAGTGCTGACATCCCGAAACCAGTCCTAGGATGCTTGTTTCCAGTCCAGGGAGGACTCAGCTTGGCAGTTCAGGCTGGACTGTTCCCATGGGGCACAGGGTCAAGACTGATTTGCATATGGCTGGGTTCAAACTGGAATGGCATGGTGAGCAAAAAAACATGGATTTACGCCCATATCTCTGTTCTGGGCTCAATGTATGACATTGTTCTGCATTCTGTCCATCAACTGTTGTTTTTGCATTTGTCACCCGAGTGGGACGGTATGCTCAGATGTGAGTCCTGTGCTCTCCAAGCCACTGGAATCAAGCTATCGGGGCTGATGAGGGCTGAAAGCCTGAAACCGGTCCTAGGATACTTGTTTCAAGTCTAGGGAGGACCTGGCTTGGCAGATCGGGCTGGACTGTTCCTATGGGGCACAGGGTCAAAACTGATTTGCATAAGGCTGGGTTCAAACTGGAGTGGCATGGTGAGCAAAAAAACGATGGATTTAGGTCCATATCTCTGTACTGGGGTGAATGTATGACATTGTTCTGCATTCTGTCCATCAGCTGTTGTTTTTGCATTTTTCACCAAGAGTGGGACGGGTATGCTCAGACGTGAGTCCTGTGCTCTCCATGCCACTGGAATAAAGCTATCCTGGCTGATGAGGGCTGAAAGCCCGAAACCGTTCCTATGATGCTTGTTTCCAGTCCAGGGAGGAACTGGCTTGGCAGTTCGAGCTGCACTGTTCTCATGGGGCACTGGGTCAAGACTGATTTGCATATGGCTGGGTTCAAACTGGAATGGCATGGTGAGCAAAAAAACAATGGTTTTAGGCCCAGATCTCTGTACTGTGGTGAATGTATGACATTGTTCTACAATTACTCCATCAACTGTTGTATTTCCATTTGTCACCCCGAGTGGGACGGGTATGCTCAGACATGAGTCCCTTGGTCTCCATTCCACTGGAATCAAGCTATCCTGGATGATGAGGGCTGAAAGCTCGAAACCAGTCCTAGGATGCTTGTGTCCAGTCCAGGGAGGACCAGGCTTGGTAGTTCAGGCAGGACTGTTCCCATTGGGCACAGGGTCAAGACATATTTGCATATGGCTGGGTTCAAACTGGAATGGCATGGTGAGCAAAAAAAACATAGATTTAGGCCCAGATCGCTGTGCTGGGGTGAATGTGTGACATTGTTCTGCATTCTGTCCTTCAACTGTTGTTTTTTCATTTGTCACCCCATTTTGCATTTGTCACCCCGAGTGGGATGGGTATGCTCAGACGTGAGTCCAGTGCTCTCCATGCCACTGGAATCAAGCTATCCTGGCTGAGGAGTGCTGAAAGCCCGCAACTGGTCCTAGGATGCTTGTTTCCAGTGCAGTGAGTACCTGGCTTGGCAGTTCGGGCTGGACTGTTCCAATGGGGCACAGGGTCAAGACCGATTTGCATATGGCTGGGTTCAAACTGGAATGGCATGGTGAGCTAAAAAACTATGGATTTAGGACCAGATCTCTGTACTGGTGTGAATGTATGACATTGTTCTGCAGTCTGTCCATCAACTGTTGTTTTTGCATTTGTCTCCCCGAGTGGGATGGGTATGCTCAGGCGTGAGTCCTGTGCTCTCAATGCCACTGGAATCAAGCTATCCTGGCTGATAAGTGCTGAAAGTCCGCAACTGGTCATAGGATGCTTGTTTCCAGTGCAGGGAGTACCTAGCTTGGCAGTTCTGGCTGGACTGTTCCCATGAGGCACAGGGTCAAGACCAATTTGCATATGGCTGGGTTCAAACTGGAATTGCATGGTGAGCTAAAAAACGATGGATTTAGGACCAGATCTCTGTACTAGGGTGAATGAATGACATTGTTCTGCATTCAGTCCATCAACTGATTCAGATTCAGATTCAGAAATCTTTATTCGAATTTCAAAAAATTCATAAAAGCAATCTCATATACACAATCACAAAAATCCCATTTGAAACTTCCAAATACATTTATAAAGTCAGAGTTTAAATACCAGATTATTAAAGCAGCTACGATATAACAAATATTCAAGGGTTATCCATCGTTTGACGTTTACGGATAATAAGTCTCAGAAAAGTGATAGTGCGGAAGAGCAATTCGTCAATGTCCAGGGAAAGCAGCATCAGATAAGACTGCCCCAAGGAAAGGGGTCTTTGTTTCCTAAAATACGGAGCTAAAAACCATTTAATATATTTTAAATGAAATTTGCAAGAGAAGGAAAAGTGCAAATCATTTTGTGTGCTCGCTCCATCACAGGGACAAGGTTTATAATGAGATTTTGAATAATAGCCCAGTGGGAAACATAATAGAAATCGTACAGTTCCTGCCCTTAGACGGAACAGGAGTGATCTTTCCCAGTTGGTCATTGGGAGAGTAAGATAAAGTGGGATTGGTTGCTTACACAAATCATTATTCATGTATGCCACAACTGACGATTTAATGAGTTCCTTTTTTATCCTTTCTGTGCTATAAAGTGCGTATAGTGCGTATTTTAACTCATTCTTATCTTTATGCTCGATTCTGGAGGGGTCAGTGAAAAGATGGCCTTTGTCCACCCTACATAAATTGTTATAAACTCCTGACAGCCAGGGAATGGCCATTCCTTTTTCACAGCTAAGACAATTGCTTATAATTTCTTGTGTCAGGGTGGCCGATTTATTCCTCCAGATTGCCAGCCAAAATAACGCTGGTCTAGTTCCAATAAAATCACACATAAAATGCAAGTTTAATTCCCTGTGGCAAATATACTCTGAGGTGGAGGTTGGAGCACCCAGGATTTTCCTACAGAAACGATTTTCTTCCGATTGGATACTGTGGGTTTTTGCCAAGCCCCATATCTCTGCCCCATATGTTGCTACTGGGGCACACTGTAATTAAAAATAATTTAAAATTGCTTTAGTTGCACCTATTTTCTTTGGGCGAGGTAGGCTAAGAATGGAAGTGATGGCCTTTGAGAACTTGCTCGTGGAATGGACCAAATGTCCACTCCACGAGCCGTTCGCAGCAAAGACCATCCCTAAATATGGGAATGAGCTAGTGGAGTGTAATTTGTCAGTCCCTACCGAGATGGTATTAAGTTGTCTTTTCCCTGGCCCACAAGACATAGTAAAAGATTTTTTTTAATTCACACGCAGATCTAAGTCATCCATATGCTGTGTAAAAGTTTTAACAAGAGTACGTAAAGCATTCTTTGTGCGGCCCATAAGGACCGCATCATCTGCGTAAAGAAGTGCTGGTAATAATTTCCCTTTAATTTTTGGAACATCGGAGGTCGCCAACTTTAAATAGTTGCTTAACCCATTATTATAAATAATAAAAAGCAGGGGTGCTAAAACGCACCCCTGTCTAACTCCTCTTTCCACCTTAATGGCCCAGAGATCTCCCCACCCAACCCGATCCTTACTTGCGCTTTGAGGTTGGTATGTAAATATGCCCAAAAATGTACAAGGGCTTCATCTAGTCCGTAATCCAGAAGAATGGACCAGAGTTTAGACCTGTTGACTAAGTCAAATGGGGACGATAAGTCCATAAATGCTAAGTAGATTGGTGATGATCGGGCGATATTATATTTGACAATTACCAGATTTAAAGTCAGGCATTGCTCGATCGTGCCAACCTTACTTCTAAAGCCCATCTGACAAGGGTCTAGAAAATCGCTTTCCTCTGTCCATTCAATGACCCTATTATAAAGCACTCACCCAAGAATTTTCAAATTATTGTCTAGGAGCGAGATTGGTCTATAATTAATTGGGTCCGATCTATCGCCCTTTTTATATATTGGCACAATAATGCTCGTTGTCCAAATATCTGGCATGAATGCTAGGGGCAGGCTATTAAAAACATTTAATAAGATAGGGGCCTGAGTTCTGGTTTCCATTCAATAATGTCTATTGGAAGGCCATCAGGCCCAGGGGCCTTGTTACTAAGGCTCTGTCTGATGGCCACTTCCACTTCAACCAATCTAATCTGTAGGGACCACAATTGTCCTGGCACATAACATACTTTGCCCTTCGGAGGAGTAGCATATACTTTGGAAAAATGATTTTCTCATAGATTGCTTGGGATAGTGCAGCTAACTGTAGATAGGTGTTGGCCCATATTACACATATTTCTAACTGCGGGCCAGAAGGAGGTTCCATTCTTCCCAACTGCAGATTCAACTAATGCTTCCCAACGCTCTGTCAGTAGTGCTGCCTTCCGTTCCCCAATTTTAATTTTGTACATCCTCCTTGCCGCCCTTACCTCTAATTGGCATCTGGCTTTTACGATCAGAGCCTTGCGTAGAGCCCTGTTTGCTTCCGAACAGTTGCGATCGAACCATCTGGGATCTTTATCTATTTTTATGTTGGAACTATCAATAGGGATTTTATTATGGAGCACAGTCTGCTGAAATCTGTGGTTACCCATAACCTCATAGCTGCTATGGAACGTCCAGCTCCAGTGCTGGACGTTCCATTGCGCAGGTGCAGTTCGAACGTTCAACGGCAGACGGCAGCACTACGGAGGTAGTGGTGCCGTCGGCCTAGGAACGTGCGCAGCACCTAAGGGGTTAAGTGGTTCCCATCTGACAATGTACAAGAATTTATTAAATGCTGGTGTTTATTTATCACGAGCTCTACTATACTATACTTTCGCTATCAACTCCCCTCCATTTCAACATTAAATTATCCGTTGAGGGGGTGATATCTCTTGCTCCGTGTGTGTGGGCAAACACAGGGCTGGATCCCAATCGTAAGACCGCTATCAGCGGATTATGGTCTCCAAAGGTTGTTTCAAGAACTTTGGCCATTGTAAGGCGGTCAATTCAATCTGGTGACATAAAAATAAAGTCGAGGAGTGATCTCTGCCTCTAAAGGTGGGAGCATATTGATTTGTGGGAGTGGAGCTCATATCCATTATATTACAAAAAATATGTTCACAAATGAAACTATCTAGTTCTAGGCCTCTTCGTGCTGCTTGATCAGTTTGAGTTTTCGCCACAGTCTGGTCAACATTTGAGATTTTAGCGTTGAAGTCCCCCCCCTAGACGGATCCTTTTACCCTCATCTGTATCTTGGTGTTAAACCAAGTCTGATATGGCTTTAAAAAGCTCAATACATTTTTTATTGAATAAAAATCATTATTATAAAAATTAATCATATAAAACGGAACCTGTCTTTTGTATTCAATTATCTATATATTTGGGCTTATGGTTGGAATTACCTTGATGCTACCACCGGCGACTATCCTAATCCCAATTAGTAACCCGCCCGATGCTCGACCAAAATCGGGCTTTGATGCTGTCACACTGTGACAGTAAAATCCTTCTATATGTAGGTCGACTGTAGACCATGTTTCCTGGAGCATTATTATGTCTTTGCCGGACAGTATCTGCATCCAGTCTGGGTCCAACAGTCTTGATTCTAGGCCGGCAACATTCCAGCTTAGAGTGCTTAGAGTGCTAAGATCAGAGCTATTAGTTGGCTTCTTTAAATTAGAGGATTTCGTCATTTTGCCATTATTAGTTACTAATGCTAGATGTTGCTCGAGGTGGGGAGCTAGTTGCCTTACAGCGCATAAAGATGTATCTTTCTGCAATGTAATCACCTCCCCTATATTTGTTTGACACTGACCTACGATTCCCCTTATTCGACTTCCCTCCTGGCTAATAATGCCGGCCAACCTAGTTGGATGTCAATCCTGATCATCTAAGTTGGAAAATGCTTGTTCGAAGCGATTGTGCGTTGGGATGTTATAGTCATATCTTCCCTCATTTGAGCTAAAGATCTGGTTATTAATGTCCTTATTCCGCTTATGTATAGGTGGCATCTGTGAGTTGCGGTAAAAGAAATCCAAAGGTAAAATAAGGGGCCCCTCGCTACTCATGTGTGTGGTCCCTGCTCTCTCCAAGATTGTTCTAACTAACTGTGGGGTAGCAAAATTCATAACTATGCAGTCACCCTTTAAACTTTTATTTAAACTCCCTATCCAGGGTACCCTACGCACCATTTTAAATTCTTGGTACAAACAGCTGCCCAAACCAGTCCTGGTGTTTAACAGATGTAAAGCCTTATTTTTTAAAGAGGACCAGTGTTCTTCAAAATTAGGTTGAATCGGTGGGACGTCTGCGATTACAACTGTGTAGGAGTGGACTCAGGTGGTATACTGAAATATCCCTTTCTATTGCTGTAAGGAATAGGGTTTTCCCTACCTTTGCCTTCCAAGCCCTTGCTTCTTCCAAATTTCGTCTCTACCCTGGGGGGCTAGCATTTACCAGTTGGGTGCTGGCCTCATTCAACAGCAAAGCTTGTGAACCCTTTTTAGTTGTGGAATTTTTAACTTCAGGGGCAATCTTTGCCTCGGAAATAGTGTGTATCACTTGGTTAGTCAAGCTTGCCGTCCCCTTATTTTGTATTTGACTAGTCTGTTAAGAGAGTGTTTGTTCTATGGCAGTTAGACGAATGTCAATAGCTGTTAGCATATCTAGTAAGGGTTGGAGCAATACTGCTAACTTCTCCTCCATTTTTAGTATGGGTGCATCTTCCAGTTCTACCTAACAATGCTTGGTGGGGTTATTTGATGCATTTCATTGGGAGGAACTGCGAGGAGCTATTCCTGCTTCCAAACATTTCCTACCTGGTGCATTCGCCTTTGTTTTCGCCACCTTGCGATTTTGTTGTGTGGTAAGTGGTGCCCCTCCCGCCTTTTGTTTCCTCGTTAAGGCCTGTTCCGTGCCTCCCTTTGCTATAGAGTGTGATTGTCGTGTGAATCTAGCTACAGCCAATGGTGGTGGTGGTGATGTCATGGTAGTAACATGGGGCATGGGTGGGGCATCTAATATTAGGACAAAGGTTCTAGTTGTACTTGTGGTGTGTTAGGCGGGTTAGAACTATCAGACTTTTAAGGCGTATTTCCATTAACATTCACAAGGGGGCCCCCTATTAAATTTGGTTCCATGGAAGTTCTACGTATTTCCAGAGAGAGTCTTTGCTCTGTAAGTGCGATTTGCTTTATTAAGACCGATTCTGCTCTGATCAAGAAGGCATCCAGAGTACCCACCACCCCTTGGCCTCCTGCAACTTTGCGAGTGCCCATGCTCTGATGTGGGAACAGGACAAATCAAACGAGAATATTAGTACGTATTCAAATTAAAATTGAATGGAATTAAAGTCACTGACCATCCACATAGTCTTTCCAAGAAAAATATGTCCAAGATGGCTGGAAGTTAGATTAGTGGCCCTGCCCTGCCAAAGTTTGCCACGGACGGCCACAGACCACCCGCCCTTTGCCCGGGTGCATCCCTTGATGCAGGGGTTCTCCTTACTTTTATGCACCTCCGGGCGCGGAACAGGTGTGTGTGGCTTCCTGCCGCTAAGGATGCTGGAAGGTGTAGTCTCCCCCACCCTGCGGCTGCACCAAGCTTTTCCAAAGGCTGCAGCGGCGGAGGGAGACCAGCGTCAGTGACAGGAGCGTTTGCCAAAATGCAAGGGAGCTTCCAGGAACTGCTGCGAGGTTAGCGTGGTGAGTCCAGAGATAGCGAAAGAGCCTCGTCTGTGTGCTTGTGCTCCTGTAAGGAGATTGCCCCATCTCATATGGACCACGAGGGGCTGAAAAGCTTCAATATCTCATGCGTGAGCCTCGGCTGAGGACCGAATCCATTCTCATACCTGCAGTAGGTTTGTTGCAGCTCACCGCTCCGCACATGGATTTAGGCCCAGATCGCTGTGCTGGGGTGAATGTGTGACATTTTCTGCATTCTGTTCATCAACTGTTGTTTTTGCATTTGTCACCCCGAGTGGTATGGGTATGCTCAGACGTGAGTCCTGTGCTCTCGATGCCACTGGAATCAAGCTTTCCTGGCTGATGAGGGCTGAAGCCCAAAACCAGAATCAGAATCAGAATCAAGTTTATTTGCATAGTTAATTAATAGCATTGCATACGGTAAAACCAAAACAAATACCCAAAATATAAAAAAGTGTAAAAATGTAAAACGTCTCAAACCAGCTCTAAAAACCGTTCGCATTTTTAACGTTAAGCAGTGCATTCTAAATCTGGGCAAAATAGCCTGCGATTAAAAAAGCCCTTGTACAAAATGATTCTGTACAGTAAAACTCAAAGTTATTGTGTTCTTAGGGGTAGCCCTCAATGGCTTGGTATTATAGCAGATCGGCGGCAACCCAGTTCTTAATCGGGGTTTAGTTCAAGATGTGTTGGCATCAGGCAGGCGTAGTTCCAGTGCAGTAAGGATTGAGTCCAAAAAGGTGGTCATTGTTGGAACGTGTACCCATAGATAGGTGGAATGCGTTGGCAGATGCTTGTTTGTCTTACGTGTTTTTGGGCAGTTTTTTTTCGACTATCATAAGGAATTTTACTAGTCGGCAATTTAGCTGGGTATTTTCTTGGTTTGACAGGCTAACACAGCTTGCCTCCTAGTACGAATGCCCTTCAGATTAAACGTTTTTTTTAGGAGTTTCCACCGTGCTTGAAGCATTTCTTTGCATAGGCAGATTAGATGTACTATATCGCCTTGCTTTGCATTGCACAGTCTGCAGGTGACTTGTGCTGATGGCCTTTGCCATGGTGGAAGGTGCTGAACACAAGGCAGAATTCCCAGTCTATGTTATGTTATGTTATGTTATGTTATGGTTTTGGTAAAGCGCAAACAGCTGCCCCAGCAAAGAGGCGTCCCGGCGCTAGGAAATGCAGATACACTACTGAGGATGGAAAGGGAGGGAAAGAGAAGGCCTAGGGGGAGGGAAACAGGTGGGTTTTGATGGTCTCATATGCCTCATAAAACTCATTTTTGTTGCTTGGGGTACCCCTGGTTGAAGTATGTTTGGGGAGCAAGTGTTTTGTATGTGTTAAGGGTCATCCATGCATGAGCACTGTTTGCAAAGGTTGCCTTGTCTTTCACCTATGAGATTTGTTTGATAGCCTTCCAGATCAGTTTTTTGAAGTTATGATAGCCAATTTGGGCATCCCATAGCCCCTTGAGTTTAGTGTATTCCAGGGCTGACTGGAGATAGTCTCTGGTTTGGGAGTACTCCCTGTGCTGTAGATCCTGCCACAGCAGGTCTTATCGTAGGAGCCCCACCTCCAGCCTTATTTGTGATGGAGAAGTGTAGTCCGGAAGGCAGAACATCTGTCTGTAGGCTTTGACTTTTATGTTATCCAGTTCCTTTGCATCTCTACCCCTCATAGCTTCGCTGCCATATGCAATTGAAGGTAGTAGTTTGGCCTGGGCTACCTTTAGTAGAGGGGTCAAGATCGGCCCGGTCAGTTTGTTAGGAAGGTTTTTCATTGTTGGAGCCATTACCAGACCCTTCCTTCTTGCTTCCTCCATCTGGGACTTGAACAACCCTGCATTGTCGAATGTGACTACTAGGTACTTGTATTTGTCAGCTGACTCAATATTTGTATCACAGAGGAACCAGTTTCTCTGGCGTTTTTTGTTTTTGTTATATATTGTCATCGTCCGTGTCTTTTCCAGGTTTATTCTAAAGTTATTTTCTATGGCGTAGTTCTACATTGCCGTCAGTAGATGCTGTAGGCCGACATAAGTATGACTAAGCAGGACTACGTCATCGGCGTACATAAGGTTGGTCAGTGTTTTCCCGCCTATCCTCGGGACTGTGAGTTGCAAGCGTCCAGTGCTTTTGGCAGATCGGGTTGGTGCAAGCACGCAACCCTGTTTCAAGCCTTTTGTTGCAGGAATTTTCATGGAAACATGGGTGCCGCCTCCTAATTTCACCTGCACCCAGGTATTAGTGTGTAGGAGCTTCAGCATGTTTAGGGTGGGCTGTGATATTCCCCATTGTGCCTGTTTCCCCCACAATCTGCCTCTCTCCACGTTATTCAAAGCAGCGCTAAAGTCAATATAGCATAGGTGTAGAGGTAGCTTAGAGACTTGGCTGCATCGATTATTAAGGACATTGTGAGGATGTTGGTAGTTGTACTGGTTGATTTGCGAAACCCAGTCTGATTCCATGGTATAATAGAACTCGCCTCAGCCCAGGTTGTGAGATCTTCAAGTATAGTGCCTGCAAAGTATTTTGCATCATTGTCTATCAGTGCTATTAGGCGGTAGTTGTTGGGATTTGCTTTATCCCCTTTTTTATGGATTGGTGCTATTATTGAACCTTTCCAAGATTCAGGTATTATGTTCAACCGCCTAACATCCAAAAATAGGGAATGCAAAATTTCTGCCCAGTCTTCACTCTTAGCCTTATATAGCTCAGGAGGTATTCCGTTTGGTCCCGGGGCCCCTTCATTCCTCCCTTTTGCGATCTGTTTTTTAATTGTTAAGGGTAAGAAGTGACTAGCGACGCCCAGTGATCTGTTTTTGTTGGATGTAGAGTCCTGATCACTCTTCTCAATTGGGGTTTGTCTAGCTTGTTCTTGCGGAGTTTGAGTACTGGCCTGTTATTGTCCGTGGCATTCAGTGTAGTGGTTGAAATGAGTTGAGAGGTATTTCACCCAGTTTGATTCCGGAACGTGTGACCCAATTCCCGTGTGATGTGGGCGGATGATCCCATTGACTGTTTTCCAAAAGCGACTACTATTATTGCTTTTTATGTCGCTTAGCAATTTTGCCCAATGATCATTCGCCAATTCTCTGGTGATGTGCCATTTCAGTTTTTTTAATTTCGCCCTTTGCTCTTTCAGGGTCGCTCCCGCGATGGCATTCCCAGGGGATCTTCTTAGGTTGCGGAGGGCTGAATGTATTGTTTTTTTGAGAATCTTAATATGTACTCGATGTCCTTTTGAGATGTTGTTCTTTTTCCGTGTTTTCTGTGCCTTCTGTTTTTTGCCAGTGGTGTCTGCATATTGTTCTATTAGTGTATCAGTGAATTTTCCCCAGATTTTAATTTTATTTTTTGAGCTGTCAGCTAACTGATTGAGAAGTTGGATTGCGGCTTTGACTTTAGTGGTTGTATTGTTTGTTGTGCATTTGATTCTCCTGAGGTTTGAAATATGTATAGTCCCCAGAGTTGCGTCAGGCCTGATAATTTTTTCTGCCTTAGCTGTTATGTGGAATTCTTGGGGACGGTGATCGCTGTCACCTTTTGTCCCCCATTCTATATCCACCAATATGTTGGAAGAGGCCAAGACTTGCAAAAGTATAATCCAAAATTGAGCTAGTTGTGGCAGAGTAGTGCGAGTTGGTTGTTGCGGCATGTCTTCTTCATATGTTGAGGGGCATACTGTGTCGGAATGTTATAGATTCCCGTTCGTGCCGCTGCCTCTTATCCCTGGGACGAGCCTATGAGGTATTGATTTAAATTCCTTGTCAGGATTAGCAGCAGGTTTTCCAGCTCCATAGCAGTATTTGACACTTGATTGACAGGCTCTGTGGTGTCTTTTGTTTTTCGTTTGGGATGAATATCTGATTTAAACAGGGACACCTCTGTTTCTTCATCCTCAACTAAAAAAAGGGATTTTAACTGCTATTGTTACATTGGATTTTGGACCCATCAAGGTTGCTGCCGATATGCTTGTGGTTGAGACATAGGTAGCCAGCCCCCCACAGCTGTGGCCAAATCTACCCATCCTTGTAGCCGATGTGGCGAAGCACATGTATCCCTCAATTTGTATCGGGACCGTGAACCAGGTTTCCTGAGGAAGGATTATGTCATAGGCCGTGACGTAGTTTAGGAAGTCTGGGTCGTCTATTTTGGCTGCTAGACCATTTATGTTCCATGAACAGACTCTAAGGAGGGGCTTTATTGGTCTACCTTTGATTCTGTCTTATGGATTGGGTCAGTCCTGCTCTATGCATCTGGTTATGGTACGTGATATTGCTTCCTTATTATGGACCTGATTTGTTCTAACAGGTGACCGTGCTGTTGATTCTTGTTGTTCCCAATAGTTGTCGGGACTCCTTTGACAAGATCTCCCACGGGCTCCTTAAATGACGCAGGTTAAAGATATTTGGTGCACTTTTTGTCCGTTGTTTTCATTAGTTAGTAGTGGAGCTGGGTAAGCTGGATTTTGAAATGGGGATATTTCAATACCCCATTTTTGAAAAGTGCTCAATTCTGCCAGGATTGTTTTTGCGATTCTGCTAGAGCTCCACATTGTTTTTGTGGTCTCTTGGTTTTGGGGATTATTGGTGCATTTAAACTCTATAGATATGAGTTCCATTTGATCTTATCTCGGCGAGGTTTGGAATGTCTTTCATCAATTTTAGGATGTTACCACGATTTAGTATATCCTGGGGGCCCCGGGAAACGTATATTGGATGAAATGCCAGGACCCATGACTCTTGCTTTGTTGTTTGTATTTCCAAATGCCGTTGGTTTGCTGTATCTGTAGGTTCTGTTTGAACAGACCACTTGTTATTTTTTTATACTGTGTGTCCCCTTTGAAGCTTAGTGCCACTGTCTTGTGGTTTACTAGTTCAAGTTCAAGTTCATAAATTTATATAGCGCACTACTCACCCAGAGGGTCTCAAGGCGCTTGGGGAGGCGGGTGCATTTACTTATCGAATATCCAAGTTTTTAGTTGCTTTCTGAAGGAGAGGTGGTTCTGAGTAAGGCGGAGGTGGGTGGGGAGAGAATTCCAGGTCTTGGCCGCTAAGTAGGAGAAGGATCTTCCCCCATGGTGGATCTGTAGATGCGCGGAATTGCGGCGAGGGCTTGATTGGAAGATCGAAGTTGGCGGGTGGAGGTGTAGATAGACAGTCTCATGTTGAAGCATTCGGGTCCTAGGTCATAGAGGGCTTTGTGTGTGTGGGTGAGGAGACGGACTGTTATTCTCTTGTTGATGGGGAGCCAGTGGAGATCTTTCAGGTGGCTGGAAATGTGAGCTTGACGAGGGATGTCCAGTATGAGTCTGGCTGATGCGTTTTGGATGCGTTGGAGTTTTTTCTGTAATTTGGCTGTGGTTCCGGCGTAAAGGGTGTTTCCGTAATCCAGTCGGCTGGTGACCAGTACGTGGGTGACCGTCTTTCTTGTTTCAGTGGGGATCCAGCGGAAGACTTTTTTGAGCATGCGTAGGATGTTGAAGCAGGATGATGAGACGGCATTTGCTTGTCTGGTCATCGAGAGGGAGGAGTCCAGGATGAAGCCCAGATTGTGTGCGTGATCCGTTGGTGTGGGTGCGGTTCCCAGGGCTGGTGGCCACCAAGAGTCATCCCAGGCTGAGGGGGATGAGCCTAAGATGAGGACTTCCGTTTTGTCCGAGTTCAGTTTTAAACGGCTGTTCTTCATCCACTTGGCTACTTCTTTCATTCCTTCGTGTAAGTTGGTTTTGGCGGTGTTCAGGTCTTTGGTGAGGGAGAGGATCAGCTGGGTGTCGTCTGCGTAGGAGATGATGTTGAGGTTGTCTTGGCGTGCGATGGATGCGAGGGGGCTCATGTATACGTTGAAGAGGGTGGGACTGAGTGATGATCCTTGTGGTACGCCGCAGATAACTTCGATGGCCTCTGATTTGAAGGGGGGGGAGGCGGAATCTCTGGGTTCTTCCGGCAAGGAACGATATGATCCATTCCAATGCTTTTCCTTGTATTCCGACGTTGCTGAGTCGTTGTATGAGGGTGCTATGACAGACTGTGTCGAAGGCTGCGGCGAGGTCAAGTAGGATGAGGGCAACTGTTTCTCCGTTGTCCAGTAGTGTTCGAATGTCGTCTGTTGCTGCGATGAGGGCATTTTCGGTGCTGTGTTTGGCTCGGAAGCCGGACTGTGAAGGGTCGAGGGATTTGTTGGATTCGAGGAAGGCGGCTAGCTGACTATTGACTGCTTTCTCAATGACTTTGGCGGGGAATGGGAGGAGCAAGATGGGGCGGTAGTTCTTAAGTTCGGTGGGGTCTGCTGTGGGTTTCTTCAGAAGGGCGCTGAGTTCGGCATGTTTCCAGATTTCCGGGAAGGTAGCGGAGTTGAAGGAGCAATTGATGACATCGCGGAGATGGGGTTCGATGATGGAGCCTGCTTTGTTGAAAATGTGGTGGGGACATGGGTCGGTTGGCGATCCTGAGTGGATGGAGTTCATCAGGTGGATGGTGTCTTCGGTGGTGATTGGGTTCCAGGCGCAAAGGTTGTTAGAGGGCGGTGTTGGATCGGAGATGGGTGGAGTGGACAGGTCTTTGGCCTGGTTTTCAAAGCTGTTATGTATTTCTGCGATTTTGTTGTGGAAGAATGAGGATAGAGAGTCACAGTGGTCTTGGGAGGGAGAAATGTCGTTGGTGCCGGCGGTGGGGTTAGTGAATTCTTTGACGATGTTGAATAGTTCCTTGCTGTTTTGGGCATTGTTGTGAAGTCGATCCTTGAATGCTGATTTCTTGGTGGATCGGATTAGTTGGTGGTGTTTGCGGGTGGCGTTCTTGAAGGTGGCTAGGTTATCAGTGGTTGGGTTTTTTCTCCAGGTTTTCTCGAGAGTACGACAGAACTTCTTGGATTTCTTAAGGTCATCGTTGAACCAGGGGGCTTTTTTGCTACCTTGCTTGATTAGATGGTTTTTCAAGGGTGCAAATTCGTCGGCGCTCTGGGTGATCCATTGGGTGAGGTTAGTGGCTGCTTGGTTTGGGTCCGATGATTTGGTGGGGGTGTTTTGGTGGAATAGGTAGTGGGGGGTTGTGGGTCGCGGACTTTTTGTAGTTGAAGTGAACGCAGCTGTGGTCCGTCCAATGGAGAGCTGTGGTGTGATCGAAGGAGATGTTTTTGCTGGAGGTGAAGATAGGGTCGAGCGTGTGTCCGGCATAGTGGGTGGGGGTGTCTACAAGTTGTTTGAGTCCTAGATTGGCCAGGTTATCCAGAAGGGTGGAGGTGTTGCTGTTGTTGTTCTTTTCCAGGTGAAAGTTGAGGTCTCCCAGAATAATGTAATTCTCAGAGGGGAGAGCATGTGGGCTGATGAAGTCAGCGATGTCTTCGCTGAATTGTGTGCGGGGTCCTGGCAGTCTGTAGATGAGGGTGCCTCTGAGTGTGGTTTTGTGGTCGGTGTGAATCTGGAAGTGGAGGTGTTCGGCGGAAGCGAGGTTGTCATCGGAACTGGTCGTGATGCGGATGGTGTTCTTATGGACGATGGCGATGCCTCCTCCTGTTTGGTTGGTGCGATCTTTTCGGTTCATCTTGTAGGTGTCCGGGATGGCTATGGCGATGTCGGGCGCTGATGAGGCGTTCATCCATGTTTCTGTGAGGAAGGCGTCGTCCGGCGATGTAGTGTCGAGTAGGTTCCAAAGTTCAATGGAGTGTCTGTGGACTGAGCGGGTGTTGATCAGGATGCACTTTAGGTGGTTAGTGTCGGAGTTCTGTTTGGAGTTTGTGGATTTGGTGTGGGTCCTGATGCAGTCTAACTTGCAGGAGTGGCAGGCGAAGGGTCCGTGGGTGTGACCTGGAGCGGCATGGTAGCAGTTTGGGAGTCGGCCGGGGTTAAGGGCTGGGAGGGTTGCGGCGTCATAAGTAATGCGGGTGGAATGGGAATTGCGGGGGCCAGGGGGTCTGGCACTGGGCGCAGTCCAGGCGCGGAAGGGTGTAGATGGGCTTACCTTTGGCGCACCTAAGGTGCACATAGGGCGTGTTCGCTGCGTGTTAACGCTGCGCGCAAACGCATCTGTCATAAGAGGATGGTGGAGGGGGCGGAGCGAGGGAGGATCAGCTGGGAGGCGGGAGCGGGGTGGAGAGCCGGGCTGGGAGGCACAATAACAACAACAAAATGGATGCGAGCCAAAAAGCGAAGCAGGACGAGTTTGGGGCACAGCCTCAGCAAACGCGAACAAATGGCCAAGCAGTACTGGCACAATCAGGCAGCAACAGCGCAATCAGGCAAGCGAGCAGCACACAATGCAAAATAAATGAAATATCAATCAACTAGGTCTGCCAGTGTAGCGCTACGATACCGCAGGTTGGAGCAGGGAGCAGCGTGGGGAGCGACCGCTTCTGAAGCACTCAGGACGGTCACAGCGTTTGCTATCGAGGGAAGAGCCTAACCTTTCTGTGGGAGGGAGGATCAGCTGGGAGGCGGGAGCGGGGTGGAGAGCCAGGCTGGGAGGCAAAATAACAACAACAAAATGGATGCGAGCCAAAAAGAGAAGCAGGACGAGTTTGGGGCACAGCCTCAGCAAACGCGAACAAATGGCCAAGCAGTACTGGCACAGTCAGGCAGCAACAGCGCAATCAGGCAAGCGAGCAGCACATAATGCAAAATAAATGAAATATCAATCAACTAGGTATGCCAGTGTAGCGCTACGATACCGTAGGTAGGAGCAGGGAGCAGCGTGGGGCGCGACCGCTTCTGAAGCACTCAGGGCGGTCACAGCGTTTGCTATCGAGGGAAGAGCCTAACCTTTCTGTGGGAGGGAGGATCAGCTGGGAGGCGGGAGCGGGGTGGAGAGCCGGGCTGGGAGGCACAATAACAACAACAAAATGGATGCGAGCCAAAAAGCGAAGCAGGACGAGTTTGGAGCACAGCCTCAGCAAACGCGAACAAATGGCCAAGCAGTACTGGCACAATCAGGCAGCAACAGCGCAATCAGGCAAGCGAGCAGCACACAATGCAAAATAAATGAAATATCAATGAACTAGGTCTGCCAGTGTAGCGCTACGATACCGCAGGTAGGAGCAGGGAGCAGCGTGGGGAGCTCCGCTTCTGAAGCACTCAGTATGCTTAGGAGTTATTTGCATGCGGATGGACTGAATTGGTGCTTGCCCCCCATGCTGTATCTTGTTGACCGGAGGCCTGGGACTGGTACTGTAGTTTGTTGGTATATCAGGGCAATTAGATTCTCTGGATCATGTCTCCTCAATTGGCCTATCAGGCCTGTCTATGGTTTGCCTAGCTTCCTTTCTTCGCCCGTGAATTGGTGTTGTGTTAGGCGTTTTTTTATTTATATTGTCCTGCTTGTATGCCCCTGAAGTGCTTGCATATCCTTTCTTTTCGTTTGCATGTACAAATTTGTTTGGCGTAGCCTGGGGATTTTTCCTTTGTTCATGGCTCTGTGTTTGTTGTTGATTTTGAGTGGTCACCAAATTTGTTGTTGTTAGTGGATCAGTTATTTGTATTTGCCTTTTTCCTTGTTCCTGTTGTGATTTTGACATGATTGTGAGTTTATTTGGGTTTAACTCTTCTTTCGCCTCCTGTGCCCTAGTTGTTGAAATCTGGTTTTGGGGACGTTCAGGATCCAGGCAAATATTTAGAAGTTGTTGGTGGAGGAAGATCTTGGATTGATGGAGTGCTTGTGTCATCTGGGTTGATTTCACGGTTGTTACGAAAATTTGAGAAGATGGGGAAGTAAGGCGTTGTATTATTATAGGGCTTTTGATTACGGCCTTTCCTTTTTTGTTGGCGGCGTTACTTTGCATTATGTTTTGGTGCTTTGCCATTGCCAGAGACTCTCGTATACGCTTTGGCCTCATTAGAACTGCCCATCTGAGGAATGAGTACAGGGAGATTGTTTGCTATTCTTTCTGCTGTGTTTGGGATGTCCTGCCTTGTGGTTGTCGTAGTTGTTTTAGTCGTTACACTTTTAATCTCCTTTAGCATGCCGCTAAGCATTACGGGCAAGGTGGACAGTTTGTCAACGACCTGATCCCAATTGCATTTAAGTTTAGAATTTGTTTGGGCTCTTGATATCAGGCCGTTTAAGTTTCCCAATTTTACGTCTATTCCGGCAGTGAAAACTGCCAAAGTGTTCAGTAATGTTAACTGTATTTCCACCTTTTCTGATTGAAATTGCAGTGCGTTAACAGCCAGTTGAATTGTGTTAAGGAGAGAGGGCCAAACGCCAGTGCTTTGTTCCTTTGTTGGGTCGGTGTTGTTAGGGCTGTTATTGGTCTGATCTATAAGGATCAATTTATTGGAGGGTACATGGTAGCTAAGCACTCAATGTTCTTGCACTGTTTTTTGTTCTTTATCTTGATCTTGTAAGTAGACTTCCAGCATATCCTCCCAGTCTTGAGTGTCTAATTGTGACGTAGTCACCCTCCTTTCTCCTTTCTGGTCTGGTCTGTTGTTCCTGGGTCCTCTGTTTCACCGCTTTGATGAGAGGGAAGGCTCCCTTGAGTATTAAGTGGGAAGTTTTCTGTTGAATTTTCGCTTCTTAATACAATTCCCTTGTTGAGGTTATTGTTGTGGTTGTTGTAGTTGCCACTATACGTGCTGTTATTTGTGCTGATGATGTTATCGGCACTGGCTTGTTCATCAGCTGAAGACCTAGCGTGTTCTTTGATGGTGCTCTCTGTGGTGCTTTTATTGTTGAAGTAACCTCCATCACTAGCTTCATGTTGCAGTGGTGGTTCTAAAGTTTCTGAGGGTTCTTGTGATGTGTGGTCTGCGGGGTGACTTCCTAGGAACCTGCCTTGTTGACGGGTTGTCGTTGGAGAGGATCCTAAATTCCCAGGCATAGCTACAGTTGTTGTTCCAGTCAAGCCTGTCATAGGCACGCCTCGTATTTGGGGGTTAGTTTGGGAATGATGACTCTCCTGATACTCCTGGGATTGGGCCCTTTTGACGTCTCCAGATTCTTCAGTTGAAGCCGATGTGTGTGGCTGTAAAGGCAGCATCGGAGATTGCAGGCCTGTAAGGGCAGCATTGCCTGAGTAGAGAGCCGACCCGATGTCCTTTAGGAAATGGAACTTTGTGTATATCTTGGGCTGGTTAGAACACATAGCGCTGACTGGCCCCATCCACACTGCAGTCTCACTATGGTCCTGATCTGTGGTAATAATGAGTTCTGGTTCTGGGCTGTGCTGCACCGTAGATTTGCTTTTTTGCTTTTCTCTGCTTTGGCCTGAGCGGCATGGGTGGCATTGCCTCTCTTGTTCTCCCAGATCTCATTCAGGGCTTTTGCCACTCTGGTGTGGCTACGTGATAAGCTATTAAGGGACCAAGTGAGAGCAAGTGAGAGCAGGGCCTATTGATAGTTTTATTATAGGCCAAAAACTGCGATGCCACCTGTTGAACCTGTTAAACCACTTCTTACTGCAGCTAAGACCACGTTGTACTCGAGTGGGAGGGGCGGTCCAAGCCTGGTCTTTGCTTGCTCTGCAGTAACCTGCTCCTGTTCCTTTTGTGAGGAATTCACGGCACCTGCTGCGGATGCAGCTTATCCCCTTGTATGGTCAAACGTGAGTCCTGTGTTCTCAATGCCACTTGAATCAAGCTATACTGGCTGATGAGGACTGAAAGTCCGAAACCAGTCCTAGGATGCTTGTTTCCAGTCCACGGAGGACTTACCTTGGCAGTTAGGGCTGGACTGTTCCCATGGGGCACAGGGTGAAGACTGATTTGCATATGGATGGGTTCAAACTGGAATGGCATGGTGAGCAAAAAAACAATGGATTTAGGCCCAGATCTCTGTACTGGGGTGAATGTATGACATTGTTCTGCATTCTGTCCATCAACTGTTGTTTTTGCATTTGTCACCCCGAATGGGATGGGTATGCTCAGACGCGAGTCCTGTGCTCTCCATGCCACTGGAATCAAGCTATCCTGGCTGATGAGGGCTGAAAGCCTGCAACCAGTCCTAGGATGCTTGTTACAAGTTCAGGGAGGACCTGGCTTGGCAATTCGGGCTGGACTTTTCCATTGGGGCACAGGGTCAAGACGGATTTGCATATGGCTGGGTTCAAACTGGAATGGCATGGTGAGCTAAACAACTATGAATTTAGACCCAGATCGCTGTACTGGGGTGAGTCAAGTCAAAAAACTTTTATTCGATTTACATTTAGTGAATCATAAAAAGTACATCATACAATTGAATAAAATTTGCATAAAAACACAATTATTACAGTACAGTATGTCGTTTAAAAAACTTTGTATAAGGACAGTTTACAAATTAATTCTAAAAAAATGAAAAAGAACATGGATTCAGATACGCTACAGCTCAATTTTTGTACGTGCCTTCAAACATGATTTTAAGAAAAGAGCTACATTTTTAGCTACATGTTGTGAATCTAATAGCTGAAGTGCCAGAAAGGCTGGCCGACAGGTCCTCATCACAATGGAGAAAACAACCTAGGCGGAAGTCTTAGATTGCCTACACAATGGTCACAGGACAAAAACTAGAAAAGGACAGTTTCCAATAAAAAATTGTACTTTTTTTATATACTAAATAAATTTATTATTAAGCAAGACAATATAAAAATACATATATATCAAAACAAAATAAAATTACATTTCAAAAGTATAAATCACAATAAAAAACACATATTAATTCCTTCACAAACTACAAAAAGATGGTGTGTCAAGTTGTGTGTCGACGGGTTTCGGCGGCCAGCGCCTTTCTCAAGACAGAAGACAACTTTCTAAAAATAGAAACACATTTTAGTACAAGAGTTAAACAAATGTGTAACTACTTTCTAATCTTAAAAATTCACATTTATCTATTTATTACAACATTTTCGGTTAAAACGGGAAACTGTGCAAAAAAGGGGTTTTTGTCCTGTTGTTTAAGGCAATATTTGTGCTCAGAAGATAAGAGCAGCAGTCAATAGTAGCCTCTACTGTAGCTCACAAAATCATATTGTCAGTAGACAGTATTAACCAAAGATGAAGGAGTATGAGGACTACATAAATACATTATTGCAGTCTACACAATTCTGTTTGATCTTGTAGAAGGTCTGAATACACCATTATTAAGAGCCAAAAATATGAAATACAAAGAGAACTTGTATTACAAATCGTTAAAGTCATACTTCCAACTAGAACATCGAATATGAACAAGTTCTTTCTGTTTGAAAAAAAAAACC
Source organism: Lissotriton vulgaris (assembly GCF_964263255.1). Classification (NCBI taxonomy): domain Eukaryota; kingdom Metazoa; phylum Chordata; class Amphibia; order Caudata; family Salamandridae; genus Lissotriton; species Lissotriton vulgaris. The sequence goes on from NC_141687.1 coordinate 1,183,416,879, forward strand.
CATAATTTAAAAATACAGTGATAATTATGTCTCGTCAACTGGAAATAATGAAGACAATACATCATATGTACTTGAACAGGCATTTAGATAGGCATTTTCTACTTTCTACCTTGTGGCATGAAAATTGTGAAGTTTGGAAATTGGTCAAGATGGAATTATAATCAGAATAGCCAGAAAAATTGATGGAAGTATGTAAGTTAAAAGTTGATAGTGAAGGCAAAGAAAGTTAGAAATTGTGATGAGATGATCCAATCATTTGAACCTTATAACTATATCCTTTAAGTCCTATTCCCTCATTATAGGTTAATTATTTATATATGAAGAGGCAGATCTTATTAATTCAAAAAAAGTTTTTTTTTTTTCAAGGTTCTATTTATTTGTTGTCTATATGACGTATTAATGCCCGGAATCTGAAATTAAGGTCATTTGTTCTGCTTACCTACAGCTGTAAACAGCCTGTGGAACCGATATGTTTTCGTTCTATTCAGATCTTTAAGTGATAAAAGGAATCACACAGCATTGGCAACGGAATTCTGCATTGATTGTTAAGAAGACAAAAGGATTCATGTAAATTTCTGTATTTATATAATTATACGGAAAAAATGCAAAGTTGTGTACGGAAAATAACGTACCTAATTTCAACAGTATTTTAATTCTTATGTGTTGCTGGTGTCGATATATATTCCATTCTTTGACTCAGTGCTTGGTAATTGGATAAAACTATGAGTGATATATAAAAAGAGGAGATACTCTAAAAATAACATGCTACATCACTATCTCTCAGTTTGTGCTCATTTGCCTAATATATGCGTCTAATTTACCTGATATTTAAAAACAATGTTGCGTCGCCTCCACGGGATATGACGAGTTGTGACGAGTTAGAGAAGGGCCTTTAGATTGCACCTACGTCGGAAATATATATAGAGAGTACGGTTCAATATTTTCTGTGTAGATAGATTGTGATATCATACAAACAAGGGTGGGGCTAATCTTACCTAATTATTTGAATCCTAGTCTTTAAACAGCGGCTGATGAGAACTTCTCGAGTCGATTTGATTGTTTTGGTTATCGGATTGTTCGGCTCGCAGTCTGGCGAAAAGGTCAACACTAGACTGGAAATGAACAAAGGTTTTGTTACGATGTTCCTTTACGTCGAGGACACCCATTTACCACCTTTAAGAAAATAAAGCAATTGTTGGCATACCTTGTGAACAAGGTTGTTCTCGGTTTGCTTCTAGGGCGTTGCCTCGATATTGACGAACGCTGAGGGTGTAAGCCTCTGGATTTTACCTACGACCCAATATAGGTAAGATTTTGCAGCTGCAGCTTTAGAAAATGGAGATATCAACAAAAAAGAGTTTGATTTCCTAAACACTAATGCAGGCAAAACTGCCTGTATTTACGGCCTTCCAAAAATCCATAAAGATGAGAAAAACCCTCCTTACAGGCCGATTGTGTCCACCATAGGCACACCAACTGAGGCCCTCTCTAAATATGTTGACTCCTTTCTTTGTCCCTTCATACCTAACGTTCCATCATACATAAAAGACACAAGTGCCATGATTAACAAAGTGGAGAATATCATTTTTGACCCTTCAAGAGACATACTAGTAACCTTAGACGTCGAATCTCTTTATAGTAATAGTCCTTTAAAAGAAGCAATAAAAGCAGTTGAATGGTTTATTGATCTTTATGATGTACCATGCCCTAAAACCTTCCTGCTACAATGTCTCCAAATGGTACTTACAGAAAATATTTTTGAATTTGGACAAAAACTCTTTCGTCAAATCAAAGGAGTTAGCATGGGGGCTTCAGTGGCACCTTCAGTGGCAAACATTTATATGGCCGCTTTTGAAGCCCGCCATATTCACAATGAAATAGCACCCTTCTACGAGTCTGTCTCCCATTGGTCTAGATATATTGACGACATCTTTTTTATCTGGACCGATGGGAGGCAGACTTTGGAAGAATTTCTGGCGTGGCTCAATGTATGTGATTGTAATCTTAAATTCACCTCACATACAAGTTCCAACAAATCGGAATTTTTAGACATATGGATTTTTCATGAAGAAGGAAGGCTAAAGGTGGATCTTTATGTGAAACCAACAGCGAGAAACACGCTGCTTCACTTTCGAAGTTTTCATCCCAGAAATCAAAGACAGAGTACACCGTTCTCTCAATTTCTACGTGTAAGGAGGAATTGTACGAATCTCCAAGACTTTGACACACAAGCAGCTGAGATGAAAAAGAAATTCTTAGAAAGAGGCTACCCGCACAGATTAGTGAGGGAATCGTACAAAAGAGCACGCTACTATGATAGAGATGTTCTTCTAAGATGCAAACCAAAGGATGATACCAACAAACTAGTCTGTATTACACGACATTCGACAGTGGATGCGAAAATAAAACAAGTGATCAACTCGTCGTGGCACATTTTGAATAGTAATGGCACAGAGAAATTAGAGAAACCTCTCTTTGCACACAGGCGCAATAAGAATATAAAAGATTACATCGTGCGTTCCAGAATGAAGAGTCCATCAGACCCTAAGACGTTCGTACAGAAAACCCTAACTGGAGATCATCCTCTTATTGGCACGTTCCCTTGCTCAAGTTGTAAGTCCTGTGCTAATATTCACAAAGGAGCAACATTCACCCACAATGGCTACACAGCCACTGCTAAAGGTATGTCTAATTGCAAAACCACAAACGCTGTATACTTTTTACAATGTCCATGCCCTCTCGGGTATGTAGGTGAGACATCACGAGCCATTCAGACAAGATTGACTGAACACCGTTCAGCAATCAGAACAAAGAAGGTAACGTCACCACTTGTGAAACATTTCCTAGACCAAGGACATGGCCCGAATGACTTCACATGGCGCATACTAGAAAAAATTAATGTGCCCGATGAAAAAGGAGGTGAAGCCATTCGAAAGAAGCGTGAAGTCTTTTGGATTTTTTCTTTGAATACTTTTCGTGAGGGATTAAACAGTGAAATCCCGTGGGAGAATGCAATTGTTTAAACCAACAAATGCACTTTGGAGCTGTAATACAAAAAAACACCCTCTTTTTCGAATAAATAATTAACTCCATTTAGCTCACTTAATTTTTTTTTTTAATTTCATACAAAGATGAATCTTTGCCCTCGTTTGGAAGCACGAACGAGCACATTTAAGTTGCTTGATGCAATTAAAATTTGCAGTCTACAATGGAATTGGCCTCTAGATATAGATTGCTTCCGTAAAGCGAATGCCGTTGTTGGTATATAAGATTTGGGATATCCTTTGAATAAGGAGATCTCACCCACTAATGCTAGAAACATAGTCTATATATAAAGGAAGGAAGCCTTTATGAATAAGAAGACCTTTGAATATAATGTTCATTCTTTATAAATCTCGTCAGGTCCTTGTAAGGGAAATAATCTGTCTTCCCAAATAAACACTCATGCCTTATAGTCTTTTCTCGCGTTCAACCATCTCAACATCCGGCAAAAGAACGTTAATTGGCTACACCTGCCATAGTAAAAAGACGCGCGAACTTTCCCGTGTTTCATTTTATCCTTGAAACCCATTTGGAATAGATGACCGCCTCCACGCGCTACGACCAGAGAAACTACTGGTATGTAAACGCGATCGGTAATTAGACAGATTGCTCGCTCGGAATAAGCGTTTATGGGTTCGTTTCTAACAAAATCTTACCTATATTGGGTCGTAGGTAAAATCCAGAGGCTTACACCCTCAGCGTTCGTCAATATCGAGGCAACGCCCTAGAAGCAAACCGAGAACAACCTTGTTCACAAGGTATGCCAACAATTGCTTTATTTTCTTAAAGGTGGTAAATGGGTGTCCTCGACGTAAAGGAACATCGTAACAAAACCTTTGTTCATTTCCAGTCTAGTGTTGACCTTTTCGCCAGACTGCGAGCCGAACAATCCGATAACCAAAACAATCAAATCGACTCGAGAAGTTCTCATCAGCCGCTGTTTAAAGACTAGGATTCAAATAATTAGGTAAGATTAGCCCCACCCTTGTTTGTATGATATCACAAACTATCTACACAGAAAATATTGAACCGTACTCTCTATATATATTTCCGACATAGGTGCAATCTAAAGGCCCTTCTCTAACTCGTCACAACTCGTCATATCCTGTGGTGGCGACGCAACATTGTTTTTAAATATCAGGTAAATTAGACGCATATATTAGGCAAATGAGCACAAACTGAGAGATAGTGATGTAGCATGTTATTTTTAGAGTATCTCCTCTTTTTATATATCACTCATAGGTTTATCCAATTACCAAGCACTGAGTCAAAGAATGGAATATATATCGACACCAGCAACACATAAGAATTAAAATACTGTTGAAATTAGGTACGTTATTTTCCGTACACAACTTTGCATTTTTTCTGTATAATTATATAAATACAGAAATTTACATGAATCCTTTTGTCTTCTTAACAATCAATGCAGAATTCCGTTGCCAATGCTGTGTGATTCATTTTATCACTTAAAGATCTGAATAGAACGAAAACATATCGGTTCCACAGGCTGTTTACAGCTGTAGGTAAGCAGAACAAATTACCTTAATTTCAGATTCCGGGCATTAATACGTCATATAGACTACAAATAAATAGAACCTTGAAAAAAAAAAACCTTTTTTTGAATTAATAAGATCTGCCTCTTCATATATAAATAATAACCTATAATGAGGGAATAGGACTTAAAGGATATAGTTATAAGGTTCAAATGATTGGATCATCTCATCACAATTTCTAACTTTCTTTGCCTTCACTATCAACTTTTAACTTACATACTTCCATAAATTTTTCTGGCTATTCTGATTATAATTCCATCTTGACCAATTTCCAAACTTCACAATTTTCATGCCACAAGGTAGAAAGTAGAAAATGCCTATCTAAATGCCTGTTCAAGTACATATGATGTATTGTCTTCATTATTTCCAGTTGACGAGACATAATTATCACTGTATTTTTAAATTATGGGTTTTTTTTGCAAACAGAAAGAACTTGTTCATATTCGATGTTCTTGTTGGAAGTATGACTTTAACGATTTGTAATACAAGTTCTCTTTGTATTTCATATTTTTGGCTCTTAATAATGGTGTATTCAGACCTTCTACAAGAGCAAACAGAATTGTGTAGACTGCAATAATGTATTTATGTAGTCCTCATACTCCTTCATCTTTGGTTAATACTGTCTACTGACAATATGATTTTGTGAGCTACAGTAGAGGCTACTATTGACTCCTGCTCTTATCTTCTGAGCACAAATATTGCCTTAAACAACAGGACAAAAACCCCTTTTTTGCACAGTTTCCCCTGTTTTAACCGAAAATATGTATGTTGTAATAAATAGATAAATGTGAATTTTTAAGATTAGAAAGTAGTTACAAATTTGTTTAACTCTTGTACTAAAATGTGTTTCTATTTTTAGAAAGTTGTCTTCTGTCTTGAGAAAGGCGCTGGCCGCCGAAACGCGTCGACACACAACTTGACACACCATCTTTTTGTAGTTTGTGAAGGAATTAATATGTGTTTTTTATTGTGATTTTTACTTTTGAAATGTAATTTTATTTTGTTTTGATATATATGTATTTTTATATTGTCTTGCTTAATAATAAATTTATTTAGTATATAAAAAAAGTACAATTTTTTATTGAAAACTGTCCTTTTCTAGTTTTTGTCCTGTGACCATTGTGTAGGCAATCTAAGACTTCCGCCTAGGTTGTTTTCTCCATTGTGTAATTTCCCTGACCTAGGGGTGCATGTTTTATTTGCGTATGCAGGGAGCCCTTGTTTGATACAAGCGACAGGTCCTCATCCCCATTGATCGGAGACGAGGGATGATCCAACGCTTACGTGATTGAACATAATATTCGCAAAACAGAGTTAGGTGAATGGTCGATTGGGAAGAAACTCCGTCGCAGGGACAATTAATCAAGTCGTGCGACCAGTTTGACTCAGTGGGGAAAGTAACAAGACGAAAAAATGTGTTAAAACGAAACCTGGTTAGTACATATTTTTCATGATTGGAAAGATGAAATGTTAGATAGGGCTGGATACCAGGGGAAACTTGGACCACTAGTATTTGCACATTAGTTTGCTTTGATACTTGACAGGAGAGATGTAGTTCCCTTAGGTGATTCAAGCAGAGGTTTTTCAGAGCGCTTCTGCTTATGTCTGCTAGTAAAGGGGGCTCCTTGAAGTAGGATGTGCGGTTCAGGTTCTTTAAAAAGTTAGAAACGTACATTAGCCATGGGATTTTTTTTCCAACTCGCCATAGATAGACAGTCAATTATCAGAGAGCGAGTTAAGTGGCATTGTGGTTTATTCCAAATATGGTACGATAAAAGAATTGGCTGACATCTGATGTTATCGGTTAAGTAATCGATGCCTAGTTCGATATGGCAACCGTAATTTGGAGCACTTTGTGGAAGTGCCAATAAGTATTTTAAAAAACCATTTTGGACTTTTTGTAAATCGTCTGAGGGTGCATAGCCCCAGACGCCCGCGCCATAGGTTGCTATGCTATGGCATTTCCTTGAAAAGGAAACGAGAGCCGAGGTTGCTCTCTGAAAGAGCAGCTTCTTGCTTGCCACTGCTCGTTTCCAGGATAGGTGGTCGTCAATTAAAATACCTAAGTAGGGGTATTCCCTGGCTCGTTCCAATCTAACTTGCTCAATGTAGAGAGGTTTAGGGTTATTTACCTTAGGCCCAGTGTACATAACAAAGGTTTTGCTTTTGTTAACTTTTAACCCCAAAGAGAGCATAAACTGGCAATATTTGTCCAGTTGTTTTTGGAGCTGTATTAGAGTTCTTGCTAATATGACGGAGTCTTCCGCATAAAGTAATGCGGGAATGGGGCGATGATTAATAGTTGGTAGGTCCTGATTCCTTGCTAGCATGGCTGTTTCCAGCCCATTAGTATATAGGTTAAACAAGAAAGGAGCCAGGACGCAGCCCTGCCTAACTCCTTTTGTTACTGAGATAGTTCGCCACCAATCCCGTATCTTATGCATGCTGTAGCGTCAGAGTAAATTACAAAAAACAATTTGATGGACAGAATGTAGATCAATGTCTTACATTCACCCCAGTACAAGGATCTGGGCCTAAATCCATCGTTTTTTGCACTCCACACCACCCTGGGTCAGATAATGGCTTTATGCAAATCAGCTCTGACCCTGTGCCCCATGGGAACAGTCCAGTCCGAACTACAACAGCCATATCTTTCCCAGACCGGAATCAAGCATCCGAGGACCGGACCGGTTTCGAGGTAACACCTCTCATCAGCCCGGCTAGCTTGACTCCAGTGGTGTGGAGGCTCTGGGACCCACGTCTGAGCTACCCCAGTACACTCAGGGAGAAAATTACAAAAAACAATTTGATGGACAGAATGTAGATCAATGTCTTACATTCACCCCAGTACAAGGATCTGGGCCTAAATCCATCGTTTTTTGCACTCCACACCACCCTGGGTCAGATAATGGCTTTATGCAAATCAGCTCTGACCCTGTGCCCCATGGGAACAGTCCAGTCCGAACTACAACAGCCATATCTTTCCCAGACCGGAATCAAGCATCCGAGGACCGGACCGGTTTCGAGGTAACACCTCTCATCAGCCCGGCTAGCTTGACTCCAGTGGTGTGGAGGCTCTGGGACCCACGTCTGAGCTACCCCAGTACACTCAGGGAGAAAATTACAAAAAACAATTTGATGGACAGAATGTAGATCAATGTCTTACATTCACCCCAGTACAAGGATCTGGGCCTAAATCCATCGTTTTTTGCACTCCACACCACCCTGGGTCAGATAATGGCTTTATGCAAATCAGCTCTGACCCTGTGCCCCATGGGAACAGTCCAGTCCGAACTACAACAGCCATATCTTTCCCAGACCGGAATCAAGCATCCGAGGACCGGACCGGTTTCGAGGTAACACCTCTCATCAGCCCGGCTTTTGTAGTTCGGACTGGACTGTTCCCATGGGGCAACAGGGTCAGAGCTGATTTGCATATCGCCATTGTCTAACCCAGGGTGGTGTGGAGTGCAAAAAAACGATGGATTTGGGCCCAGATCTTTTGACTGGGGGAATGTGTGACATTGATCCACATTCGGTCCATCACTTGTTGTTTTTGCAGTAGCGTCAGAGTAAAGCTCATGTAGAAACTTAATAAGGGGAGGATCTACCCCTAGTTTGCCGAGGATGGACCAAAGCTTAGAGTGTAACACGCAGTCGAACGCTGCGCTAAGGTCGACATATACAAGATACAAGTTGCCTCCTTTTGCCCCAACATACTTGCCTATTAAAAGGGTTAAGTTCAATGCCTGCTCAACAGTACCAAGTCCCTCCTGGAAACCATACTGAAGGTCGGTCAAAACATTGTTCTCTGACGCCCAATCCTGGAGGCGTTCCAGGATCAGTCGTCCCGCGACCTTCCCCAGGGAATCCAGGAGGGAAATGGGCCTGTAACAGGCTGGGTTGTTTCGTTCACCCTTTTTAAAAATAGGGAGCAGGATGGAAGATGACCAGGAGTCTATTAAACCAATTTTGGGAACCGCCGCCATCACCTGACTGACGATGGGAGACCATAGTTCCATGTTGGAAACAAAGATGTCAAGAGGGACTCCATCAGGGCCTGGGGCCTTACCAGTTTTCGAGGTCGTTAGAGCGTATATGACCTCGCTTAGACAAAAGTGGAGATCAATGGGGTAAACTTGCGTCTTAGGTTGGTCTTCTGTCGGCGTAGCCCGTGTTATGGTGTTCACAGGGGTGCCGCCAAAGATCTTCGAAAAATGGGTCACCCACTCATCAGCCGTCACAGCCACATCTAGATGCTGGGGTGTGTTAACGTCGGCCAGGAAAGGTGATTTAACTATGCGCCAAAACTGGGAGCGGTCTTTACTTCGGCAGCTCGCATGTAGTTGGGCCCATAGGTTTTTCTTTAAATCCTTTTTACAGTTATGTTGGGCCTTCTTATACTCTGATCAAAGATTGGCTATCTTAGCCTTGTCTCTAATTGGGTTATGTAAGGCCTTTTTTAGGGCAGATAGCGCTTTGCGACAGGCCGAGTTAAACCAACCAGGAGACGTCTGATTACCAGGTTTATGGTGACGGGTTAGTTCGGCCCTCATAACTTTTAAAATCTCCTGAAAACTAGATAAAATCAACTCAGGTGGGGAATCATCTGCCAAACAGATATTGATCCAGGGAAGAGCCTTGGATATAATCTTCCCAGTAATTATTGTAGGATCAATTTTTGACCATTTCACAGAGAAGCCATTGGTTTTATCCATGGCCAAAGATTGTTGGGTCAGTAAACTACTCCTTTTAGGATGAAAATCATCCGTGACGATTAAAAGAGTAATACTATTTGGAAAATGGTCGCTTGAAATGTCTGTACCTGTGTTAAACTTTTGAAGTTTGCCCTTTAAAATTTGGGAGCATAAAACATAATCTATAGTACTTGAATAACCCCTGCCATGGAATGTAGGTTTAAATTCAACGGGGGGGGGTCCACAAGATCATTAGCATACATCAGTTCTAAGGAAAAAAGACTATCGTTCAGTGTGTCTCCTAGATGGGTATGCGTAAAGTGGGTCATGGAACAATCGTCTTCATCTAGAAGCCCACAAATGCCTTTCTTGTGATTAGTACACAAAAGGAACATTAAAATTGCCCCCCCAAATCACATTACAAACAAGGGATGGTTGCATATTTCGCTGCTCGTTTATAAGAGAGGAAATTTCAGAAACCGTTTTCACACAATCTGCAGGGGGAAGGTTGTTATAGAAATTAATAAAAGAGTATGACATACATTTGTTAAAAGTAACCATTATGATTTGAAAATTCATAGTGGTATGGAGAACAATGATTTTCTTTACTGGCAAATTATTGGAAATGTACACTGCTAGACCGCCCTTAGATCTGCCATGTGTAGTAATGCTGGCTGGAGTGTGATATGTTTTGTAGCCCTGTAAATGTAGAGGGTCTAATGCCCAAGTCTCCTGAAGACAAACTATCTGGTGGGTGTTTACTAGGTCCAACCATGATTTAAGGTTGATCTTTGAACGGAGACCTGCAACGTTCCAATATAATGCGGAAAGTATCAGTGTAGGGGGAGTTAGGTTATCAACGTTCAGCAGAACGTTAGTAGCTGAAGTTCCTATTCTGGGAGAGGTGTGAGGTGCGATATAGACTTCTTTGTTGATATTGCTGGAGGATATTTGTGGTTCTGTGGGTGGAAACAAAACTGCTTCCGCTAAAACAGAAATACTCTCCGTGATGGAAGAGGACAGGGAACAAGAAGCTAAATTCGATGGTATCGATAATTTAGGCCCAGGAAAAAGAGGATTTATAGTTTCCTGGGAGTTGTTAGATGGTGGTCAATCCACCATCTCCAGGCAGTCATATCTGTTCGATAGTGGAGGGCCCCTCCAGCCAATGACTGGAGCGGGGTGTCTACCCCCAAGACCCGCCCAGTCTGACCAGTCGGGTCTTCTGTTCCAGCTACCAACCTGGGTCCAATTCCATTCCGGGCCTGAAGCGTAATGATTTAGCGGAGGATAGAAAAATGAAAGTCTTTTGGTGCCTATACCATCGGGTGTGAGGTGGGAGCCCCAGGAGCAAATATGCTCGACAGTGTGGGGATCTTCAAAGTTAATGATGACACAGTCACCCTGGATTGTTTTTGGCTCTTTACCTAACCATGGAACCCTGCGTACCATTGTAACTCTGTTGTTAGAGTAAGGAGGAAGGGGCCTATTGGCGGATAGCCAGTGTAACACTTTATTTTTTAATGACCAACCTGGTTCCTCCGAGTTTGGGTTCAACTCTGGGACCCCAGTCATGATGACGACAAACGGGGTGGCTTCTGGGGGAAGGTGGAAAAAGTGATTACCATTCCGCCTGGTCTTGTAGGTGGCATTTTGGATCCCTGATGTTTTTGTTTGAGTGGGGGCCTGGGTGGGTGTGGGGGCTGGTGCTGGAGCTATTGATGTAGTCGGGGCTTTCTTCGCTGCTGTAGATGGTGATTTTTGTTGTACAGCTGTGGTGGGTGGTTTTTGGTGGACCACTGCAGAGGTAGTAACCAATTTAGGTGCTTGTTTTGTTACTGCCGCCCCTACTTTGGGGATTTTAGGATTGGGTTTTTGGGCCACAGGGTGAGTAGAAACGGAACCCTTGGTGGATTTGAGTTCTAGAGTTAGCACTTCCACCATCTTTTCAATTTTTACCAAGGAGAACTCGATGGGTTGCACGTACATTTTAATTAATGCCTCTAATCTAGCCAGTAGCTGATTGTCAGAGCTGCAGGTATCACAACCACTGCCTACATTATTATTAGGGCTAAGGTTAGGCATGGTGGTAGAAAGATTTATTATATCTGGTGGTGAGGAATTTGACTCTTGCAGGGGGGCTGGTTGAGTGGTACACGGTGTAACAGATGGACTTTGTGGTCTGGATAAATTCGTATTTTGTGTCTGAACACGGGAGTTGTGTTTTTGAGATTTCTTTTTCTTGTCTTTTTTCTTCGGTATCGCGCCCTCCCTCAGACCCCTATTGGTAGTTGTATTAGCATCTTCCCTACTTGGCCTGGTAAAAAGGGCCGGGGTTCTCTCCAATGATAAAGGGGATGGGGAAAACTGAGTGGCTGAAAGGTCTAAGGATACTGACAAATCCACAGTGCCTGGAACAGTGTGGGAATCCGTTGAAGCGCCAGGATCTGAAAGGCGCAAGGGGGTTCTAACAGTAGCCAGTAAGCCCAGCGAAGAACGTTTGGCCATGGCCAATTCTTGAGAGACCCTTCGTTCCAACAAAAGGACGCCTTGGTTAATAGCGTCGTTGGCTCTAGAAATGAATTGGTCAATTGGGCCGATTGTCTGTGTGGCATGTGATGGCTTACTGCTTCTAGTTGTTCTAGGGGACATTATCTAAATGATGTTGCTAGTATGGGTAGAATACAGAGTATCTGCAAAACAGCAACAACAATCAATGAGGTTTAGGAAGGAAAGGGTAAACAGTCAAGCAAACAATGTCAGTGGGGTGGCCCAGTCCAGTCTTACCCGGTCTTTACCGGGCTTAAACGGGCCCGCCCTTGGCCCGGGCTTCGCCCGGCGCACTCCCGCGTGCTACCGCGCAGCGGGATTGCCCTTCAGTTATATAGTCGTCCTGTGGGCATGGCAGGCAGGCAGCGCGGACCAGGTGGGCTGCCGAGCAGGGACTCCTGGTAAAGCGAGTCCCTGCGGCGCTGCTCAGGAATGCCTCCTTTCCCCTCCTCGCAATCCCAGGCGTGCAGTGCAGCGAGCTACGACGGCTCCCAGCTGCTCCTAATGACCCCACACAGTGAGGCGGCACCCGCTTCGCGGGTGCAGGAAGAAGTTGCTTGTCAGGGCTTCAAACTCCCTTCCAAGGTGAGCGGCAATGTTAACAGGTGGCGATTGTGCAGAGCGTCCCCATGGGGCACAGGGTCAAGACTGCTTTGCATATGGCTGGTTTCAATCTGGAATGGCATGGTGAGCAAAAAAGCGCTGGATTTAGGCCCATATCTCTGTACTGGGGTGAATGTATGACATTGTTCTGCATTCTGTCCATCAGCTGTTGTTTTTGCATTTGTTACTCCGAGTGGGACGGGTATGCTCAGACGTGAGTCCTGTGCTCTCTAATGCCACTGGAATCAAGCTATCCTGGCTGATGAGGACTGAGAGCTAGAAACCGGTCCTAGGATGCTTGTTTCCAGTGCAGGGAGGACCTGGCTTGGCAGTTCGGGCTGGACTGTTCCCATGGGGCACAGGGTCAAGACTGATTTGCATATGACTGAGTTCAAACTGGAATGGCATGGTGAGCAAAAAACCAATGGATTTACGCCCAGATCTCTGTACTGGGGTGAATGTATGACATTGTTCTGCATTCCGTCCATCAACTGTTGTTTTTGCATTTGTCACCCCGAGTGGGACGGGTATGCTCAGATGCAAGTCCCATGCTCTCCATGCCACTGGAATCAAGCTATCCTGGCTGATGAGGACTGAGAGCTAGAAACCGGTCCTAGGATGCTTGTTTCCAGTGCAGGGAGGACCTGGCTTGGCAGTTCGGGCTGGACTGTTCCCATGGGGCACAGGGTCAAGACTGATTTACATATGGCTGGGTTCAAACTGGAATGGCATGGTGAGCAAAAAAACGATGGATTTCGGCCCAGATCTCTGTACTGGGGTGAATGTATGACATTGTTCTGCATTGTGTCTATCAACTGTTGTATTTGGACTCTCATGGGAGCCAGCAGATCTCTCCTTCTGCAAGAGTAACACAGAAGGACTGGGGCTGCTCTGGCTTCCACAAGAGTCCAGCAGGATCAGAAAAACATTTTTTTTTAAAGGTGAACATCTGTGGTAAGTTGGGCGAATATGGGCGGGTGGCCCTGTGGCTAACCCATTTCAGGCACAGCCAAACACCGAGCGCATTGGGGGTGGTCAATCCCATCCCATGCCATGAACGGCCAAAGGCTGTGTGCTGTAGGGGGGAGTTGCATGCCCTCAGGATGATGACTGCCGATCTAGGGTTGGGTGCAGGGTGTGTCCGCCGGCCTAGCCCTGTTACCAGACCCCCACCATAGACAGCTGAAGGTGGGAGGTTGGCATAGTTGCATATGGTAATAAAATATTACTTTACAATAAAAAAACTAGAAATCCATTGATAAAGCAAAGGTTAGAATGAAGATATAGTTATTTGGAGTTATAATATCTTACTTTGCAATAAAAAAAACTTAACAAAATAAATTTGGTTAAAAGGTTGGTCTGCTCAGGCTGATTTCCCATAGCGAGCGACTGGGGATTAAGAAATGCTGAAGTGGTGCTTTCACAGCATGCCCTTTTGGACCGCGGATGCGTTCCAGTGTTCAAAGCAACAGTGACACAGCACCTGCTTGGCCTGAACTCAAGCTTCTCCACTCAAAGTGAGCGGCTGGAGTTAAAAGAATGCAAAAGCAGTCCATTACAAGCTGCCATTGTGCACTGCTCATGTGGTCCAATTCTCAAAGCAACGAGCAAGTAGCACCCGCTTGGCTTTGAACTTGAGCTTTTATTTTAAATACATTGTGGGAACACACAACTTTAAGATTTGGGCTTGGGCAGCAATGTAGGTCAGAGGCCAAGCTTTCAAATAGTATGTATGGCACAATCCGCATGATATATCGCTTCAAAGCTCTGAATATTACGATCCTGACATGTTGGACGTTCTCTCTGTAGCTTTATTTATTTATAGAGTGGGACTACACGCTTCACTCTACACCGGAGGACCCATGATGGAGTAGAGCTACATCTTTTATATATGTGGAGTGTTTTTCTATGTGTTTTGTGTTAAAGTTGTGTGTCACAAGGCTCAATTTGATTTCACTAATTTTGTTTCACCTCAAGTATGCTATTACTGTACTTCACTAGCTTGTTACAATGAGGTAGATTCATCGATAGACACATATGAAACACTCAATATTACCTGTACAATTGTGAGTTTGAGTGTGCCTACAGCCAAAATCTTTTGGCAGACTAACCCTCCCATTATGTGTCCACAGATAACCAAGCAGTGAACACCAAGTAGGTGTTGCATATAGATTTATTGAGCATTTTCTAAGAATGTGGTGCATATTGCCTAGAAATAGCGATATTTATCGCTAACCAGGGTTAGCGGGAATAATTTTATCGCCGCGCTACGACGATTTTTATTACTGAGATACCTTGCTATCATCAAGGTTTATCTCAGAAACGATAAAAATCATTCGAAATGCGTGAATATCGCTGGAAATACAGCGACATTCACACATTATCGTGAAAATGCGCTTAGCCATGTTGTCCACCTACCATTGGATAACATGGCTAAGAACTGCTCTGGGCAGGCGTTAGCTTTTGGAGATATTCGCGCTTAGCGCAAATATTTCCAAAAGTACACCATTGTAGGTAATAGGGGATAGCGATGTTAGCGACTGTTTACATTCTTTAACATCTTGGCACGCCCACTTTGCATGTCATTAGCGATAAATATCGCTGACATGCAAAGTGGGCCCCAAGATGCTCGCTATCTCCTACTAGCTGTGCTAACTGGTGTTAGCGACAGCTTGGTAATAGGGCGAGCAAATTATAGCCGCTTTAGCAGGGAAAAAGTCCCGCTAAAGCGGCGATAAGGGCCCTAGGTAATATGCCCCATAGAGTGTGTGCAGCTATACAGGGTAAAAGGAATGGTATCAGGAAGTCGGATCCTTGGTCCTGCAGAAAAGCCATTGGGTACGGCTTGAACCATGTTGGCCCTTAGAAAGGCAGATAAATAGTTATCAACTCTTAGTTATCCCCATTTTTAACCTTACTGACTAAAGTCCAGAATAAATAATAATTGTCCTACTAGACAGGAATTTTTAATGTTTTCATTCCAAATAAAAATACCTCACTCCTATTTTTTCATCATATTTTGACATCATATAATATACATCTAAAAGTGCTCAAACGTAATTCGTAGGTTGCAGTAAGCCCCATTCCACAGCGGAATGGTATGAACCTGAGAATGAAGCATGCCACCAAGTGACAACCCTGGTGAGGGTTATATAAGAAAACATTTTGTTTTCTTCACCTTGTAGAGGGTTAGTTCACAGAAAACTGATTGGCTGCATTTGTTTTTGGTACTTATTGGTAGGAGAACAGGCCTTTCTGTTCCTCTGTCTCCCCTCTATTTTTGGTAGTTTCCTACAGCAACTACATCTGCTGTGCAATCAGGGCCCACTATGTATACCATATCACGGTAAAAGGGTGGTGAGGATAGGGGTAGGACTGGATTGCCTCAGCTGAGTGAGGCCACAGATGCCCATAGTTTTCCTACAACTATGGACCAAACATCATTGGTGCAGCCTCTGTACATGAAGATCAGATGGGGTAGAAGATAGTTTACCTCCCCAAAAAGTATTCTCCTACAGGAGCAAATTAAGCTGTAGAGGGAGCATAATGACCTTGTGGAGCATCAGATATGAATCTTGTGCTCCTGTCTGGGGGTGGTTCTGGATGGTTTAGGGACATTTGTAGGGCCTTTAGTAAGTCATCTACCGCTTTCCCGTGGAGATCCTTCAACATCCAACATTCAATTAGACTTCTCCACAGAATGAATGAGTGGCTAGGCAAAGCTTGGAGACATCTGCTATCAATTTCAAAATGCTTTATTCGGTTTGTACAAGTACAACCATATAGCAACACATAAATACAGTTTCAGGTTTATATTCATGTGAATTAAATGATAAAACATTTAAAATAACAGCATTATCCATACCACACTTTTTTGGTTCAATTTGTAGTACAACAGAATCACATTAGGGAGCTAGGTTAAGATTAATTACTCTATATATTCCGGCAGCAAATATTATACAGTTGGTAAGTGTAAAGGAAATGCAGATGTAAGTACAAGAATTCAAAGAACCTATTATATACATAAAGTGCTATTGCTATAAACATGTCAATAACTATAAATATAAAGTGCAAAGGGTTATTTTGTCAATATAGTCATTATAGCAGCAATTTTATTTACAATAGATATCTGTGCAAAAAACGCATATGCAAAGACTCTAGTGCAAAAAAGCAAATTCCACATTAAAATGTAACATTTGAATTTAATCACCCTAGCAACAGTTATTACACAGTAGGTAAGTACAAAAAGAGTGCAGATGTGAGGTGCTAAAATTTGGAAGACGTACTGTGTACAAAGTGCTATTGACATATCAAATAAATATAAAGTGCAGTAGAAAATTTTATCACTATAGACATTATAGCAGCAGTTAGATGTAAAGTGCAGTAAATATTTTATCACTATAAACGTTATAGCAGCAGTTAGTTTTCAACAGGGATATGTGCAAAAACGCTAGTGCAAAATAATCATATTATTATAGATTTTCTTTGCCACATACATTTTAGGATATAAGTGGCCACACGATAACATACATCCGGGGAACCCAAATAAAACATCAGTTGCATTGCGGCTCTTGTATTGCACATGTTATAATTTAAAAATAATTGTTTCAGATAAAACTTCCTAAAACCAGTATAAAACTTGCAAAAGAGTAGAAAATGGCAGGTGCTCTGTTTGGATTTCCCATCGCATGGGCACAGGCATGTTCCAGGTTTTTTTACAGTGGGAAATGCCACTAGATGGTGAACTATTCCCAGCCTAAAACGGGCTAGAACAAAGCGATGGGAGTTGATACTAACAAATGTGAGATAGGGGGAAAAACCTACACCAAGATTGTATTCCATGTATAATTTGAACGTACTTTGTGTGGCATACTTCGCCATTCTAATCCCCTTTACATGGTCCAAATAAATGGATTTAAGATCGCGCTTTGTTAAAATTGATTCTGTTAATAGGTCTTTAAAGATATCCTGGCCAAAAAGGATCTTATACCAAGATTGAATATGTTTTAGCCAGGGGATTTTTGAGTGACAATCTAATTTAATACAATCCATAATTACTTCCTGGGTAAACCTGGTTTCTTCTTTGGCCCATATGGACCGCCACAGTGACAGGGGGCGCAATGCAATCAAATCTATAACATGATTTATGCCTAACTCTCTATGTGTGATCTCATTTGAAGCCGAAGCAGGAAGGCATAATAGTCGTTTTAGATACTTGTTTTCCTCCTGCTGGATAGACAGGGCAATCTGGTGGTTGTATCCCCATATCCCTGCTCCATATAGAGCAGAGGACATACACCTAGAATTGTAAATGGAGATCATCTCTCGGATTCTACGACCCCCTAATTTTGAGGCAAATCTGAAAATACAGTTTACATTTCTGGTCATTTTTAAATCAACATTAGATTGTTCATTTACCCATCTCCCATCTCCGGAGAATGTGATACCTAGGTAACAGAAATATTGCACAGCCTCAAGTTTATCTCCATCTATAAAAAATGTTTTATTTTTCTTCGTTTTCTTCCCACAAGTCATAGTCATTGTTTTCCCCTTGTTAATTTTAAGCATCCTGCCATGAATAAAATTATAAAATTTGTCGATCAGCTTTTGTAACCCATTCGCGGTCCTAGAAATCAGGACCGCGTCGTCCGCGTATAAAAGGATGGGTATTTGCTTTCCGTTAATAATAGGGGCATCAGCGTGGGATTCTTGTAAAAATTGGTCAACCTGATTAATAAAGAGGGAAAATAAAAGAGGGGCTAGCACGCACCCTTGTCGTATCCCTCTGCCAATTTTAAAAAAGGGGGTACATTCGCCATCTGTTCCAAATCTAACCTTACTTGAAAGGCTACTATACATTCTAGCCAAGAGGTGAATGATTTCTAGCGGGGCGCCCATGGCCAACAGTGTGGGCCAGAGCAGTGCGTGTTCCACCAAGTCAAATGCGGAACTTAAATCGGCAAAGCACATAAACAAATTCCCTTCCTTGGCCTTCGTGTACTTGCCGATAATAAGTTCCAGGTTCACGCACTGCTCCATAGTCCCTAAACCCCTTCGAAATCCGTATTGAATAGGTGAGAGAATGTTATTATCTTCAACCCAGGACTCTAGTCTTGCCAGGAGTACACGACTCAAAATTTTTAAAGACGAGTCCAAAAGTGATATTGGGCGGTAGTTACGTGCTTCTGCCCTAGAACCCTTTTTAAAAAGTGGCACAATAATTGATTGACCCCATGAAATTGGCAACTCATCTTCAATAGCAGCATTAAAATAGCGAGTCAGGATGGGGGCCCATAGGTTAATCTCAGATTTATAAAAGTCCACAGGGACCCCGTCCGGTCCCGGGGCTTTCCCCCCCTTACTCTTCTCAGTTGCTTCAATCACCTCGCTTAATGTCACAGAAAACAATATTTTCTCCCATTTAAAATTGGTTAGAGTATCAATTAAAACATTAGGATTAAAATCAGAAATAAAACCAGTAAATTCTGAATTAAAAATCCCTGTAAAATGTGCTATCCAGGCCTGACAACTAACATGTGAAGTTAACTCGGGAATGTTATCATTCTTCAGAAAAGGGCTGTTTACGGTGTCCCAGAAAAGTTTGTGGTCTTTTGTGTCAGCAGCCAGGTCTAATTCGGCCCATGCCTCATCCTGTAATTCCTTCTTCCTAGTGGAGAGTGCGATTTTATAGTAGTGACGCTCTTCCCTGATCACCTCTGAGCCTGCAACTCAGGAGACATCAGTCCCCCTCAGGAGGGGTCATTCATCAGGATCAGTAGAAGAGAAATCCATCTACACCTCTGCCAAGAGGCGCAAGCACACATTTTCTTCTGTGAGGTACCAGCATTGGGAATTTTCTTTAAAAAAACTGTTTATTCTGGACCTTGCCCTTCAAAGAACTGTGATTTCATCCTACTAATATCATTACATAGAAATAGCTAACTCTGTCTCTAAAAAATTATCTTTTTATGGTAAAAAGGTGTTTTGATCCTTAAAAATATTTTTTTTAAATGTGGGTTTTAATTTTGATGATTGAAAAATAAATCCTTCTTCTCAAATTTATATTACGTTTTGTACTTTCTAGTGTCCTGTGGCAGCATAATTGTTTTTACATTAATAAAAGGGAACCTAACTATACAAAAAATTATTAAATTTGTATATTATGTGCACTGACACAATAGTTAATAAAAGTGAAGTAGTGTGGCTCACTGGTTAGAGGCGGCAGACCCGAGAGCAGAGGACGGCCCGGGACCAGGGTTCGATTCCCGGCGCGGCAGGTTTCTGGACCAGGGTCAGCAGACTCGATAATTCTCTCGCCTCGGTGCCCACTCTGATCAGCGATCACACTTGGCAACTCTGGGCATTAGCTTGCCTCATCTTCACTAACGGTCCCACCAGACCGCCGGGGATGCCTGGTCTCACCCTGGAGATACCCATTAAGGGACCATCTCTCAGGGAAGCCAGGAAGGGTTTCGCAGCGGTCGAAGCGCCTTGGGACCCTACGGGTAAGTAGTGCGCTATATAAATGCCAATACATAAAATCACATATAGATGTTACACGGTATACACTTATTTAACACATACATTAGGATGAAATGCATTACTGTTAAAGAAATGAGCACTAAATAATTAGATTTAAAACTTCATTTTTTCAAGATTAGGTTGCTCTCATAAAGTACAGAAAACATCTATTAATATGAATGTGTGTGTTCAGCAACGGAAACATACAGAATCTTAAGGAAACCTTTGTTATCTACAAGGTTTCCTATAGGTTCCACTTCCACTTCTCATTTGCAGAATATTTAGGATTACATCCAAACTGGAACTCTGAACTCCCCTGACACCATGTTGATCAATAAAGGGTCTGAAATACACCCACATTTGTTGCTGCCTCTCCAGAAAACACACACACATTGGAATCAATCCATGACTCAGAAAATGATGTTTGAGGCATGAATCTTACCTTCTAGATATGTTCATCCCTTGTACTATTACTCACAGATTCCAAGATTCAACAGTGATTTTCTAGTGCTACATGAAGATTACAGTCTGATGTGACCTACAAGGACATCAAGGAAATACATGTGAACATTTATCATTGCAGTAATGTAATTTAACATCCTCATATATCAACTAATATTTTCTGTACTTATAAATGTACTTGACATTTTTACCTTATGATAACAAAATTCATAAAATACCTATCATAGTATTATATTGTCCAAACATCCAAATAATAAATTAGCTTATAAAGTCCAGCAGTCATAAAAAAAATCCTTGAAGGCAACAATGAAAAGATAATGATAAAACTAAACTTTGTGACTGATTTAGAGTTTGGCGAATGGGTTACTTTGTCACAAAAGTGGCGGACATCCTGCCCCCTTTTCAAAGTGCCCTAAGCCATTTGTAATAAGGTAGACGAGACATACATCACATCACAAAACTCTAAATCAGGCCCAAACTTTAGCAATATTTATTGTTGATTTTTGTTTGTAATTTAACGCTAAAAGTTACACTCATTCAAAAAAAAAAATTCTTCTTGTCAATTCCCTCTTCCTCAACACTGATATCCTAATGCTACAGATCACCAACATCACCCTGGTCATCCTCGCTGTAGGCATTATCCGGTATGAAAGGTACATACCGCCGCAGAGCAATGTTTTGTTAGCATACTACATTATTTGATACACCATGTCAGTTTGAGAAGAGGAAGGGTCCACCAGACCTATCCAAACAAAGAGAATGCACTTTGAGGAGTCCAAAAGCCCATGCCACATCCCTCATTGTTCGAACATATGCCTCACTGAACCAGATTTCCCTAGTGTTGCTGTGTTTCGCAGAGGTCGTATCCACCGTGATCTATCGGAGTATAAAAAGTCTTCTGAAATATACATAGATTAACATATATATTTAATTTGCATTAATACATTTGTATCTGGCCACTAACTAATGTATGGTACATTTGATGATTGATCATAGCACATACGAACAAGCCAGGCCCTCATATTTCCAAGCTGCGCCATCTGCTGTTGTATGCTGCTCCTGCTTACCACTAAGGAGTTATGGGAGGATTCTGGAAATCTGACATCAGAAAGCAGACCATTCAAACACTGATTGCTGATTGAATAGACATATTTCCTGTTGCAGTAAGCTTGTTCTATGTTGTGGGGTGGTACCAACATGATGTCTGTTCCACCAATGACACCATAAACATGTGGAATGCCCACCCAATGTAAAGAAGACTCCCCTTAAATCGTTCAGGATTGCAACATCAGTTGGAAATTGGAAGCAGTGAATTCTGTCAGTGATCATTATATTCAGGAATTATTGCTGCACACGTCAGAAAGTGGCATGGACATTCCACTGCAATCCCCAACCGTGTACTGGAATGAGTCAGTAGCAGTGACATGCAGTACTGACATTGTCTTTACAAGTGGTATGGTAGCAGTGGGATTTTGATTCCAAACCAACTTTTCTGGGGACCTTTGATGTGGTAAGACGAAGATTGCTGGCTGAGTCAATATATGTGTATGATATGTTTCTCTTGCATGGTAGCAAGGTCTGAAGAGGGAAGCAAGACTCTTGTCTAGCGTCTTCTGGCAGGTGCCCTGTGTTATTGCTGCAGTAGTTGCCCTAAAGGAAAACTAAATATACTTTGAGCATTATAATAAAAAATATGATATACAGTAATTAAAAATAATTCACATAGGAAATATTTTATTTCTGCACAATATAAATGAATTTCTTTTACGTACATTCTGTTTTGTAAATGTTTTTCTCCATCAACAGAGGTTTAAAGTGCACGCTGTATGATGTATTTATCGACATTACATTGTTATTTCTAGCCAATTCAAACATGAGTGCCAGTGGGAAGTGGGGGGTGACTGCGGATCAGGAAATGTCATGGGGTTGCTACATTCAGTTGTTCTGTCTGATGTTCCATTTGGGGAACTACTCTGGGTGTGGGAGTGTTGGCCACTTTGGTGGCTAAATTAGTGTAATCTCGGCAGGGAGGGTGTTGGTTTCACTGGACAGTCTGTGGCTGACTTTGTGCAGGAGGCTTGTTGTATGGGTCTATGCCCTCATGTTGTTTTTGGGTGTAAAGAGGAGTCTTGGGCATTCATGTTATGAGCAGGGCTTAGTAGACTGCCACCCTGCTGTGCCATGATGGAGGGGTTGCGCGGGGCTGGGTGGGAGTCCTGATCACATTGGTAAGACATAGGGCCTGGTGTTTCATGTTCATGACTTCCCTTGGGGTTTTAGAGTCAATGCCAGAGTTGGTCAGTGGTCTTGAAGACCTGATGGCTAGTGGACATATCCCAAATGCTGCATAAGCCCAGTGGTTGTTAGTGATTCCTGAAGGTAGGCCCTTGCCGGTGACAAGTCACAATACTGTACCACCTTACATAGGAGGTAATTCAGTGTGTTGGGCGCAGCTTTCCCGATTTTGTTCAGCATATCAGGTAGGCTCCCCACCTGGCCAGCGTCTGCTTTAGCAGACCAAAATCAAGCCAAATCTGTCCCGGGGAGGTAAAGCACAGAAGTTCTCTGATTTTAGGCAGGCCCTTGGGTACGAGTTTGAGGAAGCAGCACAGAAGCAACAGCCACTGAAAAAGCATGACTTCTTGAGGTTATGAGGCCGTGAGAACACAAGTGCGGTGATATGGGGCAGGATGCAAAGGCTGGGGCTCTCGATGAAACTTTCATGAAGCTACGAAGAGGACGTGAGTGGGGGCGGAAGGTTGCAGTTACTACCATGCCGGATAAGACCTGGGGTTCACACATAGAGAGAGGTCTGAGACTGGGGATTGTTCTCTGCAACAAGTACAGTTGATTACCTACCCCTCTCACTTGCTACTGCCTGCTGTGTCTGCCAACAGTACCTGCAGTACCAGCCTTTCAGTGTCTGGGATCTCTGTCTCACCTGGGCCTCACCTGCACCTCACCCAGATCAGCAACAACACCAACTCAAGCTCCCCTAGATCCCTGCCTGCCTGCTGCCAGCATATCTCAAGCTCTCCCAGCAGCCTGCATATCTTTCTGCTTATCCTTATGACTCTGTCTATGGAGGACAAACCAATTACCTGCCTCACCACAGCCTCAGTGAGGAGACAAAGTGCAGTGAGGTTAGTTCCCACTGCTGTGTATCAGGTTGGGCCCTGAGTCTCGGTAGTGGACAAGCTAGGTCAGGGTGTGGCTTGCATCCGGGGAGCTTCCACCCCTTAAAAGCACCCCAGATGACAGCCCCTAAGTCCCAGATGCACAGAATAGAGAGGAGCTGGGGTAAAACTGGGGTTTGTGATGCACATCCTGTTCCATCCATCTGTGGTGAACTTCACGCATTACCTAGCATCTTGGAAGTCAAGAGGTGGCTGTCGTACCCCCAGCATCTTGCAAATTTTGGCATGCTCATGCCCCCCTTTACCACAGTAGGGCAACCAGTAGAACAAAGGTGAGGTGGTGCCGTCCTCGAAAATACAGTGAATAGCCACCATGAGGTCAGGCACAGTCAGGTGGATGGTTCCCATAGATCTTTCAAGGAGGAACAAGTCAGAGATAACTGCTCTCCCTGCCAGGAGAAGAAACGAGCTAAGACCAAGACTAAATTGCAACCTACAGAGGAGCCCTTACTAAACCTGACAAGCTCCGTCCTAGAGGAGAAGTCAGAAAAGCCAGGCAGTTGCTTGACTTTCTCCAACAAAGTCACCATGGGACCTAATCCAAACAAGCTTCCCGCTTACATTACGCAGCCTGAAATTTTCTAAAAATCCAACTTCCTGAAGGACGAGGGTTCATACTTATTTTTGAGCAATGACGAGCTTACACAACTGCAGACTCCTTCATTACCTTTATTACCAATGGTAGATACCAGCACTACAGAAGTAATGTCAGGATAGCCCCCCTGCAACCCCTTCTTCACAGCACAAGTCCGCCTCCATCTCACTGACAAACTGCCCAGATGGGAGGGACATCGGTCTGCTTGCCCCATCCTGCTGCAACTAACAGCACCTGTGACCTCAGTAGCAAGCACTCACAGTGGGGAGTATGGATCCCATCGACCCACTGAGCCCCAGTTCTTGTCTGAGGATGCATCCAAGATGGTGGTTGGTGCAGTTGATCTCTACAACACATTCATCTCTAGAAATTATCAAAATCCTTCCTGCCCCATTGGGTGTTCAGGGGCCCTGGACGCAGGAGATCATGAAGATGCCGAAGAAAAGGATCACTGGGCACTTTCATACTTAACAGCACCAGAATGGGAAGTAATGCTGGCATCTTACTCACTTACTCACTTGACCACCAAAACACAGCTTGCCCCCCCCCCCCCCCGGCAGTCCACCCCTCAAGTAGAAGAGCCAAGCGGATGAAAACCAATACTCCCAGACACCCAGAGTTTGGGTGTTCCTCTTGAATAGGGTGCAACTATCTGTGGAGGTTCTACTGTACCATTCAAACAAGATGGGCATCCGGCTTTTACACCTTAACACACTGGCTGTCTTTGTGGCAGACATAGATGATAAACAGGGTAACTAAATTCTCTCAATAAACGTGTACATTCAGACACTTCATTTACAAAAGTTGTTCCTGTACCAACATCATGGATAAGTTGTCAACTCTCCCCACAAAACTTAATGACTTTATAACTGATTTTTAATATAGCTCAGCTTCACCAGTGGCCTTGCCATATTGGTTGAGACCAACATGTTCTATATCATCAATATGCGAAGGCCACACATGCCCTCCTCCAACCAACAAAGAGTGTAATGGGATTTCTACGCCTAGTATTACAGAAGGGCACACATTAGGGGCGTGGCTACAGCGCCGCGCAGGATGGCGGCTTGAGTGTGCTGCTCCGCCACGCTGGACCTTGTCTGGAAGTCTAACAACGTCTTCGTAGGCTTTCTCTGACTGCAAGCGGCATTCCTGTGCGTCCAAACATGTCCACTACCGGGTGAGCAGCATACTTTCACCTGCCGCACGGCATTTTAATGTTTATCGGAGCTGCCGCCTCTACGTCCCTGTGAGGCCCGCCATTTTGAATAGACGCGCGTCTCCTCAGAGAGCCGATTTCAACCCCAAGATGTCTCATTTTTTAAACGCGCCTCTTCTCTTGCCATGGTAATTCTGTTCTTTTGTTCTCAAGCCATTTGCCACTTGATTGGAGCGTTTCAGACTATGTGCAGTTTTTCTTCTTTCTTTTTTCCCACAAATTGGAGTTTTATTTGGTCTTTGTCCTCTCAGTGTGTCACAGACATATGACTTCTTTGTCGACCTCTCTGCTTATTACCCTATGCCAATGGTATTGTCCAGGTGGTGACCTGTCTGCTCCGGAGCTGGTGTACCTTCTAGTGAGCTGCTTATTTTTTCATCATTAAATAGCGTTTCATCAATTTTGCAACCGCGCTTTTGTGGCCCTCCTGTGTCTGCCATTTTGTCCAAGCACATTCCTTCTTATTGAATTGTTTGTTCCTTACAATGCTTCGCCTTGGATTTATGGCTCCTCTGTGGTATGTCTGACTGTTGTTTTGCTTGCACCACTTATTGAGGCCATATTATTACTTATTAATCCTGCCCTTCAAAAGGATCTTTCTGAACTCAAAACTTGCAGCTATTTTCTTTTTATGGGCAAATTACGTAAACCAAAATTCGTTTTTGTCTCCTCCAGGTCTCCTCTGGAGGTGACCACCTCAACCTCCTCCAACGTTTCTATAGCTGTGGATCCAATGGCCGGACTTGCTCCTCACCGTTCTTCCTCGACACATTCAACATCAGTTAAATCCTCTTCTCCTAATGCTTCTTCCAAACGTTTGAAGCACGACCCTCCATCACCAGACAAGCCACCCTCTCCACTTTCTATGGACTTACTTTTGGAGGAGATACGCGCCTTGCACCCTTTTGTTGAGGAAACTAATAAAGACATGGAACTTTTAAAGGAAAAATGGGCGTCCATGGATGCTAGGATTACTTCTGTAGAACAACAAGTTTCGGAGGTACAATCCAACTCTCAGTGCATCTCTTCTCTGGAGAAGTCGGTCCTCACCCTCCAACAACATACGGAGGATTTAGAAAATAGGAATACAAGGAATAATCTTCGCATTTATGGTCTGACTGAATCTTTGGAAGGAGATGACCCTGTGACATTTTTTACCTCCTTCATTCCAAAGATGCTGGACATGCCTCCTACCACTTCTCTTAGCATCCAGCGAGCCCATAGACTTGGTCCATGTTCATCTGATTTGCCAAAACCGCGAGGAGTTATTATTCTTTTCTTTAAATTTTATAGCTCTCCTTTCAGTTCTTTCTACAGCTAGATCCAAACGTCAAGTCTCCTGGATGGGCCAGAGAGTGTTCCTTTCACAAGATACTTCTAATGCTACAGCATCTAGGAAAAAGGAGTTTCTGAATCTTCGAACGCCTCTACGATCTCTTGGAGCTAGAGACGGCTTGTTTCATCCTTGTATTTTCAAGGTTACTCACCAAAATAGAACATGGACTTTTCAAGATCCTGGAGAACTTAAGAACTTTATTCATCTTCAGTCTAGTGGTTCCATGGATACCTCCACTTCCGCTTGTGGCTGATCATCTTGTCCTTTCTATTTATCTGTGGTTGTTTTTCTTTTCTTAGTCTTTATGATGTTGTTCTGTATTCTGGTTTACCTTTAGGTATTTACCATACATTTTTACCTCTTCTCTTATTGTTTATTCACTTTAATTGTTTAGCTTGTTTTGTTGAATATATTGCCTTGTGCACTCCTAGTGGTATTTTCTTATTGTTATTTACCTTTTTCTACCCTTCACCGGTTTATGACGATTTTCTCTATGTCCCTGTGGGTCGTCTGCTTCGACCTTTTCTTGTCCTGGTGCGGTTTGGAGTCCCACCCCTTGCTTGGTTTGTCTTGTTGAGCGTCGCCATTTCCCCATTTTTCTTTTGTTTGTTTCCCTCAGGTACGTTATTCTCAGTCGTCGTTTTGGATATGTACTGTCTCCTCTTCTGCTTTCTTCTTTCCTTCATTTCTTTTCCCCTCCTTTACCTTCTTCCCCTTTTTTGGATCTCGATCTCTATTCCTTGTCCCTTTTTAATATTCTCTGCTATTTTTTCTTTCCTTTTCTCACTTTTCTATTTTTTTCGGCTGTGTGATTATACATACTTTCTTGCATATTTTGTTCTTTACCAAAATTAATTTATTTAAAATTTAAAGTTATTTCCTGGAATGTAAAAGGTTTTTATTAATCCCATTAAACGGCAGAGAGTACTCTCTCATTTAGCTTCTTATGACCCTGATATAGTCCTTCTACAAGAAACTCATCTTACTGATATTGAATCCCTTAAATTAAAAAGGAATTGGGTTGGTACAGTCAGTTTCAGTTTCAGTTTAAAATGCTTTATTCGGTTCATAAAACATAACCATATAAGCAAAGCAAATACATAAACTTTTTCAATCAATTAAAAATATTTAAAATCATCAATTAGCCTAAAATCGATATTTCATTTATGTGTCCTTTTGATACTACAATTCATGAGCAAAGTTTCCCATCAAATAACAAATACAAGGAAAACATTTATATCACGTTAAAACCCTGGAATACATAAAAAATTTGTCATACAAATGTAATGCTTCTTCTCATATCAGTCAGTCAAAAACTCTTTATTCGATTAATTAAAATCATAAAAGAAGCAACAATACATACACACAGAATAAAAATATATGTATACATTTAAAAACAAGCATCTATGTACATACATTCATTTATATACAGATTATATATTACATCGTTCATGGGGGAATAATTAGTACAAAATATCTCCTAATGTAATTAAAAACCACTATTAAAACAGTTTAAGATTTATAAAAATTTCTGTTCCACGATTATGGGGAAGTGGTTTAAATCAATTTATATGTAGGGTTCTTTTGTTTTTAACTCTTGCTGCAGCCACCAGAAAACTAGCTACGCTAAAGATGACTCGCACACTGTTCAATAATTGCAAATACAGTAGTGCAGGCCTCACCTGCAAGAAACCCGCTTCTCGTAATATGGGCAACAAGAATTTATTTCGTGCCTCCGCAAATTTGTCACAAAACATAATAAGGTGAAGAGTGTCTTGTGTCGAGAAGTTGTCGCAAGAACATGGTGGAGAATCAGCTGGCTTACCCCAATGTTGTTGATCACCCAACACAAGATGAATAAGGTTAAATCTGAACCTTGTAAGCAAGAAGCAATGGTATGGCTTTGTTACAATCCTGAGGTAGGGTTCCATGTGGGTCGAGGACTGCAGAGCATAAATACTTCTTACTCCTGATTTTTTGAGTTCTATCTTCTCCCTATCTTCCTCAGCCATTATTCGGTAATTCTGCTTAATCCATCCTAAATCCTCTTTCTTGATACCCTCTGGGGTGGAAAACAGGTCCGGACGTCCCAGCCTGACACACGCGCTCTAACGTATGCCAGCCAAGGGATGCTATGTGCCTTATCAAGAGCCAGACAGTCTTTAAGGATGAGATGATTAAGGGTAATGTCCTCATTCAGCCATGTCTTTGCCCAGCAAATCAACGGCGCTGCCTTAAGATGGTCTGTGATATATCCCATTCCTAGTTCACAGTGTACTGCCATGGTTGACGATGAATGTGGTACCGCCAGCAGTGATCTGAAAAACTTATTTTCTACCAATTGAATTTTGTCCACATTGGCATATCCCCAAATCGATGCCCCATAAGACGCAATTGCACAGCACTTAGCCTTATAGATTTTGAGCATGGGTTCCATGGGTTTCGCTCCCAGTCTTTTAGCAAAATTGAGAAGCCCTGTGGTGGATCTAGCCACTATGTTACTTTTGTGCTTCATCTGGGGACCCCAATTACCTTTCTCATCGAATAATACCCCCAGGTACGTAAAGACTGGGACCCTTGCAACTTCCGCACCCAGGCATCTAAAGGTGTTGACATTCCTGGGCTTCCTGCCGGCCCCTGCAATCATGACATGGGATTTTTTACTATTGATTTTGAGGTCAAGGGCTTCCATAAATTTTCCAAAGCTGTCCAACAGCCATTGTAGACCCAGACCTGTATGGGTGATGAGTATGGCGTCATCAGCGTACAGGAGGACCGGGATACCCGTTCCACCTGCACTAGGGATGTCCGCACCAACTTTAACTAAAGATTTTTCCAGGCCATTTATATAGATCGTGAAAAGAAGAGGAGCCAGAATGCAGCCTTGTCTGACTCCCCGTCTAGATCTAAATTGGTCCGTGCACCTGCCATCCTGTGTGACCCTGACTGCCGCTGCTAGGTCCTGATGGAGTGAGGCTAGAAAATAGACAAGGGGAGCGTCTAGACCCATATCTAACAAGATACACCACAGTTTTGAACAGTTCACCATATCAAAGGCTGATGATAAATCCATGAACCCTAGATATAGGAAGCCTTCCTTTGCCACTGTGTACTTGTTGATCAGAAGGTAAAGATTAAGACACTGGTCCATGGTGCCCCTGTGCTCCCTAAAACCGTACTGGAGATTTAAGAGAAACCCCCCACAGTCCAGCCAATCTCCCAGTTTCTGTAGAATAACTCTTTCCATGATTTTAACGGAAGAATCCAACAGGGAGATTGGCCTGTAGCAGGCGGGGTCCCCACGGCTCCCCTTTTTGAAAATGGGCCCGATAATTGAAGAACCCCAGGATGGGGGGAAACCCACCAGTGCTGCAGCATTAAATACATTGGTTAGGATTTTAGCCCAGAAATTAGGATACATAATAAAAAGATTTGCAGGCACCCCATCTGGGCCTGGAGCCTTATTTTTGGAAGTAGCACGGATAGCCCTTTCTACTTCTTGTGGTTCGAATTTGACGGGGGACCTGGGACAGCTGATGGTTGGGGTACGCATGTTAGATCAGGCATGTCCAAGTCACCATAAATGTTCTTAAAATGCCCAAGCCAAACATCGTCCGAAATTACACAATCCGTGTATGATCTGTCGCTATCCGCAAAGAATGGCTGATTAATTATGGCCCAGAACTTCCTGCTATCCCTTAACACATCAACCTCCTGTAGGCTATCCCATGCTTCCTCTTTGATTTTCAGTTTCCGATGGGAGATAGCCAATTTGTACTCCTTACGGAGAGTGGAAACCAAAATTCTTTCTCTCGGGCTTCTTTTAAGCGCCTCAAGGAGGGCCTCATGAGCTTTAGAGCAGGCGCTGTCGAACCATCTATGGGCTTTCTTGTGATGTGACCCCCTCCCCTTGTTTAGGTTAGCTGCTATTTGTTTACAAATGGCTGAGAAGGAGGTTATCGTTCCCTCTCCCACAACATTATCATCTAGGCAGATGCCCGTATGGGATTCAGTTGTGGCCGTCAATTCTTCAAAGAAGGCCTCAGGTACAATTTTGTCCCGTTTTAACCGTCTGCCTTGATCCTTTGCAGAGATGGCTCGTGGTACTTCCCTTCCCGGTGCCCTGGTAGTAATCTTGGCGCTTATATCCAATTCTAAAACAAGAGGGTTGTGATCGCTAAATGGTGATATCACTACTCTATAGGCTAATATTATGGTCAGCAAAGGGGGTGACACAAAAATGTAGTCAATAACAGAGTTGAACCCCCTTCCTATGAAGGTAGGTGCATTCTCATTGCCACTCTCCCTACCTGGTTGTCAGGGCTAGGGTGGCTTGTGGTCTAGGGCCCGCCCCACTCAGCATTCGGGGGTGCCCGTGTGGCAAAATGCATCAGTCATCCTTGGGAGGGCGTTGGTGGTTGATGTGCTTTAAACCTGCTTGTCCATCTAACTTGCATCCACGTTAAAAGATCTGCGCAGGTCGCCTTTCCTTTAACTGCTGTCTAATGCCGTTCCGCCTAATGCGTGAGGTTTGGCATGTGGAAAGCGCCCGCCTAATGCGTGAGCTTTGGTAGCCTGGTCGCATGCGTAAGCGCCGTAGGCACGCTAACCTACGTGACCGCGCCCTGTCTCCTGCGCTCACTATTCTGCTCGTTTCTAGGAAGTGGCTGTGGTTTCTTCTTGCTCCCTTTCTTGTTTCTGACAGATTCAGCTTATCGGATTGGGAAAACACCGGAGGCTTTCGGTGTTCGTCTCAGGGGGCGTGGCAGTTTCCAGCTTGCTCCGTTTTCAGGATTCCAGTGCAGAAGAGTCGTTTTGGAGCATTCTAGGGGATGTCTTGTCCTTCAGAGAAGTAGAGTAGGTCGTACTCTACAGGTAGGGAATAAGAAATCAGAGTTCATGGCGCAAAATGTCAAAAGTTACTTTCTTGTTTTAAAGGTGATAACTAAAGCTGCTAATTTACAAATAGATGATTTTAAACACAGAAAGTCTGAATCTCTTTACGTTTTTTCTTTCAAATTGAGATTTGCATTTCATTGCTGGCAATGGTTGTTAAATGTTTTCTGAGGAGCGCAAAGCTATCCGAAGGCGCGTAAATTCAATTCTATCGCAAATTATCTAGGCGCAATTCTCTCTTGAGAATTTTGGCGAAAAGGCCAAAAGGTGATTATTGCTGGTGCTTATGTGGTATTTATTTAGGTTGCCTTTCAAACTTTGGTAAAGGAGTTTATTTACTAAAGTGTGGTGTTATTTCTTTGAAGAAGAATCTGTCGCAATTCACAAGAGATTGAGAATTAACAACATAGTGAATAAGAATGTGATTCTTGAATACATATGTGCTAGAAGTTTATCGGATTCTTAGAGAGCTTGTTTATAGGCTTGTGTTCTAGAATATTCTCAGTCTTGGTTCAAAGGTCATTAGTCAACTTTGGATTTCGGAATATTTTGTTACTAACTTTTCCTTTTCAGATCTCCTTCCCCGCTGTCCCCTTCCCATTTCCCTTTTCCCCCCGCTTGATCACTCCAAGATTCTGTGTAGTAATTACATTCAGAATTGGAGGTATCGAGAGGTGGGCCCTTATTACTTCACGACAGACCCTGAGGAAGACGTCGCCTGACAGAATAGTGAGCCCACAAATTATTTTCCTCCTGGTCTGTACGTGAAGTCATAATGACCACCATCAATGACATAATGTCAGCAATCATGCGTATGCAAGCTGACTTAAAGGAAACCATGAATGCAACTGCTTTGTTAGCAGCTAAGGTAGACAATATTCAATTACAGAGTACTCCTCTTCCTGAAGAGGTTCAAGAAACTGGGGCTAGTAGGGGAACTACGAACATAGCCGTTACAGTGCCCCCCCAGATTCCTTTAGCAGCTCCTGAACGTTTTTCTGGGGACTCTTCCAAGGTGCAAATCTTTTTGACCCAGATTGAATTGCATTTTGCTTGTAGACCAGCTGCCTTTCCAACCCCACAGTCTAAAATTGCATTTTTAATTTCTTATTTGACCGGAGATGCCGCAAACTGGGCAGTTCCTTTGGTCAGACAAGATGACACCCTGTTATATAACTGGAAACGGTTTGTGGAAGAATTTGAAAAGGTTTTCGATCGACGTACTGTAACCTTATCTGCAGATCGAGAACTACTTCAGTTAAAACAAGGTAATAGGGACCTAGTTTCGTATTTGTCTCACTTCAACAGATTGATCGCCGAAACTTCTTGGCCAGAGGAAAAGAGAGCAGCTCTCTTTTATCAAGGATTAAAAGATGATCTAAAAGATGTTTTGGCGCAAATTGATCCTCAACCAACTATTTGTTCTGAATTGATTAATCTAACTCTGCGTTTAGATCACAGACTCTCTGAACGAAGATCAGATAAAAAAAGGTCAGACAAACCTAATTGGAGAACTGAAGTCAAATCTAGACCTCAATTCGGAAACTCTGAAACTAGTTCTGAGCCAATGGAAATTGGAACTTTAAGACAACCTTTGTCAAAAGAAGAAAAAGACAATCGTAGAAAGAATGGACAATGCCTTTATTGTGGTCGAAAAGGTCATTTTGTGAAGGACTGTTTGACTAAGCCTAAAGGAAGATTTCCTAACCCTAGTAAGTCAGCGGCTCTGGAAAAAACAGATCAAAAATCGGAAAACTAACTGGCCCAAGATGTTTGAAGGGAGATCTCTTGGGAACCATTGCCTTCCCTTCTGTGAACTCATGTGTCTCTAACTACAAAGCACATTTTAGATTAACCGTGCAAATCAGGTTAATTCGTGAAACATGCCAAATGGAAGTTTTAGTTGATTCTGGAGCTACAGGTAATTTTGTAGATTTAGAAACTGCCCAACGCCTAGGAATCATCTGTGAACAAAAAGAGACTCCAGAAATTGTCCAAGCAGTGGATGGAAAAATATTAGCTGGAGGACCAGTAACCATGCAAACTTCCAAGGTCGTTATGTTCTGTGAAGATGCTAAGCAACAAATACATAAGGAAGAGCTTCAATTTGACGTTATCCAAGCACCTCAATATGGTTTTATTCTTGGAATGACTTGGCTTTGTTTACATAACCCAACCATAGATTGGCGGAAGAGAGAACTGGTTTTCCTGTCTGACTTTTGCCATACTTCCTGTTTAAACACCTCAAAACCAACTCTAAGTCAATTAGCCACAGCAGAAGAAAAAGAAACTCTTTTACCTAAAATGTACAAGGAGTACACAGAAGTCTTCAGTGAAGTTAAGGCAGCCCTCCTTCCCCCTCATCGTAGCTATGACTGTCAAATTGATCTCGTACCAGGTTCTAGTGTCCCAAATTACCGCATCTATGCTCTGTCTGAAAAAGAAAACCAACATTTAAGACAGTATCTTGATCAATATTTAGAGAATGGTTTCATCCGCCCCTCCAAGTCACCAGCAGCATCTCCGTTGTTCTTCATTCCAAAAGCAAATGGGGAATTAAGAAACTGCATCGACTATAGGGCGTTGAATAAAATCACTGTCAAAAATAAATATCCTTTACCACTCATCCCTGTTCTGTTGGACCAAGTTAAAAAGGCTGAAATTTACACTAAATTGGACCTTAGAGGGGCCTACCACTTGGTTCGTATTAGGCAAGGTGATGAATGGAAGACTGCTTTCAAAACTCGATATGGACTATTTGAGTACTTGGTGATGCCATTCGGGCTGTGCAATGCACCAGCGGCTTTCCAGTTTTTTCTGAATGATGCCTTAAAGGAATTTTTGGATCTTTTTGTTATTGTCTATATAGACGATATTTTGATCTATTCCAATTCTGAAGTTGAACATGAAGGTCACGTCAAAAAGGTTTTGAGTACTTTTCAGTCTCATAACTTGTATTGTAAACTATCTAAATGTGATTTTCATGTCCGTGAAGTTGAATTTTTGGGAGTTCTCCTCACTCCAACTGGAATGAAAATGACTGACAGGAAGATTAAAGCCGTTGCTGATTGGCCCACTCCGACATCAGTTCGAGACATACAATGCTTCTTGGGCTTTGCAAATTTTTACCGTCGCTTCATTGACCACTTTTCTGCTGTGGTAGCTCCCATC
Organism: Lissotriton vulgaris; assembly: GCF_964263255.1. Classification (NCBI taxonomy): domain Eukaryota; kingdom Metazoa; phylum Chordata; class Amphibia; order Caudata; family Salamandridae; genus Lissotriton; species Lissotriton vulgaris. The sequence goes on from NC_141687.1 coordinate 1,183,451,718, forward strand.
ACACGTTTGTTGAGGAAGAAGGTGAAATTTGAATGGTCCTCAGAAGCTGAAAATGCATTTCAAAAGCTAAAAAAGGCCTTTACTGAAGCACCCGTTCTCATGCATCCCAACGTAGAAAAACCTTTTATCATTGAAGCTGATGCCTCTTATGTAGCCATTGCAGCCATTCTTTCTCAAAGGCATCACACTACTGGCCAAATGCATCCGGTTGCTTACATGTCTCGAAAATTAGATCCCGCAGAGCAAAACTATGTTATAGCTGAAAAAGAACTACTCGCTATACTAGAAGCCTTCAAAGAATGGAGACATTACATAATGGGAGCAAAATTTACTGTGACCGTTTACACTGATCATAGAAATCTACAGTTCATGAGTTCAGCTAGAATGTTAACCCCGCGACAACTCAGGTGGATGATGTTCTTCGCCGAGTATGATTTCATAATAACATTTCGTCCAGGTCAAGACAATAAGGAAGCTGATTTGTCCAGAAAAGACTCTTCTTTGATTCGCTTTGAAGGAACTTGTCAACCTATAATCGACCCTGGCAAAGTAATCAGTGTACTCTCGGCAGACCAATTTCTGGAGCATATTCATGAAAGTTTTCCTCCTTCTCAGTGGAAATCATGGTTGAAACCCAACGTTGATCAAACTGTCAAAGAAGGGATACCTTTCCATGGAAAACAAGTATATCTGCCCTCTTTCCAATTACAGGAAACTGTGTTCAACTGGTTACATTCACATCCTATGGCAGGACATCCAGGCCCCAGAAAAACTGTGGAGAAAATACAAAAGATGTTTTGGTGGCCAACGCTGCAAAAAGATGTAATAAAGATGGCTAATGATTGTGAAGTCTGCGCAAGATTTAAATCCGATCACACTAAACCAAAAGGTTTTCTGCAAGTTCTACCAACACCAACAGAACCATGGAAGCATATTTCGTTGGATTTCATTACTGACTTGCCATCAATCAATCAGCATACTGTGATTCTAGTAGTTGTGGACAGTTTAACCAAATATGCACATTTCATTGCTTGTAAGCAATTACCTTCTGCTGGACAATTAGCACAGTTATTCTTGCAACATGTGGTTCGTTTACATGGCCTGCCTTCAGTTTTGCTTTCAGATCGTGGTTCTCAGTTCTCCTCCAAGTTCTGGCAACAATGGTGTAAAAATCTACAGATCACTTCCAATATGTCCACCAGTTATCACCCTCAAACTGATGGGCAAACTGAAAGACTGAATCAAACTTTGAAACAATACTTGAGATGTTATGTTACGGACTCTAAGAAATCCTGGTTAGATTTACTTTGGATTGCTGAATTTGCATACAATACTTCGCCTCATTCATCAACCGGATCCTCTCCGTTTGAGGCGCTTTATGGCTATGTACCTAACACCATTCCGTTGACTCTACCCAATGATGGGGATGGTGTGCCGGCAGTTAGAGACTCTGTACAACTTATGCAAACTATCCATCGTCAGATTCAAGATCGCTTGTTACAAAGCAAAAGGAAATATAAAGAGCAGTATGATAAAAGGCATCGTTCAGGTCCAGGGTATGCCCCTGGAGACAAAGTTTGGCTGTCCACAAAAAACTTGGGGGCATATTATCAAGCCTGTGCGCTAAAATTATCGCCGCTTTATCGGCCGAAAACGGCCGATAAAGCGGCGATAATGGGCTTGATAATATGCTCTATGGAATTCCAATCGAAGCACATGTTAGATGTGAAGACATCTAACATGGGCTTCGATTGGAATTCCACAGAGCATATTATCAAGCCCATTATCGCCGCTTTATCAGCCGTTTTCGGCCGATAAAGCGGCGATAATTTTAGCACACAGGCTTGATAATATGCCCCTTGAACTTTAAACACAAGAGTATGTTTCAACCTAAGTTCATTGGTCCTTATCCAGTTCTGCGTCAGGTGAACCCTGTGACATTCAAACTGTTGTTGCCCAGGTCTCTACGCATTCATCCGGTGTTTCATACTTCCCTTCTTAAACCTGCTAATCAGAACCTGGCTCCCCGTCCAGCACCGATTTTAGTTCATGGTAGTTGGGAATATGAGGTGCAGAACATTTTGGATTCTAAACGTCGGGGCTCTAAGTTGTGGTATCTTGTCTCCTGGAAGGGGTACGGTGCTGAAAATGATTCCTGGGAACCGGCTGACAATGTTCATGCCCCTCGCTTGTTACGCCGCTTCCACCTCCTTCACCCTCTAAAGCCGGGCCCTAGACCACTCTTGGGAGGGGGGAGTACCGTCAGGGCTAGGGTGGCTTGTGGTCTAGGGCCCGCCCCACTCAGCATTCGGGGGTGCCCGTGTGGCAAAATGCATCAGTCATCCTTGGGAGGGCGTTGGTGGTTGATGTGCTTTAAACCTGCTTGTCCATCTAACTTGCATCCACGTTAAAAGATCTGCGCAGGTCGCCTTTCCTTTAACTGCTGTCTAATGCCGTTCCGCCTAATGCGTGAGGTTTGGCATGTGGAAAGCGCCCGCCTAATGCGTGAGCTTTGGTAGCCTGGTCGCATGCGTAAGCGCCGTAGGCACGCTAACCTACGTGACCGCGCCCTGTCTCCTGCGCTCACTATTCTGCTCGTTTCTAGGAAGTGGCTGTGGTTTCTTCTTGCTCCCTTTCTTGTTTCTGACAGATTCAGCTTATCGGATTGGGAAAACACCGGAGGCTTTCGGTGTTCGTCTCAGGGGGCGTGGCAGTTTCCAGCTTGCTCCGTTTTCAGGATTCCAGTGCAGAAGAGTCGTTTTGGAGCATTCTAGGGGATGTCTTGTCCTTCAGAGAAGTAGAGTAGGTCGTACTCTACAGGTAGGGAATAAGAAATCAGAGTTCATGGCGCAAAATGTCAAAAGTTACTTTCTTGTTTTAAAGGTGATAACTAAAGCTGCTAATTTACAAATAGATGATTTTAAACACAGAAAGTCTGAATCTCTTTACGTTTTTTCTTTCAAATTGAGATTTGCATTTCATTGCTGGCAATGGTTGTTAAATGTTTTCTGAGGAGCGCAAAGCTATCCGAAGGCGCGTAAATTCAATTCTATCGCAAATTATCTAGGCGCAATTCTCTCTTGAGAATTTTGGCGAAAAGGCCAAAAGGTGATTATTGCTGGTGCTTATGTGGTATTTATTTAGGTTGCCTTTCAAACTTTGGTAAAGGAGTTTATTTACTAAAGTGTGGTGTTATTTCTTTGAAGAAGAATCTGTCGCAATTCACAAGAGATTGAGAATTAACAACATAGTGAATAAGAATGTGATTCTTGAATACATATGTGCTAGAAGTTTATCGGATTCTTAGAGAGCTTGTTTATAGGCTTGTGTTCTAGAATATTCTCAGTCTTGGTTCAAAGGTCATTAGTCAACTTTGGATTTCGGAATATTTTGTTACTAACTTTTCCTTTTCAGATCTCCTTCCCCGCTGTCCCCTTCCCATTTCCCTTTTCCCCCCGCTTGATCACTCCAAGATTCTGTGTAGTAATTACATTCAGAATTGGAGGTATCGAGAGGTGGGCCCTTATTACTTCACGACAGACCCTGAGGAAGACGTCGCCTGACACTGGTTCTAATAGATTCATACTGGAGAGCAAAGCTTCCAGATCCTCTCCCTGCTTACCATGTTCAAAATGAGGTACCTTGCTGTTAAGCTGCCCGTCTAGATCATCCCCATAACAATCCCATTTGCAAGGGTGTATGTTAAAATCCCCCATGAGAAAAATTTCTATCGAATGAGAGTGATTGACTTTATATACTGACAAAAATTGTTCTAAAATGTTAAAATGTTCAAGACCATCCATAGCATTATACAAGTTTATCAACATATATTTCTTATTAGACCAGGACCACTCCAAGATGAGAAAATTATTTGACTCAATATGACATTTTCTAAATGACCCAGCAATGTCTAAGGATACAAGAAAAAGTAAGCCACCCTTAGATCTTCCCATAGTCCCTCTAATCGCAGGGGTAGAGAAGCTTTGGAAGCCGTCCAGATTAAAGCTAGGGTCTGCATCCCAAGTTTCCTGAAATGCCAGGATGTCAAAACTTTTTATAAATTGGAGCCAGATGGGATCATCACTTTTAGATCTAATGCCCGCCACATTCCAACTTAAAAATTTGAATGGGTCTGTTGGAGTTATAAGGCATTCTCTTTCCCTCCCCTCACTTACAGCTACCTGGCCCAGTCAGTCATTGGATTCCATCTGTGATAAGGGTGAAAACCTGTTACTAAGATGTATCTCGCCCCTAGGTTGCACATTTATCGGGGAGGCTGTAAGTAAGTCCATTGATTCAATATCCCCCATCCTAGTTGGGCTCTGGGCTAAGGACCGCTGAGCAGTCATCCTAGCCTGGTATGTTAAATTGCTTGTATTGCTCGGTCTTGTATGTTGTTGGGAATGTGGGGGTGCTTGTCTAAAAACACCCGGTGGGGGGTAAAAAAAACCCCAGGGGAAGGGGTCTGATGCCTTTATTAGTTAGCTCTGAACCATCCCAGAATAATCTTTCCGCACAATTCTTATTCTTAAAATTCACCACCACACAGTCCCCGGGAATGTTCTTTGGGCGACGCCCCACCCATCGTACCCTCCTTACCATAGTAATTGCACTAGCTATGTTAGCATCGCCTGAGCTAAACTCATTGCACCACTGACTAGCTAAATTCAACAAGTCAGCAGTGGTCTCCCTATCCCCCCCTTTTACCGAGGGAACTCCAGTGAAGATGGCCACCAAGGGAGCAGCATCAGGAGGCAACTCCAGGCTGTAACCAGGGTGATGGGGATGTCTACTATTGAACCTATCCCGGTTGTGGCATGCATTTTTCTCCATCCTGGGGTTAAGAGGCTTGTCCCTTGCGCTTGGCTTCCCCAGTAAGCTAGTGGCCCCACCCTCACTGGTGACCTGACTGGGAGTTGGATTGAGATTGTCAGCTGTAGACGGATTAGTAGATGTAACACCCGGTTTGTTCAGGCCTCCCTTATCCCCACTATGTTGTCTCAATAGCTGGTCAATTTTTTCACATTTAGAGAGAAGCCCTGCTACGCACGTGTTAAGTGTGTCCACAATGTCCTTAGCTACAGATACCAATGCAGGTTCCAAGTGCTCAATGAAAAGATCCTCAATAAGTTTCCCAATTTGGCTCTATGTGCGAGAGTCCAGTCTATTGGTATTTGCCAAGTCTCTATTAGGCCTTCCCAGCGAACTTAGTGTTTTTTTCCTCCTATGTGCCCTTTGTGGGGTCGCAGTGGGTGTGGGGGATGTAGGTAAATGGGCAATAGAGGCATCTGGGGGCGTTGGTTGTGCGATGGGTGGTGGAATCAATGCCCGGTTGGAGATAACAACAGTTGGAACCAAGGGTATCTCCCTGTTATGGTCGGAACTCAGGGCTGGGTCTAACTCGTCAGCGTTCAAGCCCAGTTCTTTCTCAGCATGTGCAATTTCTTTAGTCAAAGCCCCCACTGCTGAGGTTAAATATGAGATTATTGATTCAGAGTGTCTGGGGTGTTTGGCTTTTGACCCTGCATCGTCTTTAGAGCCTACCTTTTTCCTTTTGCCCATCTTTCCTTCTGGTGGTTAGAGGGGGGCCCGGCCCGGCCTCCTCTGGCCCCTGACGGCCACAGACGGCCCCGCCCTTGTCCCGGGCTTCTCCCGGTCGCTCCCGCGCGCGACTCGCGGGGCGAGAGGGTGTGTCAGCCTGTTGCAGGCGCCTCCGGGCGCTCTCGGCGCGTCACGAGCGCGCTGCCGCCCCACCGGCTGCTGGGGATTGTAGTTCCCCGGTCCGGCGTCTTTCTGCCTCCGCCGTTCCCCTCACGGCTCCGCCCGATGGCGACTGTTCAGGCAAGTCTCTGGTGTTCCCCCCTGGGCTTCCGGGGGGTCAGCCTTTTGCAGGCGCCTCCGGGCGCTCTCGGCGCGTCACGAGCGCGCTGCCGCCCCACAGGCTGCTGGGGATTGTAGTTCCCCGGTCCGGCGTCTTTCTGCCTCCGCCGTTCCCCTCACGGCTCCGCCCGATGGCGACTGTTCAGGCAAGTCTCTGGTGTTCCCCCCTGGGCTCCCGGGGGGTCAGCCTTTTGCAGGCGCCTCCGGGCGCTCTCGGCGCGTCACGAGCGTGCTGCTGCCCCACAGGCTGCTGGGGATTGTAGTTCCCCGGTCCGGCGTCTTTCTGCCTCCGCCGTTCCCCTCACGGCTCCGCCCGATACTTCTCATATTAAGGCCAGGGTGTTACCGGGGACTATACCCTAAATCTAAAGTATACGTACAATTTGAATGTACAGACAGGTCAAACTTCTTATAACACAGTCAAATAATGTCAGATGGCTATGGATTTCCTGGCAGCTGTACATTTCAATATATATGTTGCAACAAAAAAGCAGGTGTCTGGGCTTTCCAAAGAACATATTAGGTTCATTGCTATTTTTGTGGAACGAACATGGTTTTTTAAGAAGATAGGTTTTCGATAAAATTTCCTGTATGAGGATTAAAATTTGCAAAACAATAAAAAGTGGCAGCAACTCTGTCTTGAAATATTATCACATGGGCATACGGAGTCTGATCGGGATTTCATTTTTGGAAAAGCTACTAGATGGTGTACGATACCCAATCTTAAGCGCGCTAAAACAAAACGATGGGAATTTCGAGTAACAATTGAAAGGTAAGACTGAAAACCAGTATTTAATTGTAGATCCCGGTAAAAGGCCACAGTCGGTAACTTTCCGGACATCTTTTCACGGTTCTCCTTTTTGTATGTAAGAAACCTTGTTTTTAATTCTTTTTTGGGGATTAAAACTACATTCTCAGGTTCAGGAAAAATATTGCAATCAAACAGGAGATTATACCAGTAATAAATATATTTGAGCCAAGAAATATGGGATGCATGATCAAGCCTCAGACAGTCGTAAATAATCTCTTTTGTAAACTGTGTTTCTGTTTTGGCCCAAATGGAACGCCATAGCAGCAGAGGGCGTAGTGCGGCTATGTCAGAGATGTATTCGATTCCTACCTCCTTATGTACTAGTTCCGTGGATGCCGAGGTAGGTACGCAGAGTAACTTTTCAAGAAATGTATTTTCATCTCCCTGGAGTGTTGGATTGTGCTGGTGCCCCCATACCCCTGCACCATACAATGCCGATGAGGTGCATCGTACGTTGTAGATGGCCATCATGTCTTTTATACTTCTGACCCCCAATTTTGAGGAAAATCTAAAAATACTACTGGTATTCCTGCTCATCTTTAAACTGATGTTATCAAACTCATGTTGCCATTTGCCATCCCATGAGAATGTAATCCCAAGGTAAAAAAAAGTTTTAACTTGTTGCATTTTGACCTTGTCAATAAAGAAACTAGAGCTTGCTGACTTGGCCTTTCTCCAACATATCATCACAAAAGTCTTAGTTTTATTTAACTTGAGTCTCCTACTTTCAATAAATATCATGAAATTATCAATGAGTCACTGTGGACCAATCTGAGTACGTGATATTGAAACAGTGTCGTCCGCATATAGTAATATAGGGCCCGCCTTCCCTCCTATGTGTGGTGCATCTGCAGGGATCCAACACAAAGTTGAGTTGACCTGATTAATAAATAATGAAAATAAAAAAGGTGCTAAAACAACCCTGTCAAATGCCTCTTGAAACTTTAAGAGCGGGGGTACATTCACCAAAGGGTCCATAACGTACTTTACATGACAGTTTCACATAGAGCCTGGCTAGGAAGTGTATAATTTCATTGGGTGCACCTAGATCAATTAAAATGTGCCATAAAATGGAATGGTCTACAAGATCAAAGGCGCTGCTCAAATCTGCAAAGCAGAGAAACAGTTAACCATCCTTTGCAGTGGTATATTTGTTAATAAGCAGATCCAAATAAACGCACTGCACTAGTGTCCCCAAGCCTTTTCTAAAGCCATATTGTACTTTGGTTAAAATTGCATTTTCAGCGGCCTTTTCATTGATGCATCTAGAAGGGAGATCGGACGGTAGTTACACGCTTCAGATTTTGATCCCTTCTTAAAGAGGGGTATAACTACCAACTGACTCCATGAGGGTGGTAAGCTTCCTTCCGCTGCCGCATTAAAAAAACCTTACTAAAAGTGGCGCCCAAAGGTTCATTTCGGTTTTAAACAAGTCTACCGGGACCCCATCTGGGCCCGGCACTTTCCCTCCTTTACTATTAATTAAACCTTCATATAGCTCCTCTAGGCTTATTCCGAGGGGCATGGGCTGCCATGCAGGATCCTCCTGCAAAACTGTTTCTAAAATAATCCTATCGGGGTTAAAAATATTGGTAAAATGTTCGATCCACGCATTGCAATCGACAAATGATGTTATTTCTGGTATACTATCATTCTTTAAGAAGGGACTATTTATGATCTCCCAGTAAAGTTTGCTATTTTTCGTTTCAGGTGCTAGATTAAGTTTTTCCATGCCTCTTCTTGAAGCTCCTTTTTCCTTTTGATCAAGGTTATTTTATACTTATTACGTAGCATTTGAATATTTGTATTATTCCGGGGCTTTGTGCTCAAAGCTTGTTTTAACTCATGTAGTGACCTTGTGCAACTTTTGTCGAACCAGCCCGTCCTAGCTTCTCTTTTTCCCCTGGATTTTTTAGTAAAAATACCTTCTATAGTTTCATTGATCCTGATGAAACTTGAGAGCAAAATTTCAGGGTTGACTTCGTAACAAAGGCATTACTCCATCTCAGTTCTACATTTGTCCACTACCTCTTTGTGTATTTTGCAGGGATCAATGCCAGCCCATTTGACCCTCACACCATTTGGTCTTGAGGCTACTACATCCTTGGAGCAGACATTGGTATTAAGAGGTTTATTACCCCAACAAAATAGTAGTATAGATATGCTATTATGATCACTTAAAGCCTCTTCATTAACCCATAAATTAGAGTATTCACTGTTACTGGAAATTAAGATGTGGTCAATATTAGTGTTTGCATTCCTACCTGTGAACGTAGGGCAACTGATGCTATTCTTGTACTTTTTACAGGCTAGTAGTTCCAGATCAAATTTAACTAATAATTTGTTTACAATGGGGGAAGTGTAGATGGCCTGTACCTTCCTCACCATATTTATCTATCTCTTTCCTGAATCCACATCGGTTCCCCAATGCCAATGGGCATGGTTGAATATTAAAATCTCTTGCCCATAAGGTGGTACCGAGCCTGCTAGGTACTGCCAAAACTCTTCCAATTTCCTTCTCTAAAGGTAGCAAAATCTTTTCCCTAGAGGCATCGAAATTATTGTTATAGAAATTAACTAGAATTAAATCTGCCTCCATTACTTTCCAGCCACAACACCTGGCTATGAGATTCCACTACTGAGTAACTTCTGGTTTTGAAAATAGTTAATTTATTTGAAATCAACAATAGTAGGCCGCCCTTTGCTCTCCCAGCTGAAGAACTAATAGCATTTAAGCAGTATGAGAAGTATCCTTCTACATGGATCGGTTCCTGACACCATGTTTCTTGCAGGCAGATAATATCATACCCTGCAGTAATAAAGTCCTTCCAAAACGGAGTATTTAACTTCCCCTTTATGCCCGCTAAGTTCCAACTAACTAGTTAATAACCTCCTACTACTCCTTTGGTTATGGCAATAGACTCTGTCCGTGGTGTTACCATATCATCATCGGGGTCTATTCTAGCGGCTATATTTACTCCTATTGGGTTTTGATATACTGTTTCCAGTTCTTCTACAGCTGTAAGGATATTTGTTCCTGCCATTGTATGGATAGTCCTAGTTGCACTATGTAATTCCTCCTCATCGCTAATTGTCTGCGAGCATAGTATGGTTAGGTTTAGCGGTTTGCAAAAAGGGGCCACTTGGGTGCAAAGGATCGGTGGTATATTTTCTGTCTCCTCTAAATATTCCCCTCTTGACCTTACAGAAAGGTTAGTCTGTTGTCGCTCTAACTTCATCCTCTGTCAATCGTTCTCTTCAAGTGAGTCAAAGGCCTGGAACCGATTATAAGTGGGAATAGTAAAGCATGGGCGGGCCTAGGGTACATTGGATGCATTACCCTATGACATGATAGGGGAGTATTCCTAGAGTTAAGATTAGGATCCATTAGGTGCCTGTAAAAGTAACCTAAAGAGAGAAGAGTCGTATTATACTCCCAGGGTGATTGGAGTGGGGCATTAGCCAACATATTCTGGGCCCAGTATGGAGATCTGAAATTTATAATTTTACGGTCCCCCTCAATTTTTTTCCTGAGTGGACCCACCCATCCCACCCTTTGCGTTAGGATAATTTGATTAGCTTTTTCCATTGGAAAGTTACAATTTGAAGACAGCCAGTGGAGGATTCTGTTTTTTTGGGTCGCAGGATTTTCCGTTTGATCGTTTCTTAATTTAGGGACGTTAACTAAAACTGCAACATAGACCCAGTATACCGGGGGTAAATTAATGCGGGCCGGGACCTGTCTTGCAATAGTTGCTATAGTCTGCTCTTCCTTGTCTACTGGACAGTTCTTTGCACCCCTATCTACCTGTTCAGTGGGTATCGCTTTGCTGTTGCCTGTGACTGGAATTACTCCACCTGAGCTGACCACCTTTAATAAGCTAGGTTTCAGTGGCGGTTTCGCTGCTGGTTGCGTGCTTACTATGATTTTCGGGATCGGGCAGGGCTTTTGTTATGGGCATCTACTTTTTGATTAGTGTTATTGTTTTCGGCTTTAATTCCATTGTTACAAATCTCTGTGCTAATGATTTTTGCTATTTGCACATCTATAGCGCCCAGCCTTTTTTCAATGTTTGAGATCTTAGAGCTAATGGGTCCTAATAGGGTGGAAAGCAAGGTCTCCATTCTCACCCAGAAACCTACACACCCCAACTCTGTACTTGCCTCGGGGGTTTTAGTGACTTTGCCCTATATTATTGTGTGCTTCCCTCTGTTGTTTCCTGCTACCTTTAACTGTTTGCTTGCTTATTGGTAACTCATTTGTAATATGTTTGAGTTTACTCTTTGCTTTTGCCCCCTTGTTCGTGCTGGTGGACTATCAGTATTTTCCCTGTCCCCATTTGTCAAGCCAGTGCTTGGACATGCATCATGACCTTCTAATTTCACTGGGTCATCAACAATAAGAGGAGGAGGGGCTTGGCTCACATTCCTACTCAGTGACAACATGGTAGGAGTCGATGAAAGCCTACTTCCTAAATTTGAGCATTCAATTGTGGTTGCTTCCTGTTCTGGGCGGTTCTCGTTAATCTCTGCTACAGGAAACCCTGCAAAAGATACTGCGAGTAATGAATCTGATATGTTAGCCAAAGCCATAGATATGTTATCTGATTGCGTAAGGAGTGGCAAGCTAGGGGGGAGAGAAAGAGTTCTTTCCGTATTCTCAATAGCTGTTACCACCACCCCAATGGTCTTCTGCAGCATTTTATCTATTTTATCTATAATGGGGTAGTGGAAGTTATTACCTTCCTATTTTTTGGCCCTTGCGCAACAGGTGTATTTTTGCCCATGTTATTTATAAATACAGTAAAACCACAAACTTAAGGTGAATTAATAGTAGATAAATCCCATAAAACTGGGTGGCACGAAGGAATCTACAAATGAAGAAGAAGAAGAAGAAGAAGAAACTTTATTGTATAGTTAATTAAAACCATTACAAAAATACAGATATGATAATATACTAAAAACACACTGATGTGAGAGTAATAGAATTTAAAATTGGTAGTAAAAAACAAATGTCTTTCTGGGGTAAAACAATGTCCATGGTCAAGATTTTGCCAATGGTCTTTGCTTTTTCTCAAAATGTTCGATACATTTGATTGATCTGCAAATGAATTGGGGGTCTGTGGTACATAATGTTTGTATAATCGCAGACCTACAGGTACGTGTTCCAAACTGCTTGAAATTGGCTTTCAACCAATTCCGACGTTCCTGTATGAGAGCCGGGCAGATGCAAATCAGGTGGGTAAAGTCTTGCCTTGCTGCACCGCATAGCCCGCACCCTTCACTTTCTTGGGACTTCCACTTAGGACGCTCAGCGTCGGTTGGCAAACTACCCAGCCTTATATTAAGATATTTATGTTTGATATAAGGCGAAAAGGTCAGGTCCAGGTAGTGCGCCGGCACTAGTTTTTTGTATGATTGGATAGTCATCCAAGCATGTGACCTGAGACTGAAAGCTATTTTGTCATCCAAAAATGAGTGTTTGATGGCTGCCTTCCTGACCACCTGTTTGAATAAAGGTACTTGGAGCTTGGTTTCCAAGAGTTCAACCAGATTTGTTGATTCCAATGAGAATTTGAGGTACTTGTCATAGTTTGAATTTGGACATTTGATGATGGTTTCCCACATAGCACGATAGAGCATGATCTCTTGGTACATCCAGACATTATACCAGAATGTTATGGTCTCATACTTCCTCAGTAGCACTTGAGATTTTAGGCCCAGTTCCAATCTTGCCGGGGATGCTTTACTTGGTAGCGCAAAGATGCGCTTGTAAATTCTCATTTGCACCTTATCCAAAAGTTGTGCACTCTTGCCATGGTGCAATATGCTCCCGTAAGCTATCGTTGGAATAAGTTTAGCTTTCATTATTGTTAGCAGTGGCGAGACCAAAGGACCTTTGAGTTCGGTAGCTAAGCTTCTGAAGGCGTGCATTAGGGCCATGCCCTTCTTTTCCATGCTGTTGAATTGTGCCTGGAAGTTAAGACGCTTATCCAGCAGTATCCCGAGATACTTGTAACTTCCCATCGCTTCAAGTTTGACATTGTCTATGGTAAATGTTTGTGGCGGTTTGTGGCGTCGGGTTATGACCATGGTTTTTGTTTTCGCGCAGTTTATTTCTATCATATTCTGTTTTGTGTAGCGGGTCAGCTCATGTAGTAGCCGATGCAGGCCTATTCGAGTCTGGCTTAACAGGACCACATCATCGGCGTAAGATAGGTGAGTTACACAAAGCGTCCCCAGCCGAGGCGGGTGGGCATTGACCAAATCGAGCCTTGGTGTTGAATCGGCCATAAATAAATTGAAGAGGTGGGGAGCCAGCACACAACTTTGCTTCAACCCATCAAAGGTGTGTATCTTCCTGGTTAGCCTTTGCCCATTGTTGATTTTTACCTGCATTCAGGTGTTGCTATACAGGTCAATGATAGGCGTTAGGATTGACTCCGGCAGGCCCTGCTTTTTCAGTTTGGCCCATAGCAAATTCCTATTAACACGGTCGAATGCCGCTTTAAAGTCGACAAAGCAGGTATATAGTTCCCGATGGTTAAGTAGACTGCTTTCGCCAATCATGCACAGCGCCATTGCATTAATCATTGTGCAAGTTCCGCGACGAAACCCTGTCTGGTTTAACAGGACCTTGCTATTCATATCAGACCACTGTACCAGATCGGCTAGCACCAGGGATGCATAGTATTTTGCCTCTGCATCAATCAGGGCAATTAAGCGGTAGTTTGATGGATTTTTGCAATCTCCGCCTTTATAGATGGGGTTGACGATAGCACCCCTCCAACTTTCAGGCACCCGACCAGAGTTGCTAATGGACTGGAATAGGAGATTAAATTTGCGTGCCCAGAATTCAGGATCCTCTTTATAGATCGCTTGCGGGATGCCATTTGGCACCGGTGCACTCTCTTGCTTGCCTTTCTTTATTATAGAGCATATTTGTTGATCGTCAATTGACCAGATTGATTGGTCCAAGCCCTCCTTGCCATTAGATATGGCTCTGGGACTGGAAGAGGATTTGCTTTCCTTGACCCTAGTTCTTGTAATCTACAAATGGTAATTACCGGTCCAGTTGTGTCAATAGCCTGATTAACCGTGGTCTATGAAAAGAATCCTGCCAAGGGGGGTGTCCCAGCCCAGCCTCGGGCAGCCCCGATGGCCACAGACGGCCCGCCCTTCGCCCGGGCTTAACCCGGCACATCCTGCGCGCGTCCTTGCGGGACGAGATAGCACGCTGGGCTTTATGCGCCTCCTGGCGCAGGATGATGACAGTGGCGGCGTCCTGGGTTGGGGCTGCTGGGAACCGTAGTCCTGACCAGCGGAGCAAAGCCCGGCCAGACAAGGAAGCAGTGGGGGTAGGTCTCTCGGCAGGGCGAAACCCAGCCGCTACACACAGGAAAACAAAGGTGAGTCTCAAACGCCTCAGCGGAGCAAAGCCCGGCCAGCGTGAAACCCCCGCAGTGCAGCACAAGGTCCTCAAGAGCACGCTGGGCTTTATGCGCCTCCTGGCGCAGGATGATGACAGTGGCGGCCTCCTGGGTTGGGGCTGCTGGGAACCGTAGTCCTGACCAGCAGAGCAAAGCCCGGCCAGACAAGGAAGCAGTGGGGGTAGGTCTCTCGGCAGAGCGAAGCCCGGCCGCTACGCACAGCAAAGAAAGGTGAGCCTCAAACGCCTCGGCGGAGCAAAGCCCGGCCGGCGTGAAACCCCCGCAGTGCAGCACAAGGTCCTCAAGAGCACGCTGGGCTTTATGCGCCTCCTGGCGCAGGATGATGACAGTGGCGGTGTCCTGGGTTGGGGCTGCTGGGAACCGTAGTCCTGACCAGCGGAGCAAAGCCCGGCGAGACAAGGAAGCAGTGGGGGTAGGTCTCTCGGCGGAGCGAAGCCCGGCCGCTACACACAGCAAACAAAGGTGAGCCTCAAACGCCTCAGCGGAGCAAAGCCCGGACAGCGTGAAACCCCCGCAGTGCAGCACAAGGTCCTCTAGAGCACGCTGGGCTTTATGCGCCTCCTGGCGCAGGATGATGACAGTGGCGGTGTCCTGGGTTGGGGCTGCTGGGAACCGTAGTCCTGACCAGCGGAGCAAAGCCCGGCCTGACAAGGAAGCAGTGGGGGTAGGTCTCTCGGCGAAGCGAAGCTAGGCTGCTACACACAGCAAACAAAGGTGAGCTTCAAACGCCTCAGTGGAGCAAAGCCCGGCGGCGTGAAACCCCCGCAGTGGGTTGGTACAGTCTTATTTTCTCCTTCCAACAACAAAAAGAATGGAGTTGCCATTTTATGTCACTAAAAATTGAAGTGTAAGGTTTTGTTAGAAGAAAAAGATGATGAGGGTAGATGGATCTTGACTAAATTATTAATTAACTCGATACCTTTAACTATTTTTAATTTCTATGGTCCTACTCAGCCTGACTGCTCTTTTTGGCCCATAATTACGAACAAATGTATTCAATAAAAAGATTAACTATTTCTCTTAGGTGGAGATTGTAATCAGATTGTTAATCCATTCCTCGACCGCAAATTCACAGTTTGTTTTATTCCTCACAAACCACACAAACAATTTTGGGACACCATTTTACAAACACGTCTTGCTGACTCTTGGAGATTCTTACATCCAGATACGTTGGACTATTCATTTTTCTCTCCTCCTTACACATATTTGTCTTGACTAGACTACATTTTTCTTTCTCAATCTTTATCTCAGAACTTGCTGTCTTCTTCTATAGAACCCATAGTTATTTCAGACTATGCTCTCATTGTAACAGACCGTGACTTACTACCACCTCATCCCAAACCATCTCGTTGGCGTTTTAATTGTGCACCTCTTACCGATCCCAGTTTTTCTTCTTCTTTTCGCTCTTTTGCTAATGACTTCTTTCTATTTAATTCTGACCCTAATACTCTTCCATATATCCTCTGGGACTCCTTCAAAGCTACTAACAGGGGATTCATTATTGATTTTGTCTCTAGGAAAAAAAAGAATATATTCAGAAACGTAAAATTTCCCTAGCACTGGAACATCAACTTTACACTTCTTCAGATACATGTATGTCACCAGATCTTCTCCGAGCAAAAATTGAGTTTAATAAACTTACCACTGATAATGCATCTTCAATTCTCTTACGAAGTAGTGCTCGTTAATATGGTGGGTATAGCAAATCTGGAAAGTTTTTAGCTAACTATCTTGAATCTTGTAAGGAACGCACTCTTATTGAATCTATTTATTCTCCCAATAATACTCTATTACATAAAGATAGAGAGATACTTGAACAATTTCAACTGTTTTATCAACAACTATATACTCCAGAATCTCCTCCTACCTCCTCCCTTATTCAGACTTATTTTGAACGACTACCTAAACTTTTTAATTCCCATCTCCATTTTCCAGACCTTGAAATTGACCTTTCCTTATATGAACTCTCTACGGCTTTGTCATCCCTCACTAAAGGTAAAACGCCTGGCCCTGATGGTTTTCCTGTTGAATTTTACTTATATTTCTCTGACCTTTTATTGCCCAAACTCCTAACTCTCTTTCAATCATTCTATTCCTCTAGTAAAGCAGATGGCACCTTTCAGGATGCCACTATTTGTCTTATCCCGAAAGAGGGCCATGATCCCAAATTTAGTAAAAACTATTGTCCAATTTCTTTAGTTAATGTAGATTACAAGTTATTTGCTCAATTAATTGCATTACGTTTGGATTCATTTATGCCTCATCTTATTGGTAAGGAGCAATGTGGTTTTATTAAAGGTAGACTCACTTCCGATAATTCTCAGCTCTTTCTTAATGTCTTGAATAAAGCCTCTTCTCTCTCAATTCCCCTAGCAGCTATCTCTGTTGATGTGGAAAAAGCTTTTGACAGAGTGGAGAAGTGTGGCTCAATGGTTAGAGCGGCAGACCCTGATGCAGAGGTCTGGCCCGGGACCAGGTTTCAATTCCCCGCCTCAGCGGGTCTTGGGCTCAAAAATTCCGCGGACCTGATAATTCTCGCCTCGTTGCCTATACCAATCATGGAGTCCCACTCTGCAACTCTGGGCAATAGCTTGCTTAATCTCCACAACGGCCCCCAAAACGCTAAGGATGCCTGGTCTCCACCTTGGGGGTGCCCAGGAGTGGACGCCTCACAGGGAAAGCCAGGATGGGTTCCACAGCGGTATTCGTACAAGCGCCTTGAGACCCTTGCGGGTGAGTAGTGCGCTATACAAGTATCATTTTACATTTACATTTACATTTACAGAGTAGATTGTTCCTTCTTGTTTGCTTCATTAAGTTGACATGGCTTTGGTCCCAAATTCATTTCTCTCATATCCTTATTATATTCTGAGCCCAAGGCCTCAGTTCTCGTGAATGGTCAGCTTTCCTCATCCTTCCCCCTTCAGCGGGGAGTGCATCAAGGTTGCGTTCTTGAGCCATTTTTGACCTCCATTCATAATAACCCATCCATTTCTGGTTTTCCCTACGGTGACAAACAATTGAAACTTTCTGCATATGCAGATGATATTCTCTTGTTTATTTCTAATCCAGAACTGACTGTCCCCCCTTTATTATCCGAGTTTAATGAATTTTCTCTAGTCTCTGGATTTAAGATTAACTCCGAAAAGATAGAAATTCTTCCCTTGACCAAATCCTGTCTTCCTCATCTCTTTTTCTTGACTGGCTTTGCATGGAATAGCTCAAAGATCAAATATCTAGGTATTTGGTCTTCTAATTCTATTTCTTCTTCCATCAAATTAAACATGTCTGCAGTTTTGTCTCGTATTGATCAATTGTTCTCTTCCTGGAACCCTCTTTTTCTCTCCTGGTGGGGTCGACTAGATTCAATTAAAATGATGATCACTCCTATTCTAATTTATACATTTTCCATGTTACCTGTTCATATTCCTGCCCTTTATTTCAAACCTATTGATTCTTCTCTCTCAAAATACCTTTGGAGAAAAAGCTAGAATCTCTCTTGTAGCTCTTCGCAAACCCAAACCGAATGGTGGAGTCATTTTTCCAGATTTTTGTTTATACCATAAATCCTTCTCTATACATCAAGCATTGCGATGGCTTTTGTCAGTACCTTCCCCTTTTTCTCCTCTTTGGCTCTTCATAGAGCAAACTTTACTACCCTTTTCCTTTGATGAAGTATTACGCTTTTCCCCCAAATCTCCTTATACCTCATTCCCTTTATTTAACTATACTTCTTCTCTTTTAAAATCCTTGATTTCTCCGACTGACATTTCAAGGGAATCATTTTTAAATTCCCCCATTTGGTATAATTCGCGTATTCTTTTCAATAAAAGACCCATTTGTTGGACGTCTTGGAGACTAAAAGCTGTCATGTGGGTCAACCATCTCTTTGATAGTGTAATACCTTCCTCTTTTCCACAATTTCAACTTCGGTTTCACTTCCCTCGTTCTTTCTTGCAGAAATGTACTATTCTTATGGAATACATTCTCAATCGTTATTATTCACTCCCTTCCTTAGCTTTACCAATCCCTCAATCTCCTCTTCTTGTAGTGCTCTCTACTCTCCCTGAGGCATCTCTTATTTATGAATTATTTTTTCTCTCCTTACCCCGATCGTACCAAAACTAAACTGGAGTTTTCTTGGGAAGCACATTATAATTGTACTTGGTCTGTTGCTCTCTGGGATAAAGTCTGGTCCCGTTCTCTGAAAATTTCTCGTTCTGCTTCTCTCACTCAATCTCTGTTTTATCTATATCATAGACTTTACCTCTCCCCCCTTTCTTTATCTCGCTTCATATCCTCTTCTGATTCTATATGCTGGACTTGTGGTACTTTAAATGCTGATCTTCTACATCTGTTCTTTCTCTGTCCTGCTGTATCTGCTTTTTGGGAAAAAGTGTGTTCTTATCTTTCTCGCATTTTTCCACTCTCAATTTCATATTCTCCCTCTCTCCTTTTTCTGGGTAGCCTTTCTGATTCTTTAAATCTTCCTGCACATGCCCATGGTCTTTACAATCTCATGCTTGCACTCGCATTTCAACACTTCTCCTCAAATTAGGAATCCCTTACAAACACTTCTATACAAGGCGGGTGGAACCCTGTATGTCATTTTCACAGGCTTGATGTCGCCTTTGCCTCTTCCTGTAAACCAGCACGTAATGTAGATCTTTACTGGCTACCTTTTACCACATACCTAGACCAATTAGAGCAAAGGTTACCTACTCTTGTCAACTCAGAAAATGTTAAACCCCCTTGAAGAATTTTTACTCTCTCCTTCTAGTTTACTGGTTATGTTTTATGGCTTCATATATTGCACCACTTCTTTATACTGTATATTTTGTATTGCTTTCAGTATCTTTGACTTATTTGTCGTTATTCTCTATAATGGTATGATGTTGTAGCATATTTCTCTTATCTCCGGTCCTTTTTTCCCCTCTCCCTACAATTCTAAAATTCCCATAAAATGCTTTTATTTCACAGGTATTGACATTAGCAATGTTAATTATTCAGAATATGTTTCAGCACTTTTATGTCTTTTGCTGATGTTCTCCTTTTGCTTATCAATATTGTTCTTCAATAAAGCTTTCAAACATAAAAAAAGAAGGGCACACACTGCAACTCCTGTGGTCTCGATCAGTTTAAACCCAATTCCACATAGCAGTGACACTATGAAAATAGCATTGGATCCTGCTTCATCCGAACAGCTGGCTGGCACAGCCGACTCGAACTCTTGCACAAATTCAACTGCGAAGATAAGAAACAATGCCAAGTAGGTATGGTTACAAAGGAAGAAGAGCTGTAACAAAAAATGTGTTGCTCGTGTGGGAGTGTATCCCCTATTCAGTACAGCACCAAGACGAGACTGGATTTCCATCCATGCCCTTCAAGAGTAAGAACAAACTTCCCCCTTAATAGACATCTTAGAGACTGAGGACCCACTTATGGATGAGGTCAATGCTAGACCTCTGGACACAAATCTCTTGGCTGCATCACCCCAACAATCACCTTTGGCCAAAATTCAGTCCGGAAGCATGAGAGAATTACCACCAGTGATGGCAGCAGCCACTATTTTCTCCTCTGAGCTACCATCCTCATCTCAAAGGAGCACACACGGGAAAACAGCAGAGGCGGTCGCAGCAAACAACATCTTGATGAGGGGTGAAAAGCAGCCACACACAGGCAATTAGCCCAACCCACCAATAAGAGACATCAAGCTCATAATAGAAACTACACACGGAGCATGAACCTCTACCCCCTGCTCATTTGAGCCACAGGAGCACATCTAGACCTGATCTTGGAACAAATGCATCCCGATCGACCCAGCAAGAGAATGTATTATCATTTCACCAAGGTCCAGGGGACATGAACTCCCCCTCCCTCAATACCCAATTACACCATTGAGTCATTATCAAAGTGCTAAACTTTATTCCAGAATATGTCTCTAGAGGATAGCATGGCATCCTGAATAGGGGGAAATAACTTCGGCTACTACAATAAATCTTATGATTAGCTGTCCTGAGATCAATGGATATAGCAGCAATTGAATTTGTGAGGACAAATGAAGAGCCCAGAGGGGAAACAACCATGGTCACTTAGACCTCGTCTGAATTTGCCCAGAGAGTGGCATCGGAATGATTTACCTTTGGGAGGTGGGGCATAAAGATCTCCCCAACTTATGACCCAGGATACCCCCTGCCTCTTCTCTCCTCTGGCCAACTAAGAGGGTGAGTCTGGGTGTACCAGTCAACCTTCTCTGAGTTTTGTGGGGTAAGGGAATTGGCAGCCTCCATGACCAACAGGGACTGGCAAGAGACGAAACTGAGGGACGGAATGGGGGCTTGAGGTGGGCTTCAAGAACAATATTTTGATCACCTACGAGAAGATGTCAGAGCTCGGTCCAGGGGCATCAGACTGTGCCAAAGACTGCTCTCTGAATCTGTGCTCCTGGAATATCAATGGCCTTGCTACAAAATTACACACCCTGATTTCCAAGAGTACCTGCAATCGTTCACTATCATTCTCCTTCAGGAGACCTTGCTAGCCGGACCTGTCCATATTCAAGGCTTCATGAACTTTTTTGCTCCAGCTGTGAAAGGTCAAAATATGGTCCTCTCTCCGGTGACTTGGCAACATACGTCTCTATAAGGAGTATAGTCTCTGTGGGGGATGGTAGGGGGTTTCGGGAAGCTTCACATCAACAGGACCATGAGTCCCAACGCCTCGGTAAGGGGGAGGTGGGACTTGGGAGGGGAGGAGAGTGGTCAGGGTGGTGGGGTTTGGAAGGTGTGAGTAGCTTGGTAGGGAATAAAAGGGGGAAAAAACCACAGTTGGTACAAGACACAACACAAAAAAAATATTTTTCACACAACAAATAGTTCAAGGTATTTGGGAAGGATGTGTAACACGTGTATTTCCGTATTGGTTGTTATGACAAGTTATAATGTCACATAGCATCAAAATTTGCTCCTTAAATGTGTCGGGTCTCAATAATCTGAATAAAATGAAAAGGGTTGCGTCAGAAATTCGTTATATACAACCAGATATTTTATGTCTCCAGGAGACACATTTATCCTGGAGTAATAGATTTTTAGTAGCAGATTTAGGATACTCACTCATATGTGCTTCACAACAAACAACTATGACTCGGGGTGTGATGATATTATCCAAACCACAATTCTGTACAGCAGTCCGTAGTTTAACTGACAAATTGGGGAGATGGGCTAGTGCTGAATTAAAGATCGGTACCTCTCAATTCACTATATGTTCAATTTATGGATCAAATTTGGACGAAGCGTAGGTCTTGGAGGAGCTGAATATTAAATTAGCAACTTGAACTACACCCTTGATAGTATGTGGCGATATGAACATTAACTTGAAAACTATGGAGCTAATAGGAGGACCGGAAAAATGAAGTGGACGCAAACCCCAGTTGTTTAAAGCTCTTTATAATCTGGTAACAGATCATGGCTTATTTGATATTTGGAGTAATTTTCACTTGGCATTACCAGGGTATACTTACTACTCGTTTCCCCACAAGAAAATGGTACGATTAGATTATTTTTTTGCCCCCCTGTCGCTATTAACTGGTGCCAATGTACAATTATTCCCAAAAATAACATCTGATCACGCCCCAATCTTAATAGAAATACTTGATCTAAAGATTAATCTTATACGTAGAGGTTTCACCTTTGATAGAAAACTATGTTTAGATGACCAATTTAAATCTTATATGTCAAATTGGATAACGGAATTCATTAATTTTAATCTGCACTCTGCCAACATTGATATAGTATGGGAGTCATTTAAAGCATGTTTCAGAGGTGAGGTATTGAGCTATGGCAATTACCATCAGAAAAAGTTAAGGGCTGAAATACGAGATCTTTATACTGCACTAAAGACTGCGGAGGAGAACCTAATAAAGGAAATTCAAAAGGTTAATAATCAAGTGAATATTGCAGAATTTGAGGACTTAGTGGCCCGTTGTCGGGCTAGGATATTGGGGATTTGGAGCAAAGAGATAGCTAGAAAGTATTTGGTACACAAACGACAATCTCATGAATATGGGGAGGCAATTGGGAGATCCCTGGCATTACGTTTAAAGATGCAGGAAACTTCAAGATCTATTGTTAATTTAAAAGATCAGTATGGTAATTTACATTATGATCCAGATAACATTTTGGATATTTTGCATCAATTTTACACAGAATTATACGCACAACAGAAAGTTGCGGGAGCAGATTTATCGCTAGATTTAGGGAGCTTCACACAACTAAGCGAAAGTGATAAGGAGTGGCCGGATAGCCCTTTCACTATGGAAGAATTCGAACTGGCCATTAAAAGTTTGGCGAATGGGAAGGCTGCAGGTCCTAACTACATTCCGGCAGAAGTTTATAAACTTTTTTTTTATCAGTTAAAATATATAATGGTTGATACCTTTAGGGCAGCACAACTTGGTAAACCACCAAAATCATGGGATGATCCCACCATTGTTGTTTTTAGTAAAAAGGGTAAGCCTCCAGAGATGCCGGGTTCATATCGCCCGATTTCCCTACTCAACTGTAATAGTAAACTTTACTCAAAAATTTTAGCTAATCGTATTTCTAAAGTTATTACTCCGCTAGTTTCCTTAAATCAACACAGATTTATTCCTAATAGAGGCACTGTTATACACATAAATAAAGTCATTACTTTATTTGATATCGCTCAAGCAGAAAAACGAGAATTAGCACTAATCTTACTAGACGCTGAGAAAGCGTTCGACCACGTAGAGTGGCACTACTTATGGGAGATCATGCACAGAGCAGGTTTTCGAGAAAACTTTTTAACCGCAATCCTGGTGTTAAATTCTGCTCCGAATGCAAGAATAGCTGCCATGGGTCGGAAATCGGCAATGATTAAAATTACAAGAGGGACTAGGCAAGGATGCCCTTGCTCCCGGTTGCTTTTTGCTTTGTTTATTAATCCTTTCTTAAATAGACTATCCAATAGCCCACATATTAAACCATTTAATGTCCAAAATATTTCGCACAAAGTATTCGCATATGCTGATGATATTACGTTGGCGACGGTGAATCTGGTTGAGGCTTTATTAGAGATTGAGCAGCTAGCCCATGAATTCGGTTTAGTCTCAGGAAACAAATTAAACTCCTCAAAAACTCAAGTTTTATGTACGGGCAATATTCAAATCACCGACCTTAGAGTTGTATCAGAAGTAACGTACTTGGGTATTATAATAAAGACATCCATGAAAGATATAGTAGATGCCAACTGGGCCTCCACACTACAACATATAAAGCAATCGTTTGACAGATGGGGGCGTTTACAATTAACAATAATTGGAAGAGGGAACATTATTAAAATGAGTATTTTATCAAAAGCTTTATATCTATTCAGAGCTAAATATTTGCAACAGCTACAATCTATATGTGCGAGATTTCTTTGGGCCCCGGGGAAATCTCGTCGTGCCATGAGACTGATAACACTTCCTGTTGAAAGAGGAGGCCGAGATATTCCTGATTTTTTGTTGTATTTTTATGTATGCTTTTTGCAAAGAATGCGTCTACTATTAACTGGGGAGCAGGTAGAGGATGTGGCTGAAGCACCATCTATATTTTATTTGCTTCTAGGGACTCAAGCTAGGCGTAGTTTATTTAAAGAACATGAAGGCAATTACTACAAAAGAACACGTTTTAAAGTCATGGAATCAGCTTTTAAAGTTGTGGAGGAAGGTATCTAGAATAATAAAATTAGTGAAGCTTACATATTATACACCATTTAATGCGCCTAAAATACTCCCTTCTGTATTTTGGGATCGGGTGGTCAGAGTTTGGTCGTACAGCGGTATAACGCAAATCGGGGATATCTTTGAATCAAACGGGATTATAGCAACATAAGAAAGGTTAGTATTAAAATACCAATTGACTAATACTTCTTTTTTCAAATATCTTCAAGTTCGGGATTTCTTAATCCGAAAGCATATTCAACCAGTCTCTAATCCATTAGTCGAGGCTATCCGATTTCGGAAAAAAATTGTTTTTTTATATAAAATACTGATGGATTATAGATCTGATGATTTACAGAAGCATAATATATATTGGCAGGCTCAGCTGGGGGATCCGGAATTGTTAATAGAGGATGCGATTTTGTTGTCCAAAGAAGCTTTTTTGTCGCCTAACTTAAAGACTCAATTCTTTAAGACTTTTTTAGATTATATTACACTCAAGAATGCATGCTTAAATGGGGCACACAATATGATAGTAAATGCTTCCAATGTGGGAGTGATAGTGCTGATAGCATGCACATATTTTTTAGTTGTAGTAAATTGTATCAATTTTTGACAAGTATAGAAAAGTGTCTTAATATGATTACTCATACTACTGTGAAGATTTCCCCAGCACTTATGTTAATAGGTATTGGGCAAAATGTGGGCAACGGAACTGCTTTATATAAATATAGGCATTTTTTATTTGTAGCTATGACTGCAGCTCGTTTGTGCATTGCATCCGATTGGTTACAAGTGGAACCTCCAGCATTTGAATTCTGGCGAGCTAAACTATATAATCTTTATGAATTAGAATGGAGTCTATATGCCATAAAAGGGGTTAAAAAACGGAGACTTGGCATGTTAATTTTGGGGGTAATCAATGAACATTTAGAGTCGTGATATATGGAATTGTTACTAGTACAAATTGTGTTAACTTTACCCATATGATTTGTCAATTTTTGCTCTTCTTGTGTTGTTAACTTGCTCTCACTGTGGAATATATATATTTTTTTTTAAAAGGAGTATAGGCTCCTCCACAGCTTCGAATGTCACATCCGATGGACTTAATGCGAACAAGTTCACCCTCTCGGCTAACAACATAGAACCTGACATGGTCCTCATCAATGCTTATGTCCTTCCAAAAAGGAAACTAAAGTCGCCCAGACAAGTAATGCAGGAACTATTGAGGCTTATAATGAAGGAGGACATCCTATAACTTTGTCGATATTTCAGTCTGCACCTACTGGGCTCCTCCTTGAGCGACATCGTGATGGCCCAATCCTCACCCTGGGAGGTCCCCATGCAAGGTAGGAATATATCTGGGGCCCAAAATAAAATTAGAATTCGATTGTTAGATGACCTAAAACACCTCAACTTAAGGGCATTGAATGGCAGGTTCACAGGAGACACCCCACATATCACTCAACTAAAATCAGCTCAACATTGTACTATACTTTTGCCATCCTCCTGCCATTCCAATATGTATACTCATATCAAATTAGAGACATAGCTGAGAGCAGGCACCTCCCGCATGAAACAACCTTCTTATCTGGCTTATTTGCTGCAAGTCAATCAATCAATAAACTTTATTCTACTCACATAGTGTATCATAAAAGCATGCAAGACAGAATACAATACAATCAAAATAAGAATTGTTTAAAAAGCAAAAAGATAAAAATACAAATGCAATTTAAGATAATGCAGCAATGATCTGCTCACCCGCAACATCTTCCTACGGAAGATAACAGCCCATAAAAATTGTGCTAAATCCACACGTGTACAAATCTAGGCATAACTGTTGGTATAAAAAAGCTGGCCTTCATTGTTTAAAATTTAAGGATTTCATTAATGGCTTAATAAAAGAATTTCTCAAGTCTACGTAAAATTTACAAAAAATCATAATATGCATGGTCGATTGTTTTGACATGTTGTCAATGGGCAATGCATTAATTCACGTGATCAGTTATTGGTATTAGGAAAACTCGTCAATCGATAGAAAAAATGTCAAGTCTGAAACGTTTCAAGACAAATATGTACTGGCCATTAAGAACTTTAACTAAGTAAGGTTGCATGGAAAATGTGGTTAAGATCATTTGATTATAAAAGACAGTGGGTTTAACCAGTTCAACAGACAACCTAAATTCCTCAAGAAGAGGTAAACCTTCCAGTTTTATCGATGTCCTTGTGATATTTCTCAATGTTTCTGGATGGTCAGTATATTCGGGATGGCCGATGTCAGACATAAATTGCTTGATGAATTTTAGCCATGTAATTTTTTAAAGCATGCTCCAAACCACAACAGTCCTTTGCAATGACACGGTTAAATTCTGTATAGTCCGATGACCACATTTTGTGCCAGAGTATAAGTGGTTGAACCTTTAGAGAATCTGCCAGATACTGTGCACCCAACTCAGAGTGACATACAAAGTTAGAACAGCTATTAGGAAGTGCAAGAAGATTTATTTTAAAAGCATTTTCAAACAGCTGCAGAATCTCCGCGTTTACATATCCCCAAAACTCAGAACCATCCGAATAGATCGACATTTGGCATTATAAATAGTCAACATTTCTTTAGGATGTTTTACCTAGAAAAGTTGGACAATTGGAATTTATAACACTTCTCCAATTCCCCTTGCAGTCAAATACGATCCCTAAATACGAGAAGGAGGGTGTTTGGGGAATGATTCCTTCCGCACTTTGAAAATTATGGCATTTTGTTGTTCTTTGACCTACTTTCATAACAAAAGTTGTGCTAGTGTTAAGTTGTAACCCCAGTTTCTGCGTATCGTGCACACAATAATTAAAAAAACGCTGCAGGACCAACAGGGTGTAAGCCATGAACACCTCGTCATCTGCATAAAGCAGAACGGGTATGGACCGGGTCGGAGCATTTGTTGGCAAGAGTGCTACCCAAACTATTATATTACAAGTTAAACTTAAAGGTAGCAAGTACGCACCCTTGTAAAACCCCTTTTTGGATACTGAAAGATCGAGTTCATTCACCTGTCAGTCTACAGAAGACCCTTGCAGTGCAGGTTGAATATAAATGTCTAATCAGCCAACTCCTGTAGTCTACTTAAGAGCATACGACCGACCACTTTAACTAGAGAATCTAACAGAGAGATTGGTCTGTAATAATCAGGGAAGCTTCATTCACCTTTCTTAAATATAGGGACAATATGGGAATCGGACCAGGAGTTTGGGAAGCCACCACACTGCCATGATCTAAGGACGAGAGTCAGAAGGGGGCCCAGAAATCCATATTAGCCCTAGAAAGATCAAACAAAATGACATTGGGCCTGGCTATTGCCTCCTTTACTCGACTTTAAAGCTGAGTTGACCTCATCCATAGTAAAGTTCAGGTCGAACTGGTAATGAGGGGGTGTGGACTAGGAAGGGTCGACTGCCGGCACTAGTGGAAGATAGTTATAGCCATTCTCAGTTGTACTGGCAAATAAATTAGAATAGTGAGCTAGCCAAACTTCATCAGTTACTGCGATCTCAACTCTGTGCTTTTTAAGTTCACTAAAGAAAGGGTAATTTACAACATGCCAAAATGCTGTGTTGTCGTTGTTACGACTTCTCTCATGCAATTGGTCCCTGGTCACCTCCTTCAAACGATTTTTATGGTCTTTTAAGGCAAGCCTATACACTCATCTACAGATTTGAAGTAAAGTGATGTTCCTAGGTAAAGTATTTAAACCATGTTTCAAGTTTTTATGAGTATCGGTACAAGCTTGTTCAAACCAACCCTTAGTGTTTGCAACTCCTTCCTTCTGATGGGAGGTTAGCCCTTTGATTTTATTGGTAATTAAGTTAAATGCATCTATGCCAATAGTAGCTGCTGTAGCCCCCTCTAAGCATATTTCAAAAGCTCTGCTCTGATGATGGATTAATTGTTCTAAAAATGTGGGTGGATCAACATTAGACCAACGCACAGTGAAGCCATTTACTTGAGATAATTTAATTATTTCAACAGATGAGATGCAATGGCAGTCCCTTTTGTGGTTGACAGAATTAATGTCCAGCTCTAAGCTCTGAGGGAAATGATCCCTCATTGCAAGGTCATGTAGGGTGAATTTGTTAACTAAAGCAGAATAGCAGTTAGGTAACAGCAGATAGTCAATAGCGCTATTTCCCACACTACCATTACATGTACAAGTAATGTCAACTAGCCTACGCCCAAACTCATTGCTAAAGCCCAGGTCATACTTAAAAGATTACATGTTGAGTTTCTCTCCATATTCTGTATGTATAAAATGGGAGATGTCATCATTAGTGTGGGTAACCAAGCCAAAGCTTTTGTTGGATGGCAACTGGCATCGTTGAATGTTAAAATCTACCCCCCCATAAAATAATTTTACCTCTAGGCTCAATATCATTTAGGAAGTCTAGGTCAGAATCCAGTTGACATAAGACTTTCAATATTTCTAACTCTTGGCGCTATTATACAAATGTACTAATACCAGCAATAACGACCCTGAGAGTTTTATAGAGACAATTTGATCAAATGAATTGGTAGACTTAGCAGCTATACAGGAGAAAACCAGTTTATTAGAGACATAGATGCAGAGGCCACCTTTAGGCCTACCAAATCTTGAGGGGACAGCTGGGGAATGAAATGTTTTAAAGCCATTGAGATGGATTGGCACACCAGCCCAAGTTTCTTATAAGCAGATAATGTTAAAACTAGACGTAAAATGTTACCGTTCTGACTGGTTATACTTACTAAGAAGCCCCGCTACATTCCAACATCAAACAGTAGTGGCAAATGCAATTTGGGTTGTCTGGACTACATTTGCCTCACTGCTCAGAGAAGCCGGCTTGGCACTTGCTAGTAGGTTCAATGAATGTTCCTCACTCAGTGAGCTGGTAGGGTAGGTGGGCGTTAAGGAAGGTGTTACATAAGAATTGTCTCCGTTCTGGTTCAATACCCACAGCCATTCCACACCAGTAAGGGATGACAGACAGTCAAACCTGTTAGTGATAGAAATGGGGAACGTAGGGAGGCAGGAATATTTCAGGTTAGATGTTGATCGTTGAGGTAAGGATTGTAATTGAAGGAGTGGTTGTGACAACAAATGCAAGTGTGTAGACTATGAGAAGGGTTGATAGAGAAACCCGAGGGGTAAAACAGAAATGTGGTTGGGATTCAATAACGTTGTGCCTGCTCTACCCAGTACTGTTTTAACAAATTCTGGAGTTTTAAAGGAGAACACCAG
Organism: Lissotriton vulgaris; assembly: GCF_964263255.1. NCBI lineage: Eukaryota > Metazoa > Chordata > Amphibia > Caudata > Salamandridae > Lissotriton > Lissotriton vulgaris. The sequence continues at coordinate 1,183,480,845 of NC_141687.1, forward strand.
GCAGTCCCCCCTGAAAAAATGTCAGACCTTTGCTGACCCACTTGACCTGTTTAGCCATCTTGATATCCCTAAAATGGACTTCCCCCAACCCTACTCTTGCATTTAACCAATTAAGAGATTTGTTTCTTAGAGAATCCCAGGGTTCTTGGATAGACAGAAGAAAAGTCGGCATATTGGCCAAAATAACCGCATAGGGGGTTGCAGCTGGAAGAAGGTCTAATCTGTCTGATTTGGACAAGGAGTGGTTAGGGATGTTTCCCCAAGTATGTTTGTTAATAGGAGGGAAGAGAAGAGGTCCTCAATTTGGAAAAATTGCTTACTACTAAAGCTGGTGTTTGTTGGATCAGGGACGCTGTATTTGCCAATAGACGGTTAGGTGGATCGGTGTTCTCTGAAGTAGACGGCTGTAGTGGAAGATGAACAGAATGTCTGCAATTTGAACGAATTCTGCTGGTGTTACCATATGGCCCTCCCATGGCGTCTCCTTGTGATGATTGGCTACTGGGGTGTGATTTGATCGTCCCAAGTAAGTCTACACACGTTAATATAGTATGTTAAATCGCTTTAAGTCTGTCAGTAAAAGCACAAAAATAAACCTTAACAAAATCTATCAAAGACTGAACTGAAGCCTCCAATGAAGTATAGTTCCATGGGGCAGGGGCCAGATTTTTATTGCTGCCTCTGGGTGATTTAGTTATTGCTGCTTGTTTCTGGATGAGTGCCTTCTTTTTAACCCATAGTGATCCAACCTGCGTGGTCTCAGTATGATCATTAGCACTGATATTAGGCATTTTGGGGCATTTGGTTGGTGGGTGAAGATTCGAGGAGCACAGTGAGGTGGGATTCGGTAGCCTCTTTTCCTTATCAGATACATCATTAAATATTGGCCTCAGGTGCAGGTTGTTAATGTTTTTTCCACACTAAGGATCTGTTTTTCTATGTCCCCCACTGCCCCTGTGATGAAGTTCATAATAGACAAGCGGGAATTTGAAGGGGGCTTGGCTAAGGTAGTGCTAGGATGTTTCCTTTTCACCATGATCTAAATGTAAGTAATAGCCAGTTATCTAAATGACAGAAGCAAAAAAGGCCTCCTTTCGAGATGATCAAATCAAAAAGCCCAAGAAGCAGGGGGAGACTAAAAGAAAAAGAAATCAGCTAAACAGCAAAAATCCAAGGGCCTCATTTATGAAAAGTGACGCATCGCTGCGAAAAAACAGTGATGCATCACTTTTCATTGCGCCCTCCTTGTGACACCAATGATGCATCATATTTACAGTATGATGCATCATGTCGCAAGGAGTTACAGATACGTCCGTATTTCGGACGTATCTGTAGGCGCAAAAATTACGCGTTGCTGGAGTGTGTAACAAAAGTGACGCAACTCCAGAAATGGGTCATTACACATGGGCAAGTCACATGGAAATGTGCCTGCGTCAGTCTTACGCCTGCCATGAGGCAGGCATAAGATATTGACATATTTGCGTCCTAGAAGTGGGGCAGTGAAATCTTATAGATTTCACTGCGTCACTTCTACAACGCTTACTTGCGTGGGAACGCCCCCCCCGCATACATCTACCTAGATGATTCACTTTGTAAATATGGTGCAACAATGCAAATTTTTTAACCCACTGGTGAGTCACAAAAAGTGACGCACCGGCGGCGCAAAAGTGACACAGGGGCTCATAAATAAGCCCCTCAAGTTACTTAAATGCCGGTAACATGCAATAATTATTGGCAGTAAAAGAAAAAACACCACTTCCCAGGAGTCTGGGTCAAGGGGGCTGTTCAAAAACAAAAAAGGGTTAACGGAAGGGTGCGGCCAGCCGTCACCACAAACTAGCAATATCTTCCACACCATACAGGAACATATTAAAAGATTGTTTAAAAACGACCAGCCAAGAGGAGGGTCACATCCTTGCCTCTTCCTGTCACTGACGGGCGCAGATGGGCCCCCTTGGCCCAGACTTCACCTAGGCACAGCCCACGCGCGTCCCCTGCAGCGGGACTCACCAGCCCTTAAATAGTGGAAATCAAAAACATGGGGGAGTCATGCAGGAGGTTATGGGCGTTGTAGTGCGCCAGCGGCTGCGCCATGCAGCGGCACACCCCCGCAAGAACCGGCACCCATAGAGCAGATGGAGCAAGTAGAGCAAAGAAAGAACACACCAGCAGCAGTTCCTTAATGGTGTTAGCAGGTCCAAGTCCAGGTAAGTCAAGTCAAATAAGGGAGGCACTCAACACTACTTATGCAACCAACACAAGCAAATCATATCCTCACTGGCTTCTATCAGGGTCCTGCCCCTGGCTGCAATTGGCATGATACCAAGATCAAGGATTCTGTCCTGTGATGCTGTATCCTTGTGGAAGTGTTTTACAAAAGCATTCTTAGCAGCATTTGTAACATTGGTCAAGACTGGGCCTGCTCACACAGGCCACTCTAGCAATGAGTTCACAGCACAAGCATCGCTGCTCATGCAGCTTAAAAAGGGCACAGAGACATCACTCAGAGAACTGTGGAAAAGACCAAGGGATGAATGTCTGTATGTGGAATTAAGACAACAGAAAACCCAGCTAATAAAACAGAAGTGGGCCATCAAAAGAGCTCAGGATTACAATCTCTGGGCCAAATTTTTCCATGGACTTAAAATTCAAGTACCGTGCCAGGTTCTGGGCTTCCGTTAATAAACTACTTAAGCGGGAACATGGAAGAATTACCTCCTTTACTGTACTTACCTAAATCTCATGGGTCTCCTGGGCAAACATAACATTTTAACCATCCGGAGACTGGAATAGCCCCGCAGGATACTCAGGAAATTGTAAATTCAAACCACCCTACACGGGTAAATTTGACCGATGCAGACGCAATCAAGTGTCAGATACCCAAAGGGCGAAGGGAAGGTGCCCGGGGTCCAATGGCAGTTCTCCAGCTGTCTTTAAGTAAGATGCAGCTTATTTGGCAGAAACCCTGGTACCGGTCTTTCCCTAGATCCTTAGTTTATGGGTACTGCCTGTCTCATGGAGGAGCTTGATAATGTCACCAATATTCAAACACAGTGATAAATCTTTGCCATCAAACTATCGTCTAGTAGCCTTCATTGACAACAAGGCACATTCTTTTGCTAGGACCTTGCTCAAAGTGCTGTCACTCTGGGCCTCCAGTAATTCTATCATTCCATTCAAGCATACAGGCTTCTTGAAAATGTTAGGCACCTCAACAACCATCTTAGCAATCACTCTTATAAGTGCTGCGGCAAAAGGTGCCAAAATGCTCTTGCACTTTTGCTTCATTGAATACAAAGCGGCATTTGACCTCATCGACTGGGGGAAGCTTTGGAGCAAGTTGGTAAGCAGGAACAAAGCTCAAGCACTGCTGGATGCTGGTCCTGCTCCGCAAGGATACATGGGTGCAGGTCAAGCTGGGTGCTAAAACACAACTCTCTAGGAAAATCCCAACTACTCACGACTGGAAGCAGGGGTACATCTTGGCGCCAACCCTTTTCAACCTCTTTTTGGCAAACTTGACATAGCAGTGGCAATCCTGCAATGTCCATTGCCCAAAATTAGGGGGCAGGGCATTCTCCAGCCTTCTCTACGCCGATGATGTGGTCTTGGTCATGCACACTCAGGCGGGGTTGCAGCGGCTGCTCAAAGTCATAAGGACCTACTCTATCATCAATGGCCTGACCATTAACCTGTGGAAAACCAAGACCATGACGAAAAACAACAACAATTAGCAAGCTTCAACAAGGGAAGATACCAGGTTGAAAATATAGAAGAGTGCAAGTATTTATTGGTCATTATTGATAAACATGGCACTTACATCGCCCAGAAAGAACATAACAAGATGATAGGCACGGCTCTTTATGTAGCATTTAAAACCTCATAACAAAATTGACAGGACCTTCACTGGCACCCTTTCTTGGAGTAGCACAATCAAAACGTATACCGATAATTTCATACAAGAGCGAACTATTAAGAGGCAGAGACACTAGAGCTTTGGATAACATAACAGCAAGCATAACAGCACACACTTACAGATTCATCTTTTCACTTCCATACTATATAGAACCAATAACATTGTTATTGGTTCTATATAGTTCATAAACTTTCCTTGAGGGATGTACTAAACTTACACTGGCACAGAGAGAGAACCCATTCTGCCATTTAAAGGCATTTCTGTCAAGCTTACTGGAATGTCACACATGCTAGGCCTAAAACGTGGATGCCTGATTTGACCATCATGTTAGACTGACAAAGTATGTTAACTGAGACACCCATCTCTCAATGACATACACACTCACAAGTTAACATCATCATCATATTTTTGTCATCTCCCAAAGGGCAAATAATAAAAGGTAATACAATAAGAAAACATCATACAATATAAAACACATATATTAAAAAATCAAAAAATGACATGATAATTTGCAATATGTAAAGCAACAGTGAATACATTCTAAATCTCAGGACATCAAATATAGTGAAAAAGTAGGTAAAAGGTAAGATGCCAGGGACAAACTTTTACTTTACAATATAAGACCCACAACTATATTAAAAAGAATATAAAAACTATTTCATCAGAAGAACATACTCCTTTTGGCTAAAACACACTTCAAGAAACTACCGACTGCGTGGCATACACAGTGGTCATTGAGGTGCAACAGGTAAAATAGGACGACTTTACACTTAAGGTAATAAAAATGTCCTTGTGAATGGCAGGTAGAATTGACAAAAGAATACGAAGTGTAAAATAGTTTAGCAAGAGTGTTCGTCACATGGACATGTACAAATTGAATCTGAGGAATACTGACCTAGGGGAAACAGATTAACCAACGGAAGGCGCCTAACCAGAACCTTACCAGCAGGATTCTCTCAGACACATTGGATAAATGTAAAAAGTGCAGAGCAGTAATTGGTACAGTTTGGATAATACAATAATCTCAAACTACAGGTTTGGCTAATTCTGTTTGTTCCCTGTTTAACTGTTTAAGCTTAAGAAAACAACCGTGGACACAGTTTCCATCTTTCTTCACAATTGTCTCAGGATGTTCAAACAGGTGTGCACATCCCAGCAACGAGAAACTCTCTTTGATATATTTTAACCATGGAATGGCTGAACCACGGGCACAAGATATGCACTCTCTGATGACTGCCTGATTAAGGAAAGCTTCTTTCTTGTACCAGATGGAACACCAAAGAGCCAGGCGTGTGGCATTAATAGTTTCTTGAACATATCCCAAGCCTAGCTCCAGATGCAATGAAAAATGCAGAGTTGATGGCAGGACACCTATAGCAGGCAACAAAATCGGTTCTTTTCCGTTTCCCTAGCAAAGGCATCCCCATATCCCCAGATACCCATTCCATATGTCAGAATTGGCAAACGCTTCTGATTATAGATCTCTCCGATCGGCGCAATGGGTTTTTTGCCAATGGACATGGTAAACGCAGAAGTAGTGCCAACACCTTGGGTAAAGCACATTATCCTGTTTTTCATACAGGTGGACCAAGTACAGGCATCATCGAAGTCCAAACCCGGATAAGAGAAGGAGCTAATCCTGTATAATGTTTTACCAGCGATGTGTTAAGTGTGTGTTTTCATGTTTCTAGAACCACAGACCATGGTAAAGGTTTTCTTAAGGTTATTCTCCTAGCCCAGCTCACTCATGAAACTTACATAGCTGATAAATGATACTTTAAAGGCCGGTGGGCTGTCCTTGCCAGGAGCACCGCATTTTCAGCATATAGGAGTGCTGGAACAGGCTTTTTCTCCACACACGGTACGTCTACCCCAACAGAGATCAGGGTTTTTTCTAGATCGTTTGTGTAAAGGATAAAAAGAATTGGGCCAAGCATGCATCCTTGGCGCACCCCCAACCAAGCTTAATACTGAACAATTCTGTACGTTCAACCGGCACTACTATACCTGACTGTTGCAGTTAGATCACAGTGTAGAAGTCTTAAAAATTAGACCGGCCCCTCATGAACTCCTTTAGCATATTTATATTGGCCGCGATTAAGTGTAGGTTGAGGCACTGCTTAATTATTCCTAGGCCCTTTCTAAATCCATACTGGCTTGGGGCCGATACTCCATTTTTATCAGTTCAGTCATGTAGACGATCCAGGACTACCCTCCCGATAATTTTCGCTGTGGAATCCAGGAGGGATATTTGGCAATAGCATGTATCGTCATGCACGTTGCCTTTTTTTAAAATAGGGACTATTGTGGATCTGCACCAAAGACCTGGGTACTCCCACACTACTAACGGAATTAAATACAGAAGTGAGGACGGGAGACCAGAACCCTGCGTCCCCCTTGAGCAGATTAAGGAGGACACCATCCGGGCCTGGACTCTTCTTACACCTGCTGCCAGCAAACGCTTTCAAAACCTTTTCCTCTCTGAACTCCAGGTTTAAACCTAGTTGGACTGGTGGCTGCAATTTCTCGTCGGTCCCGCTATCAGAGGAGTGGATCCCAGGAAAATGCCCGAGGCAGGCCTCCACGAGATATGAACCGTTACTATGTCTTGCTTTGAAGGAGGAGATAAAACAGAGCACACTGCTTTACAAAAATCGTGTGGGACTGTAAGTTGGCAAGCTCTAACAATTGATTCCCATTTCTCCTCCTTTATGGCCTGCATCCTTCTCTTTACTGCTTGCTGATAGATTTTCCTGCTGGCTATAATGGCACTCTGATCTCTGGGAGATTGCTTTAAGGCCTTTCGTAAGGAAGCATTAGCAAATATACATTCTTTACCAAACAAGGATTTTACTTGGTGACGTGGATGTTCAGTTAGTGAAGTGGGTTAGGATAATGACCGGCTTACAGCTGGCCTAATTACAACTGTCCACCAAAGTTGAGCTGTTGCTAACTACCTGGGACATAATATGCTTCATGTTTGCAGTACCCCAGACCAGTTTACACCCTGCATCCTTTGTATTTAAGACCTGTGGGGATGGTAGCTTGGGCTTGTGGTTCATGATGGGGTCAATATTTGTGCAGCGATCAGATTATGGTCAATGTAGATCTAAACTATGACCTTACTGTTTTTAGTCATTAAGGACATACTCCTTGAATTAAAGATATAGCCTAGTGCTCCCTGCTCCTCTTCCTGTGAAAGTTGGAATATCACAGCCAGTGGGGTTAGTGATCTCACTGATCAGGCCCTGTTCGGCCAGTAAGTAAAATAGACCCCGCCCCCTAGAGTTCATCGTGTTGCAAACTGCTTCGCAGGTAGGGGGTACACAAATAGTTGGAGATAGGGATGGTAAGTACCCTAATTTGGCATTAAAGTCTCCTGCCACTAACAGGTTGAGGGGTCTTTATGCCCGACCCTTTTTTTCCACCAGCAGGTCAAGTTAACATTGTGTGATTAACTATAGCAAATTCAATGATTGGTTCAGATGTCTGTTGACATATGCATATGTCACTGTGGCGTACATTTGTCTCCAGCGATTTCTCACTTGCTTCCTCACCTTTGTATAGTGAAAACCTCCTCCAAAATTGCTGCTCACCAAACTCTGAGAGCTAAAAGAGCTGCGACTTCGGGAGAAAGGGCCTACAACTTCACAGAAGAGGAACTTCACTGCAGACCCATCCAACACACCGACAGACTCACATACACCCATACAACCACCAGTAATCATAGCGATCGCAACTACCACCATGGACAACAGCAAAACACAGATACAAACAATACCAACCTACACTAACTAGGGGTGGGTGAAGTGTTTAATTCTGCCCATGGAATCAGTGGAATATGGCGACTCTGCATTACTCTTGTAACTCGGAGTTCTGGCCAGATTCCACCACTCTCCAGGTGGCAGAATCTTTTCCCACAAAGCTCCAGAAATGTGAGCATGAGCACAATTTTGCATCCCCATAGTGTGGTTTTCTAACTTGGCTGGATGCTGGCAGACGTGGGAGGTCGTGGTCAGAGGGCGGCTTTTTTAAGTAGATTGTCTGTTACTCAAGTAGATTTTCTACAAGAGCTGCAGCAAAATAAACTGCATGGTGCCATTTGTGCTAACTTTTCAGCATTGCTCACACTACTGGGGTTAAACTGCACCATGAGCAGCGTGACACGTGTGTCTTTCGCCATTGGCAGGACTCCGCAGAATCACATGGAGTTTTATGTACCTCCATGAAATTCCTCAGAGTGAAGTTCCACCCACCCCTAACACTAACACCCTCACCCTCCACCAAGCACCCAGCCATAACCACTCCCTCACTCAAACAAATGCTGAAATCCTCACCCAAGCACACACCATAAAAACACCCTCACTCAAGCCCACAGCCTCAGCCAAGCCCAACAAATACCCTCATCCAAGCACACACCCCAAAACACCATGCCCTCACCCAAACCCACAACCTCACCAAAACCCACACCCAAATACCCACCCAAAACCACAACCTCACCCACACCCAAAGATTTATAAAAAACCACCACCACACCTGATACCGGCACAACACAGACATGCACAAACATTCCAAAGCATCACACCTATCCCAGGGGCAGTACCTGCCAAACACCCACTTCACCCACCAAATCTCTCCTTACCCATCATAAATATTTATTTGAGTTTCCTGAGTTCCATCAGCTTGTTGAGTGAGCGAAATCTCTTTAGGAGTAGGAATATTTTTTACAAAGAAACATATAAGGCAACATTATTTAGCAGTGAGAAACTGTTAATACTTTTTCATGTTTTTTGTATTATTTTATGAATATCAAATTAATTGTGTTTTATGAGAGGTAAGTATCTCTGAAAATAAATGTTATTTACATTTCTAACCTCATGGTTTAATTGACCATTTTCACATACACTATGTAAACATATTTAAGGTTTAGCATACAGGCAAAAAATATATCATTTTGATGTTGAGTTACCATGATAGCTTTGTGTATATCCTTTTAAATATGTGTTACTATCATAGGATTTGAAAATACATCCATGAAGACAGAACAAAAAAATTAATGAAGGTAAGGTAAGGACAGAATCGAAAAGGGATATTCATTTTTGAGAATGAATTTCATTTATATTGATATCAAGGTAAAAATATGACAGGGATGTTGTACTACAATATTCCTTAAAAATTAGATGCACATGTAAGTGTATGTCTCATTCAGGTTTTAAAAATATAACTGTATTTTAGCTGTGCTCTAAATATTCAATAAACCTTATTTATTTGATGTACGCTTCCATCATGACTCATATTGACGGAGGCAAACACCCAAATGACAATGGTAAGTAATGCAGGAAAACAACAAGGTTATAGAAGGTTGGTTTCAATGTATGTTTTAAATATAAAGGGTATGGGTAAATATTTGAAAATGCAATGAAAATAATTTTGTAAAAATTTTTAATAAAAAAATATACAAATAAGTAATGACACTTTAAGTTAAAGCATCACATTTTAGAAAGAGGTAGTTTAAGAAAAAAACATATGGCCGAGATACCCGCCACCCCCTCTCAACACAATCCCCAAGAATTGGGAAACCGGAAACAGTTCTTGAACTTTTGGAAGGCGGGAAGGGAGTCACCCTTCCCGGCCGTATTTATTAAAATATGAAACAAAAAGAAAACATTAAAATAACAGTTTCATATAATGTACAATTTCATTTCCACATCACGATGTTTGGCTAACCTTAACAGATCTCTAATACAAAGGTTCTCCTAGCCGAACTAACATCCTACAAAACATTTGACTTGAAATTCCATCCACCATCCACCATCCCCCGAATACATACTGTCCCCTTTAATACAACCATGCGAAATAGAATGCAGTGTACTTGAACGGAACAGTCTACTCACTTTATTATTAATTTTCCTTACTGAATGATTCACAGCAGAAACAGAAATAGCCCCCCGCCACACTTTCCGTGGGATCATATGGGACCATGCAATTGTGCACCCTGGAACTCTTCTCGCCAACCAACTTACCGTGGAAAGCATCGCCTCAAGAAGAAGTCGTCTACCAGTGGTCACCAAATCATTGCCCCCAAGATGTACTATGACTACAGACGGCGGTGACCTTGTCCGCCCTAACAAACCCTCGAAAAATGATCGAAACTGGTCAATACAGAGCCCGCCCTTTCCGTAGAAGGACACACTGTACCCGTATTCCCCAGCCACGTGAATCATGTCACCTGCTTTGAATACGTCCGCGGCACGTCTCACGTATGAGTGGCCCACGACCCACACCTCCTTTTTCACAGCCGGTAATGTCTGACCGCTGGCCCCCCGGTGTCGGGTCGACTGGACAGTCCGCCCCGCCTCGTAGGCTTGCGCAACTGAAAACCAAACAAAAACAAGAAGCGTGAGTACATCATTACAGCTTCACAACATGTGCAACCGCACATACCTCTTATAACAGTTCGAGGACCAACGCCCCACACGTTTTACTTGTTCAACATTCAGACCCCTGGCTGTAGCTTCCGTAGCAGCCCCTATCCGAAAGGAATGGGTCCCAAAGTCGCCGGGGTTCAAGCCCGCGGCAGAAATCGACATCGCAAGCACCCGCTGAAACTGAAACCTCGTCAGTGGGGTGGCGTCAGCGTGTCTTAACAAGGTCCCCCCCCATGCTGCCACCCTCTGCGCTAAATATTCTTCTACGCACCCAACAGGGCACATGGCAGACCCGGGGATCCTCTGGATGATTACGCAGTCCCCGATTGCATCCTGATCGGATTTGGACCTGACAAACGAGACCGTCATCGTCTCCTCCCTGACCTGAATGTGCTCCCGGCACAGTCCCCCCATCGTATCCCGCTTGTTCTTTGCCACTAATTCGCTTACCCGCATAGCCCCATGGAATGCTAATGCAAATGCGGCTCGGAACAACACTGCTTCGTACCGGGATGAACATGTTACCGGTAGCACGGAAAATAACAGGGCCAACCTATCCAGACCTATCGGGTGCCTATCGTCTACTCTGCGACCCTCAAGGCATTGCCACCCACGTAGCGCTTTCTGCACAATGAAAGACGCTGTCGGGTCCTGGATCCCATGAGCCCTTGCCATGAAGGAAATGGCGGCCCGATGCCTCTGGGCCGTAGCTACTGACTTGCCTGCGTGACGTAAAGAGAGCAGGAATCTCACTACACACTCTTCCAGACCCCAAAGCTCCCTCCCGGCAGTACCCAAAAAGGCCCAATAGGAACGGAACGCCCCTTCATATGCCTTCCTCGTCCTGGGCGCTAAACTCTCTCCCACGAGGTCTTGTAGTTCGGGGCACCGAGAGACCAGAGAGCTTCGGGAAAGGGTGCCGCCACCGGGTCCGCTGTGGGCAGAAAACCCCAGAAGGCCTGCATACGGAAACGAGAGAGCGCATCAGCCGCTTGGTTCATCACCCCCGGCACGTGTCGCGCCCTAAACAGTACATTCAGTTGCATACACAACAACACAATTTCCTTGAGCAGTCTCAAAATCAGTTTGCAACGTGCTGCCTGACTATTGATACACTCAACCACGGTCATGTTATCAGACCAGAACACCACAGAGTGATCCCTAAACCCTTCTGGCCATGTTTTCAAGGTCACCAGAATAGGGAACAGTTCGAGAAAAGCAATGTTACTCGTCAACCCGCACTCATGCCACCATGACGGCCATTTTTGAGCCGACCATTGTGTACCCAATATGGCGCCAAAACCCATACTCCCCGCCGAGTCTGTCCATAGCCCCAACTCCTCGGAAGACACTGCTGGTTTATTCCAGACAATTCGACCATTGAAGTCCGCCAGGAATGCAATCCAAATGCGCATGTCCTGGCGAACCTCTGCCGAGAGTCTCGTACGATGATGTCCTTCCTTCAAGCCAACCATGGACTGTGCAATCGAGCGGGAAAAGGGGCGCGCCATCGGCATTACTCTTAGGGCAAAATTCAACTGACCCACCACCTGTTGCAATTGATGCAGGTTCACTTTCGTTCCACGAATACACGCCTCAAGGGATAACCTGAATTTTAACACTTTTTCTTTAGGTAATCGAAAACAACCTTCCACCGAGTCGAGCTCGATTCCCAGAAACTCGATCGAGGTCGAGGGACCCACCGTCTTACCTGGCGCCAATGGCACACCGAATTGATTCATTAGGACACAAAATTCATGTAAGGCCTGTCCACACTCAGAATCCCCGGCGGCCCCCAGAAACAGAAAGTCATCGAGATAATGCATAACATGTTGAAAACCTGTCTTCCTCGTGAATACCCACTGCAGAAAACAACTGAATTTCTCGAAATAGGCACATGAAATCGAGCATCCCATTGGCATACATTTATCCATGTAATAGCGACCCTGAAACCGAAAGCCAAGGAGACGCTGATCGTCTGGGTGTACCGGGAGCAACCGGAACGCTGACTCGATGTCCGATTTGGCCATCAGCGTCCCGGGCCCCAGGCGATTCAACATGGCAACGGCCTCATCGAAAGATGCGTACCGCACCGAACATACTTCCGGGTCTATCGCGTCATTCACGGAAAGACCACGTGGGGCTGACAAATTATGTATCAGCCGAAACTCACCCGGGTCCTTCTTGGGAACCACCCCTAGAGGAGAACACACAAAATTAGCAACTGGTGGCAAATCGAATGGACCGGCGACACGACCTCGAGTCACCTCTTTCCCAATTTTTACCTGCACCACTGCCGTGTGCTGTAAGACCGACATTTGATTCTTACAGTCCGGTACCCCCTGAAAATCCCCCACTGGGATGCGGAAACCATATGAAAACCCGTTCCGTAACACCCCAGCGGAAGCATGATCTGGGTATTCGCTGAGCCAAGGGATCATTGCCATGGTATCAATCGGGGTCGGTAAAGGCACCCCTCGGACTATATTAGACCTGTTTGGCGCCTCCCTTACCACCGTTATCACCCGTTTTGCCTCTGCACATGGACTCAGGATGGGATGGCTGCCCGCACCCCCCACACTCATGTCTGAATTTGCATGACCCCTTAGGCCTGGTACATTTGCCCCTGTTAAAATTCCAACAGATCCCCCTTTTACCTGTGTTGCCACTCGGCTTCGTGTGGAACTCGTTACCTGCACCCGTCCGAAAGGGCGTCCCAGAGTTTTGGCGGGAGGATTCCCCCCCGCTACTCCCCACTAATGGCACCTTCAACATCCCTGTACTCTCCATTTTTTGCCAAGACACAGAGTCGTAACAGTCCCAAGACAACAACGGGTTGTGTTCTTTAGCTTTTCTAAACAGATTATCATAGCAGAACCACTGATTGCCCCCATATGCCACAGAATACTCCATAATACGTGACTGATAAATGGGTAACTCGGTCAACAACTCAGGCCTGCGCTCCCCCATGATGGAAGTAAAAATTCCCCACGCTCTGCCCCAAGTACCAATGGTCTCGTCGACCTTAAAGGCGGCCATTTTTGCGCGCCAAACACTCGGATGCATGAGCTCCTTTTGACTCTTTACATGCTCGATCTCATAATGGTCGGTAAGCAATGAAAACATGTTTACATATTTATCCGCCCAAATCAATTCCTTGACTTCTAGTGGGACGTGCTGGGCAATCTTCTCTTTTCGAGAAGGTGCAGACTCCCCCCCCGCAATCGGCAATGGCCGCTTACCTGAAGTAGACCCCACGCTTGTCGCCGAACTTGGGCCTGCTGTACTTCCAACCGCCGGGACCTGTGGGGGAACAGAAGATGGCGTCTTCGCAGCCTCCCTAGATTCCCGCAGTTGCCTCATCACTGCCCGGGCGTCGTCAGCCGTGGCGCCCTCGCTCTCGTTTCCCAACCACGCTGCCAATTGTGCCGCTAACTCAGGGGGCATATCCTCCCTGTTCGCAGGGGTGACCACCACCGGGATTGGATTCCCCTCCTTTGGCGCCGGGGTTGGCTCCTCTCGTGGGGCTTCGGGAACCGGGGTCTCCCCCCCAAGTGCTCCCCTTCTGGGCCTCTTGCTTTTTCCACCGGGAATTGTTCCCTGTAAAGGCCGTTTCGGTCCTCCCTCCCCGTCCTTAGCCTCAACCTTTCTCTTCAGATCGGCTATCTCCTTCATGAGTATGCGGAGCATCTCCTCGGTACCGACCCGCTTTCCGACCTTCTTGGGCATTCTTAGACGGGATATCTGTAAGACAAAAAGAGGGATTACAACGCTCAAAATTGCTCTTCGTTCCGTCTCGAGCTCACGTGCAGCGGGGAGGTGCAGCTTCAGAGCACAGGAACAAGAGGATGCTTTCTTGGCTTCCGCTCCTTTTATCCGTCTTCAGGGTGGGCGTGAACCCGCCCCCGCCTGCCTCCGAGGGCGTGGCCGTCCGCGTTGGTGTCTAGGCCAGCCCACTCTAGGGCGGGAAAAAGGCGCGCCCCGGCTACGCCGCTTCGGGCATACCAGCCGAGACTCGCCTCCCGCCCAAGATGGCTTCCCGGGGGGATCGTGGTACTCCACCATACATTCGGGGGGACCGATTGGTCGCCCCTTTCCATTAACAGAACTTTGATCATGTCTATGACATTGTAGCTCATCATTCTTATCAAACAGCAGGTAAGCGATTCCTTGTAACATCTGAGTCACAGTGAACGATCGATGTAGAAATGTAGGTGAGCTCTGTTTTCCCCTTTTATTGATATGTAATGGCCAGATCATGGGGCATATTTACACAAGCCCCTACCGCCATCACAACGTCAATTTTCACGATGTTGTGGTGGCAATAGGGGTTTTGCCTTATTTACAAGGAAGCATTAAAACACCTAACGTGGCTTAACGCTGCCTTGTAAATAAGGCACCCTTTCACGCTATACTTAGCGTGAAAGGGGGGGGCAATGGGTGTTGTGGTGGGCATTCCACTACAACACCCATTCATTTTGACGTTGCCCCATATTTACAAGAGTGGCTGAAATATGAGGCAGTCCCTAAATTAAGCACAGGGAAAATCTGGTCTCTCCCTGGCTCACTGAGGAGAAATGTTTACTTTTGCCTTGTTTTTCCTGTTTCTGTGTGTGCTGCTTTGTGTAGCACACATGGAAACAGAAAAACGCCATTGATTGTTTATGTGCAGGAATGGATGCCTTCTTGTAAATAAACAATGTTCCCCTGCAACACAGACACCCTTGTACTTTGGTGCAAGGTAACCTGTGTTGGCGCTAGGCAGCTAAATGTTGTGCCAGTGCAGGGGGAAACGCAGGGCTGCACCTTATTGTTGGAAATATGGTGCAGCCCTGCGTTTCAGAAGTGGCGTAGCACAGCCTTAAGCCAAGGAGGCTAACGCAGAGTTCCACCACTTCTACTGGGAATAAGCCCCCATGTGTGGAGTTTCAATGGATATGTTGACGGAAAGCAAAGTCGTAATGTGGCAGGCGAAGTTCTGGCTTCAACACAACCTCAGCCACTTTTCCTCAAATACTCGGTCCACGGAGTAGTGTGAAAGATAACAAGCCTGCAGAGAGGTTTGACAGAGATTCATCCATCAAACCGCTAACGTATTCATCGGGTGGCCGGACAGTCACAACGGTGGACAGATGCAATGTCCATTCTCGCTGGCCCTTTGTCTTAACTTTCATCAAAAACAGACCTGGCCTCTAACCTTGATCACTGGCATGTCACGATATCCAACTCAGTTTTGCTGTGGAGAGTACAAACTTCCCTTCAAGGCAAAAAGTGCAATACTTACACTGTCGTTCAGTGGAAGCACATAGCTTAATGTAGTATCCTGCTGGACACGTTCTATTTGTTGTATTCTGTAACCCTACACTGTACACCCACCCACCACTGGTGTCACGAGTCAGGTGACCCAGTCAATAAAGGCGGGCGGAGTGCACATGCTCTTGGCCCATTCACCTGCAGAGTATCCTGGTGTCCGTGTCGCCATGCTTTAGCTTAATGAGGGCCTAGGGCGCAACATTACATTGGTGACGAGGTGGCTGTGCCCCGGCGTGCAACAGCCATAGGAAAAGGGGGAGATAATGCTGCCCACCAAGGGCACCTCCTACTACGATCGGCGCCAGCCCTGCCGAGAGGCTCGCGGGCGTGTGCCTTGCCTCGGGCCTAGATGTCCATGAAGAGGTGACCGGGAGCCGACCCCGCACCTCGTGTGCCAGCGGAGAGAGCTGCCCGTGCAGAGGACACCCCCCTGAACAGGCCTGGCGTACTGTGCAGCTTACGGGCAAGACGGAGCCCCGCAGCGCGACCGGAGGTGACTGGGTGCCTACCCGCACCTTACGGGCCTGCAGAGAAGTGCCCGGGAGAAAGTGCAGACCGACCGAAGCTCACCCGTGTCGGCCGCGACGGACCCCAGCTGGGAGCCGACCGCTGAGCCCACCCGTTGGCGGAAGGTGAGCCCGTGCAAATTCAGCGGACTGAAACCGTAAGCGGAGCCCACCCACAATGGTCATGGCAGAGTGAATGGCGGCCTCCAGTGAGCGCCGCTGAAGGCGTGTGAAGCGGAGCCCACCCGCTGTACCCCGAAAACGTAGCCCCCAACGGCGCCATGCCACTACTGGAGCCAGCTGCTATGCCCCAAAAGTGAAGCATGGCCAGCGGAGCCCAGCCGCGGCCTGTTAGCAGCAACCCTTGCCCCCGCCACGCAACGTGTGAATGTAGCTGCTGTGGTGGCGGGTGAATGAGCCTCAGCAATGAAAAGCCTGCAGCGTGCCGAGAGCAGCCAAGCGCCAGGGTACCATGCGGAGCCCACCCACAGGGGAGAAGAGCCGAGAGGGCAATAAGCCACCGGGGGACCGCCCGCACAGCTACAAACAGCCCCAGCGTTCCTCCCCTGCCCGCGCGAGGACTGTGAAAGCCGCTGCGGGCAGGGACGATATATGAACAGCGCCGCCAGTGGGGCGAGGTGCCACCACCCCCCAAGCTCCCTGTGAAGAGGGAGTCGGGAATCAAGGGAGCCCGGCCTCCCGTGAGGTGTTACAAAACGACCAGCAGCGTGGGGGGAGCTGCCGGGTGTTAAGGTTCAAAGCAAGACCCGCAGAGGCCGTGACAGACCCGTCTGAAACAGGAACAAAGGGGACCCAGTGAACCTCCCCCGCCGCGCAGCGTGTGAGCAGGAAGGCTGCCGCGGCCGGGGAGAAAAAGAAGAAGCAACTGCAAGCAGCTCCCAGCCCCATGCATACGGGGGGAGGATGGAGCACTGCGAGGTGGTGAAGACACTGACCCCCCCTCTTTTTCCCCCACCATCACAACGGAAGTAAAAGTGACACTCACCGGTATGCGGGAGGAGTCCCCAGTAATGCCGGCACATGCGTGCCCTATAGAGCGGCCTGTGTGCGCCCAGAGCAGCAGGCATCAGGAAAAGGGCCCTCATACATGAAGAAGAGGGAGCAAAGAGCCGGCAGCTTCGAGGAGGAACTCCCAGAAGTAGAGAGGCAAACTGATGTGTTTTATCTAGGACCCAGATCAATATTGTGACCTCATGCCCCTATAAGGCTATAATCAATACATATCCCCATA
Source organism: Lissotriton vulgaris (assembly GCF_964263255.1). Classification (NCBI taxonomy): domain Eukaryota; kingdom Metazoa; phylum Chordata; class Amphibia; order Caudata; family Salamandridae; genus Lissotriton; species Lissotriton vulgaris. The sequence goes on from NC_141687.1 coordinate 1,183,498,260, forward strand.
ATGGAATAACAATCAGAGCCATATTTCAGTAACTTGCCTCTGCAGTCCATGACAGTCCATGACACAGCAGAAGCCACTTCCTTAGATTCCTAGATAGCACACCGAGTTCTTTCGACATACCAAACCCCCAGCAACCTGGGAAAGCCCCGCTTGCTTTGTTTTGACTAGTAATAGAACTCCTGCGAGCACTGTAAGAACGACCAGTTCTTAGTGACATCTTTATTGACGTCTTATGTCCAAAAACCTACGTCAAACTCGGCACCTTTCAGGTATAAATATACCAACATTGCCTTAAGCAAGCACACGGTGGTGTTGAATACTGGAGCAGAACAGCTGTCCCCTTGCAGAGAGCCCAGCATATGCGAGAAGCCCACGGACGCTGCCCCTCCTCCTTAACACGCTGAGAAAGACGCTGTCTTTTCTTCATCCGAGAAAATCCAGCTCCGGCGTTTCCAGCCTACCCTTGCGGGTGACTGGGATATCGGGTCCTGAGAGGAGATACCAGACCTCCTACGTTCTATTCCAGAGGTACGGTGCTGACTAAACCCTTAGAGAGAATTCTTGAAACAAACTCTTGGCAAAACCAACTTAACTTAAATTGCTACTTACTTACTCCCTCCCATGTGTTAGGCTTAGGTCAGGTACACTGGGGTAGGCATAGTTAGAAGCACCAGCTGAGGTCGTTAGCCAATGTATATATGAATGTATATATTTTATTCATTTTAGCTATCTTATGGCTAAGAAACCATATCAATGCTTTTACAGTATTATTTCATAATACTCCTTTTACTGTACGCACTTTTCATAATAACAAGTCTTGCAATTGTGGCAATTCATTTCTTTTGCACGAGAAGGAAGACTGCTCAATAAATAATATCTTTTATTGAAAACGCCCGTCTCTCCATTCTCTGCACTCTGGTGAAAGTAAATCTGCACGTGAGAAATGCGCATGCGCGGCCGCCCGCGTATGCGCATTAGTACCCAAGACGGCAGCGATGAAGGGGACGCGGCGGGCAGCGGCAGGCAAGGTAAGTGCCTTTTAATTCTTGCTAACATTTAAATTAAAGTATTTAGGGAGGGCGGGAGGGAGGCGGGTGGCGGCCAGCTACGCACCGTCTGCGGAGCGTGCGTAGTGCGAATTCTACGCCTGCTACGCAAAATGCGTAGAAGCCGGCACTATGCACACTCCGTGCACGGAGCGTAGCTGTCCGCCCACCTTTAAATGACACACACACTCACAAGTTAACATCATCATCATCATCATCATCTTTATTTCATCTCCCAAAGGGCAGATTATAAAAGGTAATACAATAAGAAAACATCATACAATATAAAACACATATATTAAAAAATCTAAAAATGACATGATAATTTGCAATATGTAAATCAACAGTGAATACATTCTAAATCTGAGGACATCAAATATAGTAAAAAAAGTAGGTAAAAGGTAAGATGCCAGGGACACACTTTTACTTTACAATATAAGACCCACAACTCTATTAAAAAGAATATAAAAACTATTTCATCAGAAGAACATACTCCTTTTGGCTAAAACACACTTCAAGAAACAATCGACTGCATGGCATACACAGTGGTCATTGAGGTGCAACAGGTAAAATAGGACGACTTTACACTTAAGGTAATAAAATTGTCCTTGTGAATGGCAGGTAGAATTGACAAAAGAAGACGAAGTGTAAAATAGTTTAGCAAGAGTGTTCGTCACATGGACATGTACAAATTGAATCCGAGGAATACTGACCTAGGGGAAAACAGATTAACCAACGGTAGGCGCCTAACCAGAACCTTACCAGCAGGATTCTCTCAGACACATTGGATAAATGTAAGCAGAGCAGTAGTTGGTACAGTTTGGATAATACAATAATCTCAAACTACAGGTTTGGCTACTTCTGTTAGTTCCCTGTTTACCTGTTTAAGCTTACGAAAACAACCGTGGACACAGTTTCCATCTTTCTTCACAATTGTCTCAGGATGTTCAAACAGGTGTGCACATCCCAGCAACGAGAAACTCTCTTTGATATATTTTAACCATGGAATGGCTGAACCACGGGCACAAGATATGCACTCTCTGATGACTGCCTGATTAAGGAAAGTTTCTTTCTTGTACCAGATGGAACACCAAAGAGCCAGGGGTGTGGCATTAATAGTTTCTTGAACATATCCCAAGCCTAGCTCCAGATGCATTGAAAAATGCAGAGTTGATGGCGGGACACCTATAGCAGGCGACAAAATCGGTTCTTTTCCGTTTCCCTAGCAAAGGCATCCCCATATCCCCCGATACCCATTCCATATGTCAGAATTGGCCAACGCTTCTGATTATAGATCTCTCCGATCGGCGCAATAGTTTTTTTGCCAATTGACATGGTAAACGCAGAAGTAGTGCCAAAACCTTGGGTAAAGCACATTATCCTGTTTTTCATACAGGTGGACCAAGTACAGACATCATCGAAGTCCAAGCCCAGATAAGAGAAGGAGCTAACCCTGTATAATGTTTTACCAGCGATGTGTTAAGTCTGTGTTTTTATGTTTCTAGAACCACAGACCATGGTAAAGTTTTTCTTAAGGTTATTCTCCTAGCCCAGCTCACTCATGAAACTGACATAGCTGATAAATGATACTATAAAGGCCGGTGGGCTGTCCTTGCCAGGAGCACCGCATTGTCAGCATATAGGAGTGCTGGAACAGGCTTTTTCTCCACACAGACACGTCTACCCCAACAGAGATCAGGGTTTTTTCTAGATCGTTCGTGTAAAGGATAAAAAGAATGGGGCCAAGCATGCATCCTTGGCGCACCCCCAACCAAGCTTAATACTGAACAATTCTGTACGTTCAACCGGCACTACTATACCTGACTGTTGCAGTTAGATCACAGTGTAGAAGTCTTAAAAATTAGACCGGCCCCTCATGAACTCCTTTAGCATTTTTATATTGGCCACGATTAAGTGTAGGTTGAGGCACTGCTTAATTATTCCTAGGCCCTTTCTAAATCCATACTGGCTTGGGGCCGATACTCCATTTTTATCAGTTCAGTCATGTAGACGATCCAGGACTACCCTCCCGATAATTTTCGCTGTGGAATCCAGGAGGGATATTTGGCAATAGCATGTATCGTCATGCACGTTGCCTTTTTTTAAAATAGGGACTATCGTGGATCTGCACCAAAGACCTGGGTACTCCCACACTACTAACGGAATTAAATACAGAAGTGAGGACGGGAGACCAGAACCCTGCGTCCTCCTTGAACAGATCAAGGAGGACACCATCCGGGCCTGGACTCTTCTTACACCTGCTGCCAGCAAACGCTTTCAAAACCTTTTCCTCTCTGAACTCCAGGTTTAAACCTAGTTGGACTGGTGGCTGCAATTTCTCGTCGGTCCCGCTATCAGAGGAGTGGATCCCAGGAAAATGCCCGAGGCAGGCCTCCACGAGATATGAAATGTTACTTTGTCTTGCTTTGAAGGAGGAGATAAAACATCGTGTGGGACTGTTAGTTGGCAAGCTCTAACAATTGATTCCCATTTCTCCTCCTTTATGGCCTGCATCCTTCTCTTTACTGCTTGCTGATAGATTTTCCTGCTGGCTATAATGGCACTCTGATCTCTGGGAGATTGCTTTAAGGCCTTTCCTAAGGAAGCATTAGCAAATATACATTCTTTGCCAAACCAGGATTTTATACATAGCTAAGCTCTCGCAACTACATTGATGTTCATCCAAACAAGGTACAATGACCAAAGTTCAAAAGAAGCGCAGAAGCAGGTTCTTTGATGTAAATCTTCTTGTCACAGCAAGACGTTTAATTTTCTCCAGACTTGAGAATAACAAATACGCCGACACGTGTTTCGTCGTGTACGGTTGAGTCACACGACTCTTCAGGGCTTCCACTCCAAATCCAGTGTGTGGAAGGAGTAAGTCTGGACCTCTGAAGGCTCAGTATCAAGCAATGGGTTTACTGTAAGTTTATGCAACAGCCGATGCTGTGTTGACACAATATTAGGTTGCAGTGTGAGGATAATAGTTGTCTTATCCCACTGGTAATTTTCATGTGAAGAAATAGCACTTAGGTTGCTATGGTGTAAAGGCGGAAAGCCGGGAGGGGATTCTTAATGGCGCCAAAAAAGGAAAGGAAACGGGTACGTGTCCTCAGCAGTGGTGTGCCGCTGCTGGCAATCCCTCCTCCGTTAGTTCCCGGCGGTCGTCTCTCGTGTACGGATCGGTCCGTACACGAGAGACGACCGCCGGGAACTAACGGAGGAGGGATTGCCAGCAGCGGCACACCACTGCTGAGGACACGTACCCGTTTCCTTTCCTTTTTTGGCGCCATTAAGAATCCCCTCCCGGCTTTCCGCCTTTACACCATAGCAACCTAAGTGCTATTTCTTCACATGAAAATTACCAGTGGGATAAGACAACTATTATCCTCACACTGCAACCTAATATTGTGTCAACACAGCATCGGCTGTTGCATAAACTTACAGTAAACCCATTGCTTGATACTGAGCCTTCAGAGGTCCAGACTTACTCCTTCCACACACTGGATTTGGAGTGGAAGCCCTGAAGAGTCGTGTGACTCAACCGTACACGACGAAACACGTGTCGGCGTATTTGTTATTCTCAAGTCTGGAGAAAATTAAACGTCTTGCTGTGACAAGAAGATTTACATCAAAGAACCTGCTTCTGCGCTTCTTTTGAACTTTGGTCATTGTACCTTGTTTGGATGAACATCAATGTAGTTGCGAGAGCTTAGCTATGTACAAATGTTTTGTCTTTTGACTTGTTTGGACGGTTAAGGGTGTTTTGCCGTCTGCTCTTTACGCACTACATGAACAACTATCTTGCTTCTCACACACTTTGTAACGTTCTAACCCAGGTAGCGCGCCCATTTAGTCCTATTTTTCTAAAAAACCCCCTTGTCACGAGAAATCCAAACCAGGATTTTACTTGGTGACGTGGATGTTCAGTTAGTGAAGTGGGTTAGGATAATGGCCGGCTTACAGCTGGCCAAATTACAACTGTCCACCAAAGTCGAGCTGTTGCTAACTACCTGGGACATAATATGCTTCATGTTCGCAGTACCCCAGACCAGTTTACACCCTGAATCCTTTGTATTTAAGACCTGTGGGGATGGTAGCTTGGGCTTGTGGTTCATGATGGGGGTCAATATTTGTGCAGCGATCAGATTATGGTCAATGTAGATCTAAACTATGACCTTACTGTTTTTAGTCATTAAGGACATACTCCTTGAATTAAAGATATAGCCTAGTGCTCCCTGCTCCTCTTCCTGTGAAAGTTGGAATATCACAGCCAGTGGGGTTAGTGATCTCACTGACCAGGCCCTGTTCGGCCAGTAAGTAAAATAGGACCCGCCCCCTAGAGTCCATTGTGTTGCAAACTGCTTCGCAGGTAGGGGGTACACAAATAGTTGGAGATAGGGATGGTAAGTACCCTAATTTGGCATTAAAGTCTCCTGCCACTAACAGGTTGAAGGGTCTTTATGCCCGAGCCTTTTTTTCCACCAGCAGGTCAAGTTAACATTGTGTGATTGACTATAGCAAATTCAATGATTGGTGCAGATGTCTGTTGACATATGCATATGTCACTGTGGCGTACATTTGTCCCCAGCGATTTCTCACTTGCTTCCTCACCTTTGTATAGTGAACACCTCCTCCAAAATTGCTGCTCACCAACCTCTTAGAGCTAAAAGGGCTGAGACTTCGGGAGATAGGGCCTACAACTTCACAGAAGAGGAACTTCACTGCAGACCCATCCAACACACCGACAGACTCACATACACCCATACAACCACCAGTAATCATAGCGATCGCAACTACCACCATGGACAACAGCAAAACACAGATACAAACAATACCAACCTACACTAACTAGGGGTGGGTGAAGTGTTTAATTCTGCCCATGGAATCAGTGGAATATGGCGACTCTGCATTACTCTTGTAACTCGGAGTTCTGGCCAGATTCCACCACTCTCCAGGTGGCAGAATCTTTTCCCACAAGGCTCCAGAAATGTGAGCATGAGCACAATTTTGCATCCCCATAGTGTGGTTTTCTAACATGGCTGGATGCTGGCAGACGTGGGCGGTCGTGGTCAGAGGGCTGCTTTTTTAGGGTCTGTTACTCAAGTAGATTTTCTACAAGAGCTGCAGCAAAATCAACTGCATGGTGCCATTTGTGCTAACTTTTCAGCATTGCTCACACTACTGGGGTTAAACTGCACCATGAGCAGCGTGACACGTGTGTCTTTCGCCATTGGCAGGACTCCGCAGAATCTCATGGAGTTTTATGTACCTCCATGAAATTCCTCAGAGTGAAGTTCCGCCCACCCCTAACACTAACACCCTCACCCTCCACCAAGCACCCAGCCATAACCACTCCCTTACTCAAACAAACACTGAAATCCTCACCCAAGCACACACCATAAAAACACCCTCACTCAAGCCCACAGCCTCAGCCAAGCCCAACAAATACCCTCATCCAAGCACACACCCCAAACCACCCTGTCCTCACCCTAACCCACAACCTCACCAAAACCCACACCCAAATACCCACCCAAAACCACAACCTCACCCACACCCAAAGATTTATAAAAAACCACCACCACACCTGATACCGGCACAACACAGACATGCACAAACATTCCAAAGCATCACACCTATCCCAGGGGCAGTACCTGCCAAACACCCACTTCACCCACCAAATCTCTCCTTACCCATCATAAATATTTATTTGAGTTTCCTGAGTTCCATCAGCTTGTTGAGTGAGCGAAATCTCTTTAGGAGTAGGAATATTTTTTACAAAGAAACATATAAGGCAATAATTTTTAGCAGTGAGAAACTTAATACTTTTTCATGTTTTGTGTATTATTTTATGAACATCAAATTAATTGTGTTTTATGAGAGGGAAGTATCTCTGAAAATAAATGTTATTTACATTTCTAACCTCATGGTTTAATTTACCATTTTCACATACACTATGTAAACATATTTAAGGTTTAGCATACAGGCAAAAAATATATCATTTTGATGTTGAGTTACCATGATAGCTTTGTGTATATCCTTTTAAATATGTGTCACTATCATAGGATTTGAAAATACATCCATGAAGACAGAACAAAAAATTCAATGAAGGTAAGGTAAGGACAGAATAGAAAAGGGATATTCATTTTTGAGAATGAATTTCAATTATACTGATATCAAGGTAAAAATATGACGGGGATGTTGTACTACAATATTCCTTAAAAATTAGATGCACATGTAAGTGTATGTCTCATTCAGGTTTTAAAAATATAACTTTAAATAATTGTATTTTAGCTGTGCTCTAAATATTCAATAAACCTTATTTATTTGATGTACGCTTCCATCATGACTCATATTGACGGAGGCAAACACCCAAATGACAATGGTAAGTGATGCAGGAAAACAACAAGGTTATAGAAGGTTGGTTTCAATGTATATTTTAAATATAAAGGGTATGGGTAAATATTTGAAAATGCAATGAAAATAATTTTGTAAAAATGTTTAATACAAAAATATACAAATAGGTAATGACACTTTAAGTTAAAGCATCACATTTTAGAAAGAGGTAGTTTAAGAAAAAAAACATTAACATAACTTTGATCATGTCTATGACATTGTAGCTCGTCATTCTTATCAAACAGCAGGTAAGCGATGCCTTGTAACATCTGAGTCACGGTGAACGATCGATGTAGAAATGTAGGTGAGCTCTGTTTTCCCCTTTTATTGATATGTAATGGCCAGATCATGGGGCATATTTACACAAGCCCCTATCGCCACCAAAACGTCAATTTTCACGATGTTGTGGTGGCGATACGGGCTTTGCCTTATTTACAAGGCAGCATTAAAACACCTAACGTGGCTTAAGGCTGCCTTGCAAATAAGGCACCCTTTCACGCTATACTTAGCGTGAAAGGGGAGGGCAATGGGTGTTGTGGTGGGCATTCCACAACAACACCCATTCATTTTGACGTTGCCCCATATTTACAAGAGTGGAGGAAATATGAGGCAGTGCCTAAATTAAGCATAGGGAAAACCTGGTCTCTCCCTGGCCCAACGAGGAGAAATGTTTACTTTCGCCTCGTTTTTGCTGTTTCCGTGTGTGCTCCTTTGTGTAGCACACATGGAAACAGAAAAACGCCATTTATTGTTTATGTGCAGGAATGGATACCTTCCTGTACATAAACAATGTTCCCCTACAACACAGACACCCTTGTACTATGGTACAAGGGAACCTGTGTTGGAGCTAGGCAGCTAAATGTTGTGCCAGTGCAGGGGGAAACGCAGGGCTGCACCATATTTTTGGAAATATGGTGCAGCCCTGCGTTTCAGAAGTGGCGTAGCAAAGCCTTAAGCCAAGGAGGCTAACGCAGAGTTCCACCACTTCTACTGGGAATAAGCCCCCATGTGTGGAGTTTCAATCACCGTGGATATGTTGATGGAAAGCAAAGTCGTAATGTGGCGGGCGAAGTTCTGGCTGCAACACAACTTCAGCCACTTTTCCTCAAATACTCGGTCCATGGAGTCGTGTGAAAGATAACGAACCTGCAGAGAGGTTTGACAGAGTTTCATCCGTCAAACCGCTAACGTATTCATCGGGTGGCCGGACAGTCACAACGGTGGACAGATGCAATGTCCATTCTCGCAGGACCTTTGTCTTAACTTGTATCAAAAACAGACCTGGGGCCTCATTTATGAGGCCTTGCGTCAGTTTTGCGCTGCGGATGCGTCACTTTTTGTGACGCATCGGCGGCGTAAAACATGCGCCTTGTTGCGCCAGATTTAAAAAGTGACGCATCTAGGTAGATGCGTCACTTTTTAAACCCCTGCGCCACATTATGCCTGCGTCAGGTATAATGTATGCAAAGGGGGCGTTCCCCCGCAAAAAGCCTCGTAATAGTGACGCAGTGAAATCTATGAGATTTCACTGCGTCACTTTTAGGATGCGGTTGCGTCAAAATCTTGCGCCTGCCTCACAGAAGGCGTAAGACTGACGCAAGCCCTTTCACATGGGGCTTTCCCCATGTGAAAGGACGCATTGCTGGAGTTGCGTCACTTTTGTGACACACTCCAGCAATGCGTCACTTTTGCGCTTACAGATGCGTCAGAAATACTGACGCATCTGTAAGTCCTTGCGACATGATGCGTCATACATTAAATATGACGCATCATTGGTGTCGCAAGGAGTGCGCAGTGAAAAGTGACGCATCGCTGTTTTCACGCAGCGATGCGTCACTTTTCATAAATGAGGCCCCTGGCCTCTAACCTTGATCACTGGCATGTCATGATATCCAACTCAGTTTTGCTGTGGAGAGCACAAACTTCCCTTCAAGGCAAAAAGTGCAATACTTACACTGTCGTTCAGTGGAAGCACATAGCTTAATGTAGTATCCTACTGGACACGTTCTAGTTGTTGTATTCTGTAACCCTACACTGTACACCCACCCACCACTGGTGTCACGAGTCCGGTGCACGTGCTCTTGGCCCATTCACTAGCAGAGTATCCTGCTGTCCGTTTCTCCATGCTTTAGCTTAATGAGGGATTAGGGCCTAGGGCCCAACATTGCACTTATCCCCTTCCAAATCCTGTAGTCTAAGATTCAGCATGCAAGTCGAGCCAAAGCCACTTTGTCAGTGGTGCTTCTAAAAGTTGTTCTTCTGCTGATCACTTAAGGGAAACACCGTCGCGCTGTCAAGCCAGTATTAAAAACAGGGCATTTTACAGTAATGATCGGGTGAACTAGACATGGCGTATCGAGGATTTTATAAAACCCCTAAACACTGGCCCATGCCTAGCAGCTACTTTATTTCCATGAATTCACACATCGTAATAAGACCAGTGCCTGTCGAATTTCAGCCCCCATCAGAAACTAGGACTGTTTCAAAATAAATGACACGCCGGGTATCCAGTTATCAGAAGTGGCTGGCTTCCTCTCTGCTCTTTCAAAAGCATCCAGCAGCTGATTTGCAGTCATTTCCAAACGAGCAGTGTCAAAGAGTTTAAAACAAGGGCAGAAACTACATTGCCAAGTAGTTCCAATAAAACCGCATTCCAACGCTTGTGACATGTTTACGATCTCGTTAACTTAATCTTAAATTTCAAGGCTTTTAGTGTACAAGTTAATATTGAAGTGTCAGATGTCTACTTAATGACACCCTTTCAGACCTGTAATCAATATCTACCTGCTATAATTATTTTATTTAATGCAATCTGCTGCCTACGCATTCTTCAACAGCCTCATCTATTCCTGTTCAGCACAAAAGGTATCTAGTTTCACATGGTTAACGTTTGCTGTAACTGTATAATTACATGCCATTCAGACTGGTAATCTCTCCTCTGTTTTCTGTGCTCACTCCACCCTTCTATGTGTGAAAATTCGTTTGGTGGAAAGCTTATAGATAGATACATATTAGAGGTTTAATAGAGCACGGTATGTCATTTTACGCCCTCTTCGGAGCACTGACCATGTCAAGTTACAGGTAAATATAAAAAATGTAAAGGATATATCATGGCTGAGCAAGGTTTACAATGCTTACTACGCTGTTCTTGTGGGGCAACGAGGGGAGGGGTGAACTGATATATTTTTTATGTTCACGGCCTCACTGGACATGTTGTATTATATATAAATAAAGCAATAAAGTGTGTTACAGAATAAAAAAATTAAACAACAGTAGGAGTCCAGTTGACTGGTAAACATAACAATTTAGCACTATTTTCCACTCACTAGCACAAAGTTTAGCTATTAGTCACAGGTCAACTTGGCCAATTTAGTTCTTAAGAGTTTTCTGCAGAATTGGTGACTAGCCCATAGACTCATCAAGCATCCATTTTGCGATTCCTTATTAGCGAAAAATAAGGATTCGCTAATAAGGAATAGCAAAATGCTATGCATGAAGAACTCGCTTAAAAAATAGTGATTTCTTAAAATTCCTTAATTGCGACTCGCAAATTGCGACTCGCAATTAAGGAATACCTTCCCATTCATTCCTATGGGCCTAGGGAGACAATCTCAATTTGCGATTCTCAATTAGAGAATCGCAAATTGAGATTGCAATTTCAAGGGTGCCAGGGTTGCAAAAGGACACCCTGTTGCACCCCTGAAATCTGCATATGGGTACATCTTGCACACACACATGCCCTAATGGCATGTTTGTGTTTAAAATGGAACTTTGAAAAATGCACTTTGCGCATTTTTCAAAGTTTTTGCAAATTACCATGAAGTTCAACTTCATGGTAATTTGCTCCCCCTATTAGCGAAATCGCTATTTTTTTTTACTTTAATGCATTGCATTTAAGGAATCTCAATTTGAGATTCCTTAAATGCAATAGCAATTTAAGTAATCGCAATATTCTTTAATTGCGATTTTTGCATTTGGGATGATGCATCCCAAATGCAAAAATACCGGTCGCAAAGGGGCAGATTCTGAGAATCTGCCCCTTTGCGAGCAGTGTTTAGCTTGATGCATCTATGCCTAGGTTTTTTCTAGAAGGTGGGTTTAAAACAGAACCTTAGGCTTGCCACCCATCAACTTCGGAGGTCCACTGGCCAGTCCACCGGCTAGAATACGCTTGATCATCTAGACTGGCCCTTCCCAGAACACATTTAACTGCAACCAGATTTGTCATATGTGGAAAAACCTCCCTACACCCAAATGTCGCCCTCCCATTTATCACTGGGAGGTATCTACCTGTCCAACCTCTTCTGTCTATTCCAACCTCTTCCGTCTACTCTGCAGCATTTATGCTTCAGATTCACCGCCAGGGTCTTCTGCTACTGATAAAACAAAGCTCATCCTGGTATAGTTTCTCATGTGAATATACAAAAGTACATCTGGAAGCCTCCCCGCTTCTCCTGGAAGGCTGCCCTCTTTACTTCGCTCTATTAAACGCCATACATAATTGCTCTCCCTTCTGGGAAAGGCCTCCAGTTGTTTTCAAGGCAAAAGATACCACTGTTTCAGGCCTACATGTATGGGTGTTGCCCTAACAGGAATTAAAAATACTTTGGATGTGACAGTGAGATGAACCTGTGTAAACCACAGAATGTAAATTCAGACATTACTCACCACAAAGGATTAGGTAGGCTTTGGCTAGCTGATTTGGTCGTCTGCTGATGTTTGTTACTGTTGCTATGTTACACCATCTCCTTCTTCTGCTGGCCAAAAGTAGATTTCAGATTGTGTCACTGCTTCAAGAGGTAGCAGTCTTAATTCAGACGTTAAGCACTGACATTTCTAGTGACTGTCACCATCTCCGCCACATTAACAGGTCGAAAATCTGCGCAGGATAGTTATTTATTCATTCATTCATTCATTTATTTATCGGTTTTGCAAAACTGCGAAAAATGTCCAGAGGCATCAAAATGCTTCACCACAAAGTAAATAGGTATAACTGCATAGAAAGTAAAGATATAACACCGCAACTTTGAATAGTGCAAACAAATTGTTGATAGCATCTCTAGGTGTACAGGTATATCTGAAAATAATGTTTTCCATGTTTTACTCAAAATGGTGAAAGTTTTGGCCACATTCAAGGAAAAGACTGGTTCCTGATTTCACGTTCATTGCTTTATACATCGTCAAATACATTCTGCCAGCTTATTATTCAGCTGTCTACCCAGGGTTGGATTTACCTTAACCCTAAAGATGCTGTGAAAGAGGTAAAGCATGTTGCACAGCTGCGCGGCCATGCTAGACGTGTGAATACCAGGCCATGATTGTAGCCTGCGGAGTAAGTTGAGCCTCTGTTAATTTATTCAAAAACCAGCACATTCTTGTTATCACAAAATGTTGGCACCAGGTTTGATGTCAGGTTTGGCTGAACAGCCATTGTGGCCTGGGAGTTCGTATAGGGCAGTCATGGGTTAGGGGACCATTGGGGCTTGGGGAAAGCCACAGAGAGGGCCCATGGGATTGAAAAGGACAGCCATTCAACCTATGACATATTGTTATCTCTAAGATGTAGATCCTTATCTCAGTCCTCAGCGCCGATTGCACGGGACACCATGGAGTGCTTTCTGTCGCGTCCCACATGCCAAAGTTATCAAATACACAGATTTTGGTCACTAGTCTTTTCTGGTGTGTTTTGTAGTGGACAGTCAAGACAAAACTCCTTCGACTCTGCCACTTTATGTGGTTCAATATAGTGAGACTGATGTGAGACCAAGAGTTGCAGGCATACTATCCAAGCCTGGACTGATCCTTAAAAGGAAAGTGAGATATAGAAAGTTAGCATTTTAAAATTTTCCAAATGTAATACGCGTCTGGCTTTGCTGAAGAATCAGAAGATTTGGAGTAACAAAAATGAGGTATATGACAAAATATCGAAAACAAAAATATAGTGAAGGTATGCTTACTTAGCTAACAGTGGTACAAAAGGGGGTGGTGATGGACGGAGCATCTGAATCAATCAAACACTCACACCCAGTCAAAAGATCTGGGTTTGATCCATCACCGTTCTTTAGCCCACTCTGCCACCCCAGTTCAGACATGGCTATATGCAAATCAGTGTGACCCTGTGCCTCATGGGAACAGTCCAGCCCGAACTGCCAAGCCATGTCTTCCCTGGACCGGAAACAAGCTTTCGAGGACCGGTTTCTGGCATTCCAGCCATCTTCAGCCCGGCTTGCTTGAATCCAGTGGCAAAGTGAGCAAGGGACTCACGTCTGAGCATACCCTGCCACACTTATGGCGGCCAAAAGCGGTACAAAAGGGGGTGGTGATGGACGGAGCATCTGAATCAATCAAACACTCACACCAAGTCAAAAGATCTGGGTTTGATCCATCACCGTTCTTTAGCCCACTCTGCCACCCCAGTTCAGACATGGCTATATGCAAATCAGTCTGACCCTGTGCCTCATGGGAACAGTCCAGCCCGAACTGCCAAGCCACCCCCTTTTGTACTACATAGCTAACAGTGGCATGACAATAGCCCCCAGGCACAGTGGTGGTGGGGGGTGGGGGCGGAGAGGGGTGAGCTCCATGGAACCCTCCTCCAGCACTGTGCATGGGCAGGCCTGAGAGCTGGTGTCTGTGTCCGGAGCATGGGGGGGGCCCTCCATGTACTTTGCAGAGGGGCCTCATCAAATCTGTTATGCCACTGATAGGTAAGCAAACCTTTATTATACATAACTCTACATATGTATAACTTAATGTTATAATTATATCTTCAAAGTAAGTAAATATGGAGTTAAGAGCAATACATCTATACTTACCTATTTGCACTTAACCTCGATATTTTTGACACCATAGTCTGTCCACACTTAATTGTGTTAAAGTTGTCCAAGTTACAGTTCGCCCCAACCACATTGAGAGGTGGGAGAGGCTGTCACGGCTGGTCTTTGAGGCAACCTTGAAGTAGTAGATCTCATATACATGTGAAAATAAGGGCTTCTGCTTCTTAAAACTATTCCTTTCTCTGTCACAGATGGTCATCTATGTAGCGCAAAGAGGAGGCCTGACATCCCAGACAGTTGTCGCTGTAGTGCAAAGATTCTGTAGTTATCGGAAACAGTAGGGCCAGGGCTGCACGGTGGCATTCCCTGTGAGCAGTCAATGGACTAGCGCAAATGGTCAAGTTAACGCAACTTCGAGTTGGCAGGCAGTGCGAGCGGCAAAGTTTTGGCACCACTGGGCTGTTTGGTGTTGCAAAGAGCCCAACAGCCTCAATTCAGGTCTACTGAGGACATGACAAGGGTCCAGGAACTCTTAGAGGTGAGGAGCTTACTCTAGCTGGTTCTGGGTACTCATTTAGGTGGTTATGTCCCTGTGACTTTGAATAGGAGGCCAGCAAACTAGCCCTTGGAGTCACTCTGGGAGGGCAGCAGGGCAGTTTTATAACCAGGCAGCAGTCCAGCAAGGCAGTAGTCCAACAGGGCAGCAGTCCAGCAGAGTAGAAGTCCTTTCAGTAGCACAGCAGTCCTTCTTTTTGGCATAGTCTCCACAGGTTCAGAAGTGTATTGAAGAGTTGGTGTCTGAGGTTCAGAAGTGTAGGGAAGAGTTGGTGTCTGGGGTCTAATATTTATATCTGGGGCCCCTTAGAAGTCAGAAAGACTTCTAGATGTTTCCCTTTGAAGTGCACAGGTTCCATGCCCCCTCTGACCTGGCTCCAGACTCAATGCAGGAGGCAATCTTCCCTTAGTATGGAGGCAGGCCACAGTCTATTCAAGAGTACGTAGGCTTGTGCCCAACTCTGCCCTTCCATCCTGCCAGTGATAACCCACCCAGGCACACCAAAGCACCCTATTGTGTGGCTATCTAGGAGGAATACACATACCCAACTGTCAACTACACCTAGTCATTTGACCAAGAGACAGGCTACCTGCATTATATAGCTAAGGCTGGGAAAAGCAAACTTTCTAAACGTGGCATTTTCAAAATTGTAATAACAAAATCAGACTTTGACAAAAAGGAGGATTTTTCATGATGTTTCCAAACACACCAAACAAAGAACTCTTTCCAGGTTCCCATTTAGATGTTACCGTTTATTAAATGTAATAAGATAACTTCAATGCTCTCCTAAAGGAGAGACAGGCCTTGCACAGTGAAAAATGAATTGAAGAGTTTTTCACTACCAGGACACATAAACTTAAAAGTACAATGGGGAGCTAAGGAGCGGTGCGCCTGTGAGCGTGGTATCAGCTGATTCCACAGCTGCGGAACAGGAGCAGGGGTGCACGGAGCATGGGCCAAGTAGTTCTGATAAGGACGATGTTCTAGGTGACATAGGTCTCCTAGCACTGGTCACTATCAACTTGGAGCAGAGTGCTGCTACTCAGGAAATATATGAGGATAGTAGTGATGTTGTAAACGGGACTATTGAGCATGCTTCTGGGAGAGCAGCAAGAATAGAAGGGCTCTCCAACGATGAGTACAAGGAAATTGCCGAAGAGGAAGAAGAGGGGGTAACGGGGTCTCCTTCAGATTTGGTAAAGCAGCTATCTAGGAAAAAAGGAAGGGCGAAGGCTAAAGGCAAATTCAAAAACAAATAAAAAATTAACCCTTCCACTATCTCGTTCTCAAATACGAGAGGGAAACCCATCAGGGATGAAAGCCCACTATGTAAGTTGATCCAGGCAAAAGGGGGGGTCAAAACTATGGCACTTCGATTATCGGGTACTAGCCCGACCGAGACAGCTCAATCACTTCAAGAGGCAAGCGGCAAGCCTACCTTTTCAGATGTCCTTCTTGAGGTCAGTACTCTGGATACAGTCTCTGCGGAATGCGGATACCCACAAGCTGAAACAAATGTGGCAACTTATGGGGTAGAGGGGGCGAATAGTACTGATTCTACTCAGATTTCCATCGTAACCCCATCTACTATTGCTCCAAAGGTTGAAGCAAGCGGAAAATGCTTAATGGGAGAGCATACTTCTTTAAATGCACTTTTCGATTCTTCACCCAGCATTAGCAACATGGCAAGCTCTGCTCAATCTGAGAGTTCTTCTTTGGCTTTAATACTTCATACATTGACTGAGCAGCGGTTGGAAGCTCAGCAATATTTCTTGCAACTAAAAGAAGATAATAATAAAATGCAAAACTGCCTATTAGAGGTGACCAGTAAGATGGGTGGCATCACACAAGAAGTTGAAGAACTACAGCTGAGGGTTGTGCTGGTGGAAGAGCAATCCGCAGGTACAGAGTTATGTTCATTCCGTCACGATGTAGAGATCAGAGTACTGCAAAACAAACTTGACGAAATGGAAAATAGCCAGCGGAGGCAGAACCTCAGACTTTTCGGTATTCCTGAGGGTTCAGAGGGCTCGGACCCTCGTGCTTACATAGTCAAACTATTCCAGCGTGCCTTCCCCGACCTGGCCGATTGGGATTGGGACTCTCAACTGCAAAGAGTTCACAGGCTGCCCTTAGTAAACAGAAACAAATGAAGTAAATTCCCCCGCCCTATTCTGATCTTCTTTGGGAATTTTTTACTAAGACAGACAGTCTCTATGAAAGCAAGACCCAACTCCCCTGTGGTGACAGAAGATGTAACATTTTTTGTAATGTCAGATCTATGTAAGAATACAATGGAGAAACGCTGGAAGCTGCGGCAGCTAATAGATCCCTTTAAGTCAGCAGGGGCTCAGGTTTTCCTCCAGGAACCGGCTTGTCTTAAAGTCATCAAAGCCGGTCACATATATTACTTTAGTGAGGTTAAAGAATCTGAGATGATACTCTCAAAAATTTGTACAGCATAATAGCACTTATAATAGGAAATGTTTAAAGTGAATTTATGGTGGGGGACACCTTAATGGTCTGATTATTCATACATGGGCGATCCAAGTCTCATATACTATATACTTATATACTAGAGGGTTAGGGATCTTTAGACAGATGCACCCTTAGTTGGCTGCCCTTCCAGTGGCAGCGGGTGTTAGAGGGGGGTTTTCCCTTTAGGTACTTAGGGGTGGGAGTAGGACAAGGGTTGGTGGTGGGCTGGGGGGTTGGGGGGAGGGGAAAAAAGAAGAAAAGGACAAGACAAGCTTCAGGGTGGTTAATTTTGCAGATTGCAGACTGGTTATTATGTTGGAATTACTCAATTGTGCAGAACGTTTAGATCCATCAAATATGTACAATGCTCCAAATTAGATGTCTAGCCTTGGATGTTTCAGGCCTGAATAATAAAAATAAAAGGCGCTTGGTTTGTGAGGAGCTGAAAATGTATGATCCACACCTGGTTATTTTAACGGAAACACATATCTGTTACAAGGATAAGAAACTGTTGGGCCAACTGGGCTACGATCTGGTGATATGCACTACCTTAAATGCTCCTATACGGGGTGTGGCGATTTTGAAGAAGAGGCAATTACATGTGGAAGTGATTAAAACTGCTTCAGATAATGGAGGCAGATGGGCTATTGCCCAAATGGAGGTGGAAAATTGCAAATATGTTTTTTGTGCTATTTATGGGCCTAATACTGATGAACCATGCATCTTTGATTGGTTGAACATTGAATTACTTGCTTGGGAAGGGGAATTGATTTTGATGGGGGATTTTAATTGTGTTCTTAATTATGACCAGGATGTAACTAAGAGAGGCTTATTCCGACGTATGCGTAAAACTAGGGCTGCAATTCTGGAATTAGCACGGATACACAACGTTAAAGATGTGTGGAGGAATTTACATCCTGTTATAGCTGGTTATACGTATTATTCCCCACCTCATAAATTGTGCTCACAAATCGACCTGGCGTGGGCATCAGATAAAGTTATTGACTCAGGTTACATGGAGATTTGCCCAAGAGTATCGTCAGACCATAACCCCATACTTTTTTCGTTTAGCATATTCTAAAGGGTACCGGAATCTAGACCTTTTTCTTTCCTGAGATATTTATTAGCAGACATAGCATTTGTAGTAAGACTTAAGGTGCACATCAAAGAATTTATTGAAATTAACACTAACACTGCCTCACTCCTATTGGTATGGGACGCTTGTAAGGCCGCTATTAGGGGACTTGCGCAAGAATATATACTCAAACAAAATGCAGAGAGCAAGAGAGAGATTAAGATGGCTACTGCAAATATTCTGTCACTTGAAAAACAACTTGCTGATTCACTTAGAACTGGCGGGCTAAGCACGCAACACATCGGTCAATTAGAAACCAAGCTAGTTACCTTGCATTAAAAAGTTCTTTCAGGGAGAGAAATAGTCTTAAAATACACAAATACAAACTGTCCCAATATGAATGTGGGGACAAAGTCGGGAAGGTCCTGGCTTACAAAGTCGCAGATGATCACGCAACAACATTAATCAAATCTATCAAGGGCCCCAATGATACCTCGTTTACCCAACCAGTACAAATATTGGGACAGTTTGTTTTATACTATGGAAAGCTGTATATCCCTGAGCGCTGCTCCAGCGAGGCCCATATACAAACATATATTAATAAGAATTTGCCTGCAGGAGAGTATCTAGATCAGGAATGTATTGATCAATTGGAGGAAGAGGTTACATTAACGGAGTTGCGCCTTGCTATTACTTATCTTCCTTCTAATAAGGTGGCAGATGAGGATACACTCCCTATAGAACTTTATAAAATTTGTGCGGATGAACTTCTACCACTTCTGTGCCTAGTTATCAACCAAGTCGGTGTCACAGGGCAAGCTCCGGATTCTTGGAAGACAGCCAAAATTATGTTTAAAAAAAATAAAAAGAACACTTACGGAATGTGGGTCTTATAGACCCTTATCCCTGATTAACGCTGATGTAAAAGCTTACTCTAAACTTCTCGCATCACGATTGGCCCCACTTATGCCACAGCTCGTCAATGATCAACAACACGCTTTGTTGTTGCGAAGGATACCACCACCCATGTTAACATGGCTATACCTGCCTTCAATGTGGCTGCAACTAATCTTACCCCACTTGGTATGATACTTTTAGACGCAGAGAAGGCGTTCGACCGAGTCGGGTGGGATTATTTGTGGGGGGTTTTGAAGCAATTCGGACTGAAGGGTCGCTACTTGAGAAGTATACAGGCACTGTAATGGGACCCTAATGCTAAAATAAGTTATGCGGGGATATTGTCATCAAATTTTTCAATCTTAAGGGGAACTCGGCAGGGGTGCCCGTTGTCACCCCTGCTCTTCGCTCTGTCTATGGAGCCATTTATCAATGCCCTTAAAACTCAAACCAAGATTGTACCTTTTCGGCATGAAGACAAAATTCTTAAAATCACAGCATATGCTGATGACTTAGCGATTTATACGACTAATGTGTTGGACGCGCTGGCAGGGATTACTGAGGAAGCCAATAACTTTGAGGCCATTTCTGGCTATAAATTAAATATAAATAAAACTCAAGTTATAATGAATTACCAATATAACTCTCCAGTGCAGGGACTCTGCCAGGCCGCGGTATATTTGGGGGTAAAGATATCTTCCAAGATTAGTGAAATAAATGCACTCAACTACGATTCTCTATTAAAAGAAGTGGCCATCCTCTTGAAAACTGGCATGAGATTCCGCTTAATCTCCACGGGCGAATTAATCTAATTAAAATGAATATCTTGCCGAAATTCCTATATCTTTTCAGGTCTATTCCTTTCTGCGTTAATAATTTGTTTTTCAGAAAATTAGATGGCATTCGCAGCAGTTTCCTCTGGCGCTATAGAAAGTCTCGAAGATCAATGTCGCTATTAAAACTCCCACTTGATAAGGGCGGTCTTAACTTTCCTGATTTCAGAGCCTATTTTTTTGCTTCCTTTTTGGGTCAGCTCCGTAGTCTGTATGTTGTGAATAATCACTATTTTTTTCATCAATTCATGCTTGGAAGGAATACAAAAGAATTCTTGGCAAGAGTGCGAGATCCGAACTATTTTAAACGTGTCAAATTTAAGACTGCGAGGGACGCAGTACGTATTTGGAATCTGATTTTGACTAATTGCGCAACTTCTTTCTTTCATATTGATTTGCCACTTTGGGACAATCCAGGGCTTCCCGGGATTTTTAGCAATAAAACAGGGTGCGACTGGGCTAATTATGGTATTAAGACACTAGGAGACTTATATGGTACAGGGGGCCTCCTACACTTTGAAACACTGAAACTCTTGTATAAACTGCCTGAATTTATGCGATATAAATACATTCAAATAAGGTATTTTTTAATTTGCAAGTTGAG
This sequence comes from Lissotriton vulgaris, assembly GCF_964263255.1. Lineage (NCBI taxonomy): Eukaryota > Metazoa > Chordata > Amphibia > Caudata > Salamandridae > Lissotriton > Lissotriton vulgaris. Next base: position 1,183,518,921 of record NC_141687.1, read on the forward strand.
TCTGAAGGAAGTGAGTGGTTCGGATATATGGACTTGCTTTATTCGGGGAATAGGGAATCATTAATTAGTGTGGGATACAAGTGTCTCAGTCAAAGTAGAATAGAGGATTGTCCTAAAATGGCTTTAAAATGGACTATCAGTTTAGGATTTAATGTAGCAGCCCAGAATATCTCCGCTGCTTTATTGAACATCAATAAAGTGGTTCATTCTTCAAGCTTAAAGCTGCAAGCTTACAAGACTATATGTCAATTATATCATACTCCATTAAGAATTTCCAAATGGTTACAAAACTGTCCAGCTAGTGATCTCACTAAATGTCCTAAATGTGGTCTGGTGGCAGCAGACCTCATACATATGATTTATTCATGTCCATCACTAACTAAGTACTGGACAGCAATAGAAAATATCTTACTTCAAAAACAAGTGATTAACTCTGCAATATCTGCAGCTTCAGTTCTATTGGCTATACACTCTACTAATAGTTCTAATAAAGATTTGTTAAATATTCTTCTGTCCTGTGCTAGATTGGTTATAGCTAGAGCTTGGATCTCTCAGAATCCTCCCCATACGACCGAGTGGTGGGCTCTTGTTAATGAAATTCATACAATCGAAGGCTCACTTGCCAAGATTAGAGGAACTAAAGCAATCGGGAAGTTTTTTAAGATTTGGGACAATTTTTTTGTAAAAATTGCACTGTTACAGACTAAGTTTGTTAAGATTTGGGATAACTTTTTATAAAATTCACACTGTTATCGACTAAGCATGTTTTTGGGGGATGATGATTTTGCTGACCAGCAATGGTTAGGAGCTTTTCTTTCTTGCCATCAGGGGGCGTAAACGTGGTTAAACAAACATTATAGGCAATGTCAGAGTCTGCACTTTTGTATACTGTTGTGTATCTTCATTGTGTTTTTTTCTCTTCAAATTGTGATTGTCATTCACCTTGGCTTGTTTGTCAATAAAAAAAACCTAAAAAAAAAACAACCTCTTGCTTCATTCATCTAATACTAATTTTCTTTATACTCAGACATGTAGGAGTAGGGAGTGCCAGTGTTCCAAAGAATTATGTTTCCTGGACTCTTTCCTCTCTCTGTCCCAAAAAATTGCACAGTTTCAAACATGGTCTGAAAGATTGCAGCAAGAGTTACCTGGCAAATATTTTTCCTTATAATATTCTGGCACGCAACAGATTATTATTCAAACCACTCATTTAGAATATTTAGATAGAAGAGTTTGGTTTGCGATTTATAGAAATTAGATGGGCTAGTTGTAAGGATGGCCACACAATGCATGTCATTGGAGAGACAACGATTTTTGTCTGAATAAAAATTGACAGAACACTAAAATATTTAATGTGCCCTTTTACTAAAGTGAATGGCATCAAAAGATGCCAAGATGTTCACCTTGCTCCCGTGTGTAATATTTCCTCCTAGTCAACCGTGATTGACAGACAGGCACACTTGTGCTGTTTGCTGTCAATTATAGTGCACACTACAGGCAGCTTCACAGGAGTTATGTTTATGGCCAATTACTTCTGATGTCAGAAACTGCCTGTAATAAGAGCATTGTGTATGCAGTTTTCAAATGCAGCCAGACATTATGAGAAAATTCATGTACTCTTCCTTTTGTGAGGCAGTAACCCGGACCTATGTATTATATATCTTAAAAACACAACAGTAGGGGTTGTGGCTAGTGCCCAGGTAAAACGACGGCGCTCCCTTGACTCTCCCGGGATGGCGGATAGAGGGGCAGACCCTACGACTCACCTGTTGCCTGTAAGTCTCTCAAAATGAAGGCACTGTCCCTGCTACCTGTGGTGACTTCGGCGCTGTAACTGCTTTGACGCTCAGTATCCTGCAAGGCTCTTTTTCCGGCAAGTACGCATCTGAGCGGCTCTGTCAGTGCAACGTCCACCACTTTGGCTCCAGTGAATTTCTCCTCAGGTGCTGTTGCAGTGATAGTGATGGTTCCTTCATGCTTTCTTTTTATGGAACCCTTTCCTCTGCACAGCGTTATTAATCGGGTTATGGCATGTAACATCCTGCTTCATTCCTTATTCTATTAAAATTTGCTCGGTATACTTTTTTGCTTCTTTTTCATTTATTTACTGGATGGTGAGCATGCAGCTGGGTGTTTTTTTTCTCCCTCTGTAGCATGTTGCTCCCATCCATAAATTAGCCTTCCAGCAGTATTTAATCCTCACAGCTGACTCAACCTTCGCTATTATTAGTATCTTTGGATCCTACTTTGAAGTCTGTTCACATTTTGACACAGGTTACTCCTCTCTGTGTTTGACTGGACTGACGCTGTGTGATGGCTGATTACTTCAGCATCATAGATCTGGCGGAGGTACTTTGCCTTATTGCTTAATATATAGGTCTCAACTGTGATAAAAGGAGTCTTCTATGCAACAGCGGTATCCTCTTTTTCTTTGCTGCTGTTTGGGTCACTAGAAGTAAACGTGATCCTCATGTGGTGGCATCTGCATATCATTGTACACAAATATTACCTCATTGCACCTTCATAGGGAAGACTCAATGAGTTTGTCACCTAAGGGCACTCTGACATCAATTGTAAACACATTCTGAGGTACTAACAAAGCGCCTAGCAAGGGACTGAAGAAGGATCCCCCTCTCTTCCCAAATAAACCTCATCAGTTTCTATGGACCTTCTATTAGAGGAAATCAGAGGTCTTTGCCCTTTTGTGGAAGAAACGAACTCTAATCCCCAAACTCTGTCAGATAGTTGGTCAAGAACGGAAAAAAGACTCAATACTGCGGAACAGAATATACAATCTCTCAGTTCATCTAGCATCAAAGTGGATGCCCACCAGTCTCAAGTGATGTCACTCCAGAAACAGATTGAAAACCTCTCAAACAGGAACAGACGATCAACCACCAAATGTATGGTTTCCTGGAGGGTTCAGAGGATTCGGATCCCATCGTCTTCTTTAAATCTTTCCTTCCAAAAATCCTCAATTTACCAGAAGGAACTCTCCTTAATATTCAGTGTGCCCACAGAGTGGGTCCCGCATTTCCCATGTCATCTTCCAACAAGAGAAAACCAAGAGGGATCATATTGTACTTCTTGGAATATACTGCTCTGCTTAAGATCTTAATGGCTGTCAGGGCCATTAAACATATTTCTTGGTGAGGCACTTCTTTGTTTTTTTTTACAAGATTATGCAAAGACTTCTTCAGACAGACCTAAGGAATTGCTGGCAATGAGACCGCACCTTCGCTCCACTGGCGCTCACGTCCGCCTTTTTCACCCTTGTCTTTTTAAGGTGACTTACAATAACAAAACTACTACGTATGAGGATCCCATGAGATTGAAAAGTTTTCTTCACTCTTGTAACGCAGAGACTACAGATACTTCATTATCTCAAAACAAATAGTCTGGTTTTGTTGTATCTTATGTTTTATTACCTATGATCCACTTTAACCCTTTCCTTGCTGCGGTCGGCCATTGGCCGACGGCAGCACTACCTTCCCAGTGCTGCCGTCAGCCAATGGCCGACGCGGCCCCACCTGCGCACGGAAACGCCCGCACCGCGGCGGAATTACCGCCGCGGTTAACGGGTTAAGATATTCTCTTGGCTTAATTGCTAGTTGAAGTTTCTGGTTTATTATTATGCACTAGGTATTAATAACCTTTTTCTCTCTTTACAGGTATTATCTTCTTCTCATCCATTTCATTTACCGTACATGTCGTTTGTTCTGCGACTCTTGCCGCCCATCCCTTGGAGTCTGGACATGTCATTGTTTCATGTGGCCTCAAACCCCCCCCCCCCCACCTTTCATTTGTCTTGGATTTTTTGTAGGCATGTATTTCCTCTTCCCTGTGTCCCTTTTTATTGTAACTCTATCTTCTTTTGCTTCCCTTTACTGTTCATTTCCTATCCTCTTCTATTACAATGATTCTCATTACTCACAATGCTTCTTCCTTTCTCGCCCCAACTTTTTCATTTTTTTAAGTTTCAACGTTATTCTATATCTATTTGTATCTTATTTACCTCTTAACAATGTATGCATTATGGTTGGTTCAGTTTATTATTCATTTTGCTTCTTTAATTTATGGCTTTAAAAATCATTACATGGAATGTTAAAGGCTTAAACTCCCCTATTTAAAGACAGTGAGTATTATCTTACCTATCTAAATTAGAGACTTATGTTTTATTACAAGAAACACATCTCACAGAGCCTGAATCCTTAAAGCTTAAGAAAAACTGGGATGGCACAGTCTTTTTCTCACCTGGTGATGGCAAAACAAATGAAGTTATCACTTTAGTTCATAAATCATTGCACGTTTTGCTCCTTTCACAAGAGATAGATAAAGAGGGTAGTTAGTTGTTTACCAAATTACAGATTGGTGGTGTTTCATTCACTCTTTTTAATGTTTATGCTCCTACTTCTGGTGACGCCCCCTTTTGGACCCAAATTTAACGACTAATTACTCATAACATAGCTAACAACATAATCCTCGATGGGGATTCTAATCAAGTATTTGACACTTTTCTAGACCGGAATTTAAAAGTTTCTTTCATTCCAACAAAAGCACAAAAAACATTCACACAAACTATAAAGCATCTTCACCTAATTGATGCTTGGAGACTATGCAACCCGACCCTGCAAGTGTTTACCTTTTTCTCTTTACCTCACCATACCCAGTCAAGGATTGTTTATACATTCACCTCACACAATGTTTCCCAATCTTTATTGTTGGCTGATATAGGTGCCATACTTATCTCTGATCATGCCCCTGTTTCCATCGAGCTAGATATTTTACCTCAATATGATTATCCCAGGAGATGGCTCATTAATAATTGCATGCTTTTAGATCTTCATTTTAACACTTCCTTTATTTCCTTTCATATAATTTGGGATGCCTTCAATGCTTCTGCACATGACTTTATCATTCGATATACCTCTAATAAACGGAAAATAGCCCAGTCATTGTACACGGAACTCCTCTCTAAGATTAAGAAGTTAAAACATTACTCTTACACCTCTAAATCGAAAGAGTGTCTAACTGATCTGATTAATGCGAAGATTCAATACAACAAAGATACCACATACAGCGCCTCTTTATTTCTATTAAAGACTAGTGCCAAATTCTACAGAGGACAAAATAAATCTGGTAAATTATTAGCCAACTATCATAAGGCCAAACAATATAAACTCCATATTGAATCTATAATAATGGACACTAACACTCCTAAACACAAAGACGCTGATATTCTACAAGAATTTGTTCAGTTCTATGAACAACTTTATACTCCAGAGACCACCCCCACTGATGAGTACATCTCTCTTTATCTCTCCTCAATCCAAAAGCACACAACCAGTTTTTTTACATCTCCTAGAATCTGACTTGCCTCAGACAGAATTACTCATTGCACTTAAAACCCTCAATAAGGACAAGGCCTCAGGCCCGGACGGCTTTACAGTTGAATTTTTCCTGCACTTTGCCCAAGTAATCCTACCTAAGTTGCATACTCTAATCTCTTCTTTTAATGTTTCTGGTAATTCCTCTGGTACTTTCTTAGAGGCCCTGATCTGACTTATCCCAAAGGAAGGCAAGGATCTACACTATTGTAAAAAGTACTGACCCATTTCCTTAGTTAACATAGATTACATATTTGTTTCTAAAATGTTAGCACTTCGATTGGAATCACACCTCCCTCGATTATTATATAAGGAACAAACAGGCTTTGTCAAGGGGCATTCTATCACTGACAACACTTGTTTGTTTTTTGACATAATTTCCAAATCACCAAAATCTCTTAGAGCCTCTTGCTGTCATTGCCCTTGATGCAGAGAATGCTTATGATAGAGTGTGAAGACACTAAAATGGTTTGGGTTTGGCCTGAAAATAATTTCCTTGATTTCCCTGCTCTATTCAAACCCTAAAACTGCAACTTTTGCCAACGGTCCCACCTCTCCCTATTTTACTCTTCACAGAGGAGTGAGACAAGTCTGTCCTCCTTTCCCCTTTCTTCTTAACCTGGCTCTAGAACCTTTCTTATCCAAAATATGAAAACATCCGTCCATCATAGGCTTCACCTCAAACTCTTTACAAGTTAAATTAGCAGCATATGCAGATGATGTACTTCTATTGCTTTCTCAACCTCACCTTTCTCCCCCGGCCTTTTTAAATGAAGTTCAATCATATACTTTGGTCTCGGGTTACAGATTATACAATGACATGTGTGAAATCTTACCCCTAACTAAATATACTTTCAAATATGACTTTTCAGTCTCTAACTTTACCCGGAACCCATTTCATAGCAAATATCTTGATATATAGTTCACCCCCTCCAATAAAAAATCAATTCCTTTAAACACATTAAAATGATGGTAACTCCTATTATCATTTGCATTATTTCTAATATCCCCTGACCCATTCCAATAAAACTGTTTCATAAAATCAATTCCATCCTTACAAACTTTCTGTGGCTTAATAAAAAACCTAGAATGTCATTACTAAAACTGTCACGCCCCAAATTCTGGTGGTGCTCACTTCCCTGACTTTCCCAAATATTATAAAGCCTTGTTACAAAGACATTTATCCAAGTGGTTGTCTGACCCTGCTCCTAAATCACCTTTATGGATTGATCTAGCGAGTTCCTTTATTTCCCCTTTTTCTTTTCAGGAATACTTATCTTTCACGCAAAAACCACATAAACCATGCACACCAATCATTAACCATTCTTGTACAATTTTGAACACTCTTCTCCACTCTGCGCCACATGATTTGTATACATTCCTCACTTCCACCATATGGCAAAATAACTTCATCTGCATTAAGAATAAACCTATTTATTGGAAAACTTGGAGAGATAAGAGTATTCTGTGGGTTCATCAATTATTTGATAGTGACGCCTTTCTCACTTTTTAAAAGGCATGCTCTCTTTTTCATTTATCTTCCTCATTTTTACGTATATTTCTAGCTTTATGCACGGCTATATTAGACTTACACTCCTATTTTAAATCCTTGCCTTCCCCTTCTCCAGCAACAGATTCCACTTGGCCTAACCTACTTATTAGCTTGCCCAAAGCCTCTACTCTTTACACTTGTTTACTATACCCCTCCACTGCAAGAGCCAAAACAAAAACTGAGCTCTCGTGAGAAGCTGACCTTGGTACACATTGGCCCATTCCTCTTTGGGATAAGATTTGGACGAAAATTAGGAAGTCATCCATAGCGGCTAGCGCTAGTCAAACTCTCTTTATTATTTACAACAGACTCCTACGAAGATCAGTTTCCACACACAAAATGCATCCTGATATTCCTGACAATTGTTGGTCATGTTCACTTACTCAGGCAGATCTTCAAAATTTACTTTTTTCGTGTCCATAGGTTTTGCATTTTTGGAGACAAGTCTGGTCACAAACTAATATAATTTTCGCTGCTAACATTTCCCTGTCTTTTGGAAACTTTTCCTGGGTAGCCTTTCCTCTGGTTGGGATAACATGAAGACACGATTGCAAATCATTGACTTGTTACTGGCAGCTGCTTTTCAGCAGACGACAAAAAACTGGAATGATGCTTCCAAACTCTTGTACTTAGCTTGGAGGTACTCTGTATGTAACAATCATAAAAGGGACACAACCTTTGTATTTCCTGTCTCCTGCTAAGAAAAGACTACAACTATGGTCTCCCATTACGCAATTCTTAGATAATAGTCCTAAAAAAACTTTTGCTCCTGTCCCTCCTATGCAAGAAGTTGCTAAGCCTCCTTGAATTTTCTGTTTTTCTGATTACTATTTCCTTTATTTTGTTCTATTTATACTCCTTCTAGTTGTATACTTATTAACTTTTGAGCCTGTTTTTATTTTTTTTATTCCTGCCATAAATTTCATATTTCTTGTGATTTCCTGCCTATATGCTACTTTTGATACACTTTGCAGTGTAATTTTGATGTTGTAACACATGATACTTTGATGTTCTTTTTTATATGCATTCAATAAACTTATTTTTTTGAAACTTAAAAAAATATATTTCCACAAATAGATTGATATGAATTCGTTCTCAGACCAGAACAGGCATAAACGGAGACTAAAAACATACTCTTTTCCCATTTTTTTTTTGTTGTTCCAAATAAAGTGGTCGCACCTTGCAACAAAGTTCACCTGCCTGAGTCTCAATCACCAAGGTCTGTGGGTTTCCCCTTAGTACAGATAATCCAATCTTCATCTTTGACTCAGACAGATTTGGAAATAGGGCGCAGTAAAATATTAACCACAGAGTGGATGTCTGGAAGATAGTTTGTAACAAAGGAACAGCCGAGTTTTTTAAGTGTTTTTCTATATGCTATATTTAGGATGTTACGCTTTTTATACCTTAATTAGTGTGTGAGAACCAAAAATATTTCATAACAAAGATCCTAAACTATTAAAGAGCTAAGAGCAAAAATATGAACTGTGCTGCAGTAGCAATACTAGATGGGGTCTTTGAATCAAACAAGGAGTTAACTTGAAAGTCGGATATACCTCCTGAAAGGATATTTGGTTTCCAGCCAATCATCACAAAACATAATGATCTAGTGGGAAAAAGCCTTCGAGGGAAACTTTTCAACCACGTATTGACACAGTATTTCACATTGTCAATGTTTTTGAACAAGTGGTATTCCAAGGGTGTTTTTCAATGCGTCATTTTTTTTTCTTAAACTGCACTGTTACGCGGCAGGATTCTGGATTCAGAACTGGCGGAATTTCAATTATTTTGTGTTATGCTTTTTCCATGAAATTTCACAAGATTACGCCATTATGTCACTTAGCACTGTTGTTGATCGCTCAGGTAAGAATCATACCACGGGAGCACCTGATCAACATGGAAGGACAAAATTCAGGCAGCTCCTGTGTTTTTGCCCCTTTTTAGCGTGAAGTGCATCCTCGCATCTAAAATGAATGTGTTGTAGATGCATTGCGCAACTAGAACATAGCACAAAAAAGCAGAGGTGTTACATGTTATTCTAAATAATTTCCTCAAGATTTCACGTACTTATGCAACTGAAAATTATGCGAATTTTGCACACCACTACTAAATATCCAAATTGAGAATGAGCAACTCAAGTGAAAGAGGTAGGAAAAAAAACATGATTTTGGAAATAAGCAATTGTTAAGTCTGTCTTAAATTTAAGCTGGTTGAGCAGGGCATCCCATTGGTTAGAGGCATGAACAGAGAAGGAGCGCCCGCTCCTGCCCTCTCAAACCGTGGAACCATTATCATGGAACCGTGGAAGTGTCTAAAGGCTTATTTGAAATATATATTTGTATTTTCGTTTGTAAGTTGGCAGGAACGTGCTGATGATGGGCACCGTGGAGAGTGTAACTATAGCCTTTTCCTAAAAGTGAGACAATGAAGATCCCCCAGGATAGGGAAAATGAGAGAAGATCTAGGAGGTGAAAGCACACTGTGCGCACCCAGATTTGGTATCAGCTGCAATTTAGACAGCTAGTACTTCGCTAGTCTCTGAAACAACACTTCACACTAGTTTATTCAAGAAAAAATGTCTTAGACTGTTGTTTCCTGTCAGTTCTTAGGGAGAGCTGGACAGATTTTACACAGCGATTTCGGACAGAAAAAAAGAGGCAGTAATCTTGCTGCTATTGTAGTGTAGTTCCTAGTTTCCCACTAGGCCCTGCGCATTGGAATAACATAAACAGTAGTATCGACGTGGAACTGCGGATATTCCAGGCCTCCACTGACTATGCTAAACTTAATTGGGTTGTGTTACCAACTAGCTCAGAGGTCACTGGAAACTTTCTTCTCTGCATAGGAAGTGATCAGCTTCCTTGGCACAGACAAGAAGGGATTCAGTTTTCCAACAACCGTGCAACATGACAACTTTGCTCCTCAGATCAAGAGTCGATCTCTAGGGTCGTGTGAAACAATAGACACAGATTTCACTCAGTCAGTCTAGTGCAGTTTACTTTCACGGTATGTAGAGAATAGAGAGACGGGCGTGTATCAATAAAGGGTTAACATTTATTGAGCAGTCTTTCTTCTCGTACAAGAGAAATGTATTGCCACAATTGCAATAACTGTTATTATAAAAAGTACGTACAGTAAGATAAGTATTGCGAAATAGAACTGTAAAAGCATTGATATGGTTTCTTAGCCACACAATGGTTTAAAAGTAATAAAACATATATACAGTCATATATACATTAGGCTAACATACTCAACTGGTGCTTCTAACTAAGCCTACCCCAGTGTGCCTGACCTAAGCCTAACACGTGAAAAGGGGAGTAAGTAAGTAGCTTAAGTTAAGTTGGTTTTGCCAAGGTTTGTTTCAAGAATTCTCGTCTAAGGGTTTAGTCAACACCATACCTCTGAATAGAATGATGGAGGATTGGTATCTCCTTCAGGGGTCTCTCTCGATATCCCAGTCACCCGCGAGGGTAAACCGGAAGCGCCGGGACTGGATTTCTCTGCACGAGAAAGGCAGCGGCTCTCTTCAGCGCGTCGAGGAAGGAGGCGGGGGACAGCGTCCGCGGGCAGCTGGGCTGGATGTCTTCGCAGAGGACGGCTGCTCGGCTCCTCAAGCGTACTGCACCATAGTTCGCGCTGTAGCGGCGATAAGGGTAATCAGCAGCTTCACCACCACAGGATAGCAGGCTGCAGCGACAGAGTGCTAGTTTTTACCAACACAGGGTCATGCAGGCAGCCAGCATCAGCAACAGGCAACGAACTCACAGCTCGTATCTCTCTCATTGCTTAAGGCAACGTTGGTAATATTTATACCTGACAGGTGCCGGGTTTGACGCAAGTTTGCTGGACATAAGACGTCAATTAAAGATGTCACTAGGAAGTGACAGTTATCAGTTGCTCATTAGAGTTCCATTACTAATCAAAACATAGCAAGCAGGGATTTCCAGGTTTGCTAAGTTTTTATCTTGTTGAAGAACTCGGAGTGTTATCTAGGAATATCAGATAGTGACTGCTGCTCTGTCATTGCACTAATTGGTAGCAAAGGAAGTAGCAGAGAGTCATGCTGGAATGTGGCTCTGTTCGTGTGAGGCCAGAGATGACTTTTCAGAAAATCGCACTTGAACGGTTATGCCAATATAGGGAATAAATGGGTTTATAGCCGAATAGGGGCATAAGGTCACAGTATCGATCAGGAACCTAGATAAGCACGCAACACCCACTCCACGGGTAATGTCCATCAAAATTACTAAAACTAAGCAATTAGATGCATGTGTAACATTGCCCACCCCAAAATACATAAATGCATTCGAAATAGGCGTACTTGTAATACATGGAATTTAGGTACTGTACGTTTTTTAAAGCATAGTAATCATTCAAAAACTATTGCATATGAACTCAATGAACGATTATGCATAGAGAATTACACATGAAGTATCTCTGACAGAAGAAATGCGAGATAAATCATCACATAAAAATGCATTGTAATAACATGTGTGCCTGAGGCTGGTGTTATGATGTTATGTCTCTAGATGTGTTTAGAAATAGAAGTGTGAAGCTTCTGTTCTCTAAGAATAGTTTTTACGTTAAGCAAAGAATTGTTCGTGCCAAAAAAAAAGGTCAATATTAGAAAAATTGTCCAATTCAAAGAAAATAGATTTCCAAAGCTCTTGGCAGTTTTTGTTGATCAAAACTGAAGGCCGAATTCAGAGTTCATGGGAACGCTGTGTGTCGGAAAGCTTCTTAAAAAGTTATTGTTTCTCTACGGGTGAGAACATCGTATCAGACAGGCTCGCAAAGAATTGGTCTACAAAATCAAGTGATAGTTCAACCAAATTAGATAGCGCTGTAACTTGGCAGGTGTGAGAATGATTGCTGTCATCGAAGGCAGGACCAGCAATGCTCACAGAACGTTGTACCTGGGTGATGTTGCTTTTGTCACTCGCTCCACTGTTACCACTTTGCTGTAGTACAGGAGTCTCCACAAATGCCGTCATCAGGATTGGTAGCCGCTGGGGACAACACAATGCGTGAGCCGTTATTGGACTGAGCAAAGTATCGACGTCCATTGGTACTGCTGATGGAAGTGAAAGACAGATGTCCAACACGCATTCATCGCCGCAAAGCATACACCGTAGCACAGGTAAAATGCAATTTTGCCATATCGGTCTGAATGAAAGGAACCAGGTCATGTTTAGATCTCTCAGCCTGGCCAATCCGAGGACGTTAGTTATCTTGTCCCTGTAGCGCATTGCTAGGATTGTCTCTTCCATTCCCATGGGAGCTATGTCTGAGCCGAGGCTTGCCATAACGTAGCAGGAGGGTCAAAAATAGAATCCCTGCAACGAGTCCCAAAAATAGTGGTATGCCGCCAAAAATGGAGTGCACAAAATTAGGAAAGATTCCCAAAATTGCCTGGAAGGGTGTTAGCAGTCCCGTAAAGACTGTCTTAAATATGCCTGGGATGCTTGTTGCACTAGACATGTTAAGGAGTTGGCTGCACATTTCTACAAAATGCACGGGCAATTTGTTGATAAAAGGTCATGGACTTCAGTAGCCGTCCTTGCGACTAGAAGATCATACGTCTCTTTAGATGACGTTATAGGCACGGTTGTCTGTAAAAGCACAGATTTCATTTTGCTTAATGTATCAATTCGTATAGAATAGAGATTCAGACGAGGCCAGAGGGGAGTCACTATGTCTGGAGGCCCGCTCGGGAACAATGCTTGCATACAGCATTTGACCATGGATGTAACTTGTACTAGATAACTTGTCCCTGGCGCGAGGCCACAACACCTGTGATCCGTTCTAAGAATGTAACTCCCGTTCGAAAGTTGCATAAAGAAGGGCTCTATCTGAGTTGCAGGTGTGACTAGCTGGTGGCATGAAAGGTTGTTTGAATTTCCATCACATGCTCCGTGTAAATTAATACCCTGACACAAAAGTATACCGCTTAGTGAATGTTTACAGTTCTCACCACTAAGAAATACATTTTTGTCGCTGTCACTATAGCAAGAATGAGTGTATGGTAATTTCCATTCGGATTTTACATATCCTTTACCCAATTGTTCATATTGGCCAGCAGGTATGTACTCAAGGCACTTTTTAAAGCGGAAAGTTGTTATCGGAATTGTGATAATTCCGTGTATTATCCATTCAATGACAGGACTCTCTGACATTGTCAATGGTAATCTCTCGAGTCTTTCGGTGCTCAGGATTGTATAGTCTGCTCCTTTCTGTGCCAAACTGATCTGTTTATCAGTAAGGTTAAAACTGGAAAATAATGACGTTGTGTTGATTAAACGCCAAGGCACATAGCCTGAACGAAGGTTTTGCAGCGTCCAGCCTAGTTCTATAATAGAGCGTAATTGAGACTGGCCATGTTGTAACATTAGCAAATCTCTGTCTATCACATCAAAGGCAGAGGATACAATATTGTCCAACGAATATATTCTGGAAGAGAGAGTCGTTAACCCATTGTCTACCACAGAAAGTGATTTCTCCAAATTAATACAATCAATTTCTCGTATTTTTTCAGCAGTTTCAATTTGCTTTACTTTCCAAGCCTCGTTGTAAGCAGCATAGATACTGGTCGCTATGAAACGCTTTTGACGCTGTTTGCGTGGTCCAAGAATGAAGTCGCGCAAATCAGCACCATCTTTTAATAAAGACAAGTGTTGCTTAATTTCAGCCAGTGTGGATGTTGTTAGCCATTCGAGGCAGAGTTTCCCTACACTGTATGTTGTTATAATCCCTGGATGTTGTCTCTGGGAGTATCTAGAGTCTAATCTGGTCATTTGTAAACCCTGTGTTTTATTCAGGAATCTATCTTGACAGCTATTTGTGTCTGTAGGCCAGATTAACCACTTTTTCCAATCAGGATGTGTTCTGTTGAAATGTAAAATTTGTGACACGTCTAACTCAATATCTGTGGTTGTATTCTCAGCTATTGGCTTTGGTATAGACGGTGTTTTAAGGTCTTTGTTCTAAGCTAGGCCAAGACAAGATGTTTGGTGTATTGTGTCATTCAAAAATAACATTTGTTCTGGTATCATGCAGGTTCTAAATAGTGCTTCTATGCCTTGCACCTGCCAATCTTTTGTACCCCAAATCGTTTTCATTTCAATATTATTTTTCCAATAATCAAAACCAAATGTCATCATTTTGTCATAAAATGCTTCTGAATATATCAATTTAGAATTTGTCAGCATTGTTTTCATTCCTGTTTTATCTAACAGTTTGTAATAAAACGTTTCTGCATCACTGGTGTTAAACCCTGAGAAGTATTTGAATTTCTCAAAGAATGCTTTAGTACTGCTTTTAGGTGGTGTAGAACAATGTTCCCATTGATTATACATAAAAACATTTCTAGGCTGTGCAGATTTATGCAAGTAATGATCCCCATAGTGGGTGTAACAGAATAATTGCTCATAACTAGATGAACCTTGTAAATAATCATGATCTGTGAATCTAGCTGACATTACTAAATCAGACATCATGTCATTAATACTGTTAAAGTCCCAATCATCAGAGAATGTACTTGGTGTCACAAAGTCACTTAAGGAAACCTTTAGTTGATGAGGATACTTCAGGATTTCGACCGGACCATATATCTCATAGTCTGTTTTCTCCCATACTACCCCACCAGGAATTGGAATTGCTGTGACATTTACTGTTGACAGTTCTCTTTTCTTCACGTGGGATGATCTGTGTGGTTTCAGGACTAGGTTGATGTTCTGACTTGCTGTGTCCATTGTAATATATTTTCCTTCAATTAATTTTCCCAAACACAGTACCATGATGAGCCAAAGCAGGAGGAAAAATACACCTAGACCGAACCAGAACTCTAGCCAAGGGGAAACAAGGTAGATTTCCTTCAGTTGATGAAAGAGTTCTGTTGCTTTTTCTTTAAAAGACTTTTTTGTTTCTGGCATCACTTCGGAGTCGTTTAAATCTTCAGAGAAGTTGTCGAAGTTGATGAAATAACCAGAGGCAGTTCTGTCAATTGATAGGATTGTTCTTTCAATCTGTCTCTCGGTAGCACTTTCTGATGCCACATCATTGTAGACTGGTGTTGTTTCTTGACGAACTGTTTCAATCTGTGTTTCAAGAGGCACGAGTTCCATGGCATTATTGCATAGTCCTTCATTGTGCACTGCAGGCTGATCGAATGTGATGAGTCTTTCAGTTTGAACCTCTTGGATTGTTGCAAGTTTGGGTATTCTGTTGTTTCTTGGGAGTCCACTGGGCCTACTGTTGATTATAGGCCACATGCTTGTGGTTTTACCAGATCAATAGACACGACTCTGTTCTCCTTTTTACCAGCAAGGGGCGGTAGCACAACTGATCTTGTTCCGGTGACTGCTAAGACAGGTACTGCTTTTCTGTAAGAAGGCCCAAATTCCTTCTTCACTGCGATCTTTTCTCTGACTAGATCCCCAATCTTTGTAATCCAGACAGGCCTTGCTGGGGCTGTTGCGGGTGGTGCCTCGTCAATGGTACTTGGCTGTTGCTTTAACTTTATGTTGCTTAATGATTTTCTTGTTTCATTCAGTTCCTGTAAAACAGCCAAACGGTCTTTTACATCAAAGTGCTTTGTTTCTTCTTGTACCACTGACATCTGACTATCGAGGTCCTGAACGTTCATTCTAATTCCGAACAATAGTTCGTATGGGCTGAAACCTTTTAGAGAATTTCTTGGCATGTTGTTAAGACTAGTCTGGACACTTATTAAATGTTTGACCCACCCAGCGCCTGAACCTAATACCTTCGCTGTTATAGATTGCTTTATGTCACGGTTTTTTCTTTCTACCACACTATTCCCTTCGGGATGCGACGGACAAGAATACCGCAACCCAATTCCCATGCTGGCCATGGCCTCCTTATAGGCTCGAGAGCTGAAAGCAGGACCCTGGTCAGAATGGAACGTGGTAATTGCGAATGTGCCGATAAAGACTCGCAAATCTTTTATAACCGTTCTAGCGTCAGCCGAGCGCTGGGGCCACATCCATATGAACCTCGTACAGGAATCCACTGCTACCATGATATATCTATAGTTGCCTTCCCTCTGTAGGGGACCACAGTGGTCCAGGTAAACACATGCAAATGGTTTATCCGAGATAAGAAGGGGTGTCTGCGCTGGTCGTTTCACTGTTGATACTTTTATCCTTTGGCATATGTCGCATTCTATTACATGCTTTTTAGTTTGTATTCTCAAGCGAGGCCACCAATATCTCTGTTTTAATAGTGATATTGTTGCGGAAACGCCAGCGTGTGCAGATGCAAGCCCTTCGTGTGCCGCTTTGATTAGTCCTAGTCTGTGTTCCCTGTTTGGAATTACTCTATCCCCCACTCCAGGGATTCGAGCAAAAGGAACATTATTTGTATCCGTTAAGTACAAGTACTTTTCAGGAAAGCCTTTTGGGAGTGTTTTCTTATCATTTTTTACTGACGCACTGACAGCTTGTAGAATATCGCTGTCTATTTTTGTTTGTGACCGAGTTATCGCAGCTACGGAAGCCGTTTGCACAGCTGCCTTCGCGGCTTCATCAGCCAATGAATTCCCTGCAACGTGAACGCCATCACGTTGATGACTCAGTGTATGTATCACGTGAGTCTTTTGTAGTTCTTTTTGTAAAAGAACTACCTGTTCCCAAAGCATTTTATGCTTTATTGTGTCACCTTTTGCATCTTTGAAACCATTTTCCACCCAATTCTGCAAGTATTCATTATAAGATTGTACGCAATAAAAGGAATCGCACACTATTAGTGTGGGGAATTCGCGATCGGTATTTTCTAGCGCCATCTTAAATGCTACTAATTCAGCTCGTTGAGCCGAGCAATCTCCTAGAGATTGTGTTTTAGTGACCAATGGTCTAAATTTTCCTTTGTGCCAGCGACCTTTAACAATCGCGCACGCAGCACTGTAAGCTTGCTTACCCCCAACTGCGGGTTGTGCTGATCCGTCAGTATATATAATACTTCCGTATTCTTCGAGAGGCAGGATTTCAATTGGCAGAGGACATTCATATTCATATTGTAAAAATTCCTGTGTTTTTAATTTAGGATCAAATTCGTAAACTACGTCTGTTGCAGCAAGAGAATTAACCCACTGAATCCATCTCGGATGCAAAGCTTTAGCATTAGGAATGCTTGCTTTAGTTACCGCTTCTAAAGCCAGTATAGGAGTTACGATTATTATTCGTTTACCTTGTGCCAGGGGCCTTTCTTTCGCTACAGCAGTCTGAACCGCAGTTAGAAT
This sequence comes from Lissotriton vulgaris, assembly GCF_964263255.1. Classification (NCBI taxonomy): domain Eukaryota; kingdom Metazoa; phylum Chordata; class Amphibia; order Caudata; family Salamandridae; genus Lissotriton; species Lissotriton vulgaris. Next base: position 1,183,536,118 of record NC_141687.1, read on the forward strand.
TTTCTCCGTTGAACTGAATTTTATTTCAGCCTTTGTGTACAAATGTGATTTGTAAGCTATTGGTACCTTTTCACCCTCATTAGAGGTTAGGTATGTGAATCCGCATCTTCCTGGGATGACTCGGATTACGAGATCACGTGTGTTGTCACGTGTATCTAATTTTGTTTTTGCTAACATGTCTGTTTGCAGTGATCTCAAAATTTCTGTGTGTTTTTGAGTCCAATTGATTTGTTTAAAATCAGGTTTAATTAGTTCGTAGAGAGGTTTAACCCTCTCTGCGTAATTTAGGATGTAAGTTCTTCCGAAATTCAGAAAACCTAGTATTGATTGTAAATTCTTCCGCGTTTTTGGAGCTTGGAGTACAGCGCACTTCTCTAAGAAGTTGTCCGCTAGGCTTTTCCCTTCACTTGATAATTCGTACCCTAAAAACAGTACTGTCAGATGGGCGATTCGGGACTTTTTAAAGTTGAATTTGTAACCCTCTGCTGCGAACCCAAGTATAATGGTGTTCACTCTTTTCAAGTGAGTATCCAAGTCGTCATCTGTGAGATAAATATCATCTACGTAAGATAATGCTTCATCATCATAGATTTGTAGTAACTCTGTTACCCTAGCTGAGAATAGTCCTGGGCTGTTCTTGAACCCCTGTGGGAGTCGACAGAATTTTTTGCTGCGACCCAAATGCGGAGAAAGCGGTCAAATATCTGCTTTCTGGTGCAATGTTTTGACAAAAGAAACCGTTAGATATGTCTAATGTCGTTTTATATTTTTTCCTAACTATGTTATTCATTAGGGCTGCACTATGCGAGTTTTGTACTGCAAAAGTTTTGCAACATGTATTAAGATGTCTGTAGTCCAAAACTAGACGATATGAATTGTCTGGCTTGGAGACAGGAAACAAAGGATTGTTCATTTGAGAGGTGCATGTTTCAATCACCCCCTGGTATTCAAGTTGATCTAAGATCTCCCTGACCTGTTTTTTAGCTTCTTGCTTTATGGGATACTGCCGTTGGGCAGTTGGTTCACTTTTTAGCTGGATTTTGTGAGGCGTTGAATCCTCATCCCATCCTACATGATTTTTATACAATGCAGGTGCCTGGGCTACTGCCCATTTCCTTGCATATGTGTATTTTTTGTGAATCGGTATGTGATTCGAGAAGGCAGGCATAATCACTTCTTCGCCACGAGGGCACTCCCTGACAAACTCCGGGGGTCAATCTTTTTCAGCTAACAGAATATCATAGCCTTTTGAGAGCTTATCCCAAAATAGACCCTTAATTTTCCTAGTCTTATCACCCTCTATACGCAATGTTATTTCGTATATTTTATGGGGCTCGCTAAGTCTGGCGTCGGCAGTTTCAACCTGAATGTACTCATTCGTGTCCACTGTCTCCAGATGACTCATCAAGATCTTGCGCGCTATACTGATTTCTGCTGCACTGTCCAACATTGTCAATGCCCACTCCCCGTTTTTCAACTGTGTCCTCAGTATTCTCGGCACGGTTGATTACTCTAATACTGGCTACCTTCTTTGTCTGAAATTGAGATTTCTTATTTTGAGCAAGTTCCTTGTCTTTGGACTTGGTGTGCTCTCCTGGGTCTGACCGTCCTCTTCTTTCCGAATTCTGTGGAAGAGATCGAGAGGGACGTGTATCAATACTTTGATATCTATCAGGTTTTTTCAGATTATCCCTATTTCTAAGGTTATATCTTTTCACAGAGGGCTCCCTCTGGGGAGACTGGCGTTCTCGAGTCGGAGTTCTTTCCCTCCGTCGAGGAGACCTTCCTCTGGTCTGGAAAACTTTTTCCTTGGGAGTGGATTGTTTATTTCCATCCCAGCTCTTTTTAGGAGTGTTTGAATTATTTTTAATAAATAATTTTTCAGGATTTTCGAGCAGTTGGGGCTTAACTGGTTTTCCACCCAAGCTGTCTCTACCTAATTCTTCATAGCATTTTTCTATGATTTTTGCAAGCTCAACAGGATCCTTTATATCTGTTTCCCTCAACTTCTGGCGAATCGCCACAGATGCTGCTTCTCCCTTTACGTTGGCTAATAATATAGCCGTGACCTGCTTGAAGTCTTTCAGTAATTTCATACCTAGATTTAAAGCGGGCTCTGGACCGAATTCATTTTGAATCTGTTTTAGCACTTCTGGTATTACCGCCATAGACGGAACACCGTGTGTTTTTGTGTAAATGGAAGCAAAGACTGTACCCCAAGTGTCGCAGTCCTCCACGTGTGGTGCGATTCCCATAGGAAGGCAGATGGTCAAGATTCTGTGTTTCTCAATAGGGGTGGTATCCGGAAATACTGCCTCTATTTGAGTGATTTTCTGTGCTAACCAGAAAGGAATTTGTTCCCGTTTTACGGGTGTTTTACCAAGACATGACTGTATGTTCTGTGGTGTAATTTTATTTGTGTTCCCCTGATGAGGGGTCAGCTGGTGTGAATTAACAGCTGGCTGGACTGTTGCAGTCCGCATTACATATTGGACTAATTGCCTATGTATTTTTATTAATGTGTTTAGCTGTACTAACAGCTCTTCTCTTGACATTCTTACAATGTCAGGATGTGGTGTGTAGCTGGCTAGAACCGGCCACGTTGCTTCTGGTCTACCTAGAGGACCGAGCCTAGTTATGTGATTATTGTGTTTTAGGGCGCCATTAAACCAGAGCAGGTGCTCTTGAAATTTAAGTGGAATTTCAATCTCCTCAAAAGGAGCGTACTCTTCCGGAGGTTTCTCTATTTTGTAATAGTGAAACTCTTGTGTTATAGCGTTTACCGCTGGAAAGTTTATCCATGAATAGAATACCTCTGTCTGCCGATACTCGTGAGCCTCTATCACGAAAATTACTGTACCACCCTGAGGTGTCAGTCCGTTTTCTATAAGTTTTAAAGTTATAGATTTTCTCAACTGGACCGGGATGAAAATAGCATCCGGGTCTGCTTGTTCGGGACCTTGCTGAGTCGCATCTACTGCGGCCCCAGAGGTTCCGTTTTCTACTGACATTTCAAAAAATGCAGGTTTTGCAGAGTAGGTCTCCAAGGAGACAAAGATTAGATGCACAATATTTTGGAACACTGTATCCTTCAACGTTGAATAAACCGGAGCTTTACATAGGAATCTCTTCCTACTAAGGTCGGGCGGATTTTAACCTTTCACCCACTCCAGACGTCTATTGGAGTATTTACGGGAGAAAGGGGTGTGAAATATGCACGACTGAGTTACTCTACAAGTCTTGCGTTAGTTTATCGCCTTACCAAACGTTGGGCGCCATGTAGTGTAGTTCCTAGTTTCCCACTAGGCCCTGCGCATTGGAATAACATAAACAGTAGTATCGACGTGGAACTGCGGATATTCCAGGCCTCCACTGACTATGCTAAACTTAATTGGGTTGTGTTACCAACTAGCTCAGAGGTCACTGGAAACTTTCTTCTCTGCATAGGAAGTGATCAGCTTCCTTGGCACAGACAAGAAGGGATTCAGTTTTCCAACAACCGTGCAACATGACAACTTTGCTCCTCAGATCAAGAGTCGATCTCTAGGGTCGTGTGAAACAATAGACACAGATTTCACTCAGTCAGTCTAGTGCAGTTTACTTTCACGGTATGTAGAGAATAGAGAGACGGGCGTGTATCAATAAAGGGTTAACATTTATTGAGCAGTCTTTCTTCTCGTACAAGAGAAATGTATTGCCACAATTGCAATAACTGTTATTATAAAAAGTACGTACAGTAAGATAAGTATTGCGAAATAGAACTGTAAAAGCATTGATATGGTTTCTTAGCCACACAATGGTTTAAAAGTAATAAAACATATATACAGTCATATATACATTAGGCTAACATACTCAACTGGTGCTTCTAACTAAGCCTACCCCAGTGTGCCTGACCTAAGCCTAACACGTGAAAAGGGGAGTAAGTAAGTAGCTTAAGTTAAGTTGGTTTTGCCAAGGTTTGTTTCAAGAATTCTCGTCTAAGGGTTTAGTCAACACCATACCTCTGAATAGAATGATGGAGGATTGGTATCTCCTTCAGGGGTCTCTCTCGATATCCCAGTCACCCGCGAGGGTAAACCGGAAGCGCCGGGACTGGATTTCTCTGCACGAGAAAGGCAGCGGCTCTCTTCAGCGCGTCGAGGAAGGAGGCGGGGGACAGCGTCCGCGGGCACCTGGGCTGGATGTCTTCGCAGAGGACGGCTGCTCGGCTCCTCAAGCGTACTGCACCATAGTTCGCGCTGTAGCGGCGATAATGGTAATCAGCAGCTTCACCACCACAGGATAGCAGGCTGCAGCGACAGAGTGCTAGTTTTTACCAACACAGGGTCATGCAGGCAGCCAGCATCAGCAACAGGCAACAAACTCACAGCTCGTATCTCTCTCATTGCTTAAGGCAACGTTGGTAATATTTATACCTGACAGGTGCCGGGTTTGACGCAAGTTTGCTGGACATAAGACGTCAATTAAAGATGTCACTAGGAAGTGACAGTTATCAGTTGCTCATTAGAGTTCCATTACTAATCAAAACATAGCAAGCGGGGATTTCCAGGTTTGCTAAGTTTTTATCTTGTTGAAGAACTCGGAGTGTTATCTAGGAATATCAGATAGTGACTGCTGCTCTGTCATTGCACTAATTGGTCGCAAAGGAAGTAGCAGAGAGTCATGCTGGAATGTGGCTCTGTTCGTGTGAGGCCAGAGATGACTTTTCAGAAAATCGCACTTGAACGGTTATGCCAATATAGGGAATAAATGGGTTTATAGCCGAATAGGGGCATAAGGTCACAGTATCGATCAGGAACCTAGATAAGCACGCAACACCCACTCCACGGGTAATGTCCATCAAAATTACTAAAACTAAGCAATTAGATGCATGTGTAACATTGCCCACCCCAAAATACATAAATGCATTCGAAATAGGCGTACTTGTAATACATGGAATTTAGGTACTGTACGTTTTTTAAAGCATAGTAATCATTCAAAAACTATTGCATATGAACTCAATGAACGATTATGCATAGAGAATTACACATGAAGTATCTCTGACAGAAGAAATGCGAGATAAATCATCACATAAAAATGCATTGTAATAACATGTGTGCTAGAGGCTGGTGTTATGATGTTATGTCTCTAGATGTGTTTAGAAATAGAAGTGTGAAGCTTCTGTTCTCTAAGAATAGTTTTTACGTTAAGCAAAGAATTGTTCGTGCCAAAAAAAAAGGTCAATATTAGAAAAATTGTCCAATTCAAAGAAAATAGATTTCCAAAGCTCTTGGCAGTTTTTGTTGATCAAAACTGAAGGCCGAATTCAGAGTTCATGGGAACGCTGTGTGTCGGAAAGCTTCTTAAAAAGTTATTCTTTCTCTACGGGTGAGAACATCGTATCAGACAGGCTCGCAAAGAATTGGTCTACAAAATCAAGTGATAGTTCAACCAAATTAGATAGCGCTGTAACTTGGCAGGTGTGAGAATGATTGCTGTCATCGAAGGCAGGACCAGCAATGCTCACAGAACGTTGTACCTGGGTGATGTTGCTTTTGTCACTCGCTCCACTGTTACCACTTTGCTGTAGTACAGGAGTCTCCACAAATGCCGTCATCAGGATTGGTAGCCGCTGGGGACAACACAATGCGTGAGCCGTTATTGGACTGAGCAAAGTATCGACGTCCATTGGTACTGCTGATGGAAGTGAAAGACAGATGTCCAACACGCATTCATCGCCGCAAAGCATACACCGTAGCACAGGTAAAATGCAATTTTGCCATATCGGTCTGAATGAAAGGAACCAGGTCATGTTTAGATCTCTCAGCCTGGCCAATCCGAGGACGTTAGTTATCTTGTCCCTGTAGCGCATTGCTAGGATTGTCTCTTCCATTCCCATGGGAGCTATGTCTGAGCCGAGGCTTGCCATAACGTAGCAGGAGGGTCAAAAATAGAATCCCTGCAACGAGTCCCAAAAATAGTGGTATGCCGCCAAAAATGGAGTGCACAAAATTAGGAAAGATTCCCAAAATTGCCTGGAAGGGTGTTAGCAGTCCCGTAAAGACTGTCTTAAATATGCCTGGGATGCTTGTTGCACTAGACATGTTAAGGAGTTGGCTGCACATTTCTACGAAATGCACGGGCAATTTGTTGATAAAAGGTCATGGACTTCAGTAGCCGTCCTTGCGACTAGAAGATCATACGTCTCTTTAGATGACGTTATAGGCACTGTTGTCTGTAAAAGCACAGATTTCATTTTGCTTAATGTATCAATTCGTATAGAATAGAGATTCAGACGAGGCCAGAGGGGAGTCACTATGTCTGGAGGCCCGCTCGGGAACAATGCTTGCATACAGCATTTGACCATGGATGTAACTTGTACTAGATAACTTGTCCCTGGCGCGAGGCCACAACACCTGTGATCCGTTCTAAGAATGTAACTCCCGTTCGAAAGTTGCATAAAGAAGGGCTCTATCTGAGTTGCAGGTGTGACTAGCTGGTGGCATGAAAGGTTGTTTGAATTTCCATCACATGCTCCGTGTAAATTAATACCCTGACACAAAAGTATACCGCTTAGTGAATGTTTACAGTTCTCACCACTAAGAAATACATTTTTGTCGCTGTCACTATAGCAAGAATGAGTGTATGGTAATTTCCATTCGGATTTTACATATCCTTTACCCAATTGTTCATATTGGCCAGCAGGTATGTACTCAAGGCACTTTTTAAAGCGGAAAGTTGTTATCGGAATTGTGATAATTCCGTGTATTATCCATTCAATGACAGGACTCTCTGACATTGTCAATGGTAATCTCTCGAGTCTTTCGGTGCTCAGGATTGTATAGTCTGCTCCTTTCTGTGCCAAACTGATCTGTTTATCAGTAAGGTTAAAACTGGAAAATAATGACGTTGTGTTGATTAAACGCCAAGGCACATAGCCTGAACGAAGGTTTTGCAGCGTCCAGCCTAGTTCTATAATAGAGCGTAATTGAGACTGGCCATGTTGTAACATTAGCAAATCTCTGTCTATCACATCAAAGGCAGAGGATACAATATTGTCCAACGAATATATTCTGGAAGAGAGAGTCGTTAACCCATTGTCTACCACAGAAAGTGATTTCTCCAAATTAATACGATCAATTTCTCGTATTTTTTCAGCAGTTTCAATTTGCTTTACTTTCCAAGCCTCGTTGTAAGCAGCATAGATACTGGTCGCTATGAAACGCTTTTGACGCTGTTTGCGTGGTCCAAGAATGAAGTCGCGCAAATCAGCACCATCTTTTAATAAAGACAAGTGTTGCTTAATTTCAGCCAGTGTGGATGTTGTTAGCCATTCGAGGCAGAGTTTCCCTACACTGTATGTTGTTATAATCCCTGGATGTTGTCTCTGGGAGTATCTAGAGTCTAATCTGGTCATTTTTAAACCCTGTGTTTTATTCAGGAATCTATCTTGACAGCTATTTGTGTCTGTAGGCCAGATTAACCACTTTTTCCAATCAGGATGTGTTCTGTTGAAATGTAAAATTTGTGACACGTCTAACTCAATATCTGTGGTTGTATTCTCAGCTATTGGCTTTGGTATAGACGGTGTTTTAAGGTCTTTGTTCTAAGCTAGGCCAAGACAAGATGTTTGGTGTATTGTGTCATTCAAAAATAACATTTGTTCTGGTATCATGCAGGTTCTAAATAGTGCTTCTATGCCTTGCACCTGCCAATCTTTTGTACCCCAAATCGTTTTCATTTCAATATTATTTTTCCAATAATCAAAACCAAATGTCATCATTTTGTCATAAAATGCTTCTGAATATATCAATTTAGAATTTGTCAGCATTGTTTTCATTCCTGTTTTATCTAACAGTTTGTAATAAAACGTTTCTGCATCACTGGTGTTAAACCCTGAGAAGTATTTGAATCTCTCAAAGAATGCTTTAGAACTGCTTTTAGGTGGTGTAGAACAATGTTCCCATTGATTATACATAAAAACATTTCTAGGCTGTGCAGATTTATGCAAGTAATGATCCCCATAGTGGGTGTAACAGAATAATTGCTCATAACTAGATGAACCTTGTAAATAATCATGATCTGTGAATCTAGCTGACATTACTAAATCAGACATCATGTCATTAATACTGTTAAAGTCCCAATCATCAGAGAATGTACTTGGTGTCACAAAGTCACTTAAGGAAACCTTTAGTTGATGAGGATACTTCAGGATTTCGACCGGACCATATATCTCATAGTCTGTTTTCTCCCATACTACCCCACCAGGAATTGGAATTGCTGTGACATTTACTGTTGACAGTTCTCTTTTCTTCACGTGGGATGATCTGTGTGGTTTCAGGACTAGGTTGATGTTCTGACTTGCTGTGTCCATTGTAATATATTTTCCTTCAATTAATTTTCCCAAACACAGTACCATGATGAGCCAAAGCAGGAGGAAAAATACACCTAGACCGAACCAGAACTCTAGCCAAGGGGAAACAAGGTAGATTTCCTTCAGTTGATGAAAGAGTTCTGTTGCTTTTTCTTTAAAAGACTTTTTTGTTTCTGGCATCACTTCGGAGTCGTTTAAATCTTCAGAGAAGTTGTCGAAGTTGATGAAATAACCAGAGGCAGTTCTGTCAATTGATGGGATTGTTCTTTCAATCTGTCTCTCGGTAGCACTTTCTGATGCCACATCATTGTAGACTGGTGTTGTTTCTTGACGAACTGTTTCAATCTGTGTTTCAAGAGGCACGAGTTCCATGGCATTATTGCATAGTCCTTCATTGTGCACTGCAGGCTGATCGAATGTGATGAGTCTTTCAGTTTGAACCTCTTGGATTGTTGCAAGTTTGGGTATTCTGTTGTTTCTTGGGAGTCCACTGGGCCTACTGTTGATTATAGGCCACATGCTTGTGGTTTTACCAGATCAATAGACACGACTCTGTTCTCCTTTTTACCAGCAAGGGGCGGTAGCACAACTGATCTTGTTCCGGTGACTGCTAAGACAGGTACTGCTTTTCTGTAAGAAGGCCCAAATTCCTTCTTCACCGCGATCTTTTCTCTGACTAGATCCCCAATCTTTGTAATCCAGACAGGCCTTGCTGGGGCTGTTGCGGGTGGTGCCTCGTCAGTGGTACTTGGCTGTTGCTTTAACTTTATGTTGCTTAATGATTTTCTTGTTTCATTCAGTTCCTGTAAAACAGCCAAACGGTCTTTTACATCAAAGTGCTTTGTTTCTTCTTGTACCACTGACATCTGACTATCGAGGTCCTGAACGTTCATTCTAATTCCGAACAATAGTTCGTATGGGCTGAAACCTTTTAGAGAATTTCTTGGCATGTTGTTAAGACTAGTCTGGACACTTATTAAATGTTTGACCCACCCAGCGCCTGAACCTAATACCTTCGCTGTTATAGATTGCTTTATGTCACGGTTTTTTCTTTCTACCACACTATTCCCTTCGGGATGCGACGGACAAGAATACCGCAACCCAATTCCCATGCTGGCCATGGCCTCCTTATAGGCTCGAGAGCTGAAAGCAGGACCCTGGTCAGAATGGAACGTGGTAATTGCGTATGTGCCGATAAAGACTCGCAAATCTTTTATAACCGTTCTAGCGTCAGCCGAGCGCTGGGGCCACATCCATATGAACCTCGTACAGGAATCCACTGCTACCATGATATATCTATAGTTGCCTTCCCTCTGTAGGGGACCACAGTGGTCCAGGTAAACACATGCAAATGGTTTATCCGAGATAAGAAGGGGTGTCTGGGCTGGTTGTTTCACTGTTGATACTTTTATCCTTTGGCATATGTCGCATTCTAATACATGCTTTTTAGTTTGTATTCTCAAGCGAGGCCACCAATATCTCTGTTTTAATAGTGATATTGTTGCGGAAACGCCAGCGTGTGCAGATGCAAGCCCTTCGTGTGCCGCTTTGATTAGTCCTAGTCTGTGTTCCCTGTTTGGAATTACTCTATCCCCCACTCCAGGGATTCGAGCAAAAGGAACATTATTTGTATCCGTTAAGTACAAGTACTTTTCAGGAAAGCCTTTTGGGAGTGTTTTCTTATCATTTTTTACTGACGCACTGACAGCTTGTAGAATATCGCTGTCTATTTTTGTTTGTGACCGAGTTATCGCAGCTACGGAAGCCGTTTGCACAGCTGCCTTCGCGGCTTCATCAGCCAATGAATTCCCTGCAACGTGAACGCCATCACGTTGATGACTCAGTGTATGTATCACATGAGTCTTTTGTAGTTCTTTTTGTAAAAGAACTACCTGTTCCCAAAGCATTTTATGCTTTATTGTGCCACCTTTTGCATCTTTGAAACCATTTTCCACCCAATTCTGCAAGTATTCATTATAAGATTGTACGCAATAAAAGGAATCGCACACTATTAGTGTGGGGAATTCGCGATCGGTATTTTCTAGCGCCATCTTAAATGCTACTAATTCAGCTCGTTGAGCCGAGCAATCTCCTAGAGATTGTGTTTTAGTGACCAATGGTCTAAATTTTCCTTTGTGCCAGCGACCTTTAACAATCGCGCACGCAGCACTGTAAGCTTGCTTACCCCCAACTGCGGGTTGTGCTGATCCGTCAGTATATATAATACTTCTGTATTCTTCGAGAGGCAGGATTTCAATTGGCAGAGGACATTCATATTCATATTGTAAAAATTCCTGTGTTTTTAATTTAGGATCAAATTCGTAAACTACGTCTGTTGCAGCAAGAGAATTAACCCACTGAATCCATCTCGGATGCAAAGCTTTAGCATTAGGAATGCTTGCTTTAGTTACCGCTTCTAAAGCCGGTATAGGAGTTACGATTATTATTCGTTTACCTTGTGCCAGGGGCCTTTCTTTCGCTACAGCAGTCTGAACCGCAGTTAGAATTTTCTCCGTTGAACTGAATTTTATTTCAGCCTTTGTGTACAAATGTGATTTGTAAGCTATTGGTACCTTTTCACCCTCATTAGAGGTTAGGTATGTGAATCCGCATCTTCCTGGGATGACTCGGATTACGAGATCACGTGTGTTGTCACGTGTATCTAATTTTGTTTTTGCTAACATGTCTGTTTGCAGTGATCTCAAAATTTCTGTGTGTTTTTGAGTCCAATTGATTTGTTTAAAATCAGGTTCAATTAGTTCGTAGAGAGGTTTAACCCTCTCTGCGTAATTTAGGATGTAAGTTCTTCCGAAATTCAGAAAACCTAGTATTGATTGTAAATTCTTCAGCGTTTTTGGAGCTTGGAGTACAGCGCACTTCTCTAAGAAGTTGTCCGCTAGGCTTTTCCCTTCACTTGATAATTCGTACCCTAAAAACAGTACTGTCAGATGGGCGATTCGGGACTTTTTAAAGTTGAATTTGTAACCCTCTGCTGCGAACCCAAGTATAATGGTGTTCACTCTTTTCAAGTGAGTATCCAAGTCGTCATCTGTGAGATAAATATCATCTACGTAAGATAATGCTTCATCATCATAGATTTGTAGTAACTCTGTTACCCTAGCTGAGAATAGTCCTGGGCTGTTCTTGAACCCCTGTGGGAGTCGACAGAATTTTTTGCTGCGACCCAAATGCGGAGAAAGCGGTCAAATATCTGCTTTCTGGTGCAATGTTTTGACAAAAGAAACCGTTAGATATGTCTAATGTCGTTTTATATTTTTTCCTAACTATGTTATTCATTAGGGCTGCACTATGCGAGTTTTGTACTGCAAAAGTTTTGCAACATGTATTAAGATGTCTGTAGTCCAAAACTAGACGATATGAATTGTCTGGCTTGGAGACAGGAAACAAAGGATTGTTCATTTGAGAGGTGCATGTTTCAATCACCCCCTGGTATTCAAGTTGATCTAAGATCTCCCTGACCTGTTTTTTAGCTTCTTGCTTTATGGGATACTGCCGTTGGGCAGTTGGTTCACTTTTTAGCTGGATTTTGTGAGGCGTTGAATCCTCATCCCATCCTACATGATTTTTATACAATGCAGGTGCCTGGGCTACTGCCCATTTCCTTGCATATGTGTATTTTTTGTGAATCGGTATGTGATTCGAGAAGGCAGGCATAATCACTTCTTCGCCACGAGGGCACTCCCTGACAAACTCCGGGGGCCAATCTTTTTCAGCTAACAGAATATCATAGCCTTTTGAGAGCTTATCCCAAAATAGACCCTTAATTTTCCTAGTCTTATCACCCTCTATACGCAATGTTATTTCGTATATTTTATGGGGCTCGCTAAGTCTGGCGTCGGCAGTTTCAACCTGAATGTACTCATTCGTGTCCACTGTCTCCAGATGACTCATCAAGATCTTGCGCGCTATACTGATTTCTGCTGCACTGTCCAACATTGTCAATGCCCACTCCCCGTTTTTCAACTGTGTCCTCAGTATTCTCGGCATGGTTGATTACTCTAATACTGGCTACCTTCTTTGTCTGAAATTGAGATTTCTTATTTTGAGCAAGTTCCTTGTCTTTGGACTTGGTGTGCTCTCCTGGGTCTGACCGTCCTCTTCTTTCCGAATTCTGTGGAAGAGATCGAGAGGGGCGTGTATCAATACTTTGATATCTATCAGGTTTTTTCAGATTATCCCTATTTCTAAGGTTATATCTTTTCACAGAGGGCTCCCTCTGGGGAGACTGGCGTTCTCGAGTCGGAGTTCTTTCCCTCCGTCGAGGAGACCTTCCTCTGGTCTGGAAAACTTTTTCCTTGGGAGTGGATTGTTTATTTCCATCCCAGCTCTTTTTAGGAGTGTTTGAATTATTTTTAATAAATAATTTTTCAGGATTTTCGAGCAGTTGGGGCTTAACTGGTTTTCCACCCAAGCTGTCTCTACCTAATTCTTCATAGCATTTTTCTATGATTTTTGCAAGCTCAACAGGATCCTTTATATCTGTTTCCCTCAACTTCTGGCGAATCGCCACAGATGCTGCTTCTCCCTTTACGTTGGCTAATAATATAGCCGTGACCTGCTTGAAGTCTTTCAGTAATTTCATACCTAGATTTAAAGCGGGCTCTGGACCGAATTCATTTTGAATCTGTTTTAGCACTTCTGGTATTACCGCCATAGACGGAACACCGTGTGTTTTTGTGTAAATGGAAGCAAAGACTGTACCCCAAGTGTCGCAGTCCTCCACGTGTGGTGGGATTCCCATAGGAAGGCAGATGGTCAAGATTCTGTGTTTCTCAATAGGGGTGCCTCTATTTGAGTGATTTTCTGTGCTAACCAGAAAGGAATTTGTTCCCGTTTTACGGGTGTTTTACCAAGACATGACTGTATGTTCTGTGGTGTAATTTTATTTGTGTTCCCCTGATGAGGGGTCAGCTGGTGTGAATTAACAGCTGGCTGGACTGTTGCAGTCCGCATTACATATTGGACTAATTGCCTATGTATTTTTATTAATGTGTTTAGCTGTACTAACAGCTCTTCTCTTGACATTCTTACAATGTCAGGATGTGGTGTGTAGCTGGCTAGAACCGGCCACGTTGCTTCTGGTCTACCTAGAGGACCGAGCCTAGTTATGTGATTATTGTGTTTTAGGGCGCCATTAAACCAGAGCAGGTGCTCTTGAAATTTAAGTGGAATTTCAATCTCCTCAAAAGGAGCGTACTCTTCCGGAGGTTTCTCTATTTTGTAATAGTGAAACTCTTGTGTTATAGCGTTTACCGCTGGAAAGTTTATCCATGAATAGAATACCTCTGTCTGCCGATACTCGTGAGCCTCTATCACGAAAATTACTGTACCACCCTGAGGTGTCAGTCCGTTTTCTATAAGTTTTAAAGTTATAGATTTTCTCAACTGGACCGGGATGAAAATAGCATCCGGGTCTGCTTGTTCGGGACCTTGCTGAGTCGCATCTACTGCGGCCCCAGAGGTTCCGTTTTCTACTGACATTTCAAAAAATGCAGGTTTTGCAGAGTAGGTCTCCAAGGAGACAAAGATTAGATGCACAATATTTTGGAACACTGTATCCTTCAACGTTGAATAAACCGGAGCTTTACATAGGAATCTCTTCCTACTAAGGTCGGGCGGATTTTAACCTTTCACCCACTCCAGACGTCTATTGGAGTATTTACGGGAGAAAGGGGTGTGAAATATGCACGACTGAGTTACTCTACAAGTCTTGCGTTAGTTTATCGCCTTACCAAACGTTGGGCGCCATGTAGTGTAGTTCCTAGTTTCCCACTAGGCCCTGCGCATTGGAATAACATAAACAGTAGTATCGACGTGGAACTGCGGATATTCCAGGCCTCCACTGACTATGCTAAACTTAATTGGGTTGTGTTACCAACTAGCTCAGAGGTCACTGGAAACTTTCTTCTCTGCATAGGAAGTGATCAGCTTCCTTGGCACAGACAAGAAGGGATTCAGTTTTCCAACAACCGTGCAACATGACAACTTTGCTCCTCAGATCAAGAGTCGATCTCTAGGGTCGTGTGAAACAATAGACACAGATTTCACTCAGTCAGTCTAGTGCAGTTTACTTTCACGGTATGTAGAGAATAGAGAGACGGGCGTGTATCAATAAAGGGTTAACATTTATTGAGCAGTCTTTCTTCTCGTACAAGAGAAATGTATTGCCACAATTGCAATAACTGTTATTATAAAAAGTACGTACAGTAAGATAAGTATTGCGAAATAGAACTGTAAAAGCATTGATATGGTTTCTTAGCCACACAATGGTTTAAAAGTAATAAAACATATATACAGTCATATATACATTAGGCTAACATACTCAACTGGTGCTTCTAACTAAGCCTACCCCAGTGTGCCTGACCTAAGCCTAACACGTGAAAAGGGGAGTAAGTAAGTAGCTTAAGTTAAGTTGGTTTTGCCAAGGTTTGTTTCAAGAATTCTCGTCTAAGGGTTTAGTCAACACCATACCTCTGAATAGAATGATGGAGGATTGGTATCTCCTTCAGGGGTCTCTCTCGATATCCCAGTCACCCGCGAGGGTAAACCGGAAGCGCCGGGACTGGATTTCTCTGCACGAGAAAGGCAGCGGCTCTCTTCAGCGCGTCGAGGAAGGAGGCGGGGGACAGCGTCCGCGGGCAGCTGGGCTGGATGTCTTCGCAGAGGACGGCTGCTCGGCTCCTCAAGCGTACTGCACCATAGTTCGCGCTGTTGCGGCGATAATGGTAATCAGCAGCTTCACCACCACAGGATAGCAGGCTGCAGCGACAGAGTGCTAGTTTTTACCAACACAGGGTCATGCAGGCAGCCAGCATCAGCAACAGGCAACGAACTCACAGCTCGTATCTCTCTCATTGCTTAAGGCAACGTTGGTAATATTTATACCTGACAGGTGCCGGGTTTGACGCAAGTTTGCTGGACATAAGACGTCAATTAAAGATGTCACTAGGAAGTGACAGTTATCAGTTGCTCATTAGAGTTCCATTACTAATCAAAACATAGCAAGCGGGGATTTCCAGGTTTGCTAAGTTTTTATCTTGTTGAAGAACTCGGAGTGTTATCTAGGAATATCAGATAGTGACTGCTGCTCTGTCATTGCACTAATTGGTCGCAAAGGAAGTAGCAGAGAGTCATGCTGGAATGTGGCTCTGTTCGTGTGAGGCCAGAGATGACTTTTCAGAAAATCGCACTTGAACGGTTATGCCAATATAGGGAATAAATGGGTTTATAGCCGAATAGGGGCATAAGGTCACAGTATCGATCAGGAACCTAGATAAGCACGCAACACTATCCGTTCTAAATAACTGTTCAGTGTCTATAATTATATATACATTTCACAAAGAAACGGGAATAGATGGAGTACCCAGCTGCATTGTCGACAAATAATTGATCAAGGCTTTTTTGGAAAGCCCCAGTATGAAAATCTCATTTTTTTCTGAACTGAATTTCAGGGCATTGCTCACCAGCTAAAAGGTTATTGTAGAGGAGCAGATTTTAAACTACGTTTTTGTTTCCCACTTGATGTCTTCAAGAGAGATGAACATCTGAGTTTCTTCTGTATGTGTCATAGAAGTGGATCAAGGGCCACATGGATATTAAACAACGAGTGCTTATTGGCTTAAATACAGAGTAAGTGGAGTTTGACAGCTTGACTTCTCTCTGGCAGATAAGAGTGGAGCCAAGACAGAGCATTACCCTGGTTGTCTACCTCAAAAAGCCAGGTAAACAGAGAATGATGTGAGATCATATTGAAATTTGCAGAGAGGTCTACTAAAATCAGCGCTGCTCTGCCTTCCTCATCAAGCACCTGACAGAGTTCATTTGTATTAGAGAGCAAAGGAGATTCCGTGTGTGGAATGTCGTATTACTTACCGGTGATCTTCACTACTCCTGGTCCTATTGTCCTGGTGCCATTCGTCACTAATAAAGATTACCAGTAAGTAATATGACATTGCCCTCAGGTCCTCCTTGTTCTTGTCCCATTCATCACTAATAAGGAAAATGAAAACGAACCGCAAGCCGGCCGAAAACACAGCTCCAACCAGAAAGAAAACAAAAGAACACAAGAAACCACAGATGAAATGCAAAACCCAAAACATGATTTATTTGAGAGATGTAAGAACACAAAGCGAACAGGTTACAGTACACTGATACTAAAATTGGTACAATCTGAGAACACATTATGCAAATGATAATGATGAAGAAACATATTTGGAGAAGCCCAAGTAGCTGCCCGACAAATTTCTGCAATGGAAAAACCATGAATGTCTGCCCAAGAGGCCGACATCTCACAAATGGGACACTCTTGGGAGGCAGAGAACCAGACAAACAATTAGCCATGGAGATGACTTTCTCAATTCAATGACTAATGGAGAACAAATACGCCTTTTAAACCCCAAATGACAGAACGAAAGGAAACAAACAGAGAAGAACTGGGAATGAGACCCATACATCCAAAGAGCCCATTTCACATTCAACAGTTCCCGCTGAAAATAAACAGGAGTGTCATAATCTTCCAAATCCAGCAACAAGCTCTCCTGAGTCCTGTGAAACTGAAAAGGAACCTTAGGAACAAAAGAAGAATCCAAACGCAACACAACACCATCTGCACAGAGGAAAGAAAGTGCTCCTTCATCAACAGTCCTCCCAATTCACCAAGACATCTAGCAGAAGTAATAGTGATCAAAAAGACCACTTCAACATCAGAAACTTCAAATCCATAGCATCAAGAGTCTCAAAAGGCTGAGAAACAGTGCCCGAAGAACCAAAGGCAAGTCCCACAACAGGTGTAGAGGACCCACAAAATGCCTAGAGATGCAGAAACTTTTCAAAAACCTAGCTACCTAATCATCAAAATAAGCCAGATTTCCCATGGGAGATCTGATCGCCTGAATACCAGCCCACTGGGCCCGTAGAGACAGAGAGTTTTTTCTCAAACCCTTCCCCCACAAATTGAAGGATAAAGTTCAAAGGACAGTCCAAGGGATAACGGTTCAAGGAAGAACACCACCTCTGTAAACAACCTCAGTGCCGACCATACGACTTCAGACTAGCAACAGCTAAATTCTGAGGCAATCCCTTTTTCTGCAGTCCCCTTCTTTCAACCTCCACAATGAGAGGCAGAGTTTCCGGTGTAAGAGAGCATGTGACACCCACTGAGGACAGGCGATGAGAAGAAGAAACCAAGGGCCCGAACCCACTATGGATTAAGAAGATGAAACCATGACCGACAAGGCCAAAACGGACAACCACCATCATGTCCCTGGATCCCCCCACCAATCTTGACAAAAACTTGGAAATCAGAAGAATGTGGGAGAAGGCATACAGAAGATGCTGTGGCCAAGGGGACAGTAAAGCATCCCCCTCTCTCCCCATACCTCCTCCTGAGGAACTCATGCACAAAAGCTGGGAACTTGGGCTTTGAAGAAGGAGGCAAACTGATCCAGACTTGGCTTCTCAAACCTGGCACAAATCTGGAGAAATTTGAAAAAAGGCCCCCTTGAACAAAGACAACTCCTCGTATAAGGGGAACACCCTGCTGAGGGAATCTACCACCACATTATCCATCCACGTGATGTGAACTGCTTGCAGAGAGGCCAGGTGACTCTCTGCCCCACTAAACAACTGGGTCTCAACACTATTCAGGAACTGGGTCTTGGACACCCCTGGATGTTGAGATAAGCTAAAGCCACCATATTGTCCATCTGGACCACTAGATTGCAACCTTGCACAATGTGATGAAAGACAGTATGAAATACTGCTATGAGAACCCTCCAGTTGGATGAGTGCCCGTTGTCCTGGAGAGACCACTTAACCTGAAGAGACCTCCCCTCCAGAGTAGCCCCACAATCAAATGAGTTGGCATCTGTCGCCAGGACCTTTGAGGGATCAGGCTGCAGCCAAATCCCTTTGTTCAGAGAGGAGGAGTCCAGCCACCACTGAAGTTCCTACTAAATGTTCAGCATCACTGGAACCAGAACATTGTAATCCACTAGTGCAGGGCACCACCAGGAGGATTGCAGATGCGTCCAAAATGGCCTGAGATGGAACCTTGCCCACTGGATTGTGAATACAACTGGTTCCATATGCCTCAGGAGCTTCACAGGAAGGGATTGGCCGTGGAAGGCATGGAGAGCCAGAGACTGCAAGACCAACAACCTGGAATCTATCAGGAAGACCTTGTTGAGAGCGATGAGAAACCTGTTCCCCATGAAACACATATCCTACGAGGGAAACAACCTGCACTTCTTCAGATTGAGAAGGAACCCATGCCTTAGCACTTCCATTCTAACCACTTCAAGCTCCCGACAAAACTGAGCCCAGGACGAAGCCTGTAGAAGCCAGTTGTCTAGATAGGGGTAGATTTGAATCCCTGAAGATGGAACAAGACAATGAGGGGAGCCACCACCTTGATGAATATTTGAGGAGCCACCTTGAAACTGAAAGGCAGGGCCCAGAATTGGTACTTCTGGTTGCTGGGTTGGCTAGGAAAATAGAAGTAAGCATCTTGGAGATCCATTGTACACAGAAAGTGGTCCTTCATGACCAGAGAACCCCCCCCTGCAAAGTTCCATCTTGAATGTCAATGTGTGCACACATTTATAAGCTTGGGTGGAGTTTGTGGAGTTCCACTAAGCAGAACTTAACAAAGTGCAAAAGTAACTCCACTGTGCTTCTCGGAGCTGTGCAATCATCGCGAAAGGCACCATGCACAGCACAAGCAGGCGCTGCTTCCTTTCTGCCGCTCGGGTAGATGTTTTACTAAGTGACAGCTTCCTCAACACAAACAAACAATTTCTCAACGCGAGCGGTCGCGAGCATACGTGAATACTTCCAATGAGAAATCTGACCACCCGCGTTGAGAAATCTCTTGGGGAGGTTGGTTATCCATGCTCGCGTTCGCCAACTTGAGGTTAACAATCGCAACGAAGAAAAAGCTCACTGGGAGGTGGATTTTCCTCACTCTGGCTCACTAACTTGGCATTAACAAGCGGGAGCGAGGAAAAAAATTATTTTCAGAACTCCACGAGGCGCAGGAAAACCTACCATTTATTTCTCCACCAGAAAGACCACGAGTAGTACCCCTGACCCATCTCATCAGGAACCCTCACAATAGCATGTTCTAGGAGTAGAGATTCCACCCCCTGAGCCAATGCCAGCTGTTTCTTCTTCATCCTGGGCCACAGAGTTGGCTGCACCCTGGAATCCTTGGGGGGAGAAAACAAAATTGATCTTGTACTCCTCTCTGATGGTGCGAAGCACGGACATGTCTAATGTAGACCCATGGCACTCTGTGCTCAAGAGAAGATACCTGCCTCCAACCACCCACCCTGAAGGCCCAGGTATATAGTCAGGTAAGTGTAGGGCGAGACTGTGGTTTCATCTGTACACCCTTCTTAGGATAGATCCTCCTCTGCAGAGTACATTATTTATGTATTTATTTTATGGAACTTATAAAGCGCCCTATCGCCTGACAGGCATCCTGGCGCTGAACAGCTCAAGGAATGGGAGTGTGAACAGAGTGGCGGCAACTAGAATGTAGGAAATAGCCAGGTCTTAATGGCTTTTCTGAAAGGGAGTAGCTCCTGAATTTGTCTGATTTCACAGGGCAAACTATTCCAGAGCTTAGCCGCAGCCACTTCAAACAGTCTACCTACCATTCTGACTCTTCTAAATTTAGGTATCCTCACCAGTCTTGCCGAGGAGGAGCGAAGACTTCTAGAAGGAGTGTACCAGTCAAATTTTTCACACAGGGATAGGGGGTAAAATCTCATGAAGGGCTTTAAAATCCAGACGAGAGATTTAAATTGTACTCTCTGTCTCAAGGGAAGCCAATGGAGTGCTGCTAAGGCTGCAGATGCTGAGGCTCTTCTAGGAAGACCCAATACTAGTTTGGCAGCTGCTGACTGGATTCTCTGCAGTCTATCCAGTACAAATTCCAGAGAGTTTAGCAGAAGGGCATTGCAGTAATCAATCCTGATAAGTATTGTACATCGTGCAACTTGAGCCCGAGCCTGAAAAGGGAGTAAAGGAATTTTTTTTTCAAAGAGACCGGATAATTGCAAAACAAGAAGCCGTTGTCTTACTTACCTGAACTTCTAACGTAGGTCTACTGTCAAATATAAAGCCCAGGTTCCGAGCTGTTTGCACTGGCTGTATTGACATTGGCGTTTCCGGAGGCCAGAAATTGTCAGGAAAGGGGGGTGGAATCTTAGATGCTGCACAGTAAATCACCTCTGTCTTACCGGCATTAAATTGCAATTCGTTTTTTCGTAACCAGGAGGCTGTATCCCGAAGGCACTCATGAAATACCTCCCTAGAGGTTGCGTTCTCACCCTCCATAGAAAGGATCAACTGGGTATCATCTGCAGAATTTACTATGCTAATGTTGGGTGCTTTAATAACATCAATTAAAGGTCTTAAATAAACGTTAAACAAAGTAGGGATGATCGCTGAGCCCTGAGGCACACCATGCTGTATCTCAGAAAAAACAGACTGAAATGGGGGAAGAGACACCGCCTGCTGTCTGTCTTGCAGAAAGGAGCGGAACCACTGTAGGGCGCAACCCCTCACTCCGACCCCACTCAGTCTATCCAGCAGGAGCTTATGATCTACAGTATCGAAGGCGGGGGACAGGTCAAGCAGGACCAGTGCCACTGCCTGACCCCTGTCCGTCCGCCTCCGAAGCTCGTCCATGACCGTCACCAGTGCTGACTCGGTCCTGTGCGCCGGTCGAAAGCCGAATTGTGCCTCCTCCAGTACATTAGCTTGTTCCAAATATGCAGAGATAGCAGTGCTAACAGTGAGCTCTACAATTTTTGAGGGGAAAGGTAGCAAAGAAGGATGGTTTTTTCAGCAGAGGAGACACCAAGGCTTGTTTCCATTTGGTGGGAACCACACCAGTAGTTACAAATGAGGGGGAGGGTGGGAAACAATTCCCCCCCATATTCTTTCCAGATCCTATGTGGGAGGGGATCTAAAGGTGATCCAGAGGAGATACCGTGTGCCAATATACTAAACTCCTCTGAGGATAAAGGCTGAAACTCCAATAGACAGTTCGCATCCTGATACATAGATCCCTTCCCCTTAGTCTTTGCCTCGCCCAACAAGCAGCCAGCTCTGCTGGTATCCTCCACCGAGAAATTCCCAGCATCTGTTTGCCCATCTTTAAGGTCTTCAATGATCCGCTGGATCTTCTCTAGAAAGAATCCCGCCAGGTTCTCACAGAGTACCTGAGAGGGAGTTATCACCTTCCTAGAACACTCTGGTTTAGTAATGCTGTTCAGAATGGTAAAAATACTTCTAGTGCTGTTGGAGCTTTTATATAAAAACTGAGAGAAGTATTATGCCTTAGAGCTTCTGATCTCGGTTTTATATTCCGCCATTTTTTGTTTCCACAAAAATGTATCTGCCTCCTCATATCCCCGCCTCCATTTCCTCTCTGCCTGTATACTTGCTAATTTCAGGTTCTTTAAGAGGTCAGTAAACCAAGGAGCAGAGGGCTTACCTTTGCAACTATGTTTTTCTAGCGGGGCCTGGAGATCCAAGGTCGAGGTAATTACAGAACAAATTGAGTCATTTTCATTTCAAAAACTTTATTCGATTCAATGCAAGAATCATAAAAGTAGAAGTACATTTAGGACACACAGTTAAAAATTCGCTATGAAAACAGTTTTAAAAATTCTGGCACTATAAAAGTTCATTGGCAGATAAAGTCACATAACCATATTATTACTTTAAGTTAATCATCTCTGGATAATACATAATTTTATCAGGCAGGGGTGTTTTTGGAAACAAGTAAAAATAATAAAAAGAATCACGGTACAGGATTATAAAGTGCAGGATTATAAAGTGCACATGTCAAATGGTATAGTTCTTGGGGCAAAATTCTAGCCATACCGTTTCCTAATCTGGAGTGACACTCGTATAAAGTTCAACATTGCACAGCAGACTGTAGGGGATGACAGAGATATTAAGAAATCATAACCCTCTTTATAATGGCGTATTTGTTCTTCCTTGAGAATCGGTTTGATAAACCTGGTTCTTGGGTCTTTATATAAGGAACAAAAAAGAACAAGATGCATTGTGTTTTGGCTATCTTTGTAATTACAGTTGCAAGGTGGGAGTTCCTTACACCAGCCCCCCTGTATGGGGAATGCAAAAAGAAAATGCAAAGTATGTAGCCTGAATCTTGTCAAGTAAAAACGCCATTGTACATGATTTGTAAAGGTCAGATAGAACTGATGCTGTAAGACAGCCTTGGGGGCATAGGGACTGTCCATACAATTTACAATCGATGATTTCCAGTAATGCGATTTAATTACATTTTTGATATCTCCCTGTATGTTTTCAGGGTTGTCAAAGGTGTCACCCAAGCCTATTTTATGAAACATTTCATTTACATAGGATAACCAGGGGATTTGGTTCATATTTGACAATTTCAAACAGTCCTGGATAATATCCTTAGTAAGCTGTAAGTCCTCCGATACCCATATTTTGCCCCATAACAACAAAGGAGAAAGACGAATAATGTCGCTTACATAATTTAAGCCTAGTTCATTGTGAGCGAATTTATTTGAGGAGCCTGATGGGATAGCCAAGACACGTTTTAGAAATTTATTTTCCATAATCTGTATCGTGTCGGGGCTGTCTGTCCCCCAGACCCCCGCCCCATAGGTAGCAATTGACAGACATTTTGCTCTATACAGAGTTTTTAAATGTGAAATGGGTTTTTGGCCTAATTTGCCACAAAAGCGGAACAATCCCTCTATTGAGCGACTAGCACTCTGCACTCGTGTTTTCATTAATGGTGCCCAACTTAATTTGTGATTAAAAAGGTTTCCCAAATAATTAAAGTTTTCAACTTTGTCAATGACGGAGGTACTTACTGCGAACTTTCTGCTCTTAGTGCCCTTCGGGCCACAGACCATGATAAAAGACTTAGCAAAATTCACTTTGAGATCTAGGTCCAACATAAATTTGTGAAAGGCATCAAGGCAGTGCTGCATACTATTTGCAGTGAGTGTCATGAGTACCGTATCATCGGCATAGGAAAGCATTGGAATGCTTCTACCATTTACTTTTGGGAAATCATGGCAATGGTCCAACAAGTATTTTTCCAGGCCATTAGTATATACAAGGAATAAAAAAGGAGCTAATATGCATCCTTGTCGGACACCCTCGGTCGAGGGGATGGACTTGGTTTTCTCCCCCCCTGGTCCAAACCTTATGGCCACCGTGGTGGATTCGTGGAATCTGCGAAGAAGAGTGACCAGGGGTTCCTCGAAACCCATTTCCTCCATCATTTGCCACAGCTTACTACGACACACAGTGTCAAAAGCACTTGATAGGTCCATAAAAGCAAGATGGATTGAAGATTTTTTTGCCTTTGTGTATTTCCCAATAATTAACGCCAAATTAAGGCACTGTTCAACAGTGCCTTTTCCTTTTCTAAATCCATATTGGGAATTTACAATCAGGCCCACCGAGTCCGCCCATGATTCTAATCGTGCTAAAATAACCCTGCCCAAAATTTTGCATGATGCGTCAATTAGAGAGATCGGGCGATAGCATCGGGGATCAGATCTATCGCCCTTCTTAAAAATTGGCACCACCACTGCCTCCTTCCAGGATGCAGGAATGTGGCTAGTGACAACTGCTTTAAAAACATTCAACAATACAGGTGCCCAGACTTTGATATTGTGCTTAAAAAAGTCCAAAGGTACTCGGTCGGGGCCAGGTGCTTTTAGTGATGTACCTTTTAATAACGCGTCCTCCACTTCTTGCAGAGTCAGCGATGAACTCAGGGAGAGGGAAGATTGGGGAACCACAGATACCCTTTCATCTACTGCCGGTATCACATTTGGTTGGATGTTATGAGGATTAAAAATATTCCCAAAATGGGTTTCCCACGAATCACAATCAATCTCCATTACGATATTATCCATATCATTATTTACAAAAAGGGGGCGATTGATGACTTCCCAGAAAAGTCTGCTATCCTTTAATTCTGTTGACTTTTCTAAGTCTTCCCAGGCTTGATTTTTTAAACCCAACTTCCTTGTTTTAATAGCTTCTTTATAAGCTGATCTAGCTGCTCTAACTGATTTTATGTCCCTTGGTTTTTGTTTTAATGCTGCTTTCAGCAATCTCTGAGTTGCTGAACATGCAGCATCAAACCATCTGGGGCCTGACTTTTTGTGTTTACCAATTGGTTTTATTAGGCGCTCAGCTACATGCTCACATAGGGATTCAAAATTACCTATAACCTCTTCTGGACCGGTTGTAGGTGTGAGGCAGGCCTCATATTCAGCGCTATATTCATTTAGGATCTCTGCCTCAAGACCCACCGCGTCTATTTTGCCCCATTTAAGGGTGATACCTTGATTTTTACTATACTTTACCGGTTGCTCCCAAATAGAATGTTTGGGTTTAACCGGGCAAAACAGGGTTAAAATTAAAGGATTATGGTCACTGGCAGCATTAGGTATTACTTCCAACTTATCGACATAGGAAAGGTGCCCACTAGAGACAATTACAAAGTCAATAAAACTCATAGTGCCCCTAGTTCCCTGGAACGTCGGTATAGGCACAGAGTTTGGGCCAACCCAGGGCTCCAATATACGTAAATCATTTAAAATAATGATATTATTTAACGCATCCCCCTGAGGTGTGTGTTTAAAATGTGACAGCGGTTGATCTTGTGAATCTGTCAAGCCACACACCTTTGAATCACCATGGGCACATAGTGAACAATTGAAATCACCCAACCAGATAACAAATAGTTGGGGTTGTTCTTGACGTACCCCAGCTATTGCCCTTTCTAATTCCAGGATTACAGTTGTCTCATTGTTGTCAAAAATATTATAATACCAATTAATCAGCAACAATGGTTCAGGGAACAAATTGATCAACATCAACACTTGGAACCAAGGTGAATCAACTATTATAGAGGCCACAAGTTTACATAACTTTAACGAGGTTGCTGACATTAAACCACCTTTTGCCCTGCCCATTTGAGAGGGTATTGCTAAGGTGTTAAAAGCTTGGAAACCCTCCATGCTCTGGGCAGTTCTACTCCATGTTTCCTGCAGGCACAGGATGTCGCAGTCCCCCACAAAGTCCAACCATGCCTCGTCCTCAAGTCTTGATGCAAGTCCAGCAATGTTCCACGAGATCAGACCCATCTTTTGATCATTTTTATGCCTCGTATCCGGTTCTGTTACTGCTTCTATTAGATTGTTCCCAGAAGGAGTTAAGCTTAAATCACATTCTCTGACAGAAGATACCTCAAGTACTGGAGCATTGGGAATTTGATCATCATCGATGGGAACAATCTCCAGTGCGATATTATTGCCCCTTTCCCCCTTCTCCCAAAGGCTGGGTTCTCCTAATACTGAGTTATCCATAATCCTGGGAGGATCTTGTGATGGTCAATCGATCTCTTCCATGCCTACAAGTGGATTAAAGCGGTTTCTCAGGGGGACACCATTTGGGGGCCATCCTACATAATCCTCTCCCTGAAACCTTGGTCTTAAGTTGTTATGCCAAGCTTACAGGGGGTAGTTGTTGTTACTGTGGATCATTTCCCAGGAGAAGGCATCACTCTGTTGGGAGGGTCCCCAGTTGTTCTGGCTTGGCCATATAACCCTATTTCTGTGGGTCCACATAGGATACATTTCGTTATTAAATGCCTGCCTAGCGTTCTTATAGGGGAGGGATTGGGGTGCAAAATTCAGGCTTGGGTAAAAATACTCCAGACCTATGCACTGGATATCCCCAACTCTAGCAAATCTCGGTTTGCTACAGATGATATCTTTTACCCAGGTATTACTGAAGTTAATCAAAATACAGTCCCCCTCGAGATCCTTCTCACTCGGGCCTACCCAGGGGACTCTACGTACACTAAGTATGTTTGTTTTGGAGTCGGAGGGGAGTGGTCTATTAATGTTAAGCCAGAATGTTATTTTATTTCTTAGCTCCTGGGTAGATTCTGTTTTATTGGGGGGGAGTGGGGGTACTCCAGTAAGTATTATCATAAAAGGGGCTGAATCTGGCGGCAAGTTCAGGGGTGGTGGTTTCTTTCGATGTACTACCTCACCATCGTTGCTTTTTGTATTATTTACAGAACCCTGTAAACCTGTTTGTTTTATTTGTTTTTGCCCTTGGGTACTTCCCTGTTTGGGGGTCGCGGCTTCCGTCGTCGATGCCACATTGACCGTTTTTTGACCAGTTGTCCCTGCCACATTCGCAGAAACAGGTTTAGAACGGGGTAGTGGTATCGGTTTTGTTTGAACTAGCGGGGCCGGTGCCACCTCAAGGTTAGAATTTATAGGCATTTTGGCGTTTGTATTTATACTTTTATTCTCACTCCCCTTTTTTGGGTTACTACTGCTAACAGTGATGTTTTTATTCTTATTTTTTGTACCCCCCTCTTCAGGCAATTTGTTCTTACTTGCTGGAGTTTCAGGGGGATTGGAATTGGAGGAAATAATATATTCTAGTTGATCTAACTTCAGGTTAACAATCTGGATTTTCTCTAAGACAGGCAACAGGAGTATTTGAACCAGTTTCTCAATTTCCCCCAGAAGGCGGTCATTGTTGTTGGTACTAAAAGAGAAGGTTTTCTGTCCCATGTCAGCTAATAGGGGACCCTTTTGTTTAGTAGGGATTATTAGGGTTTTAGATGGTGCTGGCTTCGCTAGCTTTGGTTTTACCCCTTTCCTATGTGTGCCACCTCTCTTACGTTTATTTGGGTTATGAGGTTCCCGCTGAGATGCCACTATCTGATCTTGTGTAGGAGTAGGAACATTTTTACTTGAATTGCTCGGGTTGTTATCTATTACGTTTACGTTTACTCCCGTAATATCTGGTGAAATGGGTATGGGAGTAAGTGAAGATGCCTCAATTTGGGAATCCGCTATCAGGACGGTCTGTGATTCAGGGATTATCTCTAGATTAGGACTAGCCTCCAAATTACTATCCGAACAAAGTAAACTTTGCTCAGGAGTAGGTAATTTGGTAGGGGTAATTTTTAACGCAATATTTCCCAGGGACGAGCGTTTTCCTGTAATCAGGTCAAGTGACAGACGCTTTTCTGTGAGGGCAATTTCCTTTTCTAAAATCCCCGTTGCCCGGCTGATAAAATCGTCCAAAGTTCCAGTGGCTTTACCATTATTTGTTTTAACGGTGATCTGTCTATTCTTCCCTGAGCGTGTGGACATCATAAGAGTTTAGAAAAAAAAAAAAGCACAATTTATAGTGCCAGATTTATAAAAGTATGAATAATACTAATTATAATGGGAACAATTTGGAAGCGATAGATAAATAGAAGGGGGGTAGCCCCGACCCGACCTTGTACGTCCTTGGACGACCTTAGACGGCCCCGCCCTTGTCCCGGGCTTCTCCCGGTCGCTCCCGCTCGCTCCCGCGAAGCGGGAATGCTAGGCTCCTTAAGACTCTACTACCACGTGATAGGCGGGGGGGCGTGGCCAGCGGGGAGAGCAGCCCAGGTGATGGTGATTGGGCGCGCAGGGGCTCCTGGACACTGGAGTCCCCTGCCTATGCTCGCAGCCCCGCTGGTTACTCGCCTGCCCCGCGCTCCTCCTGATGACTCAGTTGCTGCCTCCTGGCAGGCGACGCGCTGCGGGACCCGCGAAGCGGGTCCGGCGAGGCGTGGAAGCGGGCGGAATCCACAAAGGGGTCAGCTGCAAAAGGTCTGCTGCACTGAGGCTCCGCTGTGCTCCTCTGGCGTCCTGGCGCTACAGGTTCGTTTCCTAAACAGGTCCCACAGGCAAAAGGTGAGGTTTGCTTTTACCTCCGTTGGCGGGGGGGCGTGGCCAGCGGGGAGAGCAGCCCAGGTGATGGTGATTGGGCGCGCAGGGGCTCCTGGACACTGGAGTCCCCTGCCTATGCTCGCAGCCCCGCTGGTTACTCGCCTGCCCCGCGCTCCTCCTGATGACTCAGTTGCTGCCTCCTGGCAGGCGACGCGCTGCGGGACCCGCGAAGCGGGTCCGGCGAGGCGTGGAAGCGGGCGGAATCCACAAAGGGGTCAGCTGCAAAAGGTCTGCTGCACTGAGGCTCCGCTGTGCTCCTCTGGCGTCCTGGCGCTACAGGTTCGTTTCCTAAACAGGTCCCACAGGCAAAAGGTGAGGTTTGCTTTTACCTCCGTTGGCGGGGGGGCGTGGCCAGCGGGGAGAGCAGCCCAGGTGATGGTGATTGGGCGCGCAGGGGCTCCTGGACACTGGAGTCCCCTGCCTATGCTCGCAGCCCCGCTGGTTACTCGCCTGCCCCGCGCTCCTCCTGATGACTCAGTTGCTGCCTCCTGGCAGGCGACGCGCTGCGGGACCCACGAAGCGGGTCCGGCGAGGCGTGGAAGCGGGCGGAATCCACAAAGGGGTCAGCTGCAAAAGGTCTGCTGCACTGAGGCTCCGCTGTGCTCCTCTGGCGTCCTGGCGCTACAGGTTCGTTTCCTAAACAGGTCCCACAGGCAAAAGGTGAGGTTTGCTTTTACCTCCGTTGGCGGGGGGCGTGGCCAGCGGGGAGAGCAGCCCAGGTGATGGTGATTGGGCGCGCAGGGGCTCCTGGACACTGGAGTCCCCTGCCTATGCTCGCAGCCCCGCTGGTTACTCGCCTGCCCCGCGCTCCTCCTGATGACTCAGTTGCTGCCTCCTGGCAGGCGACGCGCTGCGGGACCCGCGAAGCGGGTCCGGCGAGGCGTGGAAGCGGGCGGAATCCACAAAGGGGTCAGCTGCAAAAGGTCTGCTGCACTGAGGCTCCGCTGTGCTCCTCTGGCGTCCTGGCGCTACAGGTTCGTTTCCTAAACAGGTCCCACAGGCAAAAGGTGAGGTTTGCTTTTACCTCCGTTGGCGGGGGGCGTGGCCAGCGGGGAGAGCAGCCCAGGTGATGGTGATTGGGCGCGCAGGGGCTCCTGGACACTGGAGTCCCCTGCCTATGCTCGCAGCCCCGCTGGTTACTCGCCTGCCCCGCGCTCCTCCTGATGACTCAGTTGCTGCCTCCTGGCAGGCGACGCGCTGCGGGACCCGCGAAGTGGGTCCGGCGAGGCGTGGAAGCGGGCGGAACCCACAAAGGGGTCAGCTGCAAAAGGTCTGCTGCACTGAGGCTCCGCTGTGCTCCTCTGGCGTCCTGGCGCTACAGGTTCGTTTCCTAAACAGGTCATAATTCTCCTCGACTTGTCTATTTACCGAAAAACAGTCTCCCATCTTGTCTTGCCGAGGAGTTAAGTTTATGAGATTAGTCAACAACTGTCTATTGCAAGCGGATGATCTTTAACCATAATTGCATGTAACATATCCCCATACTTTTAATCTGGTTGGTATATAATTTTAACTTTTTGGCTGTAATCTGATCTAAACATAGATTTAGAATGATTTTTATAATAACAGAATTTTATACACTTGAAATGTATGAGAGAAAGAGTACGGATGTAAAATGAGCACTTGCATAATGATACTTCTTGCTGTTTGAGTATATGAATCTCACTTATTTTATGTAGGGGGGGATTGTGATGATTTTAATTAATCACGCAATAAACTTAAACTTGAAACTTGAACAGTCTCCCACCATGAACACCGAGCCAAGACTTCTTGCATGGGTAAGAGCCTTCCAGTTCCTACTAACATAGTCAATTTTGGATCGAGGTGCTTGATACTGGACAGTAGACGTTCTCACAAAAAATTTGACCAAACAATGGTCCGTCCAATCCATAGGAAGAATATTACCAATCTGTAAAAGTAGAGGTTCTGAGAAAATTAGGTCAAGTACGTGTCCGGCTTTATGCGTGGCTGAGAAAACATGCTGAAAAAGACCAAGCCCTTCGCATGAGTGAGTAAAATTATGGAGGCCAGAATCCAGTGGTCCATTCAACCATAAATTAAAGTCCCCTAAAACTCTAGGTTTATGGTGAGTAGCTGCCATGTTAGAAAGGGTGTCAATAATAATTGCTGCTATGAGATACAGAACGCCCCAGGAGGCTGTGGCTGCTTACAGTGAGAGGTGTAATGAATGTAGGGGGCTTCTAAGAAAACCCCTTGTCCGAACCAGCCTGCTTCATGGAAGACAAATGCTTTTACTCCTTGAACAACTTATGCCGGCAATCCTCTAGCCATTACCCAAATATTTGAGAATCTTGAAATGGAAGTTTTAGGGCAGAAGATTTTTGGGCGGCATCAGTGTTCCAATCTTTAAGGACAAGATTATGCCTGGCAACATTACACACCCCTCCTGTCAAAACAGAAACCTGCACTGCATCGAAAACAATGTCAGACATGAACTCAACTTGGTTCTCAATGTTATCCAGCAAGGCTGAACACTATTAAAAATCATCCACACCACTAAACAATTTCTTAATATCAGTTAGTATGGATTTAGAGACAAAAGATCCATGGATACATCCAACAGCACCAATTGAGAGCATAAAAACACTTTCCTGAGGGCTGAATTCCCCCTTTTCACATTTGCATCGTTAACAATAGCATCCTTCATCAGGGAGGTCCTGCCCACCAAATTAGCAACAAAGTAATCAATGGGAAAAGAAACTGCCAGACATGTCATTAAGGGAGAATAATTCTGACCTGAAACAGGGCACCATATGTTTATCTGGGTCCTTCCAATCCCATTTCAAAACTTCCCAAATTCATAGATTAACCAGAAAATCCACTTCTGAGGCACTCTAGAGCTACCTCAACAACCCGGAAGATTATGTTTCAGGGACTACATCATCCTGAAACCCCATATTGTCTTTTACAGATACCAACACATAAGACAAAACATCCTTGCTTATGTACTTCCCCTTCTGTTCGTCTAGACCAGGTGTCTCCTTATCCAACCCTGAAGATCCAGGAGAACAAGCCCTCAGATACTCCTGATGTCTCTTCTTCAGTGGAGAGAACTCCAGGAAGGTCTCTCTGATCAAGCACTTCAAGCGCTAATCTGATCCCCCTGACCTCCTCCTCAAAGAAGAGGAAGAAGATTCTGAGGAGGAAGAAGACACTATATGAGTTCTTCCCCATAATGATGGTCAAAGTCATCAAACAGGAAAGATACTGACCAGTCTACTTTAGGTGTTCAACAATCCTAAATCCGTAAATAGGAAATCTGCTGGGTTTAAATGCAACAGCCCCATTTTGAAAGCTCAGGCCAGCACCCTGGAGCCAAATGTAGCATTTCCCATGGGCAAATTCCCAGCATCACCCATGAGCTCATCATAACCAGGAAGGAAAGACACTACTAACAATAACACCATCTCCCAACGACCAATGGGAGAGAGAGAGCGCCATCCTGCAGTGTTACCATCCACAGAGCTTCTTCCCAGACTCTTCAAATGGCCCGAAAGGAAAGTTCCCAGCTGAACTTAAATGTCGCCACAGCAACGTGTCTTTCCTGTTGAAGCCCGGCAGCAATCAATAGATCCGCCAAGCTGGCCCGGTGAACAAATCCATGCAACACATCAGTAGACTAAACCCAGTAAAGTCCACCTTCTCCTTGTCTGCAAGCAAGACAGAAAAAACAGGAGGAATGTTGGGTGAGTATAGCCTTATAGACTGCCATCTTGTAGGAGGTGCAAATATGTGGTATTCTTATTTTTTTCTGTCTTGTGAGGTAGAAATACCTCTTTAGTGACAAATGGGACAAGGGGGACCTAGAAGATTCTGTGCTGTGCAATGGTCTTGAATCCTGACTGTGGTGCATCTAATGCATCTCTTCTATCAAGAAATACTGAGTTAAGTCCAGCACAACATAGGGCAGTAGTATCTCAACAAAGAAGAATTTATTGTGCGGTTAATTAAAACCATTACATTTACCATATACAGGGTTAAAAAGTTCCAGATCAATTGGAAATGCACAACATTATTTACTTAATCAGGTAAGCCTATGTAACTCTCAAAGTTATGGGAATTGACAAAATCGTAGATCAACCTGTAGCTAGGAAATACAAAGTGCAAGGTGCAATAAAAAGAGCAGCTGCTTTTGACAGCCAATTAATGCACAAACAGTCTGATGTTCACACCTAAACCAAAAGCATGGTTAGGGTAGTAGTAACTAGGCCTGGGCGGTAAATTCCGTTCCGCTCACGGAATTTGAGGAATTTCGCGTTCCACGGAGAACGCAAAATTGCTCAAAATTCTGCATCCTGCGACTTTGCGAAATGTTCTGCTTGTTCGCGTTCTCAAATGTGTGTTTATGAGATTTTTCCCCCGAGCACGCAAACAGCAATTGCGAACAGTAAAAAAGCATTGCGAACAAGCAATTCCACATGTTCGCAGGAGATTTGCGTAACGCGATTACGCAAATTCTGCCCACCCCTAGTAGTAACTCAGAATACTAAGATATGCAATTTTGATTAATTAAAAGTTTGACAATTGTGGGAAATTGTGTTATTAACTGTAGTATTCACAATCCCTCTCAGGGTAATTCACTAACGTCACTAAATAAACCTGAGCCTAAACCTCTGATAACTGCAAAATGCAAAGTACCTATGTAGCATTAAAACAGCAAGGAAGTCAAAATACAAAACAAAAGTACCATAATGAATTAGAAGAATAGAATACAAATGAATTACACCAAAATGACAAATATCCAATAAGGGAAACTGGATATATGAATTTAGAATGTTTAAAAGTGATAATAGCACCAAAAAGAGTTAAGCGCCAACTGCAGTCATCTAGTAACACTTGGCCAGTGCCTAGGCACAAGTTAAGGCTAAACGCGATGGAGAGCAGGCCGGATACAGAAACCAGTTTTGACCCATTTGGAAGTCTTACTTTCAGAATTAGTGACTTTTTCTGGAGCTCAGAGTCTTTCAGGGAGACACGGTTGCAGGTCAAAGAGGGTTCTACGAGGCAGGATATCTTTGTCGGGAGGTTCAGCTGAAAATTATTTGCTGCTGTGGGAAAACTCTGAGTGGGTACAAACCAGATCTTTAGCACTGAGGCAATGTTGGGTCTGGTTAGCAGGTGGTCTTTGGATCCAAAGAGTTTCTAAGGCCCAGGTTTCTGGAAAAGTTAGGAGGAGTACACTTTGACAACAGCCAAGGGTTCAAGACCTTGGGTACAGAGCTAGAGGGTCAAAATACACTCCAATGGAGGCGAGCAGCAAAGTTCAGGGCAGATCCAGTTGAAACTGGGCAGATGAACATTTTCTTGTAGCTTGGTGTGCCCCTTTACCTTGAACAGGAGGTCAGCCCTACGACCCTTGGAGGGAGTTCACATCTATTTCCTAGGTACAAGAAGGAGAGCAGGTCCAGTCTTCCAGGTTTTTTCTCGGTTACATACAACAGGTCCATTCCTCTTCTCTTCATTCACAGGTCTAGAAAAGTTTCTGAAGTTGGTGTCTGCATATGCCATATGTATATATGTCTGGCATGACATATGGTGTGGGAATGACCCCTGGGAACGCCCTAACCGATAGGGTAAAGGTTCCAGGGCTAACCCTATCCACTGTGGGCACTTTCAAGGTAACAAAAGTCTGCAGCCACATTAAACTTGGGCTCTGAGGGCTGGATGTGTGTGGGGGTGCAGAATAGTAATCTTAATGTCCACCTACATCGAACACTAAACTCCACTTTGGAGCAACCACTGTAGACCCCAGTAAACCTACAGACGGAGGTCTGGTAGAACATAAAGTACAGTTTACATCAACCACATAGTGGATGCACAAGAATTGTTCTGCAAGCTTGTTTCGCTCATTTTAAGTGTGCTCCAAGTGTTATATGAAAAACCCTAGCAGACCTGCCAAGCAAGTTTTGACACTCTAATAAGATTTGACACTGTAATATCAAAAAAGCACCACTGTGATTGGAGCCTGTCTGGCTGGGGATACATGGGCCTGGAGGTTAGCTGCATTAGATTGTGACAGGGTAGGTCTCTTTGAAGTTAATCAGATTTCCTGGCCGGTGTATGCACGCTGAAGAAAGCCAACAGACAAACAAATAAGATGAAATACAGATGACCAGGTGTGCATCTCTTTCCCCAAACTGATTAGTACAGTTCTCGTTTGTCTCAAATTGAGATTGCACCCAAAATGACAAGTGAGAACACAACATATGAGAAAATTGATATGAAAGAAAAAATAATTGAAGGAACATCATAAAGAACGACGTGCACGGAACCGGGGCTCCCCCCCCATGCTGATACATAGATCTAAACAAGGTGATTTTATTGTTGTAAGTCGTCTTTGGGACACAGACTGTTATCCGGACAATGTAACATACACTAAACTTTCCCAAAAGAAATTGTAAAGAGAGTAACGTGTATAAAACATAACATTAAGATTTTTGGTATTCTGGGAAATGTAGCGGTTTAATTCTACAATGAACGATCGTTTAATTAGTCCGTTGTTAATGTTTACACAGAAACTCGGGAGGTGCACAAATGTAAGAAATGTATAATCTGTTATTTATTTATTTATTTATTTATTTTGCAACTTATACCGCGCAAACTAAAACCCGAAGGTGTCAAGGCGCCTAGCAAAAAAGATCAAAAAGCGGGCAGTAATGCACTTACATGTACGCTTGAACAAAGAGGCGAGTTTTAAGGGCTGCTCTGAAAGTTTGGAGGGAGGGGAGGGACCTAAGTTCTAATGGAAGATCGTTCCACCATTTAGGGGCCAGGAGGGAAAAAGCCTTACCACCCCATCTGGCTTTCCGAGTACGGGGGATGTGGAGGAAAGAGTGATTGGAGGAGCGGAGGCTCCTGCCAGGGTTGTAGTATGTCAGGATGGCTCTGATCCCTGTGGGGCTGCTTTTGGCCAAGGCTTTATAGACCATACACATGGACTTAAAGACAATCCGCTCCTTAATCGGAAGCCAATGCAACTGCTTCCTGGCCAGCGTGGCCGAAGAGCGACGGGGAAGATCAAGGACAAATCTAGCTGCCGCATTCTGTACTACCTGCAAGCGCTGCATCTGACTCTTATTCAGTCCAGCATACAGCGCGTTGCAGTAGTCCAGGCGCGATCCCAAAAGGGCGACAGCAAGTTGTCTTCTTGCCGGCTGGGAAAGATAGTTCCTTATTTTCCTGAGAACATGAATCATGCCCCAACAGGTCGATACCGTCCTGTTGACTTGCTGGCGCATGTCCAGGGTAGGGTCAATCATTACCCCAAGGTTTTTAGCTGAAGAAGTAGGTTTGGGGCACAGACCAAGCGAGTCGGGCCACCACTCCATGGACCAGATATCTTCCCTTCCACCGAACACCATCACCTCGGTTTTCTCCCCATTCAATTTGAGTGAGTTGTATATCATCCACTGGCTGACGGCCTCCATACAGGATCTAAATCTGGAGGCGGTCAGCTCAATTGACTGGGAGAGAGACACGAGGATCTGTGTGTCGTCCGCGTAGGAGACTACCTCCATCCCAAAAGATCTAATGAGTCTGGCAAGGGGGGTCACAAAGATGTTAAAAAGGGTGGGACTAAGCGCCGACCCTTGAGGGACCCCACATTGCACAGACAGGGATGGAGATAGAAATTTTCCCAACATTACCCTCTGCTCCCTATGATCGAGAAAGGAAGAGAGCAGACCCAGGGCTGCCCCCCGAACCCCAATCTCGCCCAGTCGAGATGTTAAGACCTGGGGGGATAGGGTATCGAAGGCAGCTGTGAGATCCAGAAGGATCAGGAGGGATGTCCGGCCCTCATCCACACTCATGCGGATGGAATCGAGAACCAGGGTGAGGGCGGACTCGGTGCTATGTTCCCTCCTGAAACCATGCTGGGAAGGGTCAAGGCAGCCTGAATTCTCCACAAAGGCCGCTAGATGCTCGTTAAGATGGGACTCGCTCACTCGCTGCTCCAGCCTTGAGTGATCGCTCCCCTCGCTGCTCCTCACAGCGTGGTATTGTATTGCTGCATTGGTACCAAATAGTGTTATCTGCATAGCGCTTTGTAACCAAGTTGTATTATTTGCATAGCTCGAATTTTTTGTAAGCTTCGTTATTTCATAGCGCTATTATCCCACAGCGCTTAGATTGCTTGAATTGCATTGTTGTGTGTGATTTCCCCCGGCGCCCTGCTCTGACCTCCCCTCCATTTTGTTAGTGCTGTTGTTGTGTTCCCCTGAGCCCGCCACGCCTCCCAGCTGAGCCGCCCTCCCACAAGCACTAAAAAGCATTCCCCAAACCTCGCAGCGCTGTGATTCACTCGCTGCTCCAGCCTTGAGTGATCGCTCCCCTCGCTGCTCCTCACAGCGTGGTATTGTATTGCTGCATTGGAACCAAATAGTGTTATCTGCATAGCGCTTTGTAACCAAGTTGTATTATTTGCATAGCTCGAATTTTTTGTAAGCTTCGTTATTTCATAGCGCTATTATCCCACAGCGCTTAGATTGCTTGAATTGCATTGTTGTGTGTGATTTCCCCCGGCGCCCTGCTCTGACCTCCCCTCCATTTTGTTAGTGCTGTTGTTGTGCTCCCCTGAGCCCGCCACGCCTCCCAGCTGAGCCGCCCTCCCACAAGCACTAAAAAGCATTCCCCAAACCTCGCAGCGCTGTGATTCACTCGCTGCTCCAGCCTTGAGTGATCGCTCCCCTCGCTGCTCCTCACAGCGTGGTATTGTATTGCTGCATTGGAACCAAATAGTGTTATCTACATAGCGCTTTGTAACCAAGTTGTATTATTTGCATAGCTCGAATTTTTTGTAAGCTTCGTTATTTCATAGCGCTATTATCCCACAGCGCTTAGATTGCTTGAATTGCATTGTTGTGTGTGATTTCCCCCGGCGCCCTGCTCTGACCTCCCCTCCATTTTGTTAGTGCTGTTGTTGTGCTCCCCTGAGCCCGCCACGCCTCCCAGCTGAGCCGCCCTCGCCCCTCCCCCTCCACCATCCATATATGATAGGAGTTCCCGCGCGCAGCGTTTACGCGCAGCGACCGCGCCCAACCCGCGCCGAAGGTGCGCCAAAGGTAAGCCCGTCTACGCCCGTCCGCGCCTGGACCGCGCCCAGCGCCAGACCCCCTGCCCCTCGCGCTCCCCAGCCCCCCCGCACTACCTACGATGCCGCCACCCTCCTAGCCCTTAACCCTGGTCGCGCCCCCAACTGCGTCCAAGCCGCTCCTGGACGCACCCATGGACCGTTCTCCTGCTTCTCCTGCAAATTCAGCGGCACCAACAACATCTCCGCCACGACCACACCACAGATTCCAGACCCCAACCACCTAGAATGCATCCTTCTCAACACCCGCTCGGTCCACAGGCACGCCATTGACCTTTGGAACCTCCTAGACACCATCTCTCCTGACGTCGCCTTCCTAACGGAAACATGGATGAACGCTTCCTCCGCCCCTGACATCGCCATCGCTATCCCTGATGACTATAAGATCACACGCAAGGACCGCACCGGCCATACAGGAGGAGGAATCGCTATCGTCCATAAGAAATCCATCCGCATCTCCACCAGCTCCGACGCCAACCTCGCTAACTCCGAACACCTTCACTTCCAGATCCACATCGACCCCAAGACAACTCTCAGAGGCACCCTCCTCTACAGACCACCAGGACCCCGCGCTAAATTCAGTGAAGACATCACGGACTTCATCACCCCACACGCGCTCCCCTCCAAAGACTACATCCTTCTGGGAGACCTCAACTTCCACCTTGACAAGAACAACGACCGCAACTCCACCACCCTGCTGGACAACCTCGCCAACCTCGGACTTAAACAACTGGTCACTTCCCCCACCCACATCGCAGGTCACACACTCGACCCCATCTTCACCTCCAGCGACCATGTCTCCTTCAGCCACACTACGGATCTCATCTGGACTGACCACAGCTGCGTTCACTTCACCTACAACAAGCCGAAACCCATCTTCCACCTCCAACCAACTCTACAAAGAAACTGGAATAAAACCACCACGGATCAGATCTCCACATCGCTCCTTCGAACCTCCCCAGCCCTCTCTTCTAACGCCAACGAAGCCGCCTCCAACCTCACCCTTTGGTTATCCAACACCGCCGACACCTTAGCACCACTGAAAAAACGTCAACACAAACTTGGCAACAAGAAGGCCTCATGGTTCAACGATGATCTCAAGAAGTCCAAGAAACTGTACCGCTCCCTTGAAAAGGCCTGGAAAAAAGACCCATCCACTAGCAACAAGGACGCCTTCAAAAACGCCACCCGTACTCACCACCAACTGATCCGAAAAGCCAAGAAAACAGCATTCAAGGATCGACTTGACAACAACGCCCACAACAGCAAGGAACTTTTCAACATCGTCAAGGAATTTTCCAACCCCTCGGCCAACTCCAACGACATCACCCCCTCCCAAACCCTCTGCGACTCCCTTGCCTCTTTTTTCCACAACAAGATTGCTGACATCCACAACAGCTTTGACAACCAACCCGGAAGCCAACCCGCCCTACCATCTGCTGACCATCTTCCCCCCGTAAACACCCTTAACGCCTGGAACCCAATCTCCACTGAAGACACCATCCGCCTGATGAATTCCATCCACTCTGGATCCCCCACAGACCCATGCCCTCACCACATCTTCAACAAAGCAGACTCCATCATAGCCCCTCACCTCCGAGACGTCATCAACTGCTCCTTCAACTCCGCTACCTTCCCAGAAGACTGGAAACACGCTGAACTCACCGCCCTTCTGAAAAAACCAACAGCAGACCCCACCGAACTCAAAAACTACCGCCCCATCTCGCTTCTTCCCGGCCAAAGTCATCGAGAAAGCCGTCAACATCCAGCTCGCCGCATTCCTCGAAACCAACAAATCCCTCGACTCCTCTCAATCCGGCTTCCGAGCCAAGCACAGCACCGAAACCGCCCTCATCGCAGCAACAGACGACATTCGAACTCTACTGGACAATGGAGACACAGTCGCCCTCATCCTCCTCGACCTCTCTGCAGCCTTCGACACAGTTTGCCACAGCACCCTTTTACAACGCCTCAGAAACATCGGAATCCAAGGAAAAGCACTGGAATGGATCACCTCGTTCCTCACCGGAAGAACCCAGAGAGTCCGCCTCCCACCATTCAAGTCCGAGGCCTCTGAAATCATTTGCGGCGTACCTCAAGGATCTTCACTCAGTCCCACCCTCTTCAACGTATACATGAGCCCCCTCGCGACCATCGCCCGCCAACACAACCTCAACATCATCTCCTACGCGGACGACACTCAACTGATCCTTTCTCTCACCAAGGACCCCAGCACCGCCAAAACTAACCTACACGTAGGAATGAAAGAAGTCGCCGAATGGATGAAACAAAGCCGTCTGAAACTGAATTCAGACAAAACAGAAGTCCTCATCTTAGGTACATCCCCCTCCGCATGGGACGACTCCTGGTGGCCGGAAGCCCTCGGAAAAGCACCCATCCCGACAGACCACGCACGGAACCTTGGCGTCATCCTGGATTCTTCACTCTCCATGAACAGACAAGTCAACGCCGTATCCTCTTCCTGCTTTAACATTCTTCGCATGCTCAGAAAAACATTTCGCTGGATCCCCTCCGAAACAAGGAAAATAGTCACCCACGCCCTAGTCACGAGCCGACTGGACTACGGAAACACCCTATACGCAGGCACCACCGCTAAACTCCAGAAGAAACTACAACGAATCCAAAACGCCTCAGCCAGGCTCATACTAGACATCCCACGCAACGAACACATTTCTGGGCACCTTAAAGACCTCCACTGGCTACCCGTCAATAAGAGGATCACTTTCCGACTGCTTACCCACGCACACAAATCACTCTACGACATCGGACCAGATTGCCTCAACTCTCGACTGTCCTTCTACACCCCCTCCCGCCAACTTCGCTCTTCCAGCCAAGCCTTCGCCACTGTTCCTCGCATCAACAAGACCACCATGGGAGGCAGATCCTTTTCATACCTGGCTGCCAAAACATGGAACTCACTCCCCGCTTACCTCCGCCTCACCCAGAATCACCTAGCGTTCAGAAAGCAGCTTAAAACGTGGATATTTGACAAATAATCCCCTCCCCCTCCTAAGCGCCTTGAAACCCTCTGGGTATGTAGTGCGCTATACAAATTTTATGACTTGACTTGACTCGAGCATCTTAGCAGGGGCCGGAAGCAGTGAGATGGGGCGGAAGTTTTTTAAGACCCCAGGATCAAGGGAGGGTTTCTTAAGAAGGAGTATGGGCATGACAACTTTACGTAAGGAGCTTCAAAGTAAGGAAATGTATTAGCAGCAGAAGCGTTTGTTCACGCTGTGAAAATGTGAAGCAGTGCGTGATTTTAAGTACCTTGGGGATCCATTCATCATGGTAAGCGTAAAGTAGTATACAATTAAGAGTAGCACATAGTGGGGTAAAATTACAGGGCCACTAAGCGCTGAATACTAGAGAGGAAAGTAAAGAGGGAAGGTTTTTAAACACAGGAGTAATAAGTGTTGAAATAGTTCGGTATTTAGTACATGGTTATAAAATGAATGATGTTTTTGAGAAAGCACGATATAGAATTGGTCAGCTAAAATTTGTTTTTTACTTGTAGATGCCCCTGAAGAAGGAA
Source organism: Lissotriton vulgaris (assembly GCF_964263255.1). Lineage (NCBI taxonomy): Eukaryota > Metazoa > Chordata > Amphibia > Caudata > Salamandridae > Lissotriton > Lissotriton vulgaris. The sequence continues at coordinate 1,183,576,995 of NC_141687.1, forward strand.
TGTACTTTCCGAAATGCAATGGGCCATTTTAATAAACAGCACGGGATGTGGAACCCTCTTTGGATTCACGGGCATTTTTTAAATTGTTTCGTTCAAAGTAATCATTGAGTAAAATGAATCGATTATACAAGAGATAAAATGAATTTAAATAGTTGAAACTATGTTGAAAAAGTAAGAGAAAAGTGGAGAAAATATTGATTCACTTGATTCAATTAAGAAAGTGGCTGTGCAACCTGATGGAATCAGACAGAAAGATTCCTTCCTTGTGAAAGACATTTTGAAACAACGCACCGAGACAAAGCGCATAGCAGGTGTATGCACGCTGAAGAAAGCCAACAGACAAACAAATAAGATGAAATACAGATGACCAGGTGTGCATCTCTTTCCCCAAACTGATTACCTGGGATTATCTACACAGAGCTCTACTGTCAGCAAAAATAGTCAAGGCAAAAATCTGGGGTACACCACGCAAAAGATGGCATTTTCAACAACAATCATGACTTCTTTTCAAACAAGGAGCTTTGCACAGCAATGTCAATACTTACCAATAAAGATAAGGGCTATTCTGAAGAAGAACCACAGGTCAAATACTGAAAACATGTTGTTGATGGAGTGATATGCAGAGGCCACTCCTATGTCAGTAACCAAACACATTGGTTGTATAGGATGTTTCACTGACGTTATACTGTGATACGTAAACAGCTACCTGTCAGTACAACAAAGAAATCAAGAAAACAGCCATTGGCAAAACTAGAGGCCCATATGTTTGTTTTTGGTAACGTTTGGGTGATTTCATGTTGACCTTTCCCCAACTTTACTAGTAATACAGTCTCATAATGAATCAACAGCTTGGGTTACAACAATATAAAAGCAGGGAGTACTACCCTTTAGCTGAACTGCATGAGGAAAGTAAGATGGCATCCTTACAAATAAAACAAGTCAGAAGATGATGATTCTGTTGGTAGTGGTGAATTTAAAAGGCACCTTTTACAGAATATTGCATAGCAGATACTTCTGAAGAGTGGGCTGTTTTGTTATTGCATTGATTTGCAAGCCTATGTGTGTGCATATCTTTACAATAGCAATATAGCAATATATTCAGCATGCTAACACAACAAAAAAGTAATACAAATGAAAGCACAAGGTTGATTAGAGATCAGCCCTGCTAAATTTCACTCAGCGTTTAGGGGCAAGGCCTTTTGAGGCAACACTTGCAATTTATAAAGCAAAATGTCTTGCATTAACAGTATACGATGCTGCAATCTGGGGATATAAACCTATGGAAGATGTGCAAAGGGCCGAAAATGAATTGTTTCGTTATCTTTTATCTATCCCTCAATCCACCCCAACATTCGCTGTTCACGAGGAGTTAGGAATGGGGTGTGTCGGTGATTTGATTAGCATGGCTCCCCTTACTTGCTGGTTGAAAACTTGGCTTAATCCTGAGTTAACGTAAAATCGTCATATTTTAAAATACTGTATTAATCTAAACAGGGCAGATGAAATACAGTGGCTTTCTTATTTAAAGGTGACGTTTTGAAGCTGGGGAGACCAGAAATCTATGAAACCCCTGAAGCCATTGTTAAAGGAGATATATTGTGGGTTAAAAAGCATTTCTGTCCCTAAGGTCTCAGGAACGAGAGGCTGAGGAATTATTGAAGCCTACGTTGAGAGCCCACTTTCTATTAGTTACCTCCCCATCTATTGAACCGTATTTAAAAGTTGTAACAAGACATACCATTGCTGGTTGTTAACTAGATTTCGGTTCAACCAGATACACCTTTTATTGGGAACATATCAGGGATGGACGGTACCTGAAAAGGCAGCATTTTGTGAGTGTGATAATTTCTCAACCCAAGATAATACGCACTTTATGTTCTTTTGCAAACACTATTCTGATATTAGGAAAAAGTTTATTATCCCACTTTTAAGAGGCTTAGGGTTCCTACAGGTTAAACCTGCTTTAATGTATTTGCAATTGTTGGATAACATATGGAATATTTTTAATATTGCTAGTTATCTTGTAGCAGCTGTAAGATCGAAGAAATTAAGAGGCATGAGTATAATTGAACTATGAATTTTACTGTAGTTTTCTGTACTTGTATATATATGAGATTTGTAAATAATCACTATATGGATTTCCCTATGATTCTTCCATTGTTTTTAATACTGTATTTATTGAATGTGATTCATATGTGTACTTTTATGATTTTAATTAACCGAATAAAGTGGTATTGATCTGATCTTGATCTGATCTGATTAGAGAATAGTTCTGTGTCGTTATGACAGATTAATGCATTTATACAACAAGTACCACTTCAAAAAGACAATGGCTTTTAATGACTTTTTACACATCATTGCACATCAAATAAACCTCTACCAAAATAACTACTTGATGCTGCATCACTAAAAACATAATAGGGACCCATGTGGGGCAATGTACTATCCTTCAAATGCCCTCGCCTTGTTGGGAATCCTATCCAAGCAACCATGAAATCCAGATAATAGCCAATGCTCGAAGGAGGCTGACTAAAAGACCACTCACTCTCACTGTACAGCTTATTGTACTTGTCTGAAGATTAATGAAATTAGGTCTCTTGGACTGCTTAGGCTGGTTAAGGTTTGTCCTAAAAGGAACTCTTAGAATACTCTGCAAGCCACCCAATTAAATAGTGTTGAAATGGAAAGGGAAATCAACCTGTTGCATTATCGGTATGACGTAATATTCTTAAGGAGCAGGTGGGTATAAATAAAATACACTGAATGACACAAATTTGAAATACTATAACATTTATTTTTTAAGGAAGTAAAATATATTGAGGGGTGCATTTTGGTACATCACTGAAGTTCCCAGTGTAAGTGTTCTGCTGGAGCGGAATCCCAAGCATGCATTTAGGTGAAGTTTGTGAGTACGGCCATTGTACAAGAAAGCTAGAGGCAAACACGGACGGCTCATTGTATTTTTTAACTAATTGGATGATTTTATTGGAGTGTTTACACTAGAATATTTTATAATTCTATCATTTTGGCACTTGGGTAGACGTGGGCGGATCATCTTCCTCCTCCTACGCGTTCCTCCTTTAGACTCCCAGCATTACTACCGCTCTCCGAGTGCGGGGCCGTCCGTGCGAGCGGACCCGCCATCTCTGGAGGTAGCGGTCTAGTCTTCCAACCTGGTGGGGCATAAAAATGGAATGACGGCGCGAGCGCGCAGCGGACGTGTGCAGCGGATGTGCGCAGCGGGCACGCCGGCGGCGCGTCGAAGGCGCGCCAAAGGCAAGCCCGTCTGCGCCCGTCTGCGCTAAGGACGCGCTCAGTGCCATACATGCTGCCGCTTCTCGGGGAACTCTGGAAGATAATGGGGGCTCGTCCATCATAAGGTATACCTCGGCTGAGTTATATGATATAGGAGTGTTGGGAAGAGGTAGGGGGTCCATTAGACTTGAGGCAACGGCCCCTCCGACCTCAGACTTCATTAGCAGCCACTTGTTATCTAGCGGGCTTTTGAACGTAAGATCCCTGCCTAAACATGGGGTGAAAACCCAATTGCTGCTGGAGCATAATTAAGAAGAAACCAAGTTGCAACAAGCACCCTCTATGGAGTCTGGAATTAGTTATGTTTCTGCATTACACATTGGTTATTTCACCACCTTTTCATCAGTTTTAGACACAAGTTCATGAGAAGTAAATGGGCTTCAAAGTATGGATCCAAAACCGTACGTAGTGTCTTCAAAAATCTTTATTTTAAACACATTAAAAAGTTCTCCAGCTCTGCACTGCCGACACGTGTTTCGCCCACACAGGGGCTTTTTCAAGGCAATTTCATTCAGGATGGACAGGTCAGATTGTCGGGAAGGTCAGCTCGATGTGTCGTAGCATGAGTCGTACAGAAATGTTAGGAATCCTATTCAATTAAGGCGTTGGCGATTGCGACGTCCAAGATATATGTTCAAACATGGAAAATTGATAGGTAGGCGAAAGTCACTTGGTGGAGATCAGTTCTGATTTTCACGTAGTGTAGTGATTTTGAAGACCTTAGTAAGTCTGTTGGAAAGTATGTACGGGAGCCCGATCTCCACTGCTCAGCACGCTGGAGCATCATGGATTGGAAATCCTGTTCTTAACTGAAACGTGGACTCGTCCGGACTGTGATGTTGACCCGGGGGTGGCCTGTCCAGCCGGGTTTAAATTTTGTCACAAGCCTAGACTTGATGGGAGGGGGGGGGGGTATTGGAGTAATTTACAAGGATACCTGGGATTTTGTTAATATTGATTTTGGTGAGGCTGAAGGAATAGAGCTGCTAGGGTTTGCCATCAAAAATGCCCATGCCCATGTATTGACCGGGATTATATGTTACAGGCTCCCGGGGGTCTTTACATGTCCCCAGCAGCAGCAATTATTGGAGACGATAACAAATTTGGTTGCCGGTCATCAGAGAATTGTGATCTTAGGGGATTTCAACCTCTGGATGAATGGTCCCCTTAATTAGGGTATTTGAATGTTTTACAGTCATGTGAGGGCCTGGGTCTTGTTCAGCAGGTGTCTGGAGCAACCCATAAGGGAGGCCATACACTTGACCTGATCTTTGCTGAAGAGACTCTTCTTAATATTAGTGAGTATCTACCTTTGGTCTGGTCAGACCACTTTTTAATTAAATTTGCAGTGAACATGGTCAAAAAGAACCGCCGTTTAAATGGGGCTACTAAGATGTATGTGGGTCGTAATTGGAAGGGTATTTTACGCAAGCAAAGCTCTGTCTCGCTGTTTGCAGTAGACAGCTGTTTCTCAGCCTCCATATCAGTAGATGAGAACTATTCTGCTCTGTGTGCAAAGATTACGGCGGACTTGGATGTTGTGGCTCCGATGAAAAAACATAGAACTAGAGGTAGGCCTTCGGAACCTTGGTTCAATGACAGTTTAAAAACTATGAAACAAGACTTCAAGCAGGCAGAGAAAAAGTGGAGAAGGAACTATGCTGTGTTGGATAAATTAGTTTGGAAAACCAAGATTGCGGATTATAAAAAGGAGATAACTAGAGTCAAGGCAGAACACTTTGCGAGTTTGATTTTGAATGCCCCTAATGCTGCTAAAAGTATTTTTACTATTCTAAAAAATCTTACTAACTCGGAATGTACAATAAAACAGACACCCCCTTCTCAGGATCTTTGTAATAATCTGGCAAATTTTTTTCATTTTAAGATCAAAGCTATTATTGACGAGTTAGGGGAGAAGAACGATCTTCTGATACCGGGTACCTCTGACTCGGTGGGTAGAAGCAATTTGGAAAATGAGTCAGAGAACACTGTGGCTGACCATCTGGACAGTAATAGCGAAAATGAACTAACCCGGTTTGGACCACTGTCTATGGAGGAATTTTGTAAAATAGCTAAAGGCATTTCGTCCGGTTTTCCTCTTGACCCCGTTCCTCATAAAATATGGAAGACCTTTGAGGCAGAGCTCTTTCCCACGCTTAAGCATATCTGTAATCAGTCTCTTAATAGCGGGATAGTTCCGCTGCAGTGGAAACAAGCTTTGGTAACTCCCTTGATGAAAAAGGCCACCCTGGACCCAGAATGCCCTAACAACTACAGGCTGATTTCTCTCCTACCCTTCCCGGCTAAGATCACGGAGAAAGTGGTTAGTGTAACCCTCTCTAGCTACCTGGAGCAGCACAAACTGCTGAATGAGGTGCAATTCGGCTTTCGTCCTGCCCATGGTACAGAGCCGGCCCTGGTGGCCGTGTTGGACGAACTTCGGTCGCGTGCAGACAGGAATCAGGCAGCGGTTCTCATCCTGCTTGACCTGTCTGCCGCGTTTGACACGGTTAACCATGGAACTCTGATGAGCAGGCTGGAGGAGGTGGCAGTGAAGGGCTGTGTCCTGCAATGGGTGCATTCCTTTCTTACGGGTCGAACTCAAGCGGTGTCCCTTCCTCCATATCGGTCTGAACAGATTAACATCTCTCATGGGGTACCTCAGGGCTCGGCTATCAGCCCGATACTCTTCAATATTTACATGAAACCCTTGATTGCGGTTGTCAAAGAGCATGGTATTAACATCACTAACTATGCCGACGACACGCAGCTCATTTTTTCTCTGGAGGGTGAACACTCTGTGTCTATTGAGGAGTTTCATTGCTGCCTGCGTGACACGGCTCAATGGCTGAAAGATAATTCACTGCAATTTAATGCCGGTAAGACAGAAGTTCTCTTCTGTCCTGGGGACAGGATTCTTTCAGCGCTGCCGAGCAATTTCTGGCCTAGTGATATGTCATCTGCAGTGAGACCAGTGGAGAAGGTTCGTAATTTAGGCATTATGTTTAATAATAAACTGACTATGGAGGCCCAAGTAACCAAAACTGTGGGAAGCTGCATGGCGATTATTAGGTCTCTACGCAAAATTCTCCCCTTACTACCTCCTCAAGCACGGGCACTAGTTGTACAGAGTTCATTCTTGAGTAGACTGGACTACTGTAATGCCCTTCTGCTTGAATCCCCCAAGGTCCTGCTGGACAGACTTTTGAGAATCCAGTCTGTCGCAGCTAAGCTTGCTTTGGGTTGGCCGAGACGTTCCTCATCCTCTAGGGCCCTTGCAGAGCTTCACTGGCTGCCGGTGGGACAGAGAGTAAAGTTCAAGTCCCTTTGTCTCGTGTTTAAAGCTCTGCATCGGATGGGCCCGGCTGTGGTACGTCCCAGTCAGGGACCTCCGCTCTGCATCAGCCAGATTGGTTAAGGTGGCCAGCTTTAGGAAAGTCAGAACTGGTGGCAGAACTTTTAAGGTTGCTGCGGCCAGACTCTGGAATGGACTCCCCCTGGAATTAAGACAGATCAGCCAACTCCTACCATTTAGAAGAAGGTTAAAAACCTTGCTCTTTCCCAGAGTGTAACTGCTGCCATTTTGTACCAGCTGCCCGTGCCTTTCCTGTCTTTTTTTTCTCTTGCTATGTACCTTCGAGCTTCTCAGCGCCAGGATGCCGTCAGGTGACAGAGCGCTTGGTAAATGAAATAAATATTAATAAATAAATAAAATAATGTGAGTAATGAATGCTAGCTTGTTTAATATATTTACTAGATTAGCAGAGTATTTTATTGTAACAGGGTAATCCACTCCTTGAGATCAGTAATAACTGTGTGGTAAAATTAAATTACCTATACTTAATTTATGCTGTAAAATACAATAAGAATAACTCACTCAAAAAGAAGAGGCAAAATCCGTGATATTTGAGGTTTTTCAAAAGGGGTTTTATTCCTTAAAAAGGAATTGGTATTGGTTCGAACCAAGGTGGCATACCATTCCGTCACCACGTAGGTTCGGGAAGGGACTGACAGACAACACTTTATTGACAGTTATTCGTATATATAGTCAATGCATTACAGTAAAGGCAGATGCAGAAGGCGTAACAGCTGAGAGGAGAGATAAGAATACACATACGTAATGAAAAAGGCGTTACAATAGGCGTGCATGAAGGTGTGTACTAGAAACGTCATTAACAAGATGTCACATGTGGGTGGATCCATAAGAGAATCCTGCAGTGTCAGCAGAAATACATGGCAGAGATGCGCGCGCAGGCAGCATGACGTGTGATTGACGTGTAACTGGAGGGCGAAGGGGTCTTGACATTTAGCCCTACATGAGGAGACAGAAGTCTGGGATGTCAGATCAACCTAATCCCAAATCGTATCTGATATCTCGTGTTTAAGGAACTGTATTATCTGGAAGGAAAGGTCTCTCGGGCAGAGGCTATTCTATACGGACTGTGAGTGCGTGTATAAGCGTCTATGTGTCTACCTGAGATGCGAGGGGGCATGGGCCTACCATAGTAACAGGAGCTATGAATTACTTGCACGGAGACAGTGAGGCCGGGCCCTTTGCTCTGCAGCTGGAAGGATGTTTACTAAAACTACTAGACAGGAATGTATTTTTCGAGGAGCGGAGCAGATAACTTGAAGGCTGAATACAGTCTTGGCAGGCAACAGGCTGAGCCAAGCACCGTTAGCCGCGCAGGGAGTAAGGCAGAGGTCACGGTTACAGATGCAGGCCCAGGCTGAAGCATTCAGAGTCAGAAGGCAGGAAAAGGCTCGATGGCAGAATTCAGTGCCTACTTCGCCAAAGCTGAAAACGTGCAAAGTACACCACATAAAGACGTTGGCAAGGCATACTTAGGAACGGAATATTCGACCCATTCATGGTGGATCTGAAAGAGGACATGTTAACGTTGGACGCAAATGTATTTGCGTCTTCATAGCTGGAAGTGGAGGGAACATACATGTACTTGTAGCGCGTACACGGAGTCGTTGGGGTCTAAGATAGGGGACACAATTGATCATAAAAATTCATATTTCCTCATTCCCTCCTTGTCCCCTACGGACCCTTCATGATATATCGATCCTCATGAATCGATCAATCTGTTCACGTAACATCATTTGCTCTTCTTTCTTCTTATGGCGTTTCGAATGAGAACTTGAATGTGGAATACATGATGTGGCACACAGACCGCAAATCGCTGGCCCACATTGCAGACATAGGCAGCAACTGAATACTATGAGAAGGGCAATGCCTAGGAAGGATAGGACCTTCCATCTCCAGGCGGTCAACGTTGTCCAGAACCAACCGGACCAAGTCCAGGTGCCTGGATTCTGATGTATCAAACTTGCAATCTTATGAAGACGGGTTATGGCTTTATATACTGATGGCACGTTTTCTGGAATGAAAACACAGCAGCTTGACCCGATGACCTTACAGGCTCCGCCCCTGTCGGCTAGGATGACGTCAAGGACAAGACGATTTTGAAGAACAACAACCCGCATAGCAGACTGTTCTTCTGTTAAGTTGCCTAGGGCAGAAGTAGTCTCCTTCACTACTGCTTCGAGGGTTCTAGTTAATTTGCATATCAGTTTACTATTAAAGACAGCACCTAGGTAGGGAAAGAAACCTTTATTGAAGTCTGTGTATTGCTCCCATGCCGTTTCAGTGTAATCGACAATCGGGAGATCTCTCCGAAGTCTATTATTTACTAGATTGGTATTTCTATGATAATCAGGAGGAGCTAGGAAAACAGGTGGCAGTAGGAATGCAATGTAACAGGTACCATCCCAATCTAGAGTTAAACGTATATATGCGGTATGACCACAAATGAAGTAGGAATGACGAGTAGCTCTGAATGTAGACTTGCCTTGATCACTAAATTCGACCACAGTTGTACATTTACTATGACCTAAGTGTACTGAACCATTCTTTCTGACACATAATTCACCTTTGACTGGCAATACTGACATAGCTGGTAAAACTGGAGCAGCTTCGGATTCTACATTCAAAATCATGAGGTTAATTGTATAATTACCTAATCCATATACTTCATTTTCTAGATCAGTTCCTGTCCTTGTGGGAAGTCCCTTCTTGTTAGGGTAGCAGGCTTTAAGCAAAACTAAGTTCAGGTTTCCCCAAACCCAATTTCCCTCATAAACTACAGTATCAGAATCTAAAGAATTAATCAATCTAAACCATGCACCACATGAGCCATTGTGTGTGAACGGGTACGGAAAGAGGGGCAGAACTCCCTTGTATTTCTGGTAGGGAGGGAGTCGGCCACATATCCAACAATTTGTAGCGTTGTTGGTCAGATGGGAATGATGTAACATACTAATGAATGTGTTGTTACGCAGCGCAAGTCTATAAGACAATTCATGCGGAGGTAATTCGCTAAAAGAATGTTCGGCAGTGACGTTGAAAGCAGAATGTGCACGCTTGAAAATAGGGTAATAGATATGCAGTAATATGCTTGCAGCAATAGTCAGAAGACTTAGGAAAACCATAATCAATAATGTCACTATACAGTGACTACGAAGTGATTTACAATATGCATGTTTCTTGAGCTGTCTCTGTCTATCTCTCTCTCTATCTCAGTCTAGGGGATACATGTCAGAATCTAATTTAACCGATTCACCTAGGGGAGGACTTAAACAATTAAACTGTCTGACTTGCTAGACCGTAGTTTCAGTCTATATTTCTCGGAGGCGGTTTTCTCAACCAGGGGGAGTTTTGAGTCAGTCTGTGGAGGAGGGCAGGGCTGAGAGTTCAAGTCTGAAAGAAGTCCATGAAACTTTTTAATGTGGCTCGAGTGCAGCCACCCTTTTCTGCCCTCAACCTTCACGGCAGTCCTCGTCGTCAGAAGAACCAATTTCGGGGTTTGCCAGCGGGGCTCCAGCGGACTTCTCCGGTCGAAATTACGAACAAAAACAAAATCACCAGGGACCACTTCATGGGGCTTCACCTCGGTGTTGTCGGGAAAGGCTGCAGCTACCTGTGAACGACAAGATTGTAGTGCAGACATCAAGGAGGCAAGGTAATCTGTCAGCATAATACAGTCAACATCTGTGATTTTACGAGGTATAGGCGTCCCCCACATATTTGGTGGCCTACCAAAGACCACCTCATACGGGGATAGCCCTGTTCCAGAATGCGCTACCATCCTCATATAGAAGAGCGCAGCTGGCAAAGCTACTATCCAGTCAACGCCTTTCTCTCTGCATATTTTTGAAAGTCGGATTTTCAGAGTCTGATTATGGCGCTCCACGAGACCTGCTGCCTCGGGATGCCGGACACAGTGGAATTTCCACTGATAGCCTAACAGGAGTGTAACGTGTTTCACAAGCTCGGATGAGAATGGCTGACCGTTATCTGAGTACACGATACGGGGCAAACCATACCGTGGGAAGAATTCACGAACCAGCTGCTTGGCAGTGGTCGGAGCAGTGTAATCTGGGACTGGATATGCTTCTAACCATCGGTAAAGTGCACATACGACTACGAGGACATATTTGAATCCTCGACAACGTTCCATCTGGATATAATCCATCTGGAGGACTTCAAAAGGGTGATCGGGAGGCTGAAATCCACCTTGCTCTACAGGAATGCTTTTACCTGGATTGAACTGACAACAAATCATGCAAGTACGCACTTTTTGTTTGGCTGCTGCTCGTAAGTTTTTATTGAACCATATGTGTTGAATACTGTCTAGCATGACTTTTTCTCCTAGGTGTGCTGGACTATGTATCGTGTTAATAATGACTTGAACCATAGAGTCGGGGAGAAACCATGTAGATTTTCCCTTCGTCATCCATCCCTGATCTGTTTGGATCCCTCCTAGTTCAGTCCACTTCTTGATTTCATCTGGTGTGGCATGTGTCTGTATGTCAATTACATCATGTGCGGGATCCCTAACTGTCATGCAATGTGTCGGTGTCGGAGCTATTGTCTTTGTCACGTCAGTTACATGAGTTTGATTCTGAGCAGTTTGCTTAGCTGTTCGGTCTGCCAGGTCGTTACCCTGGGAAATAATATCAGTGACTTTTGTATGTGCCTTACACTTCATGATAGATATTGCAGTAGGTAGATGTATTGCATCTAACAGAGCTTGAATGAGGGGACCGTGTTGAATGTTGGCACCGTGAGAAGTTAAGTAACCTCTCTCTCGCCAGAGGACTCCGAAGTCGTGAACGACTCCGAATGCATAACGTGAATCAGTGTATATGTTAACTTTCTTATTTTTGGCTTCAATACAGGCTTGTGTCAGAGCGATGAGCTCTGCTGCTTGTGCTGACAAGGTGTCGATACAATTGGTTTCAATAACTTCGGTGTCTGTCGTGACTGCGTAGGCGGCCACTAATTCACCTGTACTTGTTCTCATACATGAACCATCCACATAAAGTGTCAGGTCTGGATCTGATAATGGAACGTCTGTCAAGTCTTGTCTGGGTTTCGTCGTAATAGTAATGACTTCAATACAATCATGTGCCAATGGGTCTACTCCACTTAATGGCAAAAGTGTGGCAGGATTTAATGTACTACAGCGTCTGATTTCTATGTGTGGCTGAAACAATGTTAATTCATATCCTGTCAGTCTTGCTATAGTCAAGTGTTGGGTCTGTGTACGGTTTAAAAGAACTTCCACGGAATGTGGAACTTGTACTGTCAATTGATGTCCTAGTACTATAGAATCGCTTTGTCTGATTGCTAAAGCTGTCGCTGCGACTGATTTCAAGCACGCAGGCAAAGCCTGGGCTACTGGATCCAGTGTGCTAGAGAAGTAAGCACACGGTTTGTGTGAACCTGCTTGTTCCCGAGTGAGTACTGACAAGGCAGTACCTTCACGTTCTGTGACAAAAAGTGTAAAAGGCTTACTGTAACATGGTGTTGCTAAAACAGGTGCTTGACATAAGGCTTTCTTTAAGTCTTCAAAAGCTTGTGTATGTTCTTGAGTCCAGGGGAGGACAGTCGATGTCGCTGCCTCCTGAGTTGTCAACTGAATGAGTGGCTTTGCTAGAAATGCATATTGGGGAATCCATTGTCTGCAGTATGAAGTGAGGCCTATAAAAGCCCGCACCTCCTTCTGTGTCTTGGGTGGTGACATATTTACAATTAACTGGATGCGATCAGGTGTGAGCTGTCTCCCCACTTTGGACAGCAAGTGACCAAGGTACACAACTTGCTGAACACAGAATTGCAGCTTCGAAGGGGATACCTTGTGCCCCTTGTCAGCCAGAAAATTCAAAACCGTCAGTGATGCTTTTTCACATTCGGGTTCGCTTCGGGCGGTGATCAGCAGATCATCGACATACTGAAGTAGGGCAGTGTTAACAGGCATGTGGATACTGTCGAGTTGTTTTTCAGTGCTTGGCTATAGATGCTGGGGCTTTCTGTGAATCCTTGAGGTGCGCGTGCAAATTTGAAACTTCGTCCATTTAAACAGAATCCGAACAAGTATTGGCTTTCCGGATCGATTGGGACGCTAAAGAAGGCGTTCTTGAGGTCAATTACAGTAAAGAACGCTGCCTCTGAATCAATAGCTGTCAGTAATGAAGAGATATCTGGAACCACGGGATATTGTGGTACAATGCATTTATTCAATTCGCGCAGATCGATAACTAATCGATAAACTGGTGGTGCATTTGGATCAGTACGTTTAAGAACTGGAATGATAGGAGAATTACATACATTGGAGTCGGTCTCTACGACCACTCCTTGTGCAATGAGCTCGTCAATGATTTTCAGCAAAGCCACTACAGCATCTGGGGGTAACTTGTATTGTCGAATTCGTGGTAATACCACTCCTGCTTTGAGTGTGACTCGATAAGGTGTAATGTGCATACAACCTACATCAGTGGGGCCTTGCGCCCACAAATGTGCAGGGACATTCTGTAACCGGTGATCCATATCTCTCAATACATAGTGACCTTTAAAATCTCGTAGGAATAATCGTACTCCTTCCGGAGAACAGCATATTATGGCTCCTAGAGCTTTCAGTGTCTTTATACCTAGCAAGTTTTCTGGGCATGATTTTGTAAGTAATAAATCTGTAGTCCGTGTCAAAGGACCAACTACAAGAGGAAGAGGTTGTGATACTTCGTTAATAATAGGCTTTCCTGAAAATCCAAGGGAAACATTCTGTGAGCCTGAGAGGGGTGCCCCTGGAACCTCATCATGACTAATCGTTGTTCGGCTTGCCCCTGTATCAGTTAGAAACTTTCTGTCTTTCCCTAATACTTGACTGTGTACATAAGGACCCTCTTGATCTACAGGAACCTCAATAAGAGGCAAGCCAACCTCCCTCTCTAGGCTGTTTCATGTGTATCGCTGATAATCGGGGTAGTCATTTTGTGCATACTGGTACATCTGTTGTGTCGTGTTTTGTGTTGCGGCAATAGGCTGTGGCTGTGGTACTGCTACGGTCTGTTGTGAAGCTGGCATAGGTGGTATATTCTGTATATTCTGGGGTACTTGTTGTTGGCCTTGATCTTGTCTAGGTGGACGTGGTCTCTCCTTGGTCTTACCCGTGGAGATATTGTGCCCTCATACAAGGAAGCGCTGTCCCTGAGTGCTGCTGCCCGACCTTCCTGCAACGCCTCGCGGCCCCCGCTTCGCGGGAGCCGCTCGTAGGCAAGACTTCCTTGGGAGAATCACTTCCTTAATCTCTACCTGTGCATTGTGCACCAACGCGCCCTTTGGACTTTGACAGCCTGCTGACAAGGGTAGAGGCGGGACTGCGAGGACCAGCATTCCGAGCGGCGGGGATCGGCCGCAGCTGGTCCTCTTCCCGCCCCCTCCTCCTCCCTTCAAAATCTCTGTGGAGTGAGTGTGCCCTGTGAGCCCTCATACAAGGAAGCGCTGTCCCTGAGTGCTGCTGCCCGACCTTCCTGCAACGCCTCGCGGCCCCCGCTTCGCGGGTGCCGCTCGTAGGCAAGACTTCCTTGGGAGAATCACTTCCTTAATCTCTACCTGTGCATTGTGCACCAACGCGCCCTTTGGACTTTGACAGCCTGCTGACAAGGGTAGAGGCGGGACTGCGAGGACCAGCATTCCGAGCGGCGGGGATCGGCCGCAGCTGGTCCTCTTCCCGCCCCCTTCTCCTGCCCTGCCTTCATAACTTGCGTGGGTAACGCGCACGCGGGACGCGCGCGGGGCAACGGCCGGGGCGAAGACCGGGCAAAGAGCGGGCCGTTTAAGGCCGTTCAAGGACGGCAGAGGACGGCCCAGGCCCCGAATCCCTGTCTCATCGCCCTGAAACCACCATCCAGGTAGGCCGATTGCCACTTAGCCTTCTCGAGGCCACGGCCTTTCAACACCTGGTATAGCACTTTTTATTGCCAACGCCAAGCATGCGGCACAAAACAAGAAGTTGTACCAAAAAAGCTACGGAGGTAGCGCAAGTGACTGGTCCCATTGACCTTTTCATCTCACGGGTAAATGAGACAATTGATAAGAGCATTGTACTCCTAGAGAAAAGAGTCTCCCTGGACCTCATGAACGCCAAGCGCTCCTCCCTGGGCTCCCTTGCAAATGCAAATTCACCCTCTCAGCAAGCTTCGAATAATTGCTCTTTGCCCTTGCCCTTGACCACTATAGGCACTGTTACAGTACCGAGTGCTGTTGACTTGTCGGTTACCTGTTCGGAGTCGGACCCGTCCTTTGTGGATCTGGAGGCGACCCCAGACCTAGAAGCCTGTCGGACACCCAGAGAGACGGAGCCGGGCCTGGATGGGTTAACTGCCAAGTCGACTCCTCATGTGCCTAGTGATTCCAGGGGAAAGGTCACTTTTATTCCAACAAAAGTAGTGACTAAGCCCAAAACTAAGGAGTCTAAACCCAAGGAGAAGACTAAAGCCAAAGTTAGTAACCACAATTTGATAACACCTACTCCACATACAGCGCCTGGTATTCCATGTTGGGTCGAAAACATGGTCACTGATCTCAAGCATGATCTTGAAGCCACAATAGCGGCCCAAATCAAACCCTTGATTTCTAAACTCGATAGGCTAACATCGCTCATTAATATTAAATGGCCCAACAAGTCTAATGAGCCTGGGCCTGTCCAGCAACAAGGGCACGGGGAACTACCGTCCAACCCCCAACCGCCAGCCAAGGTCATCAAGCCCATAACTGGTAAAGCGAACATCTTGCCATCTTCCAAGGACCAAGCTGCATTACATTCTCCCCATTCAGGGAACAACCTTGCTCAGCCGCCACCTATCCCCAATACAAAAGCGGTGAGCAATCCTTCATCCGTGCAGCAATCAGCCGTTGGTACCAAATCTAACACCTCCCAAACTACGGGTCCCAAAGGGAAACCTACGAATATCCTAGCCTCTCACTCTACTAGTAACTCTGAAACCCCTAAGCTAAGGCAGACCCGCTACAAGTCTATTAGTCTGCCACCAGAAGTTTCTCCTTTTGTGGTTGTGTTGACTGCTGTCCCCCCACTGAAGGAAGGAGTTAAAGAGACCTATGTAGAGTTAAGAAATAAATGTGCACAGTGGCTCCAAATACATAAACCACTACCTAGTAGTATGAGTGGGGAAATTCTCACTGTACGTAGAGGGGATTGGGTGGGTAGGGGTAAGAAAACAATACCAGGGGATGTAATTACTGTTAATTTCAGGGATGTGGGGGCTGCGACTTTTATTTGTAATGCACCTAACAGTGGTCCTGCCACCCAGATCAAACCACTCCCCTTGTCCTACTTCCTCCCCAACTCGACAAGACCCAACTTCCACCGGCCAATCATTCCAAGTAATCAAGAGCCTGTACATCCCCCCCGATATGCCCCTAACCACTGGCAGCAGCCTCCCTACTTTCCACCTTTTGTCCCGCACCATGTGGGCCCCCAGTGGCAACAACCTTTCAACCCCTTACCACCTTTTTTCCAACCTACCCAGCAGTGGCAACAACCGCCTCAGCCACCACTTACTGCCAATCATCATCAATGGCAACAGCCACGGCAGGATCCATTTTCATCTCTGTCCCTTAACCCCTCCTATACACAGTTTGCCCACCCAAATAGGTACTGTGTACTGGATGAGGTTGATTGACTTTCTTCTAAGGGAGGCTCAGACACTGACCTCCCTCATGCTAATATCGCCATGAAGGATGCAGTGCTGGGCACATCTCTCCCTACAAACTTAGAGGTGTCATCATCTACACTAATTAGGGATAGTGTAGTTTCATCCAACCCCCATTGTACTGTGATTCCAGACGGAAACTCAGCACATGGCGAGTTAAAAATTCTTAGTTGGAACCTTGCTGGGATCTCAAGGAAACTAGGCCTCCCGGAGTGGAATGCTCTGATTGATGCCCATAAAATCTGTATATTTCAAGAGACATGGGCCACTGAACCACTGCACCGGGTGGGGTTTGTCACCTTTTCCACACCAGCAATAAAATCCAAGGCAGGGAAGGGGCGGCCATCGGGGGGGCTAATTATTTGGATAAGTATCCTGCTTAACTGCAGGATAACCACCAAGAAGGCAGGAACCCCGGATATCCTTGGTGTCTCCCTATTGGGCCTACGGGGAAGTATAACTGTTGACTTTTACAATGTTTACATCAGGGGAACAAAAAATGGGTGCATTTCACCCACGATGGAGCTTGAGGCTCAGCTGAGAGAGCAGAGTGGACATGGCCATATCCTAGTAGCTGGGGATTTTAATTGTACATATGAACCACTCCCCCTAGAAGGAATACCAGACCTAGGAGAAGAGGATAGTAGATGGGGTATCCCTACCCTCTCTATCCCACCCATCAAGCGCTGGACTCGCAGTGCAATCCATCTAAATGCACTCACACTGGAGTTTGGATTAAGAGCTGCTAATGGTCGCACTCGATCTGACCTCCTGGGTGCTCCCACATTTAACAGAGTTGGTCAATGCACACGGATTGACTATATTCTGCTGGATAGGGGCCTCTGGAGCCATGTTAACGACATGGTTATTACCAATACCATAGAGAGCGACCATAACCCACTCTCCTTATCCCTAAAAAATCCTTGGCACATTGAAGTACTGCCAGCCTCTCTAAGCCGCCCACAGGGGATTACTGTTGCCTCTTGTGGCAGGCGTCTAAAGTGGAGTAAGTTTATGTGTAACACCGACAAACTATCCACAATAGACGAAGTGGTTAAGGGCACGCAGGCTGAAATTAGCTCCATTGATCTAACCATAGCAGCAGACAAGGCTACCGCTATTTTTGAAGCTGCTGTAAAAACTATTGGGGACCTCTTTTGGGTACAACTGCCCTCAGGGAAACAGAAACCTAAACCTAAAGGCAAACACGATTGGTATTCGGCAACATGCAGGAAGGCCAAATCATGCCTAATAGAGGCAGTCAAAGGGAAGTCGTCCCTAACAATTCAAATTGCCAGAAGAAACCATAAAAAGGCCCTACAGGTAGCTAAAAGAGAGTGGGAGGATGCCTACTGGCTAACCCTTAAGGAAGCCAGTATGAAAAAAGACTCTAAATCCTTCTGGGATACCATAAGGGCACGAAATAGACCGGATAGCGACCTTATAACCTGCAGTATTACGGGCGAGGTATGGGAGGCTCATTTTTCCAAACTTTACTCCTGCCATAACGACCTGAACGGAAGAGGGTCTTTCCAATCCTCTCCCTTCACTAATTATATTCATCTCTCTAGTGACCCTGACTTTACTTTGAAGGAAGTAGAATATGCTATTAACTCCATCATTCCACAAAAAGCCGCAGGACCAGATGGCATCCCCGGGGACCTGCTAAAATCTGATGGTGTTAATTGGGGCAAATTAATACACTCCCTCCTTCTTGCCATCTGTAGGGGTGCCCCAATTCCCGTGTCTTGGAAGGGGGCAGAGGTGGTTCCCATCCACAAGAAAGGCCCTAGGGATGATCCTTCCAATTACAGGCCGATTAGCTTACTAGATGTAAGCCAAAAAGTTGTCGGTAAAGTTATTCTACTCAGGATACTCAACTGGGTAGATGAAAACAAAATACTTACCGACTTTCAGGCCGGTTTTAGAGTAGGCACCGGTACGATAGAGCAGGCCTTCAGGCTTATGATGATTTACTGGAAGGTGGTAGTGATAGGCAAGGGCAGTCTTTATCTCGCATTCATCGACTTAAAGACTGCCTTTGACCTTGTCCCCAGGGACTTGTTGTGGAAGGTGTTGGCCAACATGGGGCTTCCAGAGTATCTTTTATCCCTATTGGTCAGGCTCCATCAGGACAGCTTTGCCCAAATTAGGTGGGGCTCTGGAGGGGAGAAAACGGGCTGTATTCCGGTCGAGAGAGGGGTACGCCAGGGATGTGTTCTGGCTCCCACCCTTTTCTCTTTGTACATCAATGGGGTGGTTGAGCACCTACTTAAATCACCATCCGACGAACCATCCCTGGCGGGGGTACGCATACCGACCCTCCTCTTCGCGGACGACACGCTCCTAATCTCCAAGACCCCAATGGGACTACAGAAACTCTTGGACAACTTCCAAACCTTTTGTACTGACCGGGGCTTGGTTATAAATACCAATAAAACAAAATACCTCGTCCTTAATCCCCCTAAACAGCAAGTGCGTCCCCCTATCCTAAACACCGAGTTCCTGGAAAGGGTTAAAGCATTTGATTATTTAGGGATACGCATCTCAGACAAAATGGATTGGACTCTCCATCTAGATAAGATGCTGCTGAACCATAAAAGGATCACAGGTGCCCTATTGAGGGAGCAACGTTCCAGTTCGTTCAAACCAATAGGAACAGTCCTAGAGATCTACGCTGCCAAGGGTGTCAGCTCTGCACTATATGGAGCTGAACTTTGGGGCTTTGCATCTTCTCAAGCTTTACAAAAATCTGAGAACAATTTCTGTAGACAAATAATGTCCCTCCCTCAAAGCACCCCACTTTTACCCTTATTTATGGACCTTGGCTGCACCCAGATTGGCGAAATTGCGAAATTCCGTCCTCTCCTATTATGGGCTCGTATTTGGCGGGTAGAGGAACTTAATGCCTACGCCAGAGGCCTGGAAGAAATAATGGCGTCACCACACTGGGCCAGAGTCAAATGGTTAACAGACATGAAAACCTTATTGTCGAACTTGGGCCTATTGGATTTCTGGTCAAGCAGAACCTCTCCTCCTAAACAAGTACTTAAAAACCTTTACCGGGATTGGATTCGCTCCCAAAGGCACTCTAGCACATCCATTGGTAGGCTCACAGAGGATTTTTTAATGTTTAAAGACTGTCCCAGACGAGAACCCTACCTAGACATAATCGGGAAACCGTTTGCCCGATCTTTGTATTTTAAATTTAGAACGGGCACCTTGCCATTGAATACTTTCACCAAATCATGGAAATCCTGCACAGATAAAACTGATCTGTGCCCATCATGTTTAGCCCACCCAGAGACATTAGCCCACTTCTTATTCGTCTGCAAGGAATATGCCAATCCAAGAAGGGCGTGGCTGAAGAACTTGTGCCGGCAACTGGGAACCAGGAGCCATGATGTGGCAATTAGGATTCTTGTTTCGGACAGCTATGTACCCTACGCCTGTGCCCTAGCAAAATTTTTATTTTGGGCTTGGGCTATTCGAGCCAGAAAGCTTAAATACTCTGTTTAATCTCTTTTTAAACAATATTAATTCTAGTAAATGTTATACTTTTTTGCTATTAACTGGAAATGTGTTGCCAAATTTATTATTAACTACCAATTTTTTTAAAAAAACTTGCTTTTATGATAATGGAATTTTATCGAAATAAAGCTTTTTGACTTTGACTTTGATATTGTGTTTCAGAACTGCACAATCGTTTATATAATGACCTGGCTGTTTACAATAGTTACATGTCCCTTTAACAGGAACCGTCGAATTACTGGACTGGGTCGCACCCTTTTTGTGACCATCAGCTGGAACTGACTGCGCAACTAACATTTTCATTTTCGTGTCTTTCATACGTCTTTGTTCGTGTTCTTGTTCTTCTCTAATTCTATTCTGGTGGTACTGTAACATTTGTAACATTTGTGAAGGGGTATTAGCTTGCCAAGTACTCTCGACTTTCAGGACTCTGTTCTTAACCTGGGGCAGTGAATTCTCGACTAATTTTGTTACAAAAAGATGTGGATATGATTCGCTACTTGCTTTCAGACCGCTGTTAATACCAAAACATTTTTCAAATCGGGTGTAAAAATCACTAGTGTCTTCATCGGGTTTCTGTCTACAGGCTGAGATTGCACCCCAGTCTTCCTTTTTCGTTGTTAATAAACGTGGCAATACTTGTACTAACAATCCTGGTAACGCTTTAACTTTGTCTCCAAGCCCTAGGCCTGGAACTCGGGTATTTTCTTCGTTTTCTAATGCAGCCCAATCAATCTTTGCATTCCCTACTTCCCATTCTTTTTCTTTGAGCTTTTCGTAAATACCAGCAGGCAATAGTACTTTCAATATTTTCATAAGGTCAGGATAAGTGTAATCACCCATGAGTAACATGTCTTTTATTTCACGGTGAAAACCTGCGGATCTTTGTCATGGCTGGGTACTAATTTTTTCATTTCCAATAATTCTATTTTAGTTATGGGCGTGTACACAAACACGCGTCTAAGCGTATTATCAGCATTCTGAACTGGGTGTACTTCTCGTAACGGATTCTGTCTGTCTATATAATACATTTTTCTTTCCATGGAGTGTGGTGAATCAGACTGTGGACACAGGAAGGCACTATATCTGTGCCGATGTTCTAGAATTACTTTAATTAGATCGGTACCTAGACCTCTCCATTTATTCATGAGTAGTTCTGCTAATATATCAGGCAGGGGACCTGGATCGGAGTGTTGGCTTCTATACAATAGGAGTAGGTGTTGTATCATGTATGTACCAGCTAAACGCTGTTCGCTTGGTGTCATATTCAAAAATGTGTGTGCTAACGCATCATCACTATATTTCTCAGGATTGTCAGCCCATTGTACTGCTGACCTAGCTAACTCTTGTTCGTCCATAGAATCGAGTACATGGTACCCCATTCGTTCTCGAAGTCGGTTGTCAGTGGCTTGGAATAAGTGTTCAGGCGTTCTCGGATTAGACATGGCTTCCTGAAAAATTCTTTTACTTTCTGGACGTACTGGACGCATTGAATTATTATAGGATCTTCCTTTACCTACATAAGCTATCATTTCTCTAACTGGTAATTGCGCTTGTCCTGCTGTCTCTTCTGGTGCGTCCTCCTCTCCCGAGGATTCAAGTTTGTCCGAATCTATTTCTGGTGCTGGCTGTCTTCTTTCATGTATCTTTATTACTGCATTTCTGATCCTTCGGTACATGTTTTCTATACAAGCCTGTTTATCATGATTTCCGTCTGCTATATTCTGACCCCATCTATGAAGTCCTTTTATTTCTTCAGGGTTAGCACCCGGCCTATCCATTTCTCTTATTAGGCAGTTTATAAAAAAACGTAATATCTTGCCTTGAGTACCTGCTTTTTGGTAGGCCATGGCCTCGCCAATACTTTCAGGGCCTACCCCTGTTTGAACAAAATGATATATTCTGTCTAGATGATCGACCATTCCGGGTAGTGTCAGTAAAAAGTTTGTAACTCGTCGCAATCGTACTGATGCGAGCATCATTCTGTCGTCATTCTTTTTACCGTGTACTGGATCATATCTACAGTCTGCGAGACGTTCTTTATATATGTCAAAATCGGCTGCTTGAGGTGTACGTTGCTGTGCTAGATCCCTATAAGTCCACCGGTGTGTTGGTGGTGGGGTTTGGAAACCTACCGCCCCTCCGGACGCGCCTCCTGAGGCGCCGGATCCGAAGGGATTCGTTGGGTGTAAAGTAGGAGGAATAGGTGCAGGAAGAGATGGAAGAACGGCTGGAAGGGTTGGAACGGGAGGAGGAGTAGCTTGTCGCAGAGGTGGGGGCTGACTATCTCGGGGTCGAGCGCCGCCAGTAGGGGGTGTACGTGGCGGTGCGGTATTAACATATTCAGGGGCTACATCGTCTAGATAGGAAGAAAGGAAAATATCCTTTGCGGTTTTAGGATGCATTTTAGTCGGGAGCATTGGAGGTGGCAGATCCTTTGGTACTTCCGGGGTGGCCTTAGGTAAACCCTCGGCCCGAAGAGGATACATACCATTCATAAGGGTGTTTCGTTGTCTATCTACTTGTTCTATTTTTACTCGGATACCTTCCTCAACTAATACGTTTTCTCGGGCCTTGTCTGAATCCTCTTTACTTTTCTCTTCTTTTCTGTGTGCTTTTTCTGTACGCCTATGCGATTCTTTACGCCATAATTCAATGGCATCTTTCTGTGACTGTCTGGCTTTCTTTTTCCATAATGCTTCTTCTACTCTCATGATGCAATCTGCATCCCATGTCCCAGCAGCGGGCCATCTCTGATTCTCTGCTAGATCCTTAGTGTAGTCCACCCATAAATCGAGATATAAAACGGCATCTAGGCCATGTTTGTGGTACATAAAGTACCCTGGAGTGTCCCTAGGTGGAACGGGAACGGCTTCCTCGAGTATCCCTTTTCTAGTTTTTATCTGTCTTAATTTGGAGAATAACGGCATCTTAAAAATCAGGCTACTTGGTTCTTACTTGAATTTGAACACAATTAACACAATAATCACAATAATGAGAATCGAACAATCACTCATACCACGACATTTTGAAAACATATTAAAACATTTTAAAACGAACAACAATGATTAGAATAAAACTAGCTAACTGCATGATACTGGATGTACTGCTAAACAGTACGGATACACTGCTAAAACAGTGCAAGCAGGATATACTGCTAAACAGTACAGATACACTGCTAAACAGTGCAGACCAGGTCTGTGTACCCAAACCCGTCTTGACCGGCACAAATTAATGCGCACGTCTAGATGCGTCCCCAGCAATGGTACTCACCGGGAAGCACTGAACGGAAGGCCTCGGAAACTCTGGACCGGACTGGACTCGACTCGACTCGTGACGCAGATACTTCGGAACTTCGGAACCTGGTGGGCCTCTGTATACCTCGGATCTTGCTCTCTCAGCTAGGCTCTGGTCGGGATCCTCCGCACTCCTCACCGCCTCGTCTGGGTGTTCATTGCAGCCTCAGTCACCTCCGTTGGCCTGAGGGAGATACAGGAAATCCTGCGGGTACGCGTAGTTGTCTGTCCGGCTGTGGCAGGGGGCTAGGCCTGCAACGCACCTCCGGCGCGTGGGGTGGGGGAGGGGTCCCTGTTCGGGCGCCAATTATGTGGTAAAATTAAATTACCTATACTTAATTTATGCGGTAAAATACAATAAGAATAACCCACTCGAAAAGAAGAGGCAAAATCCGTGATATTTGAGGTTTTTCAAAAGGGGTTTTATTCCTTAAAAAGGAATTGGTATTGGTTCGAACCAAGGTGGCATACCATTCCGTCACCACGTAGGTTCGGGAAGGGACTGACAGACAACACTTTATTGACAGTTATTCGTATATATAGTCAATGCATTACAGTAAAGGCAGATGCAGAAGGCGTAACAGCTGAGAGGAGAGATAAGAATACACATACGTAATGAAAAAGGCGTTACAATAGGCGTGCATGAAGGTGTGTACTAGAAACGTCATTAACAAGATGTCACATGTGGGTGGATCCATAAGAGAATCCTGCAGTGTCAGCAGAAATACATGGCAGAGATGCGCGCGCAGGCAGCATGACGTGTGATTGACGTGTAACTGGAGGGCGAAGGGGTCTTGACATTTAGCCCTACATGAGGAGACAGAAGTCTGGGATGTCAGATCAACCTAATCCCAAATCGTATCTGATATCTCGTGTTTAAGGAACTGTATTATCTGGAAGGAAAGGTCTCTCGGGCAGAGGCTATTCTATACTGACTGTGAGTGCGTGTATAAGCGTCTATGTGTCTACCTGAGATGCGAGGGGGCATGGGCCTACCATAGTAACAGGAGCTATGAATTACTTGCACGGAGACAGTGAGGCCGGGCCCTTTGCTCTGCAGCTGGAAGGATGTTTACTAAAACTACTAGACAGGAATGTATTTTTCGAGGAGCGAAGCAGATAACTTGAAGGCTGAATACAGTCTTGGCAGGCAACAGGCTGAGCCAAGCACCGTTAGCCGCGCAGGGAGTAAGGCAGAGGTCACGGTTACAGATGCAGGCCCAGGCTGAAGCATTCAGAGTCAGAAGGCAGGAAAAGGCTCGATGGCAGAATTCAGGGCCTACTTCGCCAAAGCTGAAAACGTGCAAAATACACCACATAAAGACATTGGCAAGGCATACTTAGGAACGGAATATTCGACCCATTCATGGTGGATCTGAAAGAGGACATGTTAACGTTGGACGCAAATGTATTTGCGTCTTCATAGCTGGAAGTGGAGGGAACATACATGTACTTGTAGCGCGTACACGGAGTCATTGGGGTCTAAGATAGGGGACACAATTGATCATAAAAATTCATATTTCCTCAACTGGACAACAATTCAAGTACACAGAATCAGTTATGGGAACTGCACAGAAGTGAATATATCAGCCCATGTGATGCAGTTTTGGTCAAGAGTGAGATCTAGAGTGTTCAATGAATCTCAAAACTTTAAAGTGTTATCATCATGCCTTCTGGAGAGACAGTTGAGACAGTTAATAGGATCCCACAGTCTGGAAGCACAGAGTGCAATAAATGAGAATGTTTCATGTGACTAGAGCAGGTATCCAATGGAAGACAAGAATTGCAAGGTCCATGCTAGATTTTAATTATAGTTTTATAAAACAGTCATAGACAGTACATATCAACAGAAAATTACCTAGTTCACTGTTATCTGGATAATCTGGCATTAATCCAGCCCACCTGGACCTACGATAGACACAACAGTACTAGACGGAACTTATTAACAGCTTCTGTCCAGCCGGCTTCTTCAGCAGCAGGAATAAACGTAAGGAAATGCAAAAAGGCAGGTTCTTGGGGGAGTTCTTAGATAGAATCTATACTCAAATACTTCACAACCACCCTTATTCTTTTAATAGCAGTAAAACAAATGATACTTTTCATGGACAATTACTCTAACAATGTTACAAAAGAGTTTGCTCTTTCTGGCAGCCAATGTCAGTTGTACATTTGCAATTCTGTACTTTTCTTACATGTATGCACCCTCTGAGAAAGTACAAATAACTTTGTGTATATGGTCCATAGCATGCATATATACATGTATATTCACTGACTAAACCAAAGGATACAGAGACATTATAGTTTGGCTCAGGACCCATACAAAACTAGAGAAATTCAGCCGTTATATTTAGTGAGCTAACTATAACTTGCGCCCACAATGCACTGCTTATGACCTCATATATGACATCACTCATGACATGGTCAGTGACATCACTGATGACATCTCAAATAACATCACTGATCACTGATATCACATCTTCCTGGTTGAAGTGTTGCCAGCCAATCAAATTGTAGTAGGATCTGAGAGTCCACTGCAAGGACTTGATTCCCAAGATATCATTATTTTTCAACTTAAATATCTCCAGAATTACTGAATTGATTCACACCAAATCACAATGAGCACACTTTTTGTACCAACATCTATTTTTCTTTGCTAACATGCCGCTCCCTTTGTCCAAAAGCAATTCTGCTCCGCTTCATGGAAGCAAGATAATTTTTAATGCTCTCGCTTCCACGAAGCGTAGCCGAGTTTGCTTTGGCTTGGCGGGAGCAGTGTTCCAGCAAAGCTCTAGCAAACTGCAATATACCAGGGTGGGCACCCCGGGACATTGCTGAGGCCAGCCCTGGGGTGTGGCAGTCCCCAGGGTCATCTAGGGCTCCTGGAGTGGGTCCATGTGTCCCCCACCTTTCATCAAATTTCCCCCAGGGAAGTGGTGGTCCCCAGAGCCTGAGGGGTCCACAACAGACCCCCTAAGTGATTTGATTTGCACCCTGGAGGTGGCGGTCCCCAGGGCTACTGAGGAGGCCTCCACCATTTAAAAAAAAAAACTGTGTGCCCCAGGAAGGTGGTGGTCCCTTGTGGCAGCAGTGAAGTGGCAGTCCTCAGGGCTGCGTGGTCCACTCTGGCCACCCACATTATTATTTATGATTGCCCCAAGAGCTGGCCCACCCGAGGGCCTACTATAAAAGAAGTCTTTGTTTCTTTTTACATTTTTGTCCGGATTCGCGGATCCACTGTGACTCCTGCTGAAACAATTTTTAAATGCTTTATTTTTCTTGGGGTTCCTGTTGGACCCCCTGAACAGGCTTATGGGATCCGTGTGTTTCTACCCTGCCCTCTTTTCTTTTTTTAAATAATTTTTCTTGTGAGTCCATTCAACCGAGTCACAAATGGCTGCCAACATTTTCTGGTTAGGGGTGTTAGCTAGCAATCAGATCTCAGGCACAAGACCAGGAGGGGTTGCAGATCCACAACAGCCACAGTTGTATATCTGCAAAATCTTTACATTTCTCTGGAACTCCTAAACAGGTTTGCAGCATTTAACAAAAAAAGGTGGATTTCTGGAACAAGCACTACCTTTTTGCCAAATTTGGTGTAATTCAGTACAGCAGATCGGGCTGTAGCCGTGTCGAAAGTTTCCTATGGAAAATGTCATGGAGAAAACTGTTTTGGGAACCCTCTTTTTCTCAGCCCCAGCTTAACAGAATACCCTGAAATTTTCAAGACTAGAGCTCCAGTGACCATCAAATTAGTTTTGGAACTTTTGCGAAGATTTGTCAAACAACGCCAAAGCTATTGGCAAATCAATAATATCTTTTTAGCAGAAAGTACATCTTCACTATAACTACCTACTGGCGACCGCCAGTAGGTAATATATATATATAAAATATATATATTACCTACTGGTGGTCGTCAGTAGGTAGTTATAGCTAGGACTGGGTTGAAAATCTGTGTGAAAGGGGTCAAGGTGGAGATACTCCGACCCCATGTTTCAGAAATGGATGTGTTAGTGACACAAGTTAGGTATCCAACATTGATGTTTTTATCCACCAGCACGGCCCCCCATGTACTGTTGTGGATACATTGCAAACATTACAGCGGCACTGGTTTGGTGAAAATATTTAAAATAAAATATATATCTGTACACACTCGGCGGGCACTGTCACACACTTGTGTAGGCAATCACAAACTCACTCAGACAATTAAACACCCATTCACATGCCCACTCACATACTTATACATTCAGTCACGTACCTACTCAGATACTCATGCTCCCATTCACATACCCTTTCAGGTACTTATGCACCCACTTACACACCCACTCAGAGACTCATGCACTGACTTAGAGGTCCACTCATAAACTCATGCCTACATTCTCTTACACACTTAGAGACTCTTATACCCACTCATAGACCTACCTGTCCACTCATGCACCCACTCAGATACAAATGTCCCACTTACAGACTAACTTGGTGAGTTAAACACCCATGTACAGACCCACTCAGAGACTCATGCACCCACTCACAGATCCATTCACACACTCATGTATGTCATAACAGACCCATTGAGATACTCATACCCACTCACAGATCCACTCAGACACTCATACACCCACTCACACACCCATTCAGCCACTCACACAGTCACTCAAAGACCCACTCAGAGACTTATGTACCCAGTTAGTAATGCACTCAGAGATTAATGTACCCACACACAGTCATACTCACAGACCCATGAACCTACTGGCTGAACCACTCAGACACTCACACTGCCAGTCATGCACCCACTCACAGACCTACTCAGATGCTCATTCACCCACTTACAGACTCACCCTGAGAGTCACACACCCATGTACAGACCCACTCAGATGCTCACACACCTACTTAAAAACCCATTCACACACTCATGTATATTCTAACAGACCCACTGAGACACTCATACACCCACTCACACACCCATACAGTCACTCACTCACTCAGTCAGAGATCCTCTCAGAGAAGTATGCACTCAGTCACTCACTCACTCATATACTCAGACACCCACTCATAAACTCACTCAGATATGTATGCACCCACTCGCTCACCCAGTCACAGACCCATTGAGACACTCATGTACCCACTCACAGATCCACTTAGACACTTATACACCCACTCACAGACCCAAACAGACACTCAAACTCCCATACAGTCACTCATACACCCACTCACAGACCCCCTCAGAGACGTATGCACCCAGTCACTCATACATGCAGAAACTCAGGAACCCACTCACAGTCCCACTCAGAGACGTACGTACCCACTGACAGAACCACTTAGACATTCATGCTGCCAGTCATAGACCCACTAACAGACTCACTCACAGACTCACTCAGACACACATGCACCCACTTACTCACCCATTCAAACACCCATTTAGACACTCATGTATCCACTCACAGATCCAGTCAGACAGTCATTTACTTACTTTTTCCCAAAGCAGATTTAGTTAGTGCATTTGATAGTGCGATCAAACCATTGGACAAAGATTCCCTTCGGTCCTTTTTAGGACTAGGAAAATATTATGCCAGATTTGTGCAAGGGTATGCTGTTGTAGTTGAACCATTAAGACAACTTTTGAGGAAAGGTGTACCTTTCATGTCGACCCTGGAACAAGAAGAAGCCTTTACCAAAGTGAAATAATATATTGTGCAAGCCCCTGGTCTCAATACCTTTGATTCCATTGGTAATTCTTATTTTACTGTTGATACTAGTTCCAATCGGTTAGGGGAAGACATTGAAATAGAGAATGACTTTCCACAATCTTATGGCAGTGTAGGTGTTGAACAGGGTGTTTCGCCTGTTGTGCAGGAGAGAACCTCTTTCTACACAAGAACCCTTACTCACCCGAAGGTTATATGCTTCATCATAGGCTTTGCTCCTCCCACAAAGGCCAAAAGGTCATTGGTGTGGGCTACAACTCCTCAAAGAGTGAGGAGGAGCTGATGTGTTTTAGGAAACCTGAGAGCAGTAGTGAAGAGAGTGGGGGGCAGAGTGCAAAGGAAAATAGAGGTTAAAACTGTCTACAAAACACTAAATGAGCCTTATTTTGTGGTCTCCTGGGACAGGGTTGAAAGTAGAGAGGACAAGTGGTTATCAGCATATATACCCTAACTGTAGGTCAACATGTGTCTGCCCTTTTGTGACCCCAACAGGGGTTCTGGGGCATTCCTCAGGACCAAGAAAATAGTCACACTGCAGAAAGTAACTATAGACAAAAAAATATACTGCCCACCAATTCAATAGCCTGGCAGATACGGCGATAGCCTGTGCTTGTAGCGGGTCCAACTTCTATTTATTTGGTAATGTAGAGAATTCACTCTCCAGCCAATATGGCGACACCACTGTTGCACAGCTCAAAGAGTCTGTGCACAGATATTTGGATGTCGCAGGACATCCACATATTTGTCCACTTACTCTTTGAGCTGTCTACCAGTGGTGTCACATTGGTTGGAGAGTTTGTGAGATTCAAGTTGACAAAGTAACAGGCAGTGCATTGTTATTGAGAAACAGGGGTTCGCAGAACAAGAGTTTGTCAGTGAGAACTTAAGATAAAGCCTGTTCAGCAGAAAGAATTAGATTTGGAGGCACTCCTTCCTGGTGTGGCTGGCTCTGATGTGAATCACCAAGAAGTTATTATTGGTCCGGATCAATCTGATGTGAATTGCGGAAAGGTTGTTCTTCGTGATGATAGAAATTATGTTCATATGTCTGAGTTTAAAGAATTGACCACTAATTTGTCTGATACTGAAACTTCAAGTAGTGTTCCTTCTTGTGTGAGAGAAAGGTCCACTACTAATTTGTCTAATTCAAAGACATTACATTTGTTGGGGGTGAGGAAACTTTGAATGTTACTTCCCGGAAAAGGGTGGTATAGTTACCTAGGAAGTTTGAAGATTTTATGTTAGAGGAACAGTTGTGCACATTTTTATTAGCGAAATCCTATAATTGACTTGAAGTATTATTTGTAGTTATGCTTTCTTTTGCATTGTATTTTTTCATATTCTAGTCATTATCTTATATTGCATTGCTTTATATTATAATGTTTGTTTTTTAAAGGGGACATGTTGCATGGGGCTTCAGGTATGTGATAGGAAATTTGGTAAATTAAAGAATATTTGCTAAATGATGTAGAATATGGAGCAGTGCTATGTCGTAGAGAATGTGTGGCATTGTACGGATGAGAGATTGTGATGCAGGACTTGCTACACTGTTACTCACCGGTGGATTTTTATTTTGGCCCTTATAATGCATTTTCATTTTCCATCGTTAACAGCATTATTCCGTCTTTCCACAAGATCACATGTTAGATATGTGGCTCAAATTATAAACCATAGACTACATTAATTGTACTAGTCATAAATTGTTAGCTGTATGAAAACAACTAGCAGCCCGTACCGACGTTGTCCGGGCATGCTGTAGCCGACCCTACTGTACCTTAACACGCTCCAACCGCGAACGTGTTTGTCTGGTGTTCGCTCCATCCCCGAACGTGTTTGGCCGCTCCAGCCTACGCCACTGCAATATGCGAACGTGTGTGTTCGCTCCATCACCAAACGTGTTTGACCGCTCCAGCCTACACCACTTAGACGCACAACATCGCGTCAACTGCCAACGCCCACAACAATGCTAAAGGACACGCCCACTCACATTGGAATGCTAGTCCCACACAGAACGCTTCTCTTTTGCCGAATGCCACTACGCACACGCCCACAACCAACTACTTTTCACAAAACGTTCTTTTCCTCTTCTAATGTATATGTTGGGTTGCTGTATAGCCTATGACCATCTGCTGATACTGTAGTTTGCAATGCTGTATTGGGTGTTCCGATTGGGGCTGTAGTTCTTGAGCTTACCCGCCTAAAAGGATTGGGCTCTCTATAATAGTAGTATAGATCGCTGGGGGCTTTCTTCATTTTGGCAAATACAAGGATTGTTAAAGAGGCGATAAACTATGGTTTTATGACACAAGCCTTTATTAGTGGAATAATGACATTCCTAGATCTTGTGTTCATGAAGTTGCAAAAGGTTACTAAATTTACTTAGCAGTCCTAAATCTTATAAAATATCACAGTAACTGATTTTAGGTATCTTTTAGGTGGTTATTTTGCATTTTTTATAATCACTTGATGAATTTAATACACCAATTTCCTGCTACTACTGATCAGGTCTGAAATCAGATCTACTGCTCTTCTGCCTGATTACTGTGCTTTCAGAATGCTCACACATTTCAGATGAGATCTTCTCTTTTTCTTCTCTAAAGCATCTTGTTTTTTTAAGTCAATAAAACCTCTTTGGAGAACATTGTAACTTCGGATGAAGCACTGAGCTGTTGGCCTTTAGAGAGTGATATCAGTTATTGTAATTTTAGTATTAAATCTGTTTATTCAGAGCAAAAGGTATACCGACCAGGGCTCAGGAAGCACTGGCCACATCCATACAATGCTGAGGTAAAAACACAGCAGGCCCAGTTAACGGCCAGAGTCATTAAACACAGCAAGCCGCCTACAACCCAGACAGGCCGGCCGGCAGCGTCATAAAGCAGTGCAATGTGTCGAAAGCTGAAATGATCTATGCCTTTAAAGCAACCCCAAACAACCCCCAACAACCCCTAACCACCCCAATCAACCACCCCTGTCCCCCCACCACCCCCTTCTTGTCCGCTGTGTAATCCTCCCCAGGCCCCAACCCACACTGGGCTTTACGTCTGCCGGGCTTCGTCCTAGGCTCAGGCAGTGGAGTGTCTGCGAGGCGCAACAGCCGCAGGTATCGGGGGCAGCTAAGCTCCCGGAATTCCCCGGTAAGCAAAGACAAGAATGGCCGCCAGATATCTGCGAACTCCTCGCTCCGTCCCGCCGCTGTCAGGGACAACTTCTCCATCCCCAAAATTGTCCAGAGTCTGTGCAACCAACCCAGGTGAACGGGGGGCAGTGGGTCTCTCCATCGCGCCACAATGTTCTGCACCGCAGCACCCAGAGCTATGGCAATCAACCTCCCCCTCATGGATTTCAAGGGGTACATTAGTGCATTCGGCAGACCAAGAAGTATGTAGGCAGGGAACCTAGGGAGTTGGGTGTCTAGGTGTGCATCCACGAGGTCTAGGATGGTGTCCCAGTAGTGTCGCAGCCTCTCACAACTCCAAAGTAGGTGTTCGAGTGTGCCCCGCTCCCCACACCCCCTCCAACATCGGTCGCTGGCCTTGGGATCCCACCGATGGATACGCGCTGGAGTATGGTACCAATACATGGCCACTTTAGTCAGGGTTTCGGTGAGGCCGGTGTGGTAGGCCGAGTGTCTGGCTCTGTGGTAGATCCCCTCCCACTCCTTCCGCTTGAGCTGCCTCCCCAGGTCCTCCTCCCACCTGGCTTTCCCCGGATGGTATGTGTATATGTGGGGGAGAAGCAAATGTTGGTATAAGTCGGAGAGTAGTGTCTTCTCGGACGTGCGTGTGAGAAGCCACTTCTCGTAGGGAGTGAGGAAGCGCTGTGCCCCAGGCCGAACGGAGGGTTGAAGGACCCAATGTCTGACATGTAGATATGGGTGTCTGTCCGCCTCTTGGATTCCATAGTCCTCTTTTACTTTCTGAAAGGAGAGTATGCCTTCCAGATTGAACATGTGTCCGACTTCTCTACAGGGAGTGGACCTCCATGTTTTAAAGAGCTGCGGGTCTAGGCCCGGGGTGAAGTCGGGGTTCCCGAAGATGGGTGTTAGCGGAGAGGGAAACAAAGTAAGCTCTCCCCGGACCACCACTTGATCCCAGACTTTCATCACCGTGCTCGTGATATAGGATGCGTAGAGGTTAGGGGACCTATGGCATCGCGGCAGGAAAGGTATACCCTGGGGAGGCCGACCAGCGACCACCTGGTCCTGGAAGAGCCAGTGTTTACTGGATTCCAGTTGGCACCATTCCACCAAGGTCCGCAGCTGCGCCGCCTGGAAGTACAGGGTGAGAGCCGGCATTTCTACGCCTCCATGCGCAGGGGGAAGAGTCACTATCCTCTGCTTAAAGCGAGGGCGGCGGCCGTTCCAAACATAGCGTGCCAAATCGGCTTGCGTCTTCTGGAGCCAGCCTGCCGGTGGACGCAGGGGCAGGGTCTGGAAGATGTATAGGACTTGTGGCAGAAGGGTCATCTTGACCGCCGCGATACGTCCAAGCCAGGAAAGCGTAAGGCGATTCCACTTCTGCAGCGTCTCACTAATTTGCGCGCTCAATTTGGTGTAATTGGCTTCCATCGTGCCCCGCACCGTCGGTGCCAGCAGTACCCCTAAGTAGGGGACCGTGGATTCGGACCACTGCAGGTCAAACTCTACCTTGGCGTCCGCTAAGACGTTGGGGGGTAAGGACACATTCAGGGCCACTGATTTCCCCACATTGATTTTAAAGGCGGAGGCCTGCGTAAAAGAGTGTAATTCAACCAGAAGTGCCCGCAGAGACTGCATAGGGTCCATCAGGGAGAGCAAGACATCGTCAGCGTAGAGGCTGATTTTGTGCGTGTCGCCCCCGAAGGGGATACCCTTAATGCGTTGGTGCTGTCTGATTCGCTGCGCCAGAGGCTCCATGTAGAGCGCAAACAAGAGCGGGGATAGGGGGCACCCCTGCCGGGTTCCCCGTCCTATTGGAAAGCGCGGGGAGGTGTTGCCATTGACCCGAACTGTCGCGGTGGGTCGTCTGTAGCAGTTAAATATCCTGTTCCGGGTCGTTTCTCCTAGGCCAAATCTCTGGAGTGCCTGGTCAAGATAGGGCCAGTGCACCCGGTCGAATGCCTTCTCGGCATCAATGGCAAGAAGCATACATCCCGGTCTCGTGCGCGAGCCTGCCTCAATGAGGTGGAGGACATGTCTGGTGTTGTCACTCGCCTGTCGCTGGGGGATGAAGCCGGCCTGGTGGGGCTCGACAAGTTGTTACATGTATGGTGCTAGCCGGCTCGCCAGGATACCCGTATAGAGCTTAAGGTCTACATTCAGTAGGGATATTGGCCTTTAGGATCCGCACTGAGTGGGGTCTCTACCGGCTTTGGGGATCACTGATATCGCCGCCTCCAGGAGGTCTGGGGTGATAGTTCCGGCCTGATCAAAGGTATTGAAGAGATCCCGTAGTAGGGGGGCCACTTGTTGGCAGAAGGTCTTATAGAAGGCCGCCGAGAATCCGTCGGGGCCCGGGGATTTCCCCAACTTGAGGCGTGAGATCACCGAGATCCAGGCCAATGGGCCTGTCGAGGAACTGAGACTGTGCTTCGGTCAATGATGGGAGGATCGCCCCATCAAGATACTCGTTGCTGCATCCCACATCTAGCCCGTCCGCTTCATACAAATCTGCATAAAAGGACCCAAACTATGCCGCTATGGCAGCATCCTCAGTGAGCAACTCACCTCGAGCAGTGCGGACGAAGTGGATATGCCTCTGCTGCCTCTGTTCCCGCAGTTTACACGCTAGTAGCTTCCCTCAGCGGTCCCCACCCATGTAGTAGGCGTGCTTCAGGCATATGGCTGCGAATTCCGCAACATTCTGGTCAAGCGCGGCAAGCATCTTTCGCTCAGTGCAGAGCTGGCGCCATTCCCTGGCCGCTCCGGTGCGTTGGTGTAGTTGCTCGAGTTCTTTTACGCGCTGTGTGAGCTCGGCTCTTTTCTGCGCGCGCTCCCTTTTGTTGTTCTACCGCCAGGGAAATAAACTCGCCCCGGAGGACAGCTTTCAGAGTTGCCCATTGGGTAGCTTTGGAAGTGTCATCGTTAGCGTTATGTGTGAGAAATTGGCTGATTGCCGCCTTGATCTTCTCCACTGTGGAGGAGTTGTGCAGCAAGCCGTCGCGCAGGCGCCAGTGACGTTGCGGGCTGGGTGAATCGGGCACTAAGAGGGATACAGAGATCGGGGAGTGGTCTGATAGGGAGGCCGGATGTACCTCCACCCCGAGCGCACGCGTTGTCAGTTGAGCGGAGCAAAGCAGGTAGTCTAGCCGCGCATAGGATTTATGGGCTGCCGAGTAGTGCGTGTAGGCTGTGTCGTGGGGATGAAAATGCCTCCACAAATCAATAAGACCCAGATCTGCAAGATGTGCGTGGCCCTCTGTCGACAATGCCCCCACTTGGCCTACCCTCTGATTGGAGCGATCGTCGATATTGTGGAACACCAAGTTTAAGTCCCCTCCCAGTAGTAGGTGTTGATGCGTGTTGGCTGTAGCTGCTTCAAGCGCAGAGTGCAAGAAACGTTCCTGACCTTCATTAGGGGCGTATATGGAACCAATGAGTAGTGTCTGCCCTGCCACAAGAAAGCGATGGAGTAGCAACCTGCCCTTAACTTCCGCCTCCTTCTGCAGCACTCATCCCTTAAATTATCGCGCCACCAGTATGGCCACCCCAGCGACTTTCTTGGACGCGGATGAGAAATGCTGTTCAGGGAAGGCGCGGGAGCGAAGCCTGTGGTGGTCCTTGGCCAGCAGGTGCGTCTCCTGCAGAAGGCAAATGTCCGCCTGTGCGCGCTCTAAGAAGGAGAGGCTCGCCCTGCGTTTATTGGGGCTGTTAAGCCACCTGACATTTAGGGAGATGATAGTCAGTGGAGACATGTTACCAGTTGTGGTGAGCGTGCGTTCTCAAGGGCAGTGCGTGTCAGTGGCCTGAGAGGTAGAGGTGCAGTGAAGGCTCCCAGTTTCCGTGGACAAGAAAGTACCTCTCCCCCCTCTCCCCCACCCTTCCCTTCAAAAAACAGACCCACCCTAACCCCAACCAGCATGCCCCTCCAAACCCAACCCGTCCGTGCCCCATCCCCCTCCCCCCACACCCCCCAACCAGAATCCAAACCTGGAACCAAAGAGAACAAACCATAGTCCCGGTCCCGGTGGACATCACCAGTCCGTAGAAGGTCTCTGCAGGGAACGTGGCAGTGGCGGCGCCACCCCGGCCCCCCGACCCCCCTATCACCAAGGCAATCTATGATGAGCAACCCCCAACTAACTGCTCACGGGGGAATAGCGGTGTCCCGCACCACCTCCTGGACAGCCGCTGCTTGTTCCTGAGCAATAGTCTCGGGGTCCAAGTTCAGGCGTGCTCCCCGTCTGCGCCGTCGGCCCACCCTCTGCCAGCCTGCCTGGTCGCGGTGCGCCGCCCCATCCTGAGAACCGTGGGGCAGTCCCTCCTCCGTGTCTGAGAGGTCCGGCAGTTCGATGTCCAGGAGGGCGCAGGTGTCTCTGAGAGAGCGGAGCTGGTGCAATTTCCCCTGCCATTTGAAAATGATCCGGAACGGGTGGCCCCAAGAATACGGTATCTCTTTGTCGCGCAGAAAGTTTGTCACAACTTTGAATTCGCGTCTCTTCTGCAACGTGATAGCTGACAGGTCTTGGAACAATGCCACATTCACTCCTCGAAACTGAAGAGGTTGCTTCCGTCGGGCATCCTGGAGGATTTGCTCCTTCAACGGGAAGTCTGGAAGATAAGCCGGGATGTCAGGCAGAGGGGCCGGGGCCTGCCGCGGCAGACCCACCCTATGAGCCCGGTCAATGCGAATGGGGAAGTCCTCCGCCTCACCCAGTATCTCCCGGAAGAGGTCTTGCAGGTATCCCATGACACTGTTCCCTTCAGCGTTCAGTGGGACATTCCGCACCCGTATATTATTCCTCCGGCAGCGGTTCTCCAGATCTTCAGCATGTGCTTGCAGGCCCACCTGTTGCTCCTGGAGGCGGAGAACTTCCTGCTGCAGGTGTACTAGCTCTTCACTCCGTGCATGGCCGGTTTCCTCCACCGCAGCCACTCTTTCTCCCAGTCCATCTAGATCCCGACGGAGTTCTCGTTGTTCTCCGGCAATATCTTGTTTAAGAGCCTGGAAGTCCTCATTAAGGGTATTGAACAGTGATTCCAGAAAAGTGCGAGTAATGGGAGCGTCCTGCTCATCCTGAGGTTGCGCCCCGGCAGCAGCTGGGGTGGAGGGGGGCGCCTGAGTCTTCCCCCATTTGGTAGCAGGTTTATGCAGCATGTCCGTGATGGTGCGGTTGGTCCTGCGACTTGCGTTGGCCATGCTGCTGCTAAGGCCCAGGCGCGGCCGCCCCGACCCCCAGGGGCTACTCGGTCTACTCGCCGGCGCCGCCGTTGTCTTCCGTCTTCTCTAGCCACCCCCTCCGGTCTGGGCCCTGTCCGCGGGGCACACCGGCTCCCGCCAAGACCAATGCCTCCACTCCTGGTCAGGCCCCGCCAAGCGTTTCCTCCTCCTCCCGCCGGGGACTCGATCCCTCCGTCCCCCGAGACGTGCGTCAAAGATCCCACTCCTGTACGGACTCTCACGCGCTCCAATGTCCCTGAGTCGCAGAGGGGGTGCGCAGGCTTAACAGGGGCCCCCTTCAGCCAGCGACTCGGCGTGCAGGCCCCAGGTCGGCTTCCAGGACAGTGGCGCGGCGCTCAGTGAAGGACCCCGGGCCCCCGATGCGGCAGGCAGTCCCAGCGCCAGTAATGAGACTCCTACCTCCCGCCCCCGGGGATGCCACAGTCTGTACCTGTCTCTGGCCTTGAGCCTTGCGGGGCCCTCAGGGGCGCACCTCCTCACCTTGTGTTCCTGTGAGGCCCCGGCCCTGGAAAGTGTGCCACTTGGCGCTGTGAAGTGAGCCCCGTCTCCACCCGGGGCTCACGATGAGGTCTTCGGGCCCCCCCCCCCGGGGCCACGCAGCGTCGCTGTCGCACCAGGTCACCGGAGCATGTCCAGTCTGCTGAGGCCCAAAATCTGGGGCCTCGCGTCCGGTCACCTTCCCTCGGCCGCTGCCGGTGCTCCTCGGGCCTGCTGAATTCCGGCCAGTGCTTTCTGCTCGTGGGGTATCGCCAGGGAGGGCCAGGTGCGGCCACCAGGTCTGCTTCAGCCCAGCGCCGGGGCCTCGAAGCAGGCCGCCCGCCGGTGGGCTACAGGGCGGCCTCTACTACCAGCCGCTGCCTGCACTGAGTGGGATTGCCAGAACTCTGCAGATATCTGTCGCCAGCGGGGCTCCGTCGGCAAGGGCCAGGTGCAGTTCCCCAGTCCGTTTAGGCCCAAAGCCAGGGCCTCGCGTTGGATCACCTGCCGGCGGGACGGCCGGCTGTCAGTACCCCTGGCCGCCTCCGGTGCTCCGCCCAATCGCCGAGTCCCGGCCGGTGCCTGCAGCAGAAGTGGGTTCCGCTGGCTGGGTCCGCCCGGCGCCTCCGGCAGCGAGGCCTTGTCGGGGCCGCCAAGGCCCGAACCGGGGACTCGGGCGAGCTAGCCCGCCGGTCGGGAATCGGGCGGCCGCTGTGCCACACCGCCCAGAGGATTCCTCACCTCACCGGATTCCCTCCGGGCCGGCAACGCTGTCTCCTCGCCACACTGCCCGCAGGCCGCCGGCCGGCCTCTCACCACGCCCGCCGGGTTCGCACTCCGAGCCCTCCACAATGGCGGCCGCCTCCTGCGCAGGGCCGGAGCAGCCGTCCCTCCGCTGCGCTCTCTGTTCCGGGCTGGAGGCCGGTCCCCCGCCAGCGGTCACCAGTCAGCTACGCTGGGCAGAAATCGCCCGTGTTGGAGGTCGCTACCGCCAGATGTAGGCGAAATCGGGCTTTGGGCCGGGGAGTCGAGGTAAACCACGTCCGCCTAGCCCACCATCTTAGCCACGCCCCAGTTATTGTAATTTTAATAAGTCTGCCCTTGAACTAGTAAAGGTTTTCATCAGTCTGTTCTAATTTTTAATTCAATAATTTAGTTATTTCTACATAAACTGCATTTATATCTTTCACTTCTTTCACTCATGGAGTCTTGCCTTCTTGTTTTGGGCTCTGTCATAAAGTGTTCCTGTTGCATGGACTTGTTTGCTTCACCTGCCATATTAGGATTGAGGCTTACATTGTCCACTAATTTTGATGTCTGAGGTCCCCAATGCTGCAAGCTGTGTTTAGGGGGATTGATTCTTGATTAGTTCATGATTTACATGTTCCCGAACTCATAATCGATTATTCTGCTTCTTCCAAGCTACCTTACATAGCGAAGATGGTACAGTGCCTTCAGATACAAAGTTTGTTGCTATCCATTGGCACCTCCCTGATTCTGGCGACTTGTGTGTATGCCAGCATCTGGGGCATTTGGTGAGCTATCTGACAGTTTACCTGGGAACTTAGAGCTGTATGTTTGTTTCTGTTTTGCCTCAAGTGCTTGAACCAAAATTATAAATGAGCCGTCTTCTTTAGACTTGGTCATCTTTTTTTGCTGAATATGGACTATTTTCCAATGTGATCTCTTTGGGTCTAGCAGCTAGAACTAGAGAGAGGCTATGTGTTATAGTGTGGACATTGTGAGACAAACCGTTAGGTTGTGTGGTGTCCGTGTAACTTGTCATCTGCATGCAAGCCTGAACTGACAGTTGGGGAAAACTGTTGTGGGAATTGAGAGTGGCTGCAGTTGTGTCACTCTCCCTAGGGTTGATTAAAGATATTTTGTCACCTTACCTGCCTCCATGACATACTTCTCAGCACTATGTTATCACTTGGTGTAGAGAGGATACAAATCTAAGGATTCTGCCCTACAAACCGTAGACTCACTTGATGATGGAGGCTTATTCTATAACAGAACACCAATTGTTTATCGGCCCACATTTGTGGGTGGGAAGCGAAAGAGACCCTTTTCTTAATATAACCCTCACTCACTCTAGTAGTGACATGCTTCATCATCGGGTTCACCCAAAAGGTCACTCACTCTAGTAGTGACATGCTTCATCATCGGGTTCGCCCTAAAGGTCAGGGTGAGCTCAACCATGTTTCAGGGAGCACTTATGAAGACTTGGTGTATGAGGGCGTAACTTTAACGATAAAATTCCTCCCCCACTCCTAAGTATCTTTTATTCATGGTGTGGGATAAAAGGTTAAAAAATGGTTGTAGGGCTAGGATGTGATGGTCATATGACCCTAGACTAGAACACCAAAATGTTTCAGCCCTTTCTAATGGCCTAGAAGAGGTCCTGGGCTTTCATATCTATCTTCATATCTGTATAGGGTTACAGGTCAACATACGAGAAAAACCCACCACACAGCACTAGGTTGAACCGCATAATTCCCTTTACCCCCATTATGACCATGAAATATATGTACTTTGCATGACCCACCTGTGTATCATATATGTAAGTTGAACCGTGGCTTAATAAGGGAGATCGGTATACACACCGTTATACACACCGTTGACCGCGTAAGAGATGTACGTTATGTGGAAATCCTAGAACCACATATTAAGAAATAGCTGACCAACCTACGAGTCATTTTTCTAAACATCATTATGATTTATGAGTTTCATAAATTTGTTAACAGGTGGTATCATTGACCAATTGTATAGTATACACCCCAGTTAATAATCTGCATCACACACAGGGGCGTATCTGATGAAGATTAATAATCTCTTTGCACAAACGGTGATACATATTGGTGCTTTATACTTTGTCACACATTGTGGACCTTTATTGTAAGGCATCCACAATATAGAGCTGTTTTTTCATTAAATCCTAATGAACTATTTCGACTATGAGGGATCACACCCGAAGCCTCCGTACTCATGCAGAGGCTGCTCCCGCAGGGGGCTCGAGAGCCGGCGCCATAACCAGCGCTGCGCCCCCGGACACAAACAACTAGTGGGGGCCAGTTTTTGGCGCGCAAAGCGACCAGGAGCTAAGAAAATGCCCGGCCCCTCTCCCCCGCCGCGGGCGCCGAAGAGGCGCCGGCACCCCCGGCCAATGGAGGCCGAGGCAGGCTACGAACTCGCCAATGGGCATGGGGGCCTTCCTGGCTGGGAAGGCGAATGGGGGGCATATAAGCGCTGCTCCCCCAGGCAAGCTCCTATCTTATCGGAGCAGGGGAGCAGCACCGGCGGCGGAGCACAAATTCTTGTGGCCTGAGCGGGAAAACGCCATTACGGGAGTCAAGGTGAAGCGACCGCCGCTGCGGGAAGCAGCTACCCCGCCTCCACTCGGGACCGGAGGCTCAACTCCTCCAGCGCCGGGAACAGAGCATGGCCCGGCCAAGGGAAGTAGGATCTAAGAACCGGAGGAGCCCCATCACCGACTTGCTGGTCAGGGCTTGCCCTCGGAGCCGCCGGGAGTACCCGGCTGCCCGGTATCATGGGCTTTGGGCCTCGGGGAGAACACTGGCAAAGAACAATATCGAGCCCCGCAGCTGGTTCGGCCTACACACGGGAAATCGCACAGAAGAAATTTCCCGGTTAAAAAGCTACCAACACCTCACCCCGCCGTGGACAAGGGACAAAGAATACCGGGAGGACTTACCCGGACCCAGTAGAGGACAGCAGCCTGAATCAGACCCTCCGCATCGGTAGGTCGAGACGCGAGGACCAGCACGACGAAAAGCGGCAACAACAATGGCGGCTGGAGCAGCGAGTTTCAGTGTCGCGCTATGCCAGAGTTTCTTGTGGATGGCGGGCGGCGAACTCAGAGGGACGCGGGGACGGGGGCAGCAGGGCTGGAGCCGCCTCCACCGTCCGAGCTCCAGACTCCAGGTGAACGCATGAGGCGAGAGCGGAACAGCGGCCACGGAGATCACCCGACAATGGCGCAGAAAGTCCCGACTTCCAGCACCTTCAGCCTGAACGGCAGTGCGCGAAAAAAGAGGCAGGTCGGTGCGGGCGACGGTGCCCCCGAAGCAGCATAGAAGAAGGTAAGCCCAGCAGGAGTCCCCCCCCTGCACAAGGGAGCAGCAGAGCATTAAAACGGCATTGCCTTTATCAGTCTAGCAGGGGAAAGCAAGGGGCTAGCTCTCGTGTCGGAGTAGGAAGGGGTGCCACTTAAATGAAACCTCCAAGACATAAATAAAGGTTCAGTTTAGTCTCGGGCTGGCATAGAACGGGCACAACCGAGCCGCGACTCGAAGCTGCCATGGCAGGCATTTAGCAAGCAATGAGAACAACCGATGCTGGAGAGGGTCAAAACCGCATGATATCTTAAGTGTGGGGCCAATTGGAACGGAGATAGAGGCAATATAGGCATGGAAGACAGTTTAAATTTTCATAATTGTTAATGGGCCCAAGCCTTAAAAATGAGTGTGAAAAAAAAAAAAAAAAAAAAACACTTTAATTCTGCCTCAGCCTTTCCTTGTCACAGGCTAAGAAGAACGCATTTGCAGCCGTGATGGCTTCGGATATCAGTTTTGTCTATGTATGTTTAATGAGACAATCGT
Organism: Lissotriton vulgaris; assembly: GCF_964263255.1. Classification (NCBI taxonomy): domain Eukaryota; kingdom Metazoa; phylum Chordata; class Amphibia; order Caudata; family Salamandridae; genus Lissotriton; species Lissotriton vulgaris. The sequence goes on from NC_141687.1 coordinate 1,183,619,396, forward strand.
GCTTTGATCATCTTTCCTAACTTCAATGAAATTAAAGATCCCCCCATTCAGAACGTTGTGGGCTTCGGGAGAAAGTATCCCCAGTTGCACTTTGATATATTCTCCAACATAACAGCTCCTTGGTGAGAATAAGTTCAGCTTCACAGGCAGTGGCGGCAGGCTGGTTAAGGTAATTGAACTAGCCTGTCCAAAAGAATCCGAAGGGCGAGGGGTACATTTCCATGAACTGCAAAGTACAAACATCCTCCAGGGGGGAGATCCCGACCCGAAAGCAGGCTGTTAGAAGCGGATGTGCCCGACTGTGTCAGTTGCAAGAAAGTGTGACCAAGGGTTCCGCGGGTGTGTATTAGCTGATTTATTTGACGCATTTATATAAAGCGTGGGCTTTACCCGAAGGTCCTGAGCACTGTACAATAAAACCAGTAACGTTACAGGGGAGACTTGTTTACAGTAATGGAACAAGCAAAAAAAAAAAATAATAATAATAATATCGTAGGTTTTCCGGGAATCTGCGCCTTTGTCCCGTGCAGAAAACTTAGGCTATCGGAGGCTAGCGATAGTACTCAAGAGGGGGGCGAGAAAGCTTACCTACGTGGCAAACCTACTCCACTTCACTTTAAGTGGGTTTTTATAGTGCTCAGTTTTCGTGATTGCAAGACAATCAATCCAATTCACTCCAAGCATGCGGATATTTGGAAATGTATAGCCGTCTATGGATGTCACTCTCAATTTCTGTAGCTATATTTTGCTTACCTACTTTAGCACATTCTGGGTAGTCAATTCCTTAATGACTTATTCTGGAAAACCTATCTTTCCCTCTTGTTTGTATTCAACCATGATGTCAGTAACTTTTCGTCAATCCAGAGGCTCTGCGATCGGTAACATATCTCTCGTTAAATTAGGATTGAAACTTACAACTAAGGATCATAATTCTGGAATAAAACAGGGTCATTTTAATCGGTAACATCGCTAAACCTTAAAGTAGGTTTCCATCTTGCTACTCCTAGCAAGGGAATGACGATGCTTTTTCTGTATACATTGCCATCAAGGGTCAGCCGAGGTACACAGGAGTGACACCAGTAAACAAGTCCTGTGCATGCTCGTACATTCCTTCCTGTGCTTCCGGGAGGTGCCCTTTCTGCGACATGCTTCGGGTGCTCAGCGTCCCCTGGATAGTCAGTGCACTCACGGACATTATGTTGCTTCAGGATTTGAAGCGCTGTAGAGGGGTTTCGGCGAGCGCAAGACTATGGAAGTCCATCCGTGATACAATAGGACAGGAGAGGCACTCTCCGAGGTCACCCTAGCGCAGAACTACTGCTTCTATTTTTGCCATATTAGGCAGCAGTGCCGTCAATATCCCCAAAGGCCAGATGGTACCTGCATATATAGGGACAGAGTGGAAATGGCCATTTGTGCTCGTTAGTCATAGCTCCCAATTCACAGTGTGTATACCACTCAGGGCAATGAGCTGTTCGCCAGAAAATGACCCATATCTCTGGCCTCCCAGCAGCCCTGTCGGTGGCTGGAGCCCAGCGCGAGGACAGAGGCGCGAGGCCCCTTCGCAATGTCTCCATAGCCACCCCGCGTTAAGCATGTGGCGCTCCGCGCTCACTGCCATCTAGGCCAAAAAGCGCATAGAAGACTTTTCTAAAATAGGTATATATTTCCCGCCAACCCCCTGGCCTGTGGAATACCAGCTCACCTGCCCGGCGGTTTTGCACATGTTTTAAAGGCAGTGCGCTTTATGCAAAAAAAAAAATTAAAAAAAAACGGGCTGCATGTCGCTTGATGGCGGGATTAGGATACAAACCGGATGTAATTTAGAATTTTGTTTTTCCCGGTGGAGTTCGCCCAGTAGTGGCTCATTTGTATTCCGCTTTTCCAGACACCGGTGATCTAAGCAAAGCGATGGCTGAGCCCTGGGTACAAATAGCAGCAAGAGTATGATGTGAGTTTTAGGGCCAGGCAGGAGGAAGGGAAACTCCGCTAAATGCATTTACCGTTCTCTCTCTGACAAAGAGCAACCCCCCACAATTCGAGCCTAGCTGTGACTTTCAGGGCCTACTGTGCATTTTTCTCTTCTGAAATCTCTGTTTGGCGGATTCCTCTTATTTTACTTTGGGAAAATGCTATACAGGCCCCGTTACCAGTGATTGGAATAGGGAGGGGTAGTTATCACACGTGGGGAATGAAATTGTCTCACTGACAAATATTTACATATAAGAAACCCATCTAAAATCCTGTGTTTGCAATAATAAAATGGGGCATAACATGCAGAACTGGTTAGCGGCCAGCCATTCAGCCTGACACATAGTGTCATATCGCTCAACGGCGCAATATTATACTGAAACCACGGGCAGTAGGGTAATAAAGCGGGTATCGCCACCCAGGGCGCTGGCCATTAAGGAGCCAGACACCCAACCGGGGCCCCCTCCCCAGCCCGCAATAGCACACCGCATCCAGACGGAATTAGCTGAGTGGACGAGGACAGATTAGATACGGAAACGCCACGTGCTAGGCGTGGACCTAATGGCAGCGGACAAGAATGATGGGCCCATTCATAGGATGCCCTATAGCTTAAAGGAGATATCTCAGAATAGGAGGCGATATCACCAGCTGCCGCTAATAACACAAACCTCTGTCTGGACAGCGAGGTTTGATAAAGGGGGAAGCGGAAATGGAGGACAGGAAAGTAACATGACTCCAAGAACAGAATAAGAATGGCCGGATATTGGAGGCAAGCAGCCCATATATATTGTTGGCAGGTAAGGCTAGGAGGCCTCCGCCCCCCCCCCCGCACTCAAAGTCAAGGTTCCATTGGTGCGCAGGGCACAATCCGCAACAGAAGAGGGAGCGGGGGACATCAGGTCGCGGATGCAGGAACAAAACCGCATGCAAGGATGACAGGGTAGAGACGAATCGTGGTGAAGGGGGTCTAGGAAGCCAGGCCGTTGAAAGGCAGCACGGTCAGCTTGCAGGCGATAACACAACAGAATACTGAGAAGGGTGTTGCGGGGAATGAGATTTTGATATCAATTTATGAGTATGATAAATTTAATAAAGAATCCCATTCATCTGTTTTGGACCGCTCGTATCTGTCATTGAGGAAAGGACCACCCCCGTCTTGGTTAGACAACCCCATTAACTGACGCCACTCGGAAGAACCACTTACAACTGATAAAGTTTTAAGAGTTTATATAAAGATTAATTTGAATGCGATACAATCCACTCAGGATAAAATCTCAAAGTATACAAAATACAAAATCAGTTTCAATATCAGCCTCTTAAGCTTCGGTGTGAAGTGGTTCCTTCTGCGTCATCTGCAGTAAGATAAAAACATCATCAAGTTAATCTGTCCCTACTCTATACTATGTGTCAACCCTACTTCGCAAGTTTCTTCCCTAAAAAAGGTGTCAGCAGTTTGACTTCCAAAGAAGTTCAAACTCTCTTTAGCCTCTAAAGGAAATCTTAAGTTTCAGAAGCAGTACCCTATCTGCCTACCCATCCGCTCTCTAAGGGTCCTCGGCCTACTGCTCCCTTGCGCTTTGATGTCTTAGCGCATCTGCTCAAGGCATCTACCCTTCGCCCTTGTTCTGAGCAATTCGTCTCGCTGTTCTTAATCTCCCAATTGCTACCTCCTCACATTGCTCTTCCCTGATTGCTCTCTCCTCCCCGGGGTGCTGTCCCTAAAATACACAATCACCGTGTGGGTAGAACGCCCCTTGACGCCCACCACGGACTTCCCCCGATGATGTCAACTTCCTGCTTCTTCCATTGGTCCATTCCTTGCGTCGTTCGTTAAGTTGACCCTTCTCCTTTGGATGTCATCTTCATCATCTCATCGTCGACTTTTATTGACTCTTTCAGATCGCATATCATAGAAACTTAGACAAGGTCTTAACTTATCTGTACACTTCTTAACCTTCTAGATCATGTGAATGGTCTTGTCAAAACATAGTCCACCTCAAAAAGTGTCTCTCCTCACGTTCGAGCAACAAGTTCCGTCCGGCATTGTCACCTTAAATCTAACAAGTGCTAGACTTCTCGGCTCTCACGTCCACATCAAACTATTTACGACTTTTACAAACCCTCTAAATTACATTCTTGTGACTATGCTCCTTCGAACTCTTGGTCAGTCAGGTTACAAACACAAATGACCTAAACTCTTCCAACATTCCTACAGAAACTCTATATACAGTATAACCTTTGGCATACATTTATATATTCGTACTTTTAGAAAAGCCCTAGTTATACTTAAATATATTCCACATCAAATATGTAATATATAGAATACAATCTACATAGAATATAACTTATGCATTCTCCTTGGTTACATTATCATGTACGTTCCCTACATTTCTCCACATTACAATTCACTACGTTTATGCTTTTCCACATTACATTTCGCTTCTCCATTTTAAAGTTACATACGTACACAAATTCTACTGTGCACGTTCTATATTTCATTAAGCATCTCTACATTACCCATCATGTATACAGGCCTTCTAAGTCCAATGCATTTTAACATGTGAATACATTTACATTTCCTATAACATGTTATCACATTCGTTGGCTTTTATGTCATAATTGTCAACTTTACATTACGATATACGTTTCATTCCTACGTTTATAACATATACGTCTAAATATGGTTACGATGTATTTTGCATTCAAATTGCGCTCTCTCAGTGTAAAGCAGTGCGCTACCAAAGGTTAGCCAGGCTGCAAGACATTTAAGGTAATACCAATGTAGTTTGCAAGAGGGCCTCTCTACCAAAGAGGGGGGACCCAGGACAGGAAGCGAACTCCCCCTCAACCCAAAACGGGGAGTGTGTCAAGGAGGCAAAGGGGGGACAGGGAAGAGGCAGCAGGTCCAGAGGGGTGCACAACTCCCCCCCCTTCCCTACAGGATAGCAGTGGAAGAAATATAGGAGAAGAAGAGAATGCTAAAGGTAGAGGGAAGGCCCCCACCACCCAGGCATGGGGGTGCCATATGGCAAGAGCGCACAGAAGGGGCCGAGGGCTGCCCACCACCAGGGGAGCAATATTGGCAATGCCCTTACAGGCCTCTCGGGAGACCACCTGGAGGGAGCAGAATGAGCGCAGGCTCAGAAGGGCAGGAGAGAAGACAAGGGCGGCCACCACCTTGGGAAAAAGTAAAGGCGAAGCTCCGGCAGGCCCCCCGGGAAGCCTCACAGGGGGGCACCGAGGAAAAAACCAGAATAAGACAGCCGCGCAAGGAAGAGAGAGGGTGGATGCCCAAGTCAGGCCCACCTGTGGGGTGCGATGGTCTTGGCGGGGTGCAAACAAGGAAGATCAGGTTGTAGTTGGGGGGAGCCGCAGGGAGACAGTAGCCTCCCAGACGGCGTGGCAAAGAACTACGCTGATATCGGTTGGTACGGAGGCACACCGGAGGGCGGTGTGCCAGAATACGTCCACTCACCTTCAGATGCCTCACGGCTGAGTGAGTTGGCCTAAGGACAGGTGTGTAGGACCACTCTCTCTGGGATGCCTCACGGCTGGGAAGGAAGTTGGCCTACCAATGATGGGGGGGGGGGTAGCAAACGGAGACGGCGCTCGCAGCCCAGCCCCTGCCGGAAGGCAGGGCACAACAAGAGTCGGACAAGGTAGCGTGGGGGCCTAACTCCGGGACAGAAGCTATCCCCTCCCCACGCAAAGGGAGCGCAAAAACCAACCTACCAAAGAGAACGACCCAGAAGGGCCAAGAGACAATAACAAGGAATTTTTGTCAGGACATAACATGCAAAATATGCAAAGTATATACATGTTTCTTTGTATTCCTAATAAACTGCGGCCAACAAATGACCACTATGTGACGAATGTGTACGTTGGCTTTTCTTGTCCGGATAAGGAATACAGTATGGGCGAAGGTGGTATACATGTGGGAATGGGGCAGAGTGCGGGGGTTAATGCAGAGGCTGCTCCCGCAGGGGGCTCGAGAGCCGGCGCCATAACCAGCGCTGCGCCCCCGGACACAAACAACTAGTGGGGGCCGGTTTTTGGCTCGTAAAGCGACCAGGGGCTAAGAAAATGCCCGGCCCCTCTCCCCCGCCGCGGGCGCCGAAGAGGCGCTGGCACCCCCGGCCAATGGAGGCCGAGGCAGGCTACGAACTCACCAATGGGCATGGGGGCCTTCCTGGCCGGGAAGGCGAATGGGGGGCATATAAGCGCTGCTCCCCCAGGCAAGCTCCTATCTTATCGGAGCAGGGGAGCAGCACCGGCGGCGGAGCACAAATTCTTGTCCCACCCACCCACACCTAAGGAACAGCAATGTCGCAGTGCTGAGGAACTGGCAAAGCGTGGCGAAGAACTACGCTGATATCGGTTGGTACGGAGGCACACCGGAGGGCGGTGTGCCAGAATACGTCCACTCACCTTCAGATGCCTCACGGCTGGGTGAGTTGGCCTAAGGACAGGTGTGTAGGACCAATTTCTCTGGGATGCCTCACGGCTGGGAAGGAAGTTGGCCTACCAATGATGGGGGGGGGGGTAGCAAACGGAGACGGCGCTCGCAGCCCAGCCCCTGCCGGAAGGCAGGGCACAACAAGAGTCGGACAAGGTAGCGTGGGGGCCTAACTCCGGGACAGAAGCTATCCCCTCCCCACGCAAAGGGAGCGCAAAAACCAACCTACCAAAGAGAACGACCCAGAAGGGCCAAGAGACAATAACAAGGAAGTTTTGTCAGGACATAACATGCAAAATATGCAAAGTATATACATGTTTCTTTGTATTCCTAATAAACTGCGGCCAACAAATGACCACTATGTGACGAATGTGTACGTTGGCTTTTCTTGTCCGGATAAGGAATACAGTATGGGCGAAGGTGGTATACATGTGGGAATGGGGCAGAGTGCGGGGGTTATTCGAAGGCTTTTTCAGAAATATCACCCCTAGCCTCCGTAACCTTCCAAGGCTTTTTCAGAAATATCCAAAATAGAGCGCTGTTTTTTTATATAAACAAATACCACCAAATGAACCTATTCAAGCACAGAGGACCGTGGCCTGGTGCCTTCAAAGGCTTCCACGCAGCTCCGTCTTTGGTCAAGACTGCCCCATGACGTCCGCGGTCCTGCCCATGCAACACATGAGGTTTGACCCGGTATCCAGGACTCGAACTCTTGAGAGAGTTCAGTAACCCGTAAGCGGCATCACCTCCCACGAGGCCTCAGGGCCAATCTCCAATATGGAGCTGTCAATCTTTTGCGCACACACGAGTAAGGATATTTTAACCTTGACGTCTCAGTTACGAGTAAGACAAGCAGGGAAGCAGAGAACTCAGTAGGTTGCAAGCAGGGATGGACCTTGACGAAGTAAGTGCCAGATCTTTTTTTACGGGGCTGAAGGCATCGAATGCCTCATGTAGGAAATGATCAATACCTTTGTATCTTTAGCACTTAACTCATGAACCTGGCAATATGTTTTTCGCCTACAGTGTGAAACTACAAGGCCTCCCGCTCACGCCCCCACTGGGAGCATATGGCCTGTTAATGTGGGGTGAGAACTACTCATAACAACAAGTCATTCATTGAGAACCCCTTGGTGCATCACGAGGAAGTTGTGCATGTTTGTGAAAATGTGATCAACCGCAGTTGTGAATTGTGAATCGAATTAAGTTACAGATGCACACCTGAAGGACTAGAGCAAGAGAATAGAAAACGTCGAACACACGAAATAGGCATGCTCCTAATAAACATAAACCTGGGACAATGTCACAATGAACAAGCTAAGAGGACTATTGGTAAGGGACTAATGATTATGTCCCTTCTCCCCTTTTATGTAGTTGTTTATGCGCAGATTTCTGCCCTTACCGCCGGCATTTATCCAAACGTAAACAGCTTTCTAACTGAGAGCTCCTCACTGGTGAGTCATTCACATTTGGTTGAATAGATTTTTGCATGTGGTATAAGTGAATACAATCAGTATGAGTGATAGGGGGAATTTGCAAACACCCTACTTTTGTGTTAGTTATATTGATATTTATAGCAATATCTAGACAAAAAGATTATGGTAAAGGGAATACTAAAAATGTTGATGATAATGTGATGGCTGAAAACAAAAAAAACAGTCTTACGGTAAGTGTTTGGTTTCGGGGATAGAGGAATACTAGTTCAGTTCATAAACTTTATTTTGATTTAAAAGAAAATCACAAAAGTTGGAACAACGTACACATAAAGGTCAAGTAAAATAAATCCAGCATACAGCTCAAAGATTATCTTAGATTAAAACAGCCACCCTGGAATTTCGTGATAGTACAATAAATAACTTAAAAAGAACACTAAAATACACCCGGCAATACTGCCGCCTGGAGAATCGGCCTTCCCTACTTTGAATTACAAGAAAACAGCAATGCAGTACAGTAAAGTGCATAGTGCTGATTTAATCATATCATACTACTAGACATGGCTTAAGCGTTTACCTATGCCTTCTTTTATTCCATTGAATCACCCACACCCACCCCAGGAACATTGCAACAGCGATCACAATGGGCCCGTCCAGTGATGTTTTTAGGATCCTGAATTCCTCCATACTGGACCTGGTCCCCAAGTTTAAACATATGGGTTTCAGCCATTGGAACCTAGGTTTCTGGTACACTAGGCAGGCAAAAAATATATGTCCCAAGGATTCTTTTGAATCAGGACAAAAGGGGCAGTTACTAGTATTTAAGCTACACCATTTTTTAGTAAAAACATTCGTAGGGAGCGACCCCACCCTAAACTGGTGATAGTTTCCTGTCTTCAGTGTTGGTAATTAGATCCCAGTAGCCCTCATATTTGGGTTTATGCTTGCAGTCAAGGAAGGCTTTTGACAAAGAGGGACTTGTTGAAGCTGCAAAACACCTCATAATGATCAGATTCCAATAAGCTGCCTTTAACTCAATTTTGGTTGGAAATGTACTTTCGGCAGGGGAGGTCCATAAACAGCTCATCCCCATCTCACAAAGTGTATTTTTAACACACCTTAACCGCTGAATTTTTCTAGTGACATCAAGTTCTCTGACTTCCAAGAGAGCCAGAGCATAGTGTGAAAGCTCGAGTGTCACCCAAAGCCGCCTCCAGTATGCAACTGGCCTGTAATGTGCCACATTCCTGATTGAGTGGCATCCCAAGTCTAAATATAAGGGTAATAATGGGGTAGACTGAGGGAGGCCGATTATGGAACTCAGAAATTTGTTTTGTGCTACCAACAGAGGATCCAAATTGGCATATCCCCACTGCTCTGCCCCATATAAGATCGAGGCACCAATTTTAGTGTTATAAATTTGTAACACAGGGGCAATTGGTTTGGTGTGTGATAGTCTCTGTTCCTTCAGCAGAGCACCCAAAAGTTGGGCATGCTTACCAGTGAGGCAGTCTATTTGAGGCTTCCAAATTAGTTTTTTGTCAATTGTTACCCCCAAGTAAGAAAAAATCTCAGTTTGTTCTAAAATACCTCTCTTCATTTTGACGCTACCCACGATGTTCTTGAACTTATGTAGGACCATAAATTTTGTTTTTTCCACATTGACAATAAGATTGTGGTCCTCACAAAACTCCTCAAATCTCGTGAGGGTGCATTCAAGGCCCTGTCTCGTCTTGGAGAGAGTAAGGGTGTCGTCAGCAAACATAAGTAACGGGATCTTGAACCCAACTAAAGACCGAGCATCCGTGGGAAATTTCTCAAAGTATTGAACTACCCCATTAATGTATATTGAGAAGAGGGTGGGTGCTAAAACGCACCCCTATCTCACCCCTTTCTCAACCGGGAACTTTTCGGTGGTTCTTCCGCTGCGTCCCATCTCACCGTAGTTGTCGGCATGGAACTTGATAAAAAAAAAGCCAGGATACCTAGTGGCAAGCCTAACTTCAAAAATGTACGCCACATCTTGGTGCGGGGGACGAGGTCAAATGACGACTTAAGATCAACAAAGGCTGCATAGATAGTACTTTTTCCTAGTATTACGGTACACCAGTATAGAAGTATAAACCTGAGCACCTGATCTACTGTGCTAGTGCATGGCCGAAACCCCGCCTGAAGATGGGAGAGGATGTCACATTCCTCCATCGAAGCCTGAATTCTACTGAGTACCACCTTTGCTGACACCTTTTGGATGCAGTCAATAACGCTTATGGGCCTATAGTTCCCAGGTAGGGAGCGATCCCCTTTTTTAAAGATGGGAAGTATTACTGCTCCTTCCCAGGTATCGGGCATGGATGCTCCATTGGCAATGGCATTCACAAGAAGCTGTATATATGATGTCCAGGTATCTATGTCATGGAAAAACAGATCAGCAGGAATGCTATCAGGCCCAGGCGCCCTGCCTTTTGGGACTAGGAGTAGAGCGTTTTCCACTTCTTTCTTAGGGAAGTTTAGAATTGAGATGGGGGCAGCATTTCAAACAAGTCATGTTCATCTCCAGCACAGGCAAACTGGCCTTTGAAATATGAGACCCACTGGTCTGGCTCCACGTGATTCGTGGGCACATTGCTAGGGGACCTGCTAACTCACTTCACCATGTGCTCGAAGGCTGTCGTGTTTCTCCAAGTACATACTTTAAGCAGTTCGGCCCAATGTTCATCATCCCAGTCCCTTTTAGCATGGTATTGGGCTACCTTATATGCAGTCCTAGCCTTACGTATGTCTTCCTTATCTTTTGACCTAATCGCTAAAGCTAAACTTCTATAAGCCATGCAGCAAGAAGTATTATACCAGGCAGCAGCTTTATTGCCTGAGTGAATCGTTGATTTTTTGGGTTTAGTGATAAAAAAGCCTTTAAGCTTAGTAAAAAGGTCCTCATGGACCTGCACAGCTATAAAATTAGAATCTTCCTGCACAGCACAGGTCTGGAGAACATCTAAGGCGTTAGCTACCAAACTACTCATTTTTTCACATGCTCATCATTTTAATCACATTTGCCCATTTGACTCGTGGGGTGTGAGAAGTTGGCCTGGTATATGATGACCACTAATTCTAGTGAGCACCTTGTACCAGTCCAAACGACCCTTATGGTGATTGGTTGTAAGTCAACCTTATAGACCAGCTATCCTAATGGTAGCGTGGACAAAGCAGTCTTAGGCTAAACTCAAGAGGGCATGTGAAGCCAGCTGTTTTAGAATATGCAATCCTTTAATACCAAATGAAAGTACACCACACAAGTTATATATTATAAAATATATGTATTTATTTCTAGAATAATCCAATTAACTCTTTATGAGCACAGGAGCACAAGCGTTTAACAAAGAACACAGTATAACATACAATAAGCTGCACAATTATGGATAGGCCGGGTGGCCACTCAAATCATATATTAAGAAAGTGGTATAAGTACCATGTCACGAACAATTAACAGGCCTAGGGCCTTGGGAATCACTGGGCCTACACTGGACTAACGAAGGTTAGGTTGGGAGAGGCCCACAGGATACGGGTGCAGAGTCTATAGGCAACCGCGTTTACCTTACAAGTCAATGGTGTGTAAAAATCAGAAAGTTATAGGTTTCGGAGACTTCCGACCGGACTAGAACTTAGCCACTTAAAACTAGGACACTAGAGGTGTAATCCACTATAGGAGCACCGGAGTTATATTGTTACCTCACCCACAGGAAGCTGGTGCATAGGTGCCAAAGTGTGTCGGGTTTCGTCGTGAAGTTCTATGGAGCCTGGAGATGAAGATGCTGCAGGTGGCCAGGAGAGAAGAGTCTGGTTGGATCCAAGGGTGGATCGAAAATGTAGAGTACCTGAAAGCAGAGGGAACAATGTTCAGGTCACTAGCCAGTGACCAGCGAGGAACCAGGAAGGAACCAGGCGATGTCGGGTTGCAATCAGGTGATGTTGAGGTGTTTATCTCCGCTGCCACGTGGACCAGGAAAGATCAAGGATGACCAGCTGGTGAACACGAGCTGTCCCACAAAGGCTCTTGCTGTCGGCGGTGTCGGTACTTGATTCGGAGTCACCAAGCCTTGGCAAATGCAATCCATGCAGGACTCGAAGATGTCTTCTTGATCAGACCGGGAAGGTCAGATCGATGGCCCCTTTTCAGAGGAGCTGGGGTCAGTCTGGAGCAACCAGACCAGCAGTGTAGTTTTGGTGTTTCCTTGTCACAGAGGCCACTAGCCAATGGGCAAGCGACCGGACAACGTGTCAAGCAGGAAAAGTGCAAAAGGGCCCCACGCAGCACTCGGAGAGTGTGGAGAGGTGATCTTTGGAGCACAGGCTGCTCGGGGCTGGCGCTTTTCAAACCCCAAAGCACAGCATCGAGGGAACCTCGGGAGCTGCACAGAAAGCACTTCGTTGACTTTTCAAGATGGCCGGTCCCACGTCTCTCGTCGCCTCCACGGGTCTAAGCTTTGCTAGGACTGTGGATCGGGCTGTTGGAAGTCTAGGAGTCTAAGTCTTGTTGGTCTCTGTCGTTCGAGCTCGGCGGGAGCTGATGGTGCCTGCTTGCACAGGGTGGCCACTCCTTGACCACAACGGAGATTCTTCAGTCTTCTACGTTGAGTAGGATGTCGAAGGGTCCAGAGTTTCATTTCAAAGTTTCAGTCAGGATAATCTAAATTGCATTGGCACAGCTCCTACCTTTATTCCAAATCAAGGGGCTGGATCACCTGCTAGGTCCCTCCTATAGGTGGAACCCAGGAAGGGGGTGGTTACACCCCTTTCCCTTTGTCCAGTTTAACGCCAGAGCTGGGGCTGGAGTGCCCCAGCACCGGTTTGAACGGGGCTATGCATGGGATGCAGGCAGTGTCTAGTTTCATTCAACCCTCCCTGCTACAATCCACTTTCTCCTGTCTAGGGTGGTGTAACACCTCCCTGTGACAGGATACCATTTGTCCAGGCCTCCCCTGCCAGAGTTTCGGTCAGCAGCTGGAGGCCAGACTTGTGTCTGTAGCAGCATCATCCATTTTGTGATGCGGGGGCTCTGGTTAGATTTAACCGTGTTTAAGCAAAGTAACATGTCTTCTCCCTCTAGAAGGGTGGAATGCTACTCCCGTCGCCAGAACTGGCGAGGGGGTAGTATTCTAAAGCGTATGACACCTTACACAACATGTTTTGATAAAGCCAAACCAAAGTTAGCAAGTAACCGCGAGGATTATAATGCACTTAAGAGTATATGGTATGGCAATATCCCGGAACAGCTATGGGAGTTGGTCCCGAAAGCTGCCGACAGGCTCAGCTCAGGCTGGAGCACCATCTCACATAAAACCAAGCACTCTGCCTCCAGGATTAATAAGGCCTGCCATAGGAGTGACTTATAGGTGCATATGTGTCCAGATATAGGTGTAGATATAGGTATACTATATCTAAACAAGGGGTGATTACACCACCTTTCCCCAGCTGAGTGATCAGCCAGTTGTGTCAGTTTGGATATCCAGCCAGGGGTGGCAAAAGATATGCTGCAGCCTCTGGTAGGCCTTGGATGCACCTATGCCCTGGGTACCTATAGTGCACTGTACAGGGTCTGATAAGGTGACCCAATGTCCAATTGGTTATGTACCTAAAGTACATGGAGGTGAATTTAGAGAGAGAACAGCAGGCTGTGGGTCTGATTAGCACGCCCACAGCCACATTAAGTCGAAAACCAGTGAGGCAAAAATCAAGAAATTGGGGTGACCATAGGAAAGCATACCCTACTCTCCTACATGGGGCCAACCCTGCTTCCCGAGATATATCCAAGGGATGTAAGGAGAGTAGTAGCGGGTTATGGTCACTTTCGGGTCGTTCGCAGACCACCATGTCTATTAAGTTAGACCAGAACTCCTTGTTGAATAGGAAAAAATCTATAAGACTTTGTACGTTGCCCCATGCTAAAGGTAGGCATACCATGCTTGTCAGATCTAGATGTTATGTTCTGTTAGTACGGCTCTTCTATAGCGCACGGCTACTCCATGGAGTGTCCCGGCGCTTTGACAAAGACCCGAGAGAGATAAAAATACAGGGCAGATGCAGGGCAGCAGAAAAATTACTGGGTAAAAAGCCATGTCTTCAGCTACTTCCTGAAAACCAGTATATTGCTGATTTTCCTAAGGGAGACGGGCAAGGAGGTCCAACATCTTGGTGCCAAGTATCGGAAAGAGCTGCCTCCAATTCTAGCCCGCCTGATGGGAGGAACAGAAGCCATGGCCAAGGATGCCGATCTCAAAGTTCTAGAGGGCAGATAAAAGGCAAGGCGCCTCCTGATGTATCTGGCCCCTGCAAGATGAAGCGCCTTAAAGGCGAGAGTCAGCACCTTAAAAGTAATCCGTCTTGCGACAGGGAACCAGTGAAGCATTTTAAGCAACTCCGATGCACTTGTTCATCGATGAAGGCCATAGATGGCCCTTGCAGCGGAGTTCTGCACTAGCTGAAGGCGCGCAAGAAGAAATTTTGGCAATCCCAGGTAGAGCACATTCGCATAATCTAGGCGGGAACCTATCAAGGCCTGTACAGCGGTCTTTCTATGCTCCAGGGACAGGATCGGAAGGAATTTCTTTAGCATTTTTAAAATGCCAAAGCATTTCCCTTTGAGCTCGCGAATCTGAGGCCCAAATGAGAGGCCATCTTCAATCTGGAAGCCAAGATTCTTCGCCTTGGAAGAGGCATCTGCCGGAGGGTACATGTCGGGAGCCCACCAGGCCTTCCATCTCAGATCAGGAGAGCAGCCAAAGAAAAGCAATTCCGATTTATCGGAATTACATTTCACACTGTGCTTATTAAAACCGTCAAAGACCGCTCCCAGACAGTCTCTGATCCGCATACCATCAAAGTCAGAGCCCTTAGTGCAGGTAAAAAGGAGCTGGGTGTCATCAGCGTAGGATACGATCTGGGCACCAAACGACCCCGCAACTGCCGCCAGAGGGGCCATATAGATATTAAAAAGGGTGGGGCTCAGGATGGAACCCTGAGGCACCCCCACCTCCAATGGCGGCATGGCGGCAGAGAAAGGTGGCGCCCAGACCGTTTGCCGGCGGCCGGCCAAGAATGACTCGAACCACTTCAACACCACTCCACGCAATCCGATCTCCCAGAGTCTTAAAAGGAGACCGTCATGGGGAACAGTGTCGAAGGCCGCCGACAAATCCAGCATAACTAATATGGCCTTTCCACCAGTATCTAGAACTTCCCGGATGGCATCAGTAACTTCAAGGAGAGCAGTCTCCTTACTCATGTTGGTACGAAAACCCGACTGAGTATCGTGAAGAATGTCATTACTCTCAATGAAGTTAGAGAGGGAGATGTGAACATGCTTCTCCTCTACCTTTGCCAAAGCCGGGAGAAGGGAGATCTCCCATTAGCTGCTCTAACCCCTTGTTCCAGACAACAAAAATGTAACTAGAGTGCTGCGCTCGACCATCTTTTTATTGCAGGAAGATCCAACAGAGGAATGGACCACTGAGCGTCCTCCTCTGTGCTAAAATTTATATCATGAAAATCCAGGGGTTCAAATGAACAATTAAAATCTCCGGCTATTACTACTTTATTGTCACCTCTATGTCTAATAAAAAAGCATCTAAAAATGCTACCGTAGGAGAAGCTATCCCACCTTGCAAACCCCTTGAGTACAAATTTATGAGTAGCAGGTCAGGAATATTTCCCTGGTGTAGTCTAATTATGAGAATGTCCCTACAATTGATATGAATCTCCTTCATCTTAAGTTGGTCACACTGCCTGACCCAAGTAGTCAGTCCCCCTTTTGGTCTACCGCGCTGTTCCTGTTCCGGAACTTTGGAAAAATATAAATAACCTTGGCGGAATACCTGGTCCACAGCCCAAGTATTTTGAAAAAACAAAATGTCTTGCTCCTCAATAAATGTGGACCATTCAACAGAGGCTGTTTTTTTAAAGCCCCACGATGTTCCATGTAGCTAATTTAGGACCTACTATGTCGCTGTGAATATCACTGTAGCCTCACAGTGGGCATGAGCCACACCTCACCACAGGAAAATTAGCCCTTTAGTCCTGAAGTTAGCTACAGATGTTGTACCACAAATACTCCCCATACCACTCCAGTGCGGACCCATATGCTTTTAAAAATTCAGCCCATTTAGTGTGAATAAAGGTGGAGTATCTATGATAATGGGACCTAAAACCCGGTCGCCCTCTCCCAACTCAGCCATTGGAGGTGGAGTCTTGTTAGGGACTAGTGGGCGCCTTAGTCAGTCAATATCATCCAGGTTTGAAAAAAGTTCAAATCTGTTGAAGGTTGGTACTTCATATTCATAAGGATCTTATACATGGGGTAAGTCCCTATGGCCAACCTTTTCGGTTACTTGAAAAGAACTGTTCCGGTAAAAGAAACCTAGTGGCAAAATACTAATATCATCCCTGCTCAAATGCCTAGCCCCAGCCCTCTCTAAGATGGTTTTAACTAGCAGTGGGGACCCAAAGTTCAACACAACACAGTCACCTCTGATGGATTTGGGTGATTTCCCCACCCATGGAGTTCTGCGTATCATTTTAAATTCTTGGAATAAGTGTTTACCCAGCCCAGTTCAGACGTTCAGCATATGAAGGGCCTTGTTCCTAAGTGATGACCAATGTTCCCCATTGCCAGTTGATAAGACTGGCACATTGGAAAGTATGATGTTTTATGGCGTGGCTTCAGGTGGTAGATTGAGGGAGTCACTAGGGCTCTCCATGCCATCCTGTGCCTTCCCTAGATCTTGGCGTCTAGCGAGTTCCCTCCTGGGGCCGGGCTTTGCTGTGGTGGTGATTGCGCTATGGGAATTTGCAGAGGGTACCTGCGCAGCACTATTTGTGCAAAGACCAACTTCAGTAAAGTGCCGTAACCGGACTGGGTTCAATCAAGCCACTAGAATTTCCATTACTCGATGTAGGCTTTGGGAAAAAAGGTGTTGCTCTATTTTAATCAGTCTTGAGTCTATGCCAGACAATTTTGTGAGTAGGGGATCAAGCATTGCTGCAAGTTTCTCTTCAAGTTTAGCTAGAATATGGTCTTTTCAAATCACTAGACACCTGTCAAAGTTTGGCCGAAACCCTGCCACCTGATAGACTCGGAGTACCAAGGTCTGAAGCAGCATGGGGGCCACCCTTTTTACCACGAACAGTCCCTCTAGTTTTTGCCACTTTGCTAGCCGGGTGCATAGTTTGAGCCACCTGATAGACTCGGAGTACCAAGGTCTGAAGCAGCATGGGGGCCACCCTTTTTACCATAAGACAGTCCCTCTAGTTTTTGCCACTTTGCTAGCCGGGTGCATAGTTTGAGGTAGTGCACACGCTTTTCTTTTTTTTAGCTGTGTTAGCACCCTCCCCATCCTTAATCTGCACTGATCGTTGCTGGCGTGTAAGGAACTTGGCCGGGCGGGAGGGTGTAGTGGTGTCAAAGCCTTGACTCAGGTTAGTGCTTCAACCACTGTACGCAGGAGCAGTATGCCGCTAGTTCCCAATTCGCTCCTGAAATTCCCTCCGCCAACACGCAAGATATATTTCGTGCTAGTCGATTGAGTCCCACGGGGGAAAGTGGATGGGATAGAGAAGAGACTGCAACACACTTGTCAGGATGATCTTCAATCTCTTCTGACTTTTATCTTCTAACAATCTTCTTCTTTTCTTGGGCTGCTTGTAACTATGCTGCAAAAAGAAACATAATTATTCGCTATTCTTCCTATAATTATATCTGAATACGTTTTGATTTTCCACCCTAGAAAATACTATTCTCTGTCCTACCTGCCCTTATGTGGCCTTTGCTTCTCTTCTATATAATTTTGCTGTCTTCTTTTGTTCTTCCTGTGTGCTGTAATCTAATACATTAATGTACTGTTAGTCTGAGGTATTTTCTACACTCTAACCTTGCTTTCTTTATTGTATTTCAGGTATCTCACCTATTATGTCTCTGCACACTCTTTAACTGGATTCCAACTGGGGTAAGTATGTGTGTTCTTCACCTGTAGTATGCTAATCTTATCTATTCTATTGGTATCTCTTCCTGTACTGTGTATATCTTCTATCATTTATCCTTAACGTCTCCTCATTATTAGTATCTCCAAATAATTATCAATGCTGCTATCAACTTGAACTGCTGCAACTGAAATTACTCTGACTTTCAATGCTTCTTGTCTTTCTGTGGTACAATTCTCTGAATTGCTTTCATTCACGCTGTTACTTAATCGCGCAGCTTCAACTATCGAGACACAGATGCGTCTCCACAAGAAATTGCAAAAATGTCCTTGTACTCGAGCAAGCTTACTGCTTGTTCTGTATCCACTATTAATATGCGCGCTTTCAATCAAATGCCCATGAGCGTCGAAGAGACACATTGCCCATGAATTCAGACCACTCGCTTTGTTATAGCAGAAAAGGCCACTTTATTCAGGATATAAATAATCATAAAATTTCCCAACAGATCATCAATCATGTAACTTTGGCATTTGAACGCAAACCATTTATTTATTTATTTATTTATCTCATTTCATTCAAAATTTGGACTTTATACCGAAACCATCAACTAATCATCAATAACTTCCCCAACATTTTCCTTCCATTTTTCCCCTCCATTGTTGTGTCTAATTCCCCCTATCTAACTAATAACTAGAGGAGCCCGCTCTAGGCTTCTCTTCCCTGGGGATTTTATGCCGCAGCCATCTGTTTGGGAAACGCATCCTGAAGTGGCAACTAAGATTAGAAATCTTAACTCATGAATGTACCAGCCTTCCAACAAGTACATCATGCTTTTTTTTTTTTTTTTTTTTTTTTTTTTTTAAAAAGGGGTGGGTGGGTGGGATTCTGATTTTATTGACAAACGCCCTCTCTATCTACCTACGCCTGCTCTCCTCACTAAAAAACGCCGTCTAATCTGCCCTAAACGCTCTCCCTGCCTCGCGCTCCTGGACCCTACCATCTGTGCAAAAATCCGCAGGGGGAGACGTCTCGCGCCGCTCCCCCTGCGGAGCCATTGCCCATGAATTCAGACCACTCGCTTTGTTATAGCAGAAAAGGCCACTTTATTCAGGATATAAATAATCATAAAATTTCCCAACAGATCATCAATCATGTAACTTTGGCATTTGAACGCAAACCATTTATTTATTTATTTATTTATCTCATTTCATTCAAAATTTGGACTTTATACCGAAACCATCAACTAATCATCAATAACTTCCCCAACATTTTCCTTCCATTTTTCCCCTCCATTGTTGTGTCTAATTCCCCCTATCTAACTAATAACTAGAGGAGCCCGCTCTAGGCTTCTCTTCCCTGGGGATTTTATGCCACCCAGGAAAACCAACGAGTTTTCCTGTCCCCACCTAAAATAGCACAAACATCTTGTTCATAACTTGGAATTGCACCAAACGTTGACCTGTAGTTCTTGTGCAAGCATGTCTCTTATTTCCACTAAATAGTAGGCCATGCCTATCTGGGACAGATGAACCCCGTCATCCCGGAAAAGGTGGCTCTCGCTACCCGAGATGCTCTCATGTCGCAAAACCCCAATCTTCATAACCTTACAAAAAACTTTCATGGCTTTATTTAGTTTCCTCCTGGCCTTTTCGACTGCTCCATGGGACCTGGCCTGCCGCCACGATTGTCTGTAAACAAACTCAGTCCAAAACACACGAGTGGTCGGCCAATTTATCCTTAAAACTGTCAAGTCAAGTTGCATTTGCTTGATGAGCGTGAGTCCTGACATTTTAACCAAGTCATTCTCACCCAGATGTATTACCAGTTGATCCGGGCATCCTCGTACGTGGAACATTTGCGATAGAGTAGGAAACAAATCAACCCACTTCATTCCTCCTTTACCCTTCCATACTACCTCGTGCGTCGCGCTAGGGATACCCAATGACCTTCCGTAAATCTGCTTCTCCGCAAACAGGGCTGCCCACTTTATAAACGAATGTCCCACCATCCAGGTCTGTTTCTTAAACTTCGAATTTGCCCCCCGCACTGTACCTGGAATGAAATGAAAATTAGACCCACACAACCTATCAGTTTTATAAAACAACAGCAAAATCATTTTCTAACATAACGTTTGTAGCTGCTAGATTTCCATCTGCCTATGCGCTTTAGCACATCCACACCTAAACCCAACCTGCCAGCCTCTGTAGCCGCCCCTATCCGAAAAGAGTGTGTGGCAAAAAACTGCGGGTTTTCCCCCATAAAGGTCAGCGCTTTTCTTAACACTGCTAAGAATTGAGAACTTGTAATCTTCCTCCCAGATTCATGTATGAAAATCGGTCCCTTCTGAAACTTGTCCCCAGAAGCAAAATGAACCCACTCTTGCACCGGGCAACAATCTGCTACCCCACTCTTGCTCAGAAAAACCCACGTCCCTCGGCCTAGCTGATCTGTTTTCGACCTCCTCACCCAAATTCCTAATCTGTGTTCTCCTACCGAAATCTCAGCACTGGATAAACCTGTGTCCTCTCCCACCCCCAAAACTTCCGACACCCTGAAAGCCCCAAAGAACATCCAAATCATAGCTAACCGAAAACGCCCCACCTCCCAAAGATCATAACAAATTAAACCCAACTGATCTAACAACTTCTGCAATAAGTCAAAAGTGATGGGAGCTCGCGGCTGCTGAACAACACTTGACCCCCTCTGTACACCTTTCAACATTCTTCTAACTAATTGATCCTCAACCGGGTCAAAACCCCAGAACAACTGACCGTAAAATGATAAGCCTGACAGTTTTCCTGCTATGGTTGTATGTGACAAACCTTTATCTATGAGAGTCAAAACAAAATCACAGATACTACCTTTGACCTTCCCCACTGACTCAGATCTGCCCAAACTCTGTGAGTACTGTACAAACTCTTGCCACGCCTGCACATAGCTTCTTCTAGTCGAAGGGGCAATGGACTGTTCGACTATCTGACGTATCCTCACTCCCCTAGGGCCCATATGTTGTGCGGCACTGTCGTTTTGTGGAAATCTGCCCCAGGCGCCAGCTCGCGGAACTTCTGCCACTGAAATCGGGAAAGAGCATCAGCGATGGAGTTATTAACCCCTGGGACGTGTTTAGCCTTAAACATCATGTTGAAACTCAGACTTAAAAGCATAAACATCCTCAGTAGTTGCAACACTCTAACATCCTTAGCCTTTTGGTTATTTATCAAGTTCACCACTGCCATGTTGTCAACATGAAATAACACTGACCTGTTCTTAAATTCTTTGCCCCACACTAGCAATGCTACTATCAGTGGAAAAAGCTCCAAAAAGGCTATGCTCCTGCCTTGACTCTTCCAATGTACTGGCCAACCCTCTGCACACCACCTGCCTTCCCAGAAGATACCGAAACCAATGGATCCCGCTGCATCTGAGTATATTTGAACTTGCCAAATGAAGTTGTCATCCACAAACTGTAAAGGTACACCATTAAAATTGTCCAGGAAGCACAGCCACACTCGCAAATCTTCCTTGATGTGTTTCGTCACTCGCACTCTGTGGTGTGGGAGATACGCTCCTGATAAAGCCATGCCTAGACGTCGACAAAACGTCCTCCCTGCCCTCACCACCCGGCAAGCAAAGTTCAGATAACCCAACAAACGCTGCACCTGCCTCACTTCAATCTTAGTGGTATCCATAATCGTGAGGAGAAAAGCCTTAATTTCACAGATTTTACTCCGTGGGAGGCGCGCATACATCTGTTTGGTATCCAACTCTATGCCCAAAAAGGTTATGACTGTATCCGGTCCCTCGGTCTTGTCTGGTGCTAACGGGACCCCCAAAACTTCAGCCCATCTCTGAAAATGCATCAATGCCTGTTTACATTGCCCAGTGTTTGCTTTTCCTATGAACAGAAAGTCATCTAAGTAGTGACAACTGACACTTTCAGGACACGTCTGGGAAAAAATCCATTGTATGAATGTGCTGAACATTTCAAAAATCGCACAAGAGGCCGCACAGCCCATTGGCAATACCTTGTCGACAAAATAATGTCCTTCAAAGAACATTCCTAATAGTTCAAAGTCAGTAGGGTGAATTGGCATTAAACGAAAAGCAGATTGAACATCACATTTGGCCATTTCAGCTCCCTTGCCCATTTTTGTCACAAGCTCCATTGCCTGATCGACTGTTGTGTAGGATACTGATGTGTCGACTTCTGATATAAAATCATTGACAGATCCCCCCTCTGGCCAGGATAAATGCTGTATCATCCTATATTCTCCAGCAGCTTTCTTGGGAATAACTCCAAGAGGGGAGACCATCAGATTCGGCAAAGGGCAATGCCGGAAAGGGCCCGCTATTCTACCAACTTCGATTTCAGTTGCAAGCTTCTTACGGACCACTTCCGGCAGTTCCTTCGCCGAACGTAAATTGTCCGCCCACCTCCGGTGCCTGGGCCCCTGGTATCCTAGTTTAAAACCTTCTTGAAACCCCCAGAACAATCGAGCTGCTGAATCAGTATCAGGATATCTATTTAACCAGGGCACTAAGTTGTTCAATTTAATTGGAGTAGGCGCCTTTTGGGAAAGTATGGAAAGGGGCACCTCTACCTCTTGTTGCCCAGCCCCCCTGCTCTGGGAACCGCTGCTGGTCACCGCCTCTGTACCCACCGAAATTCCCTGCCGGTGCATTACATTGCGTAAGCGGATGCCGTCCCCCACAATGGGAACAGTCGTGTTTGAAACGGCATAATGGCCTGTTGCACATGCCCCTGTTGTAATTCCAGCAGGCTCCTGTACCTGAAGAGAAACCTCTTCCCCCTGTACCCGCTCCAAATTGAGCGGGACGCCATAGAAAGGGCCGGTATGGGACTGGCAAGCCACTTGCTGCATGCGTCGTAGCTGACGGATGAGACGTGGACATCCATTGAAGCCACAACTCTGAATCCACATCACCCCAAGGCTTTTCTACACAGATGCTAATACGAGCTCTAAATTCCTCATCGTAATTCAGCCAAGAGTATCCACCAAAATGTGAATGTGCCTTCCTGACTATGTCCATATATTTGTACAAGGCCACAGATCTGTCAGGATACCTTTCACAGTAGATGCTCGCATAAATCAAGAAAGCTGAGGTCCAGTTCTCAATCGTGCGAGGCACCCTGGGACGTCGCGCCAACTCCCATTCTTCCTCTTTTGACCCCTCTTTGGCCTGTAGATCTCGGTGAAGCAACTTGAATATATCTACAAACTCGTGATTCCAAATTCGCTGTTTAGTTTTTTCTGATAAGTGAGAACCCAAAGGCATCGCCAGACCCATATAGGGAAGCTTCTGCCTAACGTTAACAGTTACTCTTTGATCGGACGCCGCCTCCTGTGTATTCCCTCCCACCACGACCGGTAACTCCTGGGGTAAATCTAACGTGCCTGTTGCTGTACTGGACTGCAGCTTACCTGGAACTGCCACGGCACGTGGTACCACAATCTTTCTGCCCTCACCTCCCCCCACAAACTCCACCACAGGTAGTTGCCTGACATTCACTCTGTCACTCCTTCCCTCATCCCACACTGCCCACCATTGATGCTTACCGCATGGTAGCTGTCCTGCCCGCCGCTGTAATTCAGTCGGAGCCATCCGCTCTTGATAGTCCCGTGGTGTCACATTTTGAACCGAAGAGTCCGCACTTGACCTCTGGAACAACAAAGAAGAATTCGTTGCCCCCCCCCCAATCCTGACCTCTTTCCCCACATTACCCCCCACCTCCCCCAACACTTTGTTTTGAATTTACACTCTTTTTGCCTTTCTTGAAATTCCCAGCCTGACTCCTGGATGCCTGACTAAACTCACCACTCCCTTGAAAACCAGCACTAGTCCCTGGGCAAGCTCCGTCTCCCACCCCCCCATCAAACTGTGACCAAATCAGACTTGAACTCCGCTCTTGAGGCCTATCTGATCGCACAAAATCCGCTCTGGATTCGCTAGAGTAAACTTGATCAAGCTCCCCCGTATACCTTGACACTATAGGGGCAGCCGCATTAACAAATGGCCCATTCAAAGAATTCACCATTTGCGCTTCAACCATGTCGCGCTGTGCTCTCGAGTTAGCCACCTCTCTGGAAACATGGCGCACATTTTGTTTGTCAGTGAACATTGGGCGCTCCACCCAAAGCAACTGACCGTCTCCGCTCTCGCCCTGCGCGCTCTTTCTGTGTGGAATATCATATGGTGAAGGGCGTGCACATGGAAAAACATATTGAGTGTCCCATTGCCCGGCGTCTTGATCCCTAGGCAAAAGTCCATGTCCTTGGTCCTGCTCGCCCTCTACTTCTGAGTCAGTCTCTTCATAATATTCTTCTTCTACCTCAGAATCACTCACATCCTGAGTCCCTTGACCTGGGCCCTCTCGCTGACCTGTCTGATGCCCCACCGCTGAAACCAATGGGGGCTTCCTCGCTCCAGTCTCCACCACTCTTGTCAGCCTGGCACTATTCTGAGGTATAGGGATAGGAATCAGCTGAATGAGGGGGGCACTGGTGGGTTGCGTGTCATAAACTATTTCTTCTTCGCTGTCGCTTGAATATGCCACTAAAGAACCCGACCCCCCTCTCATGATGAAGTTCTGACTGGCAGAACTCTGCATATAGTCCTTGCCCGTCGCATCCCGCACGGGAAGACAGCTAAAGGTGTGGGAAGGTAATGCCAACCCCTGTTCACCTATTCTGTCTTGCGTAAGGGCCACCTTCTTAATCGCTTTTTCTTTCCCTTTTCTCTTCAGGGCTACCTGTGTACCCTTCTTAGCCGCTCCTGAAGGTACCCCCGCCACCTGCACATTTACCTCAGCTCCAAAGTCACTTGCTGCCTTCTGCCGTGTGAGGGAAGACGCTCTACGCTCCTCTGTACCCCTTTCCATCTCCACAGGTCTTAAGGCTGCTTCCGCACCTGCGCTCAAGGAACGAGCTCTCACCTTCTTCCTCTTGACAGAAGCCGGTTGACAGGCTTCAATGGCAATTTGAACCCCTTTTGCCGCTTGCCTCCGTGGTGGGCGCTTCGGGGGGAGCATTTCCTCAAGTGCTGCTTGTGTCAGCATGTCCTCCCTACCTTCCTGCTGTATTACCCTTAAGGCAGCTATTAAATTTTCACTCATATCCATTTCTCCCCTTCAACAAAACCCTCCTTTTCTCTCACTAAATACACTATTTTCTACAGTAATATCAATATAAACACTATCTACTCTCACTATTCTGATTTTATTGACAAACGCCCTCTCTATCTACCTACGCCTGCTCTCCTCACTAAAAAACGCCGTCTAATCTGCCCTAAACGCTCTCCCTGCCTCGCGCTCCTGGACCCTACCATCTGTGCAAAAATCCGCAGGGGGAGACGTCTCGCGCCGCTCCCCCTGCGGAGCCAATGCGTCTCTTCACGCTCGGAGATATCTCCGGCCAAAACTAAAAGCGCAGTTAACTTTTCCTCGGGTTGAAACTCTCGCTGTTTCCTCAGGTACTGATAGCGCAATGAGTTTAGTTTATTCCCTAAAACTACTCGGCGTTCCTGTAAAGTAGTCTCTTACTCCAGATTAATTACTTATCCTCTCCTCGTGCTTCACCTGCTTCTTGATTTTCGGAAATGGCAGCTAGACTGTCAACCACCGTTTCTGAAGTATGTCCTTTGGCAGCCATTTTGGTAGTTGATCGTGATAACGTTTTAACCACCACACAAGTCTTTTTACAATTCTGGTGCTGGCAATTTGTTAGCGCATAGATAGATTGCCTCTTGTTACTTAGTGATCTGATGTTCCTGACAAGCGGTTGGAATGCTGGCTATATTAGTTGTATCATTTGATTGGGATACTGGGGACATAGAAGCCACTGGCGGCGTGCAATCAGTTGTTAATTCTGAAATTAGCAAGGGACCAGGCAAGGGAGCTTCAGGGGAGGCTTGATGAGGGTCTATAGAGAGTCTCCTCTTGGTAAGCTCAATTTCATGTATTAGGACAGACTCAGCCGGCATAAGAAACACGTCCAGAGTGCCCACAACCCCAGGGCCGCCTGCCCCCTTACAATTACCCTTGCTCATGACAACTTAGTACAAATAAAACACAAAAAAAGAATCAAGATATATCTAACACTGCAATTGGTGCAAAAATGTCAAAAACAACTAACCCAGTCCTGAACAACACAGGAAGACCAATGGAAGAGGGCTGGCCCAGCCCTGCCACCTCCTGGCTCTGACAGGCACGTACGGGTGCGCCCTTGTCCCGGGCTTCGCCTGGGCAGGGCCCGGGCACGCCCGCACGCGTCCCGCACTGCCGGTGCCCTTAAGCGTTTTAAGTGCCTCCTGGCACTTTCTCTCTGACGCGATGACTGGCGCCTCGGGAGGTGTGCTGGGAGATGTAGTCTCAGTGAGCGCGCCCCAGCAACAGGAGCAGGATGAAAACAGGAGCGGCGTTGTAGTCCCCAAGAGCGGCGTTGCAGTCCCCTTGGACTGTTTCCTGGTGAGTTACAGGCAGTGCAAGAAAGGTTTAAAGGGACCTGTGATGCAGGAGCCATCTAGAGTTTTTAAGCGCCTCCTGGTGCTTTCTCTCTGACGCGATGACTGGCGCCTCGGGAGGTGTGCTGGCAGATGTAGGCTCCGTGAGCGCGCCCCAGCAACGGGAGCAGGATGACAACAGGATCGGCGTTGTAGTCCCCAAGAGCTGCGTTGCAGTCCCCTTGGACTGTGTCCTGGTGAGTTACAGGCAGTGCAGGAAAGGTTTGAAGGGACTACTTATTTCCATGGCCTAAATCAAAGAAGGCACTAATGAAATATAGAGATCTTGCATGTGTATAAGAATATGGATCATAAATGGCTTTCTCTCTTTTTTGAATATATTTATGTCTCTCAAACAGGTTTCTATGGGACTTTTAGGAGAGGAGAGTATGTATGTTTATTGTCCTGATGGAGGTGGTTTTATTCACTTCAACCCACCAAAATGTATTGACGCTCTGTTGTTAAATTTGTGGGACATGCAATCATATCTGGATAGGAAACTATTTTCTGCAATGTGATGGCTTTATGTATCTTAAGGAATTCGTTTTTTATGACATTGTCTTTGTGTTGTCTCTCCCACTCTTATATTGTAAAGTTTGTAAGATATTTTTATATATGTCTTTAAAGATATTTCCGTATTAAATTGCAAATTATGTATTTTATTACTGAATATTCTTTTTTATTGTATTTATAAGGGTTTCGACACTCCATGGAATTCATAGCTCCTTTAAGACTGTGTTAATGCATATGTACATACATATGGAGTGGTTGATCTGAAAGATAAGTGAACCTAAAGGGAACTATATTTGACTTTTGACACTTTTGAGAAACCTTAGCCATAAATGTTTGAGCCTTGGATTTGTGCTTGCCAAACAATGAATTGCTATAAAATGGCTGAAAGTTAACACACCCGGACTGTGAAATATGCTGGAGTGGACGGCTGCTGAAGAGATCAGAATGCAACATGTTAGAAGGGATGAGAAGCTATCAGATGAATTAAGGGCGTGGAGACAGATGCTCCTTGATCTGCACACCGGGGAGGGTACACCAGTTCTCGATGACGCAGGCAAATAGCAATGATACATGATTTATGCACTGTTATACGTTGTAATCCTAGGTACCCTGGGAAACACTTGTGGCTCAGAACTGTGGGCTTGTAACCTGTTCATTGTTTACTGTGATACTGCCTTGTTGCATACCTTTATCTACACCAAAATGTTGTCAA
Source organism: Lissotriton vulgaris (assembly GCF_964263255.1). Taxonomy (NCBI): domain Eukaryota; kingdom Metazoa; phylum Chordata; class Amphibia; order Caudata; family Salamandridae; genus Lissotriton; species Lissotriton vulgaris. Next base: position 1,183,646,973 of record NC_141687.1, read on the forward strand.
TATTTGAATACACTAGCGGGGGACGGGGTGGGTTGCTTGGGGAACAGAAATCAAATTGGTGCAATCTAATCACAAATATCAACATATTGATGCAAGTTGCATTATGTAACTGAACATTGATGCTGTCTAGAGCTTTGTTCTTTGCAGCTATTCTCATCTGAGACTCTGTGTACTGCAGTGGCCTCCTAATCTACTAAAACTACTGAAAATGCCTTAGTTAAACCTGCTTTTGTCCCTGTCCGCTTCTTCTCTTGAAGAAGGCACTGTACCTAACGCTCTCAGCAGAGGCTGGCCCCGGAGAGGGCCTCACGGGCGGGTGCCAGAACGGCTGTCTGGGACCCAGGAAAACCGGTTCGGCTGCTTAGTATGTCCAAGAACAAAGGGAGGGTCTACCCCCTCCACTGGAAAAAAGCCAGGAGGGTACAATGTGAGGGGCTATAAGTGCACCCCAGCCCAGCAAAGGTTGCTTTTGGAAGCTGGGGCTGTGCGCTGAACAACTTTTGAGAGGCTACGGAGCAAGGAATACAGCTCAATGCTGAGGCCCAGCATGACCAGCATAGGCACCTCTAGTACCCAGCACACCACCGTGTCCTGGTAGCTAGGCACCTGGACCCCAAGCATGAAGACAAAGCTAACTCACCACAGCGGCTGGCATTGAATTGTGACACAGGAGTGGTCATGTGCCTCGGTAGACAGGGACCACAAACTACAGTAACCACGAGGCATAGAATTGCACGCCCGATGGAACACGCGGCATGAAGTCAAGAACTCACTGACATGGTTGGATGTAAAAGAGGCAGGCTGTGGCAGAGCGGGACCAGGAGGCTCATGGACAAGAGGCTCATGGATGACCCCATCTCCCCATGCTGCAGTGAAGGAGGAAGAGTCTCTCGGTCTGGTAGTTAGCTGGCCGGTACAGGACAGCTGGAGTCGCAAGGTAAGGGCTCAATAGTTAGAAGAGGAGGGGCTCCATGCCTTTGCTCCAATACAGGTGTAAAATAGGGGGTAATGGGGCTTTACGGTCAGAGCTGACAGGGAGCTGGGGAACCAGGAGTGATCCGCTGCGGCAGCTCAGTATCCGGTGATGCGGGGTAAATTACAAATCTCTCCGGGCCTAACAAGGAAAGAATAGGGTCTTCGGTAGTGTTGCTGGTGATCTTGTAAAGCACTCGCATGCCTCTGGGCTGAGGCGGTGCAATATGAATCTGCAAAAGCCAAGCCTCAGGAGGGAATGTGATTAGAGGCAAATCACCTAAGGTCCTCGTGCCTATCAGGAAGGAACAGGCCCCAGGCAATGCGGCTGGTGCTTGTGTGAAGCACTCGTATACCTTTAGGAGGGGTCACAAGTATGCCACGGGCTGAGTCTGCGCTATATAAATCTACAAAAATCCAAGCCATGAGGGTTGATAAAAAAAGGAGGTGATCAGGGATGCGCATGGTGTGGCCTTGAAGATGCATCTTTCGGGGATCCAGATTTTGGATGTCAGTGGTCAGCTGCCTAGGTTATCTATAACACAGACTGCGTAAGGACTGCCTTGGCCTAGTACTGCAGGGGCAATGTTTTACTGTAACTGGAGGGCCAGGGCAGCCTTCAGCTGAGCGCCTGACGCTGAACCCCGTCTGTGCTATTTTTTTTAACAATTCCAGTAACTACGGTTTCAGCATCTGCAGGATGCGGGTCTGCAAAAGCATACTGTAGGTGAGTAGGATCTGCTTACTATGGTTACCCCCACTTTTTGCTGTGTTTCACTGATTTATCGACTTTAGTCTGGCTGGGGCCCTGCTAACCAGGACCCCAGACAAGCTGCTTCCTCTCTAAACTGATTGCATATACATTAGGTACACTCCAAATTGGTTACTGTGTTACCCTTGTGAGTCCCTATTATATGGTACCTTAGGTACCATGGGCATAGGTACCCCAGAGGCCTACCAGGGGCTGAAGCATGTATTATGCCACACGTGGGAAGCCTTCCAAAATGGCACAACAGGTCTGCTCCTGCAGCCTGGGTAAGGTGGTGTAAGCACTCCCTACTAAGATATAGTATACCTATATCTACCTTGAAAAACTGACACATAAACCTATAAGTCACTCCTATGGCAGGCCTTGACAATCCTGAAGGCAGAGTGCTTGGTTTTGTGTGAGAGGGTATCCAAGCATTAGCTGAGCCCCTCTGCAGCTTTCGGAATCCCTTCCTTATAGCTGTTCTGTGATACAGCCATACCATATACTCTTAAGTGCATTATAACCTTGCGATAAATGCTAACTTTGGAATGGCTGCATCAAAACATGTTGTGTTTGGTGTCAAACACTTTGGAATCCTACCCCCTGCCAGTCATGGCGGAGGGGGTAAAATTCCACCCTTCTAGAGGGAGAAGATATGTACATCTTTACTTACCCGGTAATAGTTTAAAAGAGCCCCAGCATCACAAAATGGATGCTTCTGCCAAAAGACACAAGTCTGACCTCCTGCTGGTGGGCAAAACTCCGGCAGGGCAGGCCCGGACAGTAGGTTTCCTGTCACATGGAGGTGTAACCACCTCCCCAGACAGGCTTTAGTGTATTGGGGCAGGGTGGGTGCATTCAGTGAATGCTTTTCAGACAGTGCCTGGGGCACACAAGGTGTCCCTGTGCATTTCCCAGTTCAAATCGGTTGCTGGGGCACTCAACCCCAGCTCTGTCTTGACCCTGGACAAAGGGGAAGGGGTTTAATCACCCCCTCCCAGGCCCTCCCATAGGTGGGACCTTAGAGTTTGTCCATCCCCTAAACTTAGTATAAGTATAGGAACCCAGGGGCATATTATCAAGGACAGGCGATACATTATCGCCACTTTTATCGGCAGGAAACTGCTGTTAAAGCGGCGATAATGGCCTTGATAATATGCTCTATGAATTCCAATCGAAGCCCATGTTAGATGTGTTCACATCTAACATGGGCTTTCCCTGGGCATTCCCTGGGTGAGGTAACACGAGTACTTCGGTACTCCAGTGGGTCTTGACTCTCGAACTGTCCAGTACTGAAGGGGTTTGTTCCTAGTCCACTCCTAAGTGTCCTTAATCTTTAAAAATCTAATTGTAACTTTCTCCATAGAAGTCAATGGTGATTTGCGGCTGTGTCTAGACACTGCACATGTCTCCCGTAGGTCTCCTGCGTCCCTACCTTTGGTGGTTCCTGGTTGCCCCAGCTGTTCTACAGGCCCTAGGCCTTGTCTCTATGTTCACAGCTGTACTCATACCACTTTCTTAGTATATGGTTTGTGAGGCCCCTAGGGCAAAATGTATACTGTGCTAATTTACTGTGTGCTACTTAAGTTTACTTTGTGTATTTTTGCCTCTAGCTCATAACGAGACTAGAGGAATGTGTTTAGAATAAATACATATATATTTTTTATACACCTGGTGTGGTTCTCCTTTCATTTGGTCATTCATGAGATTATAGACTGGTAAAACAAGCTGCTTTACATTCCTTCAAGACTTACCCTGAAGGCGACTCTCCACAACTACCACTAGGATAGCTTTCTATAAAGATTGTCTTAAACCTACTGTCAAGGGTCGACGTTCCTCAGAGCTTACGCGATGACAGAAGGTTCCACCTCCAGACAGCTCCAAGTCTGATTGTCATAAAGAGACAGATCATTAGAGTGGCCAGGCGGGGGAGAAGGGAGGTAGGAAGGGAGCAGTGGGGAAGAAGATCTGAAAAAGAGAATAAGAACAGCTTAAACAAAGAACAATCCCAGGGTAATCCTTAATGCCTCTTTAATTGTTTTTTTGACAATTACCTGGGTTCCCTACCTGTGTAACTGGATATAGGCTTGATGTTATTTCTATAATGTGGAAAACATGGGGTATATCCATTAATGTTCAACTTCTTTATATCACATTTTAGGTGTACATAAACATATCCAACAGAATAATACCCACCAGCCTTTTTTCCTTCCAGTAGGTTTCCCTATTGTCTTGATACAAAGAAAATGCGGGTCCTGCCTCACAACTTTTATACAAGTATGAAAGTTTCAAAGTGTTCCTTTAAAAGTCTATCAGAAGTTCCAAAAATTGTCCTTTAACCCTTCTAGGTTAAGATATGAACTCACAAAGACTCTCAGAGTTGTTAGTTCTCCATGGATATGTAAATGTCCAGCTGCCTTGGGGGTCGCCAAAGAAGCAAACACAATCAAAAATATTGTTTTTGCATTGTTCGGCTAAAGTACAGAAAAACGTCTTACCCTGGTTCTAAGGAACTGCAAATGATTCTCTTGTCTCTGGGATCTGCTGCTCACCTCGCCGGAAGACAGGAAAGAAACCGGACACCAATGCAATCTCCAGCGGGAGAACCAGGCGGCTGCCAGCAAAAGACGGAGAGGGAATAGCAAGCGCTGTGTAATGGGCGTGGCTCCTTTTATAGAGTGGAGCAGCCCGTGCACGCGCTGGAAGCTTCTACGCGATGCGCTGCTTCAGCGTGATCGCGTCTCAAGGACCATAACAGCCAATGAACCTGGGAAGGCAGCAGTGATTAGGAGATACTGTGCATTTAGTGCCATTGTCCACCAAGGGATACATTGAACCTTTTTACCAGGCATAACACACAAAGCAGCATATGAAAGAAGTCTTTCAGGGCATGATCATATCTAGGCGACTGCATATTAATCATATACCATGAGAATACAATGTATAACAGTAAAGGTAGAATGCAAACTATGTCACAAAGTACTTAACGCTTATAAAAAGAGTTAGCACAAGTCCACCAATAGCGTGCCAATGGAAACACACTATGCATCTTTCCACACAAGGAACGAATACGCCCACAGGCAGAGGTGTGGCATGGTGAAAAGGTGCCCCTAGAGCTGCAGCCCTTAGTCATGACACCTACCATCAATAAGAGTCGTTTGGACTGGTGCAAGGGGCCCACTAGAATAGTGGACAGCATATGCCAGACCAACTTCTCATATTGGTGTGCAGCATGTGGGATTCCAGCTTGCATTGTTTTACCAGATATTCTCAAGTGTTGATCATTTGAAAAACCACTAAAGGTTCCAGAAGTACATTTAATACAAGCGTAAAAATACAGTAAGTTCTACTGAACTTAGAGTTGTGTGTCAAGGGCTTAGCACACCCTTTCTACAACTCAGGAGAGGTTTAGTAGGTAAACAAATAGTGTAGGTAGCGCATACACCACACCTCATTAGTGATGTCTTTAAGGGAAGTACCTAGTGGGTCTCTGCCAGATGTCAGTCAAGTACAGACATCTAAATATGACACATTCTCTTTCCAAGAGTTAAGGGCTCTGTGTGCCATGAGGAAATTAAAGACAGGACAGAATCCCAATACCCAACGCCTCATAGAGGCATTGCTGCTTGATGACTTTAGACAGGCTACAGAGCCTGGAAGGGTAGGCAGTGGGGTGGGTACAGCAGAGGAGAATCCCAGTGGGGAACCCCACCAGGACTCAGACTCTGATGCTGGCCAGGCAGGTGACAATGACCTAGACCTGGAGAACCCAGCTCTTACTGGAGATGAGGAAGGCCAAAGTGGCCCTCTCTTTGACCCCCCAGGAAGAGTTTATGGTGTGCCCAGAAGACCAAGATCACCTTCAGTGGAATCTAATCATTCTGGCACGTCTATAGGGTCCTCTGTCTCTTCTCATAGGAGAGTACCTCTCAGGAGAAGAGAGAGCAGCAGGTGAGAATGGAAGAAGCTCAACTGAGAATCTGCAGCTTTCAGAATCCTTTCCTTATAGCAGTTTTGTGATACAGCCATACCCTATACTCTTAAGTGCATTATAACCTTGCGGTAAATGCCAACTTTGGAATGCCTGCATCAAAACATGTCATGTTTAGTGTCAAACACTTTGTAATCCTACCCCCCTGCCAGTCCTGGCAGTAGGGCTAGAATCCAACCCTTCTAGAGGGAGAAGACGTGTACACCTTTACTCACCCGGTAATAGTTTAAAAGAGCCCCAGCATCACAAAATGGATGCTGCTGCCACAGACACGAGTCTGACCTCATGCTGCTGGATGAAACTCCGGCAGGGGAGGCCTGGACAATAGGTTTCCTGTCACAGGGAGGTGTAACCACCTGCCCAGACACGCTTTAGTGTATTGGGGGAGGGTGGGTGCATTCAGTGAATGATTTCAGACAGTGCCTGAGGCACACAAGGTGTCCCTGTGCATTTCCCAGTTCAAACCGGTTGCTGGGGCACTCAGCCCCAGCTCTGGCGGGAAACTGGACAAAAGAGAAGGGGTGTAACCACCCCCTCCCCAGGTCCTCTCATTGGTGAGACCTTGGAGTTAGTCCATCCCCTAAACTTAGTATAAGTATAGGTATCCAGTCCCTAAGACTTTAGATTACCCTGGACGAAACTCTGCAACATATTTCCTGGCACTTCGACATTCTATTTTGACTAGAAGACGGAAAGATCTCCCTTGGGGTCAAGGAGTGACTCCCCTGCTCAAACAGGCACCAAAAAAGCATCTTGCCAGTTTGCATTTTTGAGGCTCCTGCCGGATCCCAAAGAATCTGCGACACAGGATACAGACTTCCAGACATCTCTGAGGCCGACACGAGATCACGCAAAGCTTAGACCTGTAGCCATCACGAGAGAACGTGGGACCGAAACTCCTGGACATTGTGCATATTTGCAAGCGCACCTACTTCCCGAGCTTTCCCGAAGTTGAGCATTGGGCTACTTGTAGTCCAAGCCCTGAGCACCATCTGCACCAAAGATTGTTTCGTGGGCCCGCTTCTAGCATTTCTGCTCGAGGCCTCTTTGCGATCCCTGGTCTGTCAACTGGTGTCTCCCCACAAAGGCATCTCTTTTATTTCTTGGGCTTCCCTGGTTGCTCCAGACTTGCCCTGACTCCCCTCCAAAGGGTGAGTCCCTCAGTCCTTGCTAGTCTGCTCCGAAGACAATCTCTGCATTCTGCGTGGGTTGCTGTTGCCAAGGCTTGTTGGGTCCAATCCGGATACCGACACTGCAGCACTCGACATCCTACGTGTGACAGCTCGAATCCAGCTCCTGGTTGTCATCAACGCCTCCTGGTGCTCGTGGCTGGAGAGTCAAGCTTCACCTCTTGCACCTGAAATCACCCGATATCGGCTAGCATCTTCTTGTTGCCTCCCTGGTCACTGGCAAGTGACCCAGACTCTGTCCCCTCTGCTTTCAGGTTCTTCAGATCTTCGATCTTCCCTTGGATCCATCTGGACACTTTTCATCTGGATGCCTGCAGCACTTCTTTGCAGATCTCCATAGGAAACGACGAAGAAACCTGACACGAAAAGACACCTATGCACCCGGCTTCCCTGGGTGAAGTAACACAAGTACTTCGGTGCTCCCGTGGGTCTTGACTCTCAAACTGTCCAGTACTGAAAGGGTTTGTTTCTATTCCACTCCTAAGTTTCCTTAATCTTTAAAAATCTAATCACAACTTTCTCCTTGGAAGTCAATGGTGATTTGCGGCTTTGTTTAGACACTGCACGCATCCCCCGTGGGTCTCCTGTGTCTCTACCTTGGGTGGTTCCTGGTTGCCCCAGGGGTCTACAGACTAAGCATGGGCGTAAAATCCGTTCCGCTCGTGGAATTTGCGGATTTTCGGCAAATTTGCGATCCGCGAATTCTCGCGAATTTGCAGAAAATGCAAAAATTCGCATGCAGCGGATTTTTTTGCTTGGTCGCGCTTGACGAATACAATATTGCGGTGCCCGGCGTTCACTTACCGTCATTCAGCGTTTGAAGAGTTGTTTTTCTCCATGTTTGCGTGTGCTGCGCCATATTTGATCTTGCTGCGGGATCCCGCAGGAGTTTGTCGACCGCGATTACGTCATCGCGGCTTGCCACCTTGCACAGCGAGAGTTTGTCAAAGCGAGTACGTCATAAAGGCCCGTGAACACGCATCGTGGGAGTAAACAATTGTGAAAACGTAGATGCGGAAGGCAGCGACAATCTCGCGTTTGCGAAGTTGCAAAATTTGCAATTCTGCACAAGAAATCCACCAGCAGGCAGCATAAAGCTTCTGAAAATGATGATTTTTATCAGAATAACTCCTCAGGTTGACATTTGCCTGCACTTTTTTTTGCAAGGAGTCCATTTTGGGGGGGTGGGAGGAAGGAAGTGCCCCACAGTCTCCAACTTCCTGTTCCTGTCCTGCAGGCTCCTCACAGTGCTTTCTTCATGTCCTGGTCACTTTGATTTGGATCTTGACCTGGAAGGATTACTTTTTGTGGATGCTGCTGGATATTTGGATTTGAGGCCTTTTTGACTTTCTTTGGATCACTTTTGGATTAGAAATTTCACAAGTAAGTTTGTTTGGGGCATTACAGTTGCTGCAACTACAATTTTGGAACTTTTTCAGAACATTAAATAAAATATATTGTGGGTAGCCACAGTATCCACTAGGACCAGGGTTAGTTATGGGTGCATGATACAACTGTTTTGTTGAATTTCAACATGATTTAGGGCATGGATGGCATTGGATTGTGGTGATTTTTGTGTGTTTTTCGATTTTTTGGCTGTTGTTGGGGACTTTTGACCAGGGGTACTCAGTGGTGCATGGCCTGAGTCTTTCTGTGGGGTCTCTTTAATGTAAACATCATGGAGGGCATGGATGGCATTGGATTGTGGTAATTTTTGTGTGTTTTTCGATTTTTTGCGGTGTTGATGGGGCATGGCCATGTGGGTGGGGGCCATTTTGAGGACTGGTACAGGCAGGGCCTGGCCCTGTGGTGGGGTTCAAGGGGCCATTTTGAGGCCAGGCAGTGTGCTTTGTGCCATAGGCCTGCATCCAATGTGCCTTGCTTTCATCCATTATGCCCAGGGTTACTCAGTGGTGCAAGGGCCTAGTCTTTCTGTGGGGTGTCTTGAATGTAATCATTGAGGGCATGGATGGCATTGGATTGTGGTGATTTGTGTGTGTTTTTTTATTTTTTGGCTGTTGTTGGGGCCTTTTGCCGAGTGGAGTGGTGTGGCTCACTGGTTAGAGGTGGCAGACTCGGAAACAGAGGACGGCCCGGGACCAGGGTTCAATCCCCGACGCGGCAGGGTCGTGAACCAGGGTCAGCGGACTCGATAATTCTCGCCTCTGTGCCTACTCTAACCAGGGATCACACTCGGCAACTCTGGGCATTAGCTTGCCTCATCTCCACAACGGCCCCCCACAAACGCCAGGGATGCCTGGTTTCACCTTGGAGATACCCAGGAGGGAACATCTCACAGGGAAAGCCAGGACGGGTTCCCCAGCGGTCTATAGCGCCAGGACGCCTCCGGGTAGCAGTGCGCTTTACAAGACACACACATTTACATTTACATTTAATGTAAACATCATGGAGGCCTTGGATGGCATTGGATTGTGGTGATTTTTGTGTGTTTTTCGATTTTTTTGGCTGTTGTTGGGGCCTTTTGCCCAGGGGTACTCAGTGGTGCATGGAGTGAGTCTTTCTGTGGGGTCTCTTTAATGTAAACATCATGGAGGGCATGGATGGCAATGGATTGTGGTGATTTTTGTGTGTTTTTCGATTTTTTGGGATGTTGATGGGGCATGGCCATGTGGGTGGGGGCCATTTTGAGGACTGGTACAGGCAGGGCCTGGCCATGTGGTGGGGGTCAAGGGGCCATTTTGAAGCCAGGCAGTGTGCTTTGTGCCATAGGCCTGCATCCAATGTGCCTTGCTTTCATCCATTATGCCCAGGGTTACTCAGTGGTGCATGGACCTAGTCTCTATGTGGGGTGTCTTGAATGTAATCATTGAGGGCATGGATGGCATTGGATTGTGGTGATTTTTGTGCGTTTTTCGATTTTTTGGCTGTTGTTGGGGCCTTTTGCCCAGGGGTACTCAGTGGTGCATAAACTGAGTCTTTCTGTGGGGTCTCTTTAATGTAAACATCATGGAGGGCATGGATGGCATTGGATTGTGGTGATTTTTGTGTGTTTTTTGATTTTTTGGCTGTTGTTGGGGCCTTTTGCCCAGAAGTACTCAGTGGTGCATGGACTGAGTCTTTCTGTGGGGTCTCTTTAATGTAAACATCATGGAGGGCATGGATGGCATTGGATTGTGGTGATTTTTGTGTGTTTTTCAATTTTTTTAGGGTGTTGATGGGGCATGGCCATGTGGGTGGGGCCATTTTGAGGAGTGGTACAGACAGGGCCTGGCCATGTGGTGGGCTCAAGGGGCCATTTTGAAGCCAGGCAGTGTGCTTTGTGCCATAGGCCTGCATCCAATGTGCTTTGCTTTCATCCATTATGCCCAGGGTTACTCAGTGGTGCATGGGCCTAGTCTTTCTGTGGGGTGTCTTGAATGTAAACATCATGGAGGGCATGGATGGCAATGGATTGTGGTGATTTTTGTGTGTTTTTCGATTTTTTGGGGTGTTGATGGGGCATGGCCATGTGGGTGGGGGCCATTTTGAGGACTGGTACAGGTAGGGCCTGGCCATGTGGTGGGGGTCAAGGGGGGATTTTGAAGCCAGGCAGTGTGCTTTGTGCCATAGGCCTGCATCCAATGTGCCTTGCTTTCATCCATTATGCCCAGGGTTACTCAGTGATGCATGGGCCTAGTCTTTCTGTGGGGTGTCTTGAATGTAAACATCATTGAGGGCATGGATGGCATTGGATTGTGGTGATTTTTGTGTGTTTTTGGATTATTTGGCTGTTGTTGGGGCCTTTTGCCCAGGGGTACTCAGTGGTGCATGAACTGAGTCTTTTTGACGGGTCTCTTTAATGTAAACATCATGGAGGGCATGGATGGCATTGGATTGTGGTGATTTGTGTGTGTTTTTCGATTTTTGGGCTGTTGTTGGGGCCTTTTGCCCTGGGGTACTCAGTGATGCATGGACTGAGTCTTTCTGTGGGGTCTCTTTAATGTAAATATCATGGAGGGCATGGATGGCATTGGATTGTGGTGATTTTTGTGTGTTTTTCAATTTTTTGGGGTGTTGATGGGGCATGGCCATGTGGGTGGGGGCCATTTTGAGGACTGGTACTGGCAGTGCCTGACCATGTGGGTAGGGGGGTCTAGGTGCCATTTTGAAGCCAGGCAGTGTGCTTTGTTGTGCCATAGGCCTGCACCCAGTCTGCTATGCTTTCATCCATTATGCCCAGGGGTACTCTGTCAGTGGTGCATTTTATTGGTCTTTCCATTTGGGGGGTGGGTATAATAAAAATGCTTACTTGCAACCTATTAATTGAAGCGTTACACATGCAACATTTATTTAACTGATGTTCCTCTGGCTTTGTTTGCTTTTAGGTGAAGAAAGACGAATCATCAGCCTCATCGTTCCTCATCAGTGCCAGGAAGAAGTTCTGCTGCGGTGTGTGCAGCACAACGTCACGTGTGGCCACAGACAACTCTGCAACTTGTGCAACTGCGGCCTGCTGTTCTGACATCTGAAGAATTTGGCCCCAAAAAAAGTTGCCCGTAGCTCCTCTAGCAAGAAAGTTGCCAGTAAGGAGCAGAAGAAGCAAGTGGCGCCACTTACCAAGGAGACTGGTGTGCCAACCGCCACATTTTTTTGGGGAAAAAAAAGTACGCCTGCAGCAGCAGCGGGGTCTGCTGGGGACCAAGCTGGGAGCAGCACCTCCGCTCCATTGGGCTCAGTGCCACCACCACCACGCCAACTTAGGTCCAAGCCCTTGAGTGCTGCAGAGGCAGCCAGTATAGTTGTTCAATCACCATCGACCAGTGATGTTGGCTCATCGCAAGAAAGTAGCAGCATCCCTCAATCAACACAGGTTGTTGTAACTCATCTGACAAGTGTTCAACAACCACAGCCGCAACAACAACCACATGTGCAAGTACAAGCCCAAGTACATGTGGAAGGAGAGGCGGCGCAAGGAGAGGCGCAAGCAGAGGTGCATGGAGCGGCACAAGTGCCCACAATAGTTGTTCCTCCCGAAGTAAGGGCACATCAGGAAATCGACATTCAAGCCGAGGCATCATATGAGGAAGCCACTCCTCCTGATGATTCATTGTCTTCCAGATCCCTAGCAAGGAAACGATCAAGGATGGTGTCTACATCTTCTTCAAGCCCCCTTCCTTCTGATGATATGGATGAAAATTGGGAACCACCAGGGCTGTCTGAGAGTGAGGCACACCATGATCTGACAAAGGTAGCTAAGCGTAAAAGGAAGGTCCCCGAAAGTCTCATAGTTATGGAGTGTGATGATGACACTGAACAAGAAGTGGCGTATACTCCTGCTGATGAAGACTCTCACGACAACGACGCAGTCATCATAGGCGTCACTCCAGCCTCAGCGGGCATGCAGCAAACAGACAGTTTTACCCTATCCCGAAATGCTGCTGAGCGTGATGTTGGCGACGTGTCAATGGGACCACCACCAATGCAGTTAACTAGTTCACCACCACCTACAGCTTCCATATTTTCTCGCCAGAAGGGACCTCCATCCACCTCGACCTCCATTTCCTCAATTAGTGGCGCTGTAAGTGCACAGCGTACTAAATTTCGGCAACACACATCCTCCACTTCATCTGGCATTAGCATTCCCAGTATCGCCTCCTCCGCCCCCACAGACATTTGAAGTCCGCAGATTGGGACTTCTTTAATGTTAGCCCAACAAGGGAAAACATAGCCATTTGTACCATTTGTAAGGTTCGAGTGAGTCGTGGTAAGCTTGGTACCAATTATGGTACCAGGAGGCCAGAGAGGTCATCTTGAGAGACAGCACACTGTCAAATGGCATGCGCACCTAAGGGAGATCAAGGAAGCCCGAATTGCAAGTCAACAAATTGTATCCGTTGATGTTTCATCTGATGATGACGAGGAGGAAGAAGCGTCAAACATTTCTTCAGTTACACCCAGTACCCCTGTCAGCAGCACACCCCCTGCAAGATATATGAGTCACACTAAGAGTGTGGGAGAGAGTGAGACACCAATGCGAAAAAGTTCATCATCACTGAGCGTAACTGGGTCGAAGAAGTCATCATCATCCCGTAAAATGGTCCAGCCCACCATTAGAAGCATGTTGTTTTCCGATGCGCCATTTGAACGCAACCACCCAATGGCGCGTCTGTATAACACTAAGCTGGCTAAAATGCTAGCGCTGGACCTTCTCCCTTTTTCTTTTGTGGAAGGGGTGGGTTTTCTTGAAATGGTGGCAACGCTCTGCCCGAAATGGAAGGTTCCTAGCCGGTTCTATTTTGCCAGAGTTGCGGTTCCAGCACTACATGAAGATGTGCTGGAGGTGATTGGGGCAGCTTTGCAGAAGAGTGCTGTTCACACTATACATCTGACAACAGACATGTGGACCAGTTGCCAAGCCCTTGATTAATTGTACATCACTGCACACTGGGTCTCTTTTTCAGGGGTTAAAGCAAAGCTAAACGCAGGTGTTGACACGGACAAAGTTTACAAAGCTGCTCGGAAACATGCAACACTAGCCATGTTTGCCATGGAGAAAAATCATACAGGAGAAAACATTTTGCATGAGTTTAACACAAAAGTCTTTCAATGGCTGTCCCCAAGAAAACGCATGATTGGTTATGTTTCCACGGATAATGGCGCCAATGTAGTTAAGGCCATGAATAAGGGAACTATTTCAGAGTGCCGTGTTGGCGCACTGTATAAACCTGGTTGTTAAAAAATTATTGAGTGAAGAAAGTCCAGTCTATGTGTTACTGACCACCTGCCGAAGAATGTGCACACATTTCAACCATTCTTTTAAGGCCCGAAATCAGCTGAGGTGCCTGCAACATGAACGTAAAGTGCCAGTGAAAGCACTCATCCAGGAGGTGGTAACACGTTGGAACTCAACCTTCTACATGCTTGAGCGTCTGTATGAGCAGTATGTGGTAGTCGATCAGTATTTCTTTAAACTGGGTACACCTATGATAGACCTGACGATACAGGTGGAGCAATGGGAGCTAGTTAAAAGCCTGACAGACATGCTTCGTCCTTTTGAGGTCTTCACGCGTGCAGTCAGCAGGGAGGACTGTCATTTGGGAAAAGCTATCCCATTGTTGCGCATGCTAGAGCACCAACTGAAGGCGGTGTCTTCTATGTTTCAAAAAGATGGAAAGCAAGAAGCATTTGAGTTGGCAGAGAAGTTATTACAGCGCCTACTTCGCGATGAACGTCTTGAAAAGATCCACACAGAACAGCATTACATTTCTGCTACTATTCTGGACCCACAGTACAGAAAAGGCAGTGGCAGGCAGACTATTCTTTCCTTTTAATTACGCACATGTTACAAAGTACAAACATTGGCCAGTTGAGTCAGCCACTCGGTTTGAAAGAGAATGGCAGGAAATTGAAGGAAAAGGCAGTACATCAGCAGGCCATCCGGAGTCAAAAAAATCCACTTCTGCATCTGTGGCTGTGGCAGAAGGGAGTGATTTTCCCTCCCAGCCATTAACAACACCAGCAACCGTATCATCTGCACCAGACACAACAGTAATATTGTGTGAAGAAGAGGATTGGCTAACTCAGTTTGGGTTTGCTTCTCAAAATGTCCCAGAAAAAAGTAAGCAAAGTGGAGGAACCCTGGAGAACCTTGAGTCGATGGTGCAGGCCTATCTGAATGACTCAACAGAGGTCTATGTTCATCATGACCCATTGGCGTATTGGCATGGGAAAAGAGATGTGTGGCCAGAGATCACCAACCCGGCTATAAATTAATTGTCTTGCCCACTCGCAAGTGTGTCTTCTGAACGTGTTTTCAGTGCTGCTGGTGGCATTGTAACTTCCAAAAGGACCCGCCTCTCACCCAAAAAGGTGGAGAGGTTAGCAATGATCAAGATGAATCCGCACTTCATACCACCAGATTACAAAATACGAGAATGCACACAGGAAGAAGACGAGGAGGACACCAACTTAGATGAGGGAAGTTCTTCTCTGTTAACTGACCTACTCCCTTCTGAATTCGGAGAGTTTGAGGACGAGCTCTTCTTCCCTGACACGCGCCCTGAAAATGAGTCAATGAATCACTAACTTTCTTTTTCATCCTTATTCACTTTTATTCCTGTGTGTCTTTCTTTGTTTTGCAAAATCTATATAAAAAAACTTTAATCACAAAAACAAGCCCATCAGCAGAACTGTTTTCACTTATTTGCTTATTGATTTGAAGGTGCCGCAGTCTGCATTCCTCAGGTTCACAAGTTCTCAATAACATGCTCCTCTATCCTCCTCCTCCAGACTCCTATTTCCCTCAAAGCAGATGGCTGGTTTACGCCCAATGAAGAAAGACTCTGCACTTGTGGGGGTGTTCTACTTCTTTGCGGGTGAGTTAACGGGTCTGGGGCATTGCTGTGAAGGTCTAATACCAGATAAAAGTGGTTTGGAGAAAATCGGAGCAGAAAAAGTTTTTGCGCTTTTAATCACTTGCCTGTCTTTGGGGTGCTGTTTGGGGGGCTTTTAGGTTGTTGGGGGTGGGTTTTGGTGTCTGGGAGGACTTCTGCTGATGTTGATTGTATTTGTTTTCTAGGAAATCCATGGTGGAAAAGGGGAGTTAGGGCCTAGCTGCACAGCTTATTTGGACAGAATTGAAGGTAGGCCCATTTTTGCTTTTTGCCTGTTTGGGGGTGTTCTGCTTTTTTGTGGGTGGCTGCATGGGTCAGGGCATAGCTCGAAAGGTCTAATATCGGAATCAAGTGTTTTGGACCAAATCCATAGTGAAAAAGTTTTTGCGTTTTTGCTCACTTGCCTGTCTTTGGAGTGCTGTTTGGGGGGCTTCCAGGTTTTTGTGGGTGGGGTTTGGGGTCTGGGAGCACTGCTAGCACAGTCTAATGTTGATTGCATTTGTTTTTCAGGAAATCCGTGGTGGAAAAGGGGAGTTAGGGCCGAGCTGCACAGCGCATTTGGACTGCATTTCAGGTAGGCCCAAAGTTTCCTAAGTGTGGCTTTTTCCGGTTTTGCTTTTCGGCATTTTGGGGGGGGAGGGGATGAAACTTGTTTTTGCCCGGGTTCACAGGTCTGGGGGCCTTGCTTGGAAGGTGTAATACTGGCTAAAAGTGGTTTGGAGAAAATCGGAGCAGAAAAAGGTTTTGCGCTTTTGATCACTTGCCTGTCTTTGGAGTGCTGTTTGGGGGGCTTTTAGGTTGTTGGGGGTGGGTTTTGGGGTCTGGGAGCACTGCTGGCACATTCTAGTGTTGATTGCATTTGTTTTACAGGAAATCCATGGTGGAAAAGGGGAGTTAGGGCCTAGCTGCAGAGCGCATTTGGACTGAATTCCAGGTAGGCCCAAAGTTTTCCCGGGTTTTGCCTTTTGGCTTGTTGGGGGTGTTAAACTTGTTTTCGCCTGGGTTGACAGTTCTGGGGCCATTGCTGGGAGGATCTAATACCCGAAAGAAAGTGTTTTGGAGACAATCCCTGGGGAAAAAGTTTTTGAATTTTCTGAGATTTCGCTCCCTCTACCGTTTTCGGTGGGCTGTTTGTGGGGGTTCCTAGTATTTGGGGGGGATTTGCGAGAATTGGAGCAATGCTGGGTATGGATACTTTTGCTTGCTTGCAAGTGGTTTGAATACAATCCATGGTGGGTAAGGGGGGATTTGGGCCTACTTTACTTTCAAAGTAGGTTTTGTCACCATTTTCTACTAGGCCTCGTTTTTTGAGATCTGATTGGGGGTCTTCTACATTTTAGCGACTGGCTTTAGTAAGGGTCTGGGAGCACTGCTGTGAAGGTCTAATTTTGTTCTAAAACACAGTTTACAGTACACTTAGCTTGAGGGGAAAGATCCGCTAAATTAATTCGCCCATACTTATTTATCCTTCAAAAGGAGACTCAGACAGAGTACGCACTTTCAAAAGTATTGTACTGTCTATTAGGAAACTCAAAGTGTGACTTTTTGCACTACACAGTGTACATACCTTATATTTTTTTGTCAGTGGTGTTCTAATATCACTTCCTATTTTCCATCAATAATTACAGGCCGGGTTTAGGCCTGTGCAATGGGAAAAAAAAGGATGAAGTCAGGCTTCACATTAGCGAGCCGCAATTCAGCATCCGCCAGGCAGGCAGTGGACAGGGTGTCTTCTGGTCACCAACATTGATGGACGGAGCGTCAGATGGAATGGAGGAGTCCCGCTAATAAGAGGAATGGTTGGATGCATGCAACTTCCCAAATTCAACAGGACAACTACAACAACATACAGATACAGTATCCGTTCTTTTCTAATTATCTTTTAAGTAATGTTATTGCTGTAAACTTCTATGAGTGTGACTCTGCATTTCTTTGATCTCTGCTTCTAAATTCATCCCTACAGCCATTGTATAGGTCTTACTTCTGCTATTTTTCAAACCTAATTTAATGTACAAAGTGTTTCTCTGAGTGCAGAGATAGGCAAGTGAAAACGCATAATTACTGCAGCCCTGTACTGTCGCATTCTTTCATTCACGGTTGTCGAAAGTACTAGTAACTTTTCAGTAACCATGCATGCAGTAGTGCATGCACTTCCTTTATGTCACTTAAGAGATTTATGGATAGCTTTGTACCCAAAGATTTGTTTATCTTCAATTATTGTTTGTCCATGCTGTGCTTTTTTTTTCTTCTCTCAACAAAACTTTCCCAAAAACCCCCATTCCCATCCATTTTCCAAACCCTAACCCTCTTCCCCCGGGCTGTGTGGTTTTCATTGATGTGTGACTAAATGACAGCAATAATTCCACACACTTGCTGGGGAGGATAAGGTCATAGCAACAGGCTGGTGAAGAAATCCGAGGATATATTCTTACTCAGCTTGACACAGACCCATGACTATTGGCAAATGAAAGCAGATTTTTATGTGTGCCATCAACTTGATTGATCATCAAGAACATCCTCCTCCTAGACGTGGCAAATGATTACGCTACTGTGTCCTTCACCTTCAGTACTATTTCTTGTAGTAGTAGCCAATGTCAAAGAAATTCAATGCAAGTAGTAGTTATACTTTTAATACTTTACCATTTGTTAGGCTACATTGTGGCACTGTTCTAGTGTACTGTCACCTGCTATATTCTCTATCGTACCGTTCTAATGCTACGGTAAGGACAAACAAGGTTTCATTTTCTTTTATTTCAGATTCTGCAACTGCCACTGTGTAACACCACTAGTACCACCGCAATGATGACATTTCATCCACCCAGGATTGCCAACCTTACTCGCCATTTCCTGTGCAGCCAGCCCTGTACCTAGCCCTATTTCCAAACACAAATTACAGGTAAGATAAGCGTTTGGGGGGAGGTAGTATAATGGGGTATTAGGAGAGACGAGAGACTGACAGTAGTACAAGTAAAGTCCTAGGACTATTGAATTCACTTACTCTGTGAGAGGCACTTAGTTTTCAAAACATTTGGGCAATTACTTACACAACTTGAATCAAGATGCCATTTAAGTTTCAGGAAAACAAACTTACTGTTAAACCCCCACCCACCAGCCTCAAAAGCAGTAAAAAAAAACGTATGCTAAGATAAAGTTTAAAGTATATTTATATCCCTAATATAAATAATCTCCCGCAAGACCCAACCGACCCCGCCTCCTGAACCCCAACGAATGTCCGTGAAAAGTCCAAAAAACCCAACTCCCAATTTCCACCCACCAGAAGTCTTTAAAAAAGGGGCAAGGGACAGTCTCCTCCTACTGCTGGCTGCTGTTCACTTTTTGGGCCAGGTCGGCATGCTCCTTGCGGAGGGTCTCGAGCAGGGTTTTGGTGTTCAACAGCTCCTGCTCGAGGTAGGACACCCTGAGTGAAAGGCGGTGCAACCTTTTTTTGGTACTGCTGTGGGGGGCAGCTGATTTTTTTGCTGCTCGGCGGTGGTGGGTGGCTGCGGTACCCCGGCTCGGAACCGCTGGAGACCTGCTGCGCTGACTGGCTGACCTAGGGAGCGCGGAGGAGGATGAAGCTGTCCCGGTCGATGTTGTGGTCGACTGCGTGTCCCCCTCCTCCTGGGCCACCACCTGCCAATATTCGGCGACAGTCACCTCCAGCCTCCGTTGCCGGGCCCTTTTAGCCAGCTCCTTACATGCTGGTTTGGAAGGAGCATCTATATGAAGAAAGAAAGACATAGTCTGTAACCAATGCTCTTCAAGATTAACACAAAATGAATCAGAAGAAAGTTGTGTCACAGTAGAACTAGCAACTTGCAAGCGCAGTACATAACTATTGTGGCCAGTATCTATATAACCTCCCACTTCTTCATCCTTGCTCTAACATTAGTGGGAGTTTAAGGAATCAATTCTACGAGCACTATGGACTCACTCCATTAGAGTCGACTATGACAGTACACCAGTCTTATTCTTCTTCTTTCTTGTTTAGCAAAATTGGTACGTTAACTTCTGCAAGCCGGCATAATGCCAGCGCAGTCAACTTGCACCCGAGAAAAACAGACGCCCGCCGTGATGAGTGAGACAGACTTGCATTACTGTACCGGTCCAGTACATGCAGGTGGTGATGCTCTTACTTTTCTATTACGGGTGGCACTGAGAATACTCTGTTACAAGGGCTACTGCTTAATTAATTTAACTTTCACCCTACAGTGCCAATGAATACTAGAAAAGGAAAATGAAGAAGATAAATAATCTGATTATCTATCACTGCACATGGTATGTATTTGCTTACATATGGGATGACTTTAGGTGCTTTGCTTTTTATTGAGTGAACAGTGATACATCCACACATGAATGACCGAGTTCTACTAAACTTATTACCAGCGGTAGTGAGTGGCCATCGTAATAGCCGGATATATGCTGTTCTTGCAATACAAACTACTGCTAATATTCATGGTAGTATTCGGACAAAATTAAAACTTCTTTTCCTTGCCTTTCCTACACTGGAACGGACGTGCGGGTGCGGTGTTACATGCTCTTCAAAGTAACACTTAGTTCATCCAGTGACGGTCTACTCTCTCTAGATACACATATGCTATCTAAGAGTCAGATAGTACCATGATCCAGGCATCCATCCATTCAAGCTATATGTCAATCATTCTTCTTCATGTCTCTCATCTGGACAAACCTTACGTTTTCTCATGGGAAAACAACCTTTTCATTTTATTTGGGAAACCGCAAGCCATACATCCGTGCTTGACTTGCATTTGAATTTCAACCAAAGGATATATTGCGCAGACATACAGTTTCTGTTTCACCCACCCAGGCTGTTCTCCTTCCACCCATCCTTGCTTCATCCTTCACCCAGTCATGCATCATATTCCTTCCCAGCCACCTCGGGCACCAATCAAACACGTATCATTCTTCTTTGTCAGTCATCATTACTTTTAACTTGCTCGTCCTTCCATACTTACTTACACCCTTCTTTCGCTTTTCATTCATCCCATCCATCAAGTTCATCTCAGATTTGATTTGGATTCTCCAAACAAAATTCACCGCTGAGTTGAAGTAAATTTAGAGGAGGCTACTACCTGGTTGATAAAAAGTTTGTTCTAAATTTGAAAGTCTTCTTAACAGTATAGTAACTTAACTGTACAACATATATACTACACCCGTGCAGAGAGCACACTCTGCAGTCTGCAATCTCAATAAGTAAGGAATATAAGAGCTTACCACTGCCCGCCACTACCGTGGCAACCCTCACAGCAGTTTCCTCCGGCACTTGCACCGCCTCCTCCCTAGAAGTGTCCTCCTCCACCTCCGCGCTGGCCCCGGCACCAGATGTTCACCTACAAAGTACGTTTAAGAATGTTAGATGTCATAGACATACACCACTCACTAGTATTTTGTCTAGGAATGAAGAAATGTGAATACAGAAACCAATCTAATAATTTGTGACTGTCTACTCTAAAGTAAAAATGTCCCTTTTTCCAGGGAAGGGTGTTGTCTTGCGGCACTTTTTGGCACAACTGTTGAATGCTTGCTTTTTAACACGCACCATTTTTCTCATAACAGACAGAAGCTTCACTTCTAAGAACAAGAGCAAGATCAGATCATCATCACTAGGACGGAGTGACCAACGATTCAGCACCAAAAAGAAAAATTAAAGTTCAAACTAGGTGAAGGCTCGGCTCGCCCACAATAAATGTGTGAAATAAATCACTAAGCACTTTTCCATTTTTAATCAACCGTTTATGTTTTATGGCAAACTTGATTTTAATAAATGTTTAATAAAGCTTTAAAACTTAAATAGACTCTGTGGTTTTTGGTCAAGAGTGACTGAGCAAAAAGTTTTGCAATTTGCAAGCATGAGTCCGTGCCTCTGACACTTCTGGACTCTGACTCCGTACTCTTGTCCTGGGTTGGATAATCATCATTGGGGATCAATCATCGATGAATTCGGGAGCTAAATGACTCTGCCACACTATCTAGTCAGTAAGAATATTGGGGGTTCTTCAAAGTCTGTTATCACTGAGGTATGTGGAAAGTCTACCTGCGCCTATTATAATTGATAAACAATGCACTATTTAGTGTCCATAGTTCTGTTTGTGCAGATTTGTCCCTATAACAGTAGTATTATGGATTGTCCTCCTATCCAAACCAAAAGTAAAGTAGTATTTTATTCTTTCTTGGTGGTCATTCACATTTTATTGTTGGGAATTGTCAAAGCATAAACATTTAGAAGACTTGAAAAGACATTATGGACAATCCCAGAGGACTGCACTCAGTGCATAGAGCTATTGCTGACTAGAATGGGAGTTTCGTTTAATAACACCTTTTGCAAACTGTGCAATCTTAGTTAGCTACACAGACAGACTAATAATACCACAGGGAGTCATAGTAGAGGCAGGATAAGAATTTAGATACAGTCTACAAGAAGATCAAAGACGATTTAGAAAAAATCGCATGAGGAATGCTAGGAAAAAATAGGCACTCTATATTAAAATGAAAACGTACCGGGGCCAGCAAAGGAGCCCTCGCCTCACCGATCCTGGCCTTCTACAGCAGCAGCAGCCGATACCACCTCCTCCTCTGTCCTCTTGCCCCTGGGGGGAGCTGATGTACAACATGAAAGAAAGAAAAACCCGAAAACATGGATGATTGTTGTCAACCAAATCAAACATTTCATAAGAACAATAACAAAATATTTTGGCGAAATAACAAATAGACAACTATTCCACCGGATATATTGACCTATCTCATGTGGTCTACTACGATATTAGTATTGCTTGATTTGCGGACCGTTGACTTGAAAAATTATGTAACTCACTAAACAAACTACTAAAAGGTTCGCCTAGGACTGGCAGGCAGCAGTCCGCAGCACGCAAAGTGACAGACAAACTCCATCGTGATTGCAGATCAGTGACAAAACTAAAAAGTTTCCTACTACATTAACCAGTCATTAAAACACTCAAACTATCAATCCACCACCATTTCTTCTTACTGCCAGGTGTACAAAGGATGGACTGGACTTGAGTCTGTAGGGGTAGATTTACAAGCCCCTTGCAGCACTTTTGCTCCGTTGTTGCGTGACTTTTGTGACGCAGCGGCAGAACAAAAGAGGCGCCATGGTGCGGCGTATATTAACAACGTGACGCATATGGGATATGAATCACTTTGTAAAGCCCTGCGCCATCAGGGGGCGCTTCGGCGCAAGGGAGTGCGTTCCTGCGCAGGAACCCATCATAAAAGTGGCTGAGGGAAATCTACAAGATTTCAATCAGTCACTTTTAGGACAATGATGCGTCACTCAAACCCTGCGCCTGCTTGAAGCAGACGTATGGCTTGATGCAGCATTGGGGCTATAGGTCACCCCAGAGCATTGCTGGAGCTGCGCCATCGTTGCGACGCAACTCCAGCAATGCGCCGCTTTTACGGCACAGATGCGTAACGCTTCGGTGACGTTTTGGGCCCATGGTGCGCCGCATTGTAAATACGGCGCACCATGGGTGGTGGTGGCGTGGCGCACAATTACTGGCACATCCCTGCTACTTTGCAGGGATGCACCAGTAATTGCAAATCTGCCCCTTAGTGTCTAGCATTACGCAGTTCTGTAAACTACACTCATACATAATTTCTCAGGCCAATGAAAAGAACACAAAATCGAAAACAAATAAGCATAGTAGCAACACTACTGAGAAGGAGAGCAGTGCACCTGAAATGCACAGAAGATTTTGAAATATAATTTACCTACAATGTAATCGGCAGCATTATTGCTCTTGGTAAAAAACAAAAATTTGCAATATAATAACACACAGAGCAGGAGAAAACAGAGTAGTGATGAAATAGCTACTACTACTCACCAAGCCCGGGGATCTCTACGCTGAGCAGGTCGAGCAGGTCACGTTCCCGGTCCAGGAGATTCGTCCAATGGTGGGTGGCCGAGTTATAGGTGCGCCGGACCCGAGAGTGTTCATACATGGCCCGGCACACCTTCTCCCACCGCTTACGGCGCTCCCGGAGCACGTAGCCGCTTGCGATCTTGCCGCCTGCCGCGATGGTCCTGGGCAGGCGGTGCTGTACATAGTAAACTAGTGAGGCCACCTCCTCCGCGCTAAAGATCTCCTGTGGCATCACTAGCTCCCCCCTCAAACGCCCGCACGGGAGCCAGGCATGGGGTGCGGGACCCTTCCCCTTCTCGGGCTGCTTGCTGGCTCCCTTTACCATGGTCTGGGCAGAAAGGAAGGTAAATAATAAATAAGAAATAGAATAGGGAAGAAGAATAGAAAAGAGTTAAAAAAAGTAGTTTAAAATTAACTAAAAGTAGCAGAAAACACAAAAATATAGAGCTAGAAAAATAGAGGGATAGATAATAAGTAAAATAG
This sequence comes from Lissotriton vulgaris, assembly GCF_964263255.1. Lineage (NCBI taxonomy): Eukaryota > Metazoa > Chordata > Amphibia > Caudata > Salamandridae > Lissotriton > Lissotriton vulgaris. The sequence goes on from NC_141687.1 coordinate 1,183,670,597, forward strand.
ATTAAAAAAAACTTCAAACAAGCAAAGGATGGCAGAGATTAAGAGAGGATACAGAAAGCATGCCCAGAACCATAGCAATGAATAAAAAACAAGATGGCCGCGCCCGTTCACGACCACGTGGGTAAGTTTGCGCGAGATTTCCCCCGCGATCACACGCGAACTTGTACTAGCGAGCCGCACCTTTCGCGAGATTACACATAGCGCCTGGAAATGGAAATACGTTACGCAAACAAGATAGCCGCGCCCATGTACGACCGCTAGGGTACCTTCGCGTCGTTGCGCTACAAGCGGCTCGCGAAAACGCAAAAAACCACGCGAACTAACACGCCTCAAAAAAACAAATCGCATATTCACACAAATTCGCGGCTTTCGAATACGATCTCGCGCAAATTCGCGCCCCGCGAATCCCTCGAAATTGCAGAAAAATGATTTTTGCAAAACTGAAAGCACTCAGCAGGTGCAAAAGTTCAAGCTCATCATTAGTAACCATTCCCTGTAGTGCTTCCTGAGGGCCCCCTCCAGAGTTCAGTTGCCTACTTGCAACTATTCTATGACCCTGCTCTGACCCTCACAGTAGGCTCAGAGAATAGCTACAAGTATGCCACAAAAATCCTGTTAAAAAAACTACACTGCAACAGAAAGCAATTACAGATAAGGAAGCAGGTGCCAGACTGGAAGTTCAAATTCAGTGACACATTGTTCAGCCCCTAATTCATTCATGTCAGTTGAGGCAGGGCAGGTGTGCTAACGAATTTTGCAAAACTGAAAGCACTTAGCAGGTGCAAAGGTTCAAGCTCATCATTAATCAGGAAGCACTTACAGCTAAGGAAGCAGGTGCCAGCTCAAATTCAGTGACACATTAATCAGCCCCAAATTAATTCATGTCAGTTGAGGCAGGGCAGGTGTGCTTTTCCCCCCATAATCTACAGTGATGAACCAGGGGGTGGCAGTGATGTACCAGAGGGTGGCAGGGTGAACCAGAGGGTGGCAGTGGTGAAACAGAGGGTGCTGTGATGAACATAACACTAGGTATATCACAGCCGGCCTGGCATTAGCACCTCCTGCAAGAAAAGAAACAATGGGTGCATAACATTGACATTGGGCCTACAACCAGAGTAGAGGGACCTCTGGGCGTCAGGCAGGAGGGCAGGAATCACAGTGCTCATAAGAATGGCAGAGCACACATCCATATTGGCTCACCTAATCATGAGTAGGGGTGCAGTGACCTAAGCCCCCAGCCTTAACCGTATAGGGGCTCAAAAGTACCTCCCGGTGACATAAAAACACTAGGCACCCAAGACCGGCATTCCCCCCCCCTCAACAGTGGTATTACACATGAGGCAGGATCATATGCAGCTAAATTTCCATAGCCTGACTTCCCCTATAGGCCTGGAATCAGGCAACTCACTACTGCAGGCACAACCCAGATCCCTGAACCACCCAGGGCCCACACCTCCGAGTCCCTGTCCTGGGTCTACTGGCCCAGCGTTGCAGGTGCCTGCTGCCAGGCGGGGCACCTGGAGAACAATACTGTTCCTGGGGGCGGCAGTTCAACACGGAATGCTGGTACCGGGGGTTGGGCACCGACAGTATGCCCCGATACACCCCCAACACAGTTTGTTTGAGCCCCACACTCACCTGGCTCTTGGCAATGTCTCAACACTTCTGTTCCTCACTCTGGACTTCCTGGGCAGTAGGGTGGGAGGCAGGCACCGACAATGTGCCTTGAGGCCTCACCAGACAGACACAGACACTGCTCCCCGGGCGGAGGTTGGGTAGGCTCCTGCCATATTTACAAGGCTGAGAGGCGGAAGGATCTGGCGTGGTAGCACTTAGGAACACAAAAGCAGCCTCTTCCAGCTGCTCAGCGCTAGCCACCACAAAGCGCTAGCCACCACACAGCGCTTCTCCTCATCCCAGCTCCTCATACAGTGCTTCTCGATCACAATGCTTAGCAGGCAGCACTTACCCAGGGCCAGGCAGCCCTTCCAACAGTCCAGCGCTTGGTTGAAGTGGCGCTTTGCAGGCACACACAGCAGGCAGTACAGTCCAAGCACTTCAGGACTACCCAGGGCTTCTGCAGCACAGCGCTTCCAGGATTATAGCGCTTGGCACGCAGCGCCTCCTCCAGGCCCAGCACATCCAGGAGCACAGCGAAAGGGGGGCGGACAGTCCCAGCAGCAGGCCCAGGGTAACACTCCACGCCTACTGGGTGGCGGGGTCCCAGATGCTCCTTCCCTTCTGGGTGCTTCTTTGCGCAGCGATTGCATGGCACAGGGTCCCGGCAGCTCCAGGGACCTAGGGGGGCCCTCCTTCCTCAGGGGCCCGGGGGACAGAGCAGTAGGCACTACTGGGCCAGGTCAGCAGGTAGTGGGGGCATATTCAAAGCAGGGTGCTAGGCTTTCACCATCCCCACTGCAGGGTGGCCCTCCTCCCACACAGCAGCCTGAACTCCTGAAGTGGGGCTTCACATGTCCTGGGGACAGAAGGGGGGTCCTAGATGGGTGCAGGGCCCAGCACACAGGCCCTTGTGGTGGTATCCCCTTGTAGCAGGTCCCCTCACATTCCTGTCCTTGCTCTGTCTCTACACTTCACATCTCTACTGCTCTCCCTATACCAGAAAGCCTGGAAGCTTCTAGGTCAGACCCCCGAACCTCTGGAGCTCTAATTACAGATACTGTGGTTTCTCCTGACACGAGGGGATCCCCTTTACTGGAAGGCACATCAGGACAGCATAGGCTCCCAACCTGAGTTCCTCTTATGGAACTCTCCAGGCCCTGTGACTGCGGTTGGGGCACCTCGGGACACCTCCCCATCTCACTACCTCCTGTAGATAGGATTTGAGGCCCTACAACCCTCTCACTATCCTGGGACCTAGCTGAGCTACTCCTCACCTCTCCGGCCTCGCTGGGTCGGAAGATCCCTGCACCACTCCCTTCAGGATCACTCCCCAATGTCTTCTCAGACTCTCTGGCACTTACCCAGAGGTCTGCCTCCCTTGCAAGTTCCCTGGGGTCTGAGAACCCACACTGCAACAGATGGTGCCGCAACTGGGGAAAACAACTGCATAGCAGGCGCTCCTTTATGACTACTTGGAACAACCCTTCCTCATCATCCACTGTGCGATCCACCAACCACTCCTCCAATGCAGCCCAACACTCCTCCGCAAACTCCTTCCAGGACTGGCGGCACAGCTTTCCCCTGCCCCTGAACACTAACCCGTCCCCCTCTTCCTGGGAATCCGGCACCGTCTCCTGGGCTCTGGGGGAGACATCTTAAATTAGGGGGGCGAAAAGCGAAACCTTTTGGGGGAAAAGGGCCAAGTCCAACACACAGAAACAACACTTCTGTAGTGTATGCTACACTAATTCCTCTGCCCATCAGGCTAATAATATCCCGGGATCTTAGGTCACTCTGTGCCTAAGTTTAAGGTGAACGACGGACCACTACATTGAACTTATGGTATGACCAGTTAATCACTAAACTTTTTAATTAAAACCTATGAATTCACCAAATGTAACCCTTTGAGCCATCAATTTCTGCTACTAAAAACTGATGCAGTGTTTTGGGAACTGAGAAAAAATCATTCATTGCCTGGACCCAAATTTTGTGTTCCCTCGACACTGTATGAGTTTAGTCCAAACTTACCAACTTATGTATCACCTCTAAATGATGATTCTTTTTTAAGAAGGCAGGGATTTGGTAAATAATAATCAGAATTTACACTGTGAATCAATATCATTCAATAATAACAATAGACACTTCTCTGTTAAAAACAATAATCTTTATCTAAAATAATGTGATGCTTATCGAGTACAAATACAGCACAAATCAGAGTAAATCACACTAAAGAACTTTCAATGTTCAATCAAACAGTATACATCTCATGAACAGCCCAATAAGAGAGAGGTAGGCAGAGAGACAAAGGAAGAGAAAACATTTGCGAAATAATTACGCTAATCAGAGATTGAGTATAGCTACCTATCATTCAAGTTTTTAAGATTAGAAATGCTACCCTCTGCCCATGAGAGTAGGCTGAGCAATTCAAAGAAGAATTTGAAATATAAGTTTGAGAGTCAGGAACAGCAGATCATGAGCCAGCCCACAAGAATCGGCAGCACCATTACAGCGCTCTCCGCTCGTAAATTTAGGAATACGCTGCCTAATCCCACCGACTTCCTAGGTATAATTATACCCCTAATGGTGTTCTACTGACATCCATGGGTCGCCTCTGTAGTTCAAAGGGCCCCAGTTTTTTTAAATTGTCTCAGAAGCTTGCAGTGGGGGGCAGATGGCACAAAGCTTCTATTGAATGTAAACAAAATAATGCTATCACCATGGTGAGCAAGAAAATCAAATGCCATGTCCATTGACAAATACAAGAAAGTAAAATGCAATGTAGTCTGGGTTTTTACTCCACTACTTTAATGTTTGTCAGTGGTAAAATGTCTTTCATTAAAGCCTGTGAAGAAGGGGAAATAGAGAAATGCAGCCACAGGGTTCACTCTTAAGTAGAACAGTTGACAAGAGTGCATAGTGGAGAACTCAAAGATATGTTCTGCCTAACTTTGGTGAGTCAACTTGACCCGCCAGATCAACGCCGTCGCCTCTACCTGCTTCAACTCCCTCTGCATACACCGTAAGACCTTCAAGTGGATACCCCTCGAATGCAGAAAGTCTGTCACCCATTCACTCCTAACCAGCAGATTGGACTACGGCAACACCCTCTATGCCGGAATCAAGATAACCCTGCTACACAAGCTCCAGACTATACAGAGCACCGCAGCCAGACTCTACATGACCCAGCATCTACGAGACCTCCACTGGCTCCCCATCGAGAAAAGAGTAACATTCAAGCTACTCACCCACGCCTACAAATCCCTCTACAATATAGGACCCAAATACCTCAATGGAAGAGTCTACCTGTACCCAAAATGAACCTCCACTCTGTGTACCTCACTCTGGCAGAGACCCAGCGCATCCGAAGAACCAAGGCAGGGGGAGAGCCTTCTCCTACTTCGCAGCTAAGACCTGGAACATGCTCCCAGTCAACATCAGACGCTCCCCCACCCGCAGAGCTTCCGCGAGAGCCGCAAGACCTGGTTCTTCAACTGATCCGGAGCGGCACCCCCCCAGCGCCTTGAGACCCTCACGGGTGAGTAGCGTGCTTTATAAACCCCTGATTGATTGATTGATTGATAATATTGCACAACATATACAACATATATATACCTTAAAATTATTGTATCCTAAAAGTACAAAGATACTTTCTCTAAATCCAGAACCGCCAAACATGCTATTGATTGAAAATAAACTCACTACCCAGCTAACTAATGCATCAGGTGTTTGCTAGCTTACAATATGACAATTCATGTTGGCAATCACGCCAAACATATTCTACTTAGCCTGATTCTAATTGTCCTGAGATACGGCCAACAAAACTCAAGCTAAATGCCAGAATCTCCCCATATTTATTGCTGATAACAAACTAAGTGAATTGACAAGTGCCTACATATCTAAAGAGTCCCCTTACCTCCAGATACAGGTAAATGCTATCACAATGGAAAATTGTCTAGCATTTATGACAAGAATTTTAGATTCAATTAAGGACATGGATTATGCTTCTCAGTTGTTACTCTCACAACCAACAGCCAATGAAAAAACTGTAAAACACACTACATATCCAATGAGGCTTTGAACCACGCCTCTGATCAACCCACCAATAGTCTATTTGCATCACATACAAAATAGAGAGGTACCATCTTCCCTGACTCTTTGGGAAAATGTAGTCCAACAAATAAGAAAAATATGTCCATAAAAGAAATGATAGAACATATCAAATGACTCTCAACAGAGAAATACCAAAGTCCAGAGCGTCACATCCCCAAATGCTAGGAAGCCCGAATACTGTAACCAGCGCAAAGAACACAGTCCACTGGAAACAGCCTTGCACAGGTGCTTCAGTTTTGTTTCAGTTCCGAGCCTGAATAGAAAAGTAAAATGAATCTCATCTCAACACATATAGAATCACAAGTGTGGGCCAAACAAAACAGCCTGTTCATAACAGTTACTTTGATAACAATGATACCATACATCTTACCTGTCCCAATGGGTGGGATAATCCTTTCCTATGTGTCCCTTATAGTATCTAAAATTCTTGTTGCAAATGATTGAAAATATTCTATTCTATGGAAGGACTGGAGGCTCCAGTTATGCTGGGTCTAAGAGGACCAACCACAAGAGAAGCAATATGTACAATAGGCTTATAATAAAAAAACTTAAACCTAGAATCAGATGACCATTCAGCGGCACAAAGAATATCTTCTAGTCTAGACCTTAGAGCAAAAGCCTTAGATGCCATGGCTCCTCTAGGGGAATGCGCACCATACATGGAAACATCAATACCAGCTTCTGACATGACCCTGGGGCTAAAGTCACTACCGAAACTGGATGGAAAGGTTCCTGAATAGCCAATAACAGAGGACCTAAAGGGTCAGCCTTATGTATCATAGTGAGTTCTTCATATACTTACAGACATTTTACTACACATATCTTTGCATTGTGGGAAAAAGCAAGATAGTCAATGGACCGGGACATAGTCTTTGTCCTTTTTGAAATAAGAAACGAAACACCTTCTGGAGAAAACAACCTTCCTGCAAGGTCCGGAGTTCACACATCCGACACTCGTCGGCATGAAATCAAACATAAAAGCATAGTTAATTTAGTGGAAAAGTGTTTCAAGGATGACTCAGAACTGTCAGGCCATGACTCCAGCAAAGACCAAACAATTTTCACATCCCATAACTGAGTTCACCCTAATACCTTTCAACAAATTATACACCAGCAGGATGGATATCCTGCCGTTTTTCCATCAATGAAGAAGTGACCAACAGACAAAGCTTATCTAAAATTATTTACTAACCTGTAACATAATCCAGATTTATCACATTCAGAAAGAAAATTTAAGATATCTTTTTACTCTGATCCCACAGGATCCACCTCCCATTGAAGGCACCATCCACCCATCTCTTTCATGCAGAAGAATACTGTTTGCGGGAGGAAGGAGCCCAGACTGATGTATGAAATCTGCAGCCGCTGACAAAAGATCTGCAATCTGGCAATGTCTCGCAATGTCGTCCAGGCCATGAAAGTAAATTGGTTTTGAAGAATCAGACGATGTGGGGATGCCACCGGATCCAAAAGAAGATGCAGAAAGACAGGAAGAAGAATTGGGAGGGCTATTGACATTTCCAGAAGAGTCGGAAACCAAGACTGTGTTTCCACACCGGAGTACTCAGGGTTAGAGATTGGCGCTTGGCCTGAGCCATAACCCTCAAAATCAAGGCAAAGGGTGGGAACGTATAATTTATTGGGCCTTTCTAAATCTGCAGAAAGGCATTAGTCGCTACGGCCATTGGGTTGGGTCTCCAGCTGTAAAAATCCTTCAGCTGAGCATTCAAGTAGGCTGCAAAAAGGTCCACCTGGCATGGCCCCAGGGAATGCACAATAATCCAGAAGATACAAGAATGGAGCTTCCAATCGCTGTAATCCACCAGGAACATGAAGTTTTAATCCACCATGACATTGTCCCTGCTAGGAAGGAACTCTACTAAAATAGTTATCTTCTGGGACTGGCAGAATTGCCAGAATCTCTGGCAATGTTCACCAGAAGCTGGGATCTGATCCCCTCTAAGCAGTTGATTAAAAAAAAACGGAGACATTGTCCATCCACAGGAGGATGCAGCAGTTGCTCCTAATGGGAGAAAGGGACCTTACAGTGAAGGAGCCTGCTGTGAGCTTCAAACAGTTGATGTGAAGTCACAATTCTTCAGACAGCAATCGACTGCTGGGAGAAAACTCTCAACATCATCCTCCCTAGCCCAAACGACTGCCATCAGACTTGACGACAACATCAGGGGAGGCCCCACAAGTAATTTTGCCATTCCACATTTTCATTTAAAGGAGCTACCACTGTAGCTTTTCTTGGGCAACGGGGGACAATAGAAGCAGGTGATCGTAACTGAAACCCCGTTGCAGATAATGAATTTTTAAGCATTGAAGAGCCCTGTATTGCAACGGACCCGGGAACACGGCTTGAGTTGAAGACGCTAGCAATCCCCCAATCTGAGCCAGAGACTTCAAAGACACCATCTGCTTGAATAGAGTAGAACTCAACTCCTATTTGATGGGGGGAAGTAATAATTGAGCTTTGACAGAATAAACCAGAAACACCAAGAATTCTACTTATTGAGAGGGAATCATTTTGGATTTTTTGGTATTGATCACAAACCCAAAATCCTGTAGTAGAGACACTGCCCAAGACAGATGTTTCATTAGTTGAGTTTTATCCTGAGCTAAGATGTACATGTTGCCTAGATAGACATTCATGTGAAACTCCATCTCCCGTATGTGCACAATCACTGGTTTCAGTAGCTTGGAGAATACCCAGGCAGCTGACAAGAGACCGAAGGAAGGGACTGGTACTCGTACAACTGACCTCTTCAACGGAACAGAAGGTCCCACCTGTGAGAGGAACAGATGGGGACCTACAGATAGTCATCTTTGAGATCGAGGCAAACCATCCAATCCCTTTCCTGAAGCAGACCTCTCAGCAGATGGATGCCTTCCATCTTTAAATGACAGTAAATCACAATGAAATATCTGAGGTTGAGAACTAGTTTCTGACCACCACCTTTCTTCTGAACCAGAAACACATTGATGCAGAAGCCCTGGTGCAAAAGCCTATTTTGACAAAACCTCTAGACTTTCGGAGTCTATAAATGACATGTTTTGTTGGGAGAAAATGAGAGGCGGGCGAAGGGAGTGTTGGGCAGGGGTATGGGACAGTTCTATACAATAGCCTCAAATTGTATCAAGTACCTAGCAATCCGAAGAGATATTGGCCCAATTGTGTGAAAAATGGCTTAGTTTGCCCCAGAGGAAAAAATGAAGGAATAAAGGGGTCATTATTGGTTATCGGGCGTGATAATACCTGTTGAATCCTTTGTTATAGAGACCTCAGTATCCTATGGATCTGGTACAGTAGAAGCCCTCCTGGGCTAGGTCCTGACCATAACCCCTGAATCTGGGATTGAAACCGCGTGTTGGTTGAAGCGGCCAGTCGAATGTTCTCTGCCACAATCAGCCCAGCCAAAAAGGAAATTTAACACTTGTTTCAAAGAGGATTGTGACTTGTGAAGGGATGTATAGGTATTGACAAATTTGTCAATTTCTTTTATAAACCGATCACCAATTACCTGCCCCTGTTCAGCAGTTTCCAGTTCAACCAATTGTGAATCAATAGTAGTAATGAGTTGCGCTGTTCGGAGCCTAATGCACAGCCAGTGTTACCCAGAAGGCAGATCGCTCTTTGTGTCCACCCAGCAAGTACCTCAGGGGGAACGGGAGCACCTATTTCCTGTTGCATGAAGGACCAGTTCAGGAATCTTGGCTAAGGGGCCAGAGGAATCAAGAAGCTTACCTTGGCAGGCCCGGAGGGCTCTATCTATGCCCGTCTTCAGGTCTTTTTTGTACTTTTTGAGAAAGGTCAGCATGGAGGCATCAATGTCAGGGGTAAGAGCAGTTTTGTGAGGGTGGTCTGGCCTAGGGCATTTGGACTTAAGTCAAGATCGGACTTCTTTTTCAAAGCCTTTGCGAAGATTCAGATGCATATAGTCAGCCACCGCTTGGGCAGGGTTCCAATCTGAGGATCAAGGGTGGACAATTTTGGAAGGGTTAAAAGTGAAAGGAGTGGGAAAGAGAGGAGTACGGGAGTGCTTGCGTTTCTTGAACCATTTGTGAGCATGGGACTTCTGAGAAGAAGAGGAATCAGTGTCAGTACCAGGGGAAGTTGCAGGAGTAGGGGAAATGACTGGTTGCCTCACTGCACTAAAGGCTTGATCAGCTAAGGCTTCTTCACTTTAGTAATGACATCTGTATGTGCCCAAGAAGGAGTGGAGGAAGTGGGAAGATGAGGACCTCCAGGGGGGATAAAGGAGCATCCTGCCACTTCCTCCAGATGTCTTGAAATGGGTTGGGGGACTGAGCTGAGGGCTTTATCAAGGGATTTTTGGACAGATTTGTCAAAAACATCTTCCATGCCCTCATCATAATATTAGTCTTCTTCTTCATCCGGGCCATAGACTGTATGGCCCGGATTAAAGTGTCGCAAAGTCAGAAATGGTCACATGAGGGGAAAACACCTCACACTCAGAATCCCAGAGGGAAGCAAGGGTCTTCAAGTGAAACACCAAAAAGGAGAGGCGTAGGAAAGGTCCTACAAGTATAATTATTACAGACCTGCCTAGCTTCAGAGGTCAGGACGTTAATTGGAGCAATAAGCTGGCTGCATGGCCTTTAAAAAAAAGTCACCAAAACAGTTTGCAAACTGCCAAAGACGTAAAACAGAGAGGAAAACCATTGAAAAGCCTTGTATTTGTATAGAGAATAAGACCCTGGGGACACACAAAAGCCTGCTAAATCCCCAATTATTGCTTCCCCGGGAGTGGCGGCACCAGCAATCTCACAGAGAAGCTGCCAAGCTTGAGAGAGAGAAATGCTCTAACAAGCTTTTCCAGAGGCATATGCATGTAGCCCAATTCGGCTACACACGCTACCTCGCTCCCGGGAGAGGTCTAACGCTCAAGGCTGAAAATGGGGGGAAAGGGCAGGCACAACATGCACCAGGAGAGAAAGGAGAGTGCCGACAATAAAGTGTTCACGTTAGGGAATAGGGTGGGAAGCGCCGAAATTAAAACATGTGAAGGAAAAACAGGTATAAACCGAATACTTGATGGCGCAGAAAGCGTGCACTCGATAGCAAACAAATATGTGATTAAAATGTACTTTACTTTGAAGAATGCACAAGTGAATCAAAATATAGAGTCATTTATCTTGACTGTGGAGCAGCAAAGAAAGAGGCAGGAAAAAAGGTGCCTCTCTATTTTGTATGTAATGCCAAGAGACTATTGGTGGATTGATAAGACGCATTGTTCAAAGCCTCATGGGATACGTAGTGTGTTTTATTATTTTTACTGTTTTTTCATTGGTTGCTGTTCGTGAGTAGTAAAGATTGAGAAGCATATTCGGAGTCTCTGGTCCTGCCATAGAATCACTGGTGCCGAGTCTCTTTGGGGGAAGTAGAAAGAGGCCCAAACGACCTCTTGGGATCCACATTTACCCAGCAGAGAGCATTCCCTTCTGCTGTGAGAGTGCCAAATATCTAGCGGCCATAATGGAATGCTAGGAACTTTACCAAAGTTAAATAACCTGGGGAAGAAAACCAACATACTGTTCTGATGTAAAGCGCAGCAAGGGCTGCCTCAAAATTATAAACAGTGTGAGGGATAGAATAATACATCTCACAGCTGTATATCACTGTACTGCCCACAAAATTGGTGGCCATTTTTAAAGATAATCGTGTCTTCCATACTGCAGCAAGGGTATCTGAACTGCTTTTTCAGCAGAATATAGTGAGCACCCATTTACAAATAAGATTCCAGGGGGGCCAGAGCTCCAATACATAAAAGAAAATTATAATACAGATATAGGCAAAAACCACGTCCTTTTCTAGAAGCCAAAACTCCCAGTCTAAATGTTGGTAGGAGAGAGAAACTAAGATGAGAAAACTTCCTGTACATAGTAAAAGACCTATCTACTGAGCCCTATAGGAGGGTTCAATGGAGCTGCCATCTCCTTCGAAAAAAAATAGAAAAATGAACAGAATACCATAAACCATGCTGCCCATGGAGAAAACCATGACTAGCCATATTTAATAGCATTCTCCCAGGAAATTTCATAGTTGAAACTAAGCAGATGAGTTTTGAGAGTGGAAATGTAAAAGACTTCTCCCAGGGTGCGCAGATCTGTTATATCTGTACCTTTGGGGGCTCCAATTTTCTCATGAAAAAGCCAATGTATGTCATCTGGATGATTTTCATTTTCCATACAATGTTTTACTGGAGAGCCAGCCAATTTCAGAGTTTTAATGCCCGATCTATGTTCTGTGAGGCGAGTATTGAAACTACCCCCTGTCTACCCTACATAGCACAAACCACATGTGCTTTACAGTTCAACAAGGTATTGAACCCTAAATTGTACCCATTCAAATTGCATTTTTCTGTTTGTAGAGATAAAGGCCGTGCATAAGACTTTAAATATCACTCATGTCCTGCCCGGAGGTCAACAAATGGTCTGAAGGCACTTGGTAACCCAGAGATGTGTTTAGGATGCCTAAAATAAGCTGTGCCACCACATTTTCTATGGGTTTGTTGAATGACACCTGTTTGATATTCAGGTAGAGTGTATTACAATAATCTAAGCAGGATGAAACCAATGCCCAAATGTGTGCAACTGTGCCCAAATGAACGGAAAGATCTTTTTCATAGATCTAATAATATGAAAGCAGGTGCTTGTACTGCGATTAACCTGTAGGATAAAAGACGAAGAATTGTCAAAATGACCCTTAGGTTCTTGGCTGACTCAACCGGAGTGGGAAGATAACCGCAGGACTCTGGCCACCACTACTCAAAAGAGATGGACTGTCATGATCCAAATACCAAAACCTTTATTTTTTTAGCAATAAGCATAAGAAAGTTTTCTTTCATCCAATTACTAACTCTGGCCATACATTCCATAAACCTGCCTTCCACGAAAGGCACACTGTCCATTATTAACAGAATAACCAAAAGATCTTACCACTGTTGCCATAGAAGATACATATATATTCAAAAGGGTAGGACTAAGTGAGGAGCCCTGCAGCACCTCACATGTACAACAAATTTGCGTGTGCAAAATCAGTCGCAAACTGATTTGCACATGCAAAAATGAACGCCTGCAATGTACAAAATGCACTCGCAAACCTCAAAATTGCGATGTGAACGAATACCGCCTCCCAAAAATTGGAATTGGTGTTTGCGGTCCGCAAATTGTGACTCACAAATGACAATGTACAGACCATTTGCAATTTGCGGAAATGCGCAAATAGGCCAGTTTGCGCATGCAATTTACCGACAATCAGAACCAGGTGGTAAACAGGCCAAACCTATAAAAAGTTGCCCAGAATGCATCTAAAAGTCTTTCAACACTGACTGCCCTGTATGTGATAGCAAGGAGGATGTGGATACTGCTGCTCAGCAGAGGAGGCGGAGACAGGAGAGGATTTTCAGAGTCAGGCTAACATTGTTTGAGAAGACAGAGGAAGAGCTATATGAGCAGTACAGGCTGAGTAGCACTGTCATCCTAGACCTCATAGACACCCTAAAGCCACAATTGGACAGCAGAACCCAGTGCACCAATGCAACCCCACGCATGTGCATTTGTTGTGCTCCCTCCACCTATTGACCTATTGGCCACTGGTAGCTATCAAGATACCATTGCATCTGCTGGAAGTGTGTCGCAGAGTGCGCTTTCGTGTTTCTTACTCCATATCCTAGATGCCATGCTAAACCACATCCATCAACCCATCTACCTGCCCAGGAATGATGTTGAACTGGAAAATACAAAAATGCAATTTCATAGAATAGCAAGGTCTCCAGGCCATTGGGTGCATAGACGCGACCCAAGTACCCATATGTCCCCCCTCACGCATAGAATACATATACCGTAATAGGAAAAGCACACATTCACTCAACATACAAGTTGTCTGTGATGCAAACAACATCATCACAGACATTGTTGCCTAATATCCAGGAAGCACACATGACTCATACATCTTCAGACACAGTGGCATATACCAGACATTATAAAGAGGTGACTTTGATGAAGGATACCTACTAGGTACTGCATTCTCATGTCCACTGTGAAATGGAATTGTAATATGGTGTCTGCATGCTTTCTGTTTCACCATCATATATCAACCCCCCAGGTGACAGTGCATATGCCCTGCATTCATGGATCCTCACACCATACCCGTCTCCCACCAACGCACTGTTATGGCTGGATTTTCTGGTTAGATGGGATCAGCCCCTAGGGGCCCCTCCAACCCAGCCAGAACGTAATCACATCCCTCCTCAGGACCAACTATCCAGGCACCTGGTACCTACCTGAGGATGGGGAACTCGCAATAAACAAGCTCATATTATTAAAAACACCACTAAATCTATAGGGATACTAAGAATACTCACTAATTACTAGGGATATCCATACCCTACACCACACTTATATTCACATCAGTTGGTCTCGCGGCCACTCAGACCCAGACCGGTCTACCCTAGGGCAGATATTGCGCACAATCCGGTGCGACTACACATGGGCCTGCAGAACCCAATGCTCCCTTTTCCAAACGATCAACAATCCTGTCGATCTCCACGCTAGTTCAACCTCCTAGCGCTCTCACTTATTCAAGCCACAATCTTGTGGGTATAAGCGCTGGTCTCCCACCCAGCGTTCTCACTAACGCCGCATATCAACGACGACCACATTCCTATGAACACCTATATATATATATATATATATATTGGGAAGTCTCTTCACTAAGGGTCTGCTACTATAATATTAGGAGTTAGCCAATTAATATTATATGTCCCCTATTCTTGGCATCATAGGTCCACTCACTCCCTATTTATGTGATCACCACTTACCTGATTGGGGTTACTCATCCATTCATGTACCTAGTAACCACCTAGGATATGCATTTACCTGGATTGAACAAGAATACAAGAGATACACGCCAGTTTGTTACAAACTGGGGGGTTATTTTATTACAACAATATAAACATCTACACAGATCTGACAAAGACTATAGGTAGAACACACCGCTGAAAGAGAAAAGATTAGCAATGCAAAAGCCTAGGGAATAAAGATAAGATTAAGATGCAAGTGTAAAGTAAATTAATATAACAGGAACGCCTTCACCTTATTAGTGTGTAGTCTTGTTCTAGCTGTCATCTGGGTTCCTCTCTCGTCTGTGCCTTGGCTCATCTCAGACTCCCTCTCTCTCTCCTGCACTCTTGGGTACACCTCTGCGCTGATCACTCTGTCTCTGGACTCCTCTCCCCCACGCGAACTGTCTTAACCTTCCAGCTTCAATCTTAATGGTTCCTGCCGCTCTGATCACCGTTCATTCCACTAGCTTATTCACTCTGTCTCTGCGCCAATGTCCAATTAACTCCATCTGCTCCCATAGGTTAGTCCACGATCTCTCCTCCGTCTCTTCTAAAAGGCATTACTTCAGACTCCAGCTATTCACACCTCCTCCTGATAAGCAACTGCTTCTGACTGCTTCCTTCAGTTCCAGCTCACTATTCAACTCAGCTCTTCTCCAGCTTGAACCCTCTCTCTCTGCCAACTCCACTCCACTGCTTTCCACTCTTCCACCTTAACATGACCCTCTGGCTTCGCCACCTTCACTCGACTGCAACTCTACTCGACTCCCTCTGCTCGACTCACAGGCTCCGCCTCTGCACTTCACTGATATAGAATGCTGTTTCCTCATGGAAAGTTCCAGCCATCAGCCTGCCGCCCACCAGGTCTCTGCATCACTTCGCATCAAGGACACACACCCAGCTGGCCAGCCTTTTGTGGTGTCTTCAACACAGAGAATAATACAGCCTACCGATAAGGGCTGGCCCAGACCGGTTCTCTCCAAGTGAAAAACAGCCTTAACTATAAACTTTGCCTTTGCCCTGAAAAGCCTCTCAGCTTCATCAAGATGGAGTCCCTCTAGCTCTAGGCCTGTAGGCCTGAAAGGGATAAAATGCCCCTTAGCTCTGTCAGAATACCTACATAAACCATACCAATGTGTCTAATATGTCAAAGCCAATAGGCAATAGACAGGTTAAAGTCAAGAATAAAGGCATATTAAGCAGCTATCCTCTTCTAGATCTGGAAAAAGGGCTTAAAAGGGCCAACACAGGCTAAGAATACCTATACTAGATGCGAGCAAGATTAATGATCTACATCACTGCTAAATAAAGCCAAAAACTCTGCCATTACACTCCACCCTTAGATCCTTATCTTGCGAGCATCAGTAAACAACAACAACCATCTAAACAAACATCAACATAATCTATCCAACATAGGCTAAGAATACCTATCCTAGATGTGAGCAAGATTAATGATCTATATCACTGCTAAATAGAGCCCAAAAACTCTGCCATCCACCCTTAGATCCTTATCTTGCGAACATCTTATAAACAATAACATCCAGATAAACAAACATCAACACAATCTATCAACAAATCAAAACCTAAAAAACTCCCTAAAAACAATGACAACTTAAGGAAATTCCACCTGAAACTCAATGATAGGAAATACAAACCTAACAACCAACTGAAAACAAATCAAAGCACCCTTGACTTGAATGCCGAAACATATCTGAGATTGGATCTGATAACAACAGAAACTAACCAAAGCATCCTCAAACTAAATGTGCCTCAACTTCTAGTGATAACTGGTGAAATCTAGTGATGTAGGGACTTATGTGTTGAATGAAAACAGCAAGGGGCCTAAATGGGGCCTACTTCGGACAAATTAAGCCTAAATGAGGCCTACCTACTATAGTCAACTTAAGAACTAAATGTGTTTCAACTCCTAATGAGAAAACAACAAAGGGCCTAAATGAGCCCTACCTACTATAGGCAACTTAAGCTAATGATGACTCATGAAACTATTGGTGTAGGGGCTTGTTTGTGGGATGAAAATAACAATGGGCCTAAATGAGGCCTACCTACTGACATTTGTCAATTTAAAGTGAAATCTGAGAAGTAGACATGACAAACTGTGTCAAGGATTGGGCAAACATTAATACATAATCATACTAAAAGACACACCACCCAGAACAATCCAAAGTCTAAGGTAACCACCCTTTGATCAATCAAGGTGAAAATGTAAGAACAGTAAAAAAAAAACAACCCCATTTCTACAAGATAGCTGGTGTAACATCAAGCTTTTAAATCACACTGTGGAACACATGTGTGCACCACCATTCAAAAAAAAAGTCCTTCATTGGCAAAAACTGTTTTGAAGAAAACAGGAAAACTATAATAGGTGACATGTTTGTGATTGCTTTAAAAGTGGGGCCTGCTTGTCCAAGGGATTATGCAACGAAATCCATGTATAATTCTGTCACAAATAAAACATGTTTGTGGTTTTTTTTTTTTTTAAAGTGGGGCCTGCTCGTAGTGATGTCAACAACAAAAAAAAAATTGCAGGCCAAGGAATTATGTAACCGAGTCCAAATTCTTCAGTGTAGGCCACCACCCTGCATCCTCGGTATCCGGACACTTCCTCCGATGCGGCCATCCATCACCCTTCCGGTCTGGTCTGGTCTGGTGTGGTCTGGTCTGATTCCATCATCCAAAAATAATAAACTAAAATAAAAACATGAAAGTAAAAAACTAAAATAAGAAAGGAAGTGGAAGGGGGAGGGGCCACGCACAACCACAACCCAGCAATCCTAGGGACAAGAAAACAAGTATCATTATTCTTGCAAAATAAAATTTTTATTTAAAAAGCACCCCGGGTGCCTTTCATTATTGAAAAGAAAATATCCTAATTAATTAAAAACATTCAAAATTTAATTTTTAATAACATTTAGCAGGGCCTAACATACCCTAATCCTCTCTAAGCCAGCCCCTCCCTTCAGAGCAGGAGCCAGGCTACAGTATGAAGTAATTTGAAATACCGCCAAGTGATGAGCTCACAGCATCAGCAGGGCACTGCAAGCCTCCCATTTCCCTGGTCAGAGAAGCCCGCCCAGGCCCACTGCGACTAACTAACTCCAAGGGCAAGAGTCTGCAAGAGTCCCTTATCAGCAGGCAATGAAGCCGCCTGCGTCAACAGCCAGGAAGAGCGAGGTCCCCCGCCCTTAAATAAACAAGCCATCCGCGGAAGAAAATTGGATTGTAGCCAATCATAACGAACAGGGACGTGATCGGAACCTGCAGCGGGAAGGAAAAAAAAACTCGTCTGCACAAACCAGCTGGTCTGCCAAGGTCGACAAACAAATTCATTGCCTGTTCCCAGGCCTGATTGTGCTAACCAAAAAAAAAAACAATTCTGTTACAGTGTACTGCTAATTAAAAGCTCCAGTTTCTAAAAAGACTTTTGTCTAACTAATTCAGCTAAAGGCAAGACATTTAAAATATGGGCACTTATTTAGAAAGTGGCAACTAAGTTTTGCACACAAGATTATACATTCTGAATTTGAAAAAAAAACGAATTAACATGGACCATTGTCAGCTGCTGAAGGAAAAATAATTTGTAAAACAACATAATTGTACATTACAATGTAATTTAACATGTAAGCCATTTAAGCCAACCTAATAAAAGGGCCACATTCATACACTAAGAAACAGCGTATTATTTTCTAACTGAGTTGGTGAACTTATTAAAAAAAAAGTTTTGCTGACACATTTATAAAAAAGGTTGTGTATTACATATGGGAAAATAATAATGTTACATTTAAAATTTTTTCAAAGGCACACGGTTGCCTTACACTAATTAAAAGCACATGTTACCATGCACTGTCGGGCAAGATTGATTATTCTCAACCTGTGATCATTGCAACCAGCACATTCCTATCTAGATGGAAAACCCTCAAAGAAATAATTAATGAAAACAGCCCGTAGCATGCATTCTAACGGGCCACCTCCTTAACATTTCACTCATTTTCTCTCTCCGTGCAAACCCTTTATCAATCCGACTGGGTGATTTATAACTTACAGTTCCAAGGCAAACCCACACAAATTCGTAGACGCATTCCAAAAAGAATGTGAAATGAACAGAACCCTTCGCAAAGCACAAGATGGTACCTTTCAGTCAAGAAACTGACAAAGCACATAGGCAGACCAAGGAACCAAAAAAAAAAGTCTAAATCAAACCATCAAATAATCCACTGACTTTTATAGTCAGGTCAGATAACCATGCGTGTTGACAGCATGTTAAAAATAAAGACTGCCATCTCAACTCAAGATATTAACCCTTTGGCAGCTCAAGCAGAATCATTCCCCAACGTCTGCAGATACATGGGAAAATCATGAGCACATTTCTTCACGTTTACAGCTAACACGTACACATATTTTCAAAAACGTTATCCCCAAGCACCAGAGAGAGATCCAGCTCTCCCCTGCCTAACGTAATGATAACATGCCCTGTCCAAGCCATGACCACATGGCGCTATTCACAAGCCATATTTACAAGACAAACTCTTCACAAACAATATATCCAAGGCGCAATGCACAAGGAACACAGCAGATCAACATAAGAACATGCACCTCACAAGCCACATTAAAATGGCGCTATTCACAAGGCATATTTACAAGGAGCTATATTCAAAGAACTCCACAGATCATATTACAATGAACACATTTCACATTGCACAGCATAAGCAGATGCAGCAAGCAATTTAATGGGCAATTTAAAAGCATTTTTTACACACATTTATACAATTGGACCATCACAAAGATGTAACTGGCTTCCTCATGTAATGCCATCCTTCAACCCTGACAGTTTAAACACCAAGATGAAAACCATTCCTTCCACCCTGAATAAGCCAAATGCCATGATGTAATGCAATCTCCCCACGCTGCAACTGTTCAAGCCCATAGGTCACACATGCTACATAAACTGCAACATTACGCCAGATGGAACCGTCGCTCAGAGCACTCCCTCAGAACACATGGGAAACTCTCTAAGCACATGGCCAGGACACACAGGTTTCGTAAACTGTTCGTAGACGCCAGATGTTATGGCTGGATTTTCTGGTTAGATGGGATCAGCCCCTAGGGGCCCCTCCAACCCAGCCAGAACGTAATCACATCCCTCCTCAGGACCAACTATCCAGGCACCTGGTACCTACCTGAGGATGGGGAACTCGCAATATACAAGCTCTTATTATTAAAAACACCACTAAATCTATAGGGATACTAAGAATACTCACTAATTACTAGGGATATCCATACCCTACACCACACTTATATTCACATCAGTTGGTCTCGCGGCCACTCAGACCCAGACCGGTCTACCCTAGGGCAGATATTGCGCACAATCCGGTGCGACTACACATGGGCCTGCAGAACCCAATGCTCCCTTTTCCAAACGATCAACAATCCTGTCGATCTCCACGCTAGTTCAACCTCCTAGCGCTCTCACTTATTCAAGCCACAATCTTGTGGGTATAAGCGCTGGTCTCCCACCCAGCGTTCTCACTAACGCCGCATATCAACGACGACCACATTCCTATGAACACCTATATATATATATATATATTGGGAAGTCTCTTCACTAAGGGTCTGCTACTATAATATTAGGAGTTAGCCAATTAATATTATATGTCTCCTATTCTTGGCATCATAGGTCCACTCACTCCCTATTTATGTGATCACCACTTACCTGATTGGGGTTACTCATCCATTCATGTACCTAGTAACCACCTAGGATATGCATTTACCTGGATTGAACAAGAATACAAGAGATACACGCCAGTTTGTTACAAACTGGGGGGTTATTTTATTACAACAATATAAACATCTACACAGATCTGACAAAGACTATAGGTAGAACACACCGCTGAAAGAGAAAAGATTAGCAATGCAAAAGCCTAGGGAATAAAGATAAGATTAAGATGCAAGTGTAAAGTAAATTAATATAACAGGAACGCCTTCACCTTATTAGTGTGTAGTCTTGTTCTAGCTGTCATCTGGGTTCCTCTCTCGTCTGTGCCTTGGCTCATCTCAGACTCCCTCTCTCTCTCCTGCACTCTTGGGTACACCTCTGCGCTGATCACTCTGTCTCTGGACTCCTCTCCCCCACGCGAACTGTCTCCACCTTCCAGCTTCAATCTTAATGGTTCCTGCCGCTCTGATCACCGTTCATTCCACTAGCTTATTCACTCTGTCTCTGCGCCAATGTCCAATTAACTCCATCTGCTCCCATAGGTTAGTCCACGATCTCTCCTCCGTCTCTTCTAAAAGGCATTACTTCAGACTCCAGCTATTCACACCTCCTCCTGATAAGCAACTGCTTCTGACTGCTTCCTTCAGTTCCAGCTCACTATTCAACTCAGCTCTTCTCCAGCTTGAACCCTCTCTCTCTGCCAACTCCACTCCACTGCTTTCCACTCCTCCACCTTAACACGACCTTCTGGCTTCGCCACCTTCACTCGACTGCAACTCTACTCGACTCCCTCTGCTCGACTCACAGGCTCCGCCTCTGCACTTCACTGATATAGAATGCTGTTTCCTCATGGAAAGTTCCAACCATCAGCCTGCCGCCCACCAGGTCTCTGCATCACTTCGCATCAAGGACACACACCCAGCTGGCCAGCCTTTTGTGGTGTCTTCAACACAGAGAATAATACAGCCTACCGATAAGGGCTGGCCCAGACCGGTTCTCTCCAAGTGAAAAACAGCCTTAACTATAAACTTTGCCTTTGCCCTGAAAAGCCTCTCAGCTTCATCAAGATGGAGTCCCTCTAGCTCTAGGCCTGTAGGCCTGAAAGGGATAAAATGCCCCTTAGCTCTGTCAGAATACCTACATAAACCATACCAATGTGTCTAATATGTCAAAGCCAATAGGCAATAGACAGGTTAAAGTCAAGAATAAAGGCATATTAAGCAGCTATCCTCTTCTAGATCTGGAAAAAGGGCTTAAAAGGGCCAACACAGGCTAAGAATACCTATACTAGATGCGAGCAAGATTAATGATCTATATCACTGCTAAATAAAGCCAAAAACTCTGCCATTACACGCACCTGAGAGGTGGTGCAACAGGGCACATAGTCGCATCAGGTCAGTCATTGAGCGCACATTTGGCATCCTAAAATCACGATTCCGGTGTCTTCACACGAGTGGCGGAGCCTTGCAGTATGTGCCTGAGACAGTCTGCAAAATCTTGACTACCTGTGCCATACTCCACAACATTTCCTGCAGGCATGGCTTGCCCATGGAGGCGTGTGCTTCAGACTCGGGAGATAAAGACCCTAACCCCCCAGCTAAAGAGTCAAGCGATGGAAGTTCGGCAGCCGAGGGGAGAAGGTGCAGGGAACACAAAGCCAGACTTTATTTTTCAAGGTACGCCAATAACATTGGCAGTCTACACACAGCAAATGACTCCACAAAATGTGAATTTCACAAAAAGAATATCCCTTCATTTGTAGGGCATGTCAATGGACAATGCTGGCTAAACTGTCCATCTCAATCCACAAAACCAACTTAAACTAGAAATGTCATGTGATTACTGGAGAGAGGAGTTGGCCTAACGGCTAGGGCGGCCGTCATCAAATCTGGGGAACCGGGTTCGAGCCTCGACAATGACGAGCAACATCCTGTAATTCTGGGCAAATCACTTAAATTCCCTGTGCCTAACCACAATGAATGTGTCCTCATGTAATGTGTCTGGTGCTCGTGTAAAGCGCTCTGATACCTGATGACTTTGGGGCAAGTTTGCGCTACATAAAACTTCATAAAAAAACGGCACCACCCAAAAAAAAGACAGCACTTTTCTAGACGAAAAATAATTTTCTGCGTCTACGTCCAGCATGCGGAGATCTTGCACATAGGATTGGTGGCTGCCGACTGCTGCTTCGCCGCTGCATAGGTGAATCTGCAGTGGATACACTGCTGCGGATGGACACCTTGCTGTCAGATGTCTCTGTGGCTCCCCCTGTAGCAACCATGTTCATCTGGATTGCCTCAACTGCAGCTGTAATCTGTTGTAGCCCTGGTGTAATGTCACCACTGTAGTGGCCCATTTCATTTTGGAGAGCCAGGATGTGCTTGCTTTGTTGCATTGTTGCTGTTGCCAGCCTACCAATTGCCCTGCTCATTGCACGCATTCTGTGTGCCCTGCTGCACTTCATTCTTCTTTGCTGCACTCTCTCCTCCAACAACTTGATTAATAGATGCCCAATAGCCCCTGTGAGGGCATCACGCTTACCTTCCACACAGGCCGGATTTTCAGCCATTTTTGAGTGATGTTGTTGAACCCCTGGCTCAGCTTTGCATTAATCAGCCTTATCTGCTTTTGTTGCAGGTGCTGAACCCTCAACATGACTGGCGCCAAGCCACCAAATGCCAGATGAGTGCCTGCCCAGTGTGTGTGGGAGTGTGTATTTGGGGCTGAAGCCGCTTTCCTGACTGCTGTGTCGGACGCAGAACACAGAACCTTGTGCACAGAGTGAGATATCATGGTGATTGCTGCTTTGTTGCTATTGTGCCATGCGCTGGAGCCTCTGATGAACTCTATGCAGCACTTTCCAGGACATTAGAACAAGATGGCTCATCATGCTCATCATGTTGGCTTTGAGGGTTATGAACAAATATAAATGATCTGTTAGTATACATAGGCCCTGTGTGAGTACACATAGGCCCCTTGTTAATAGATATAAATGTGTTTCTGCATATAGATTACAGTGTAAATTTAGACATGTGAGTGCTAATCTTGTTAAGCTGTCCTTATAAGATCTTATTGAAATATGTGCAGATAGTAATTGTAAAATCAGTAGCTAATAGCTATATTTTATTTGTGCATTAGGTGTGATACAATTGTGTGGAGAAAACATATAGAGACTGTCCTGAAGAAGGGAGCCATTATCAACTAAAGCTTCCGAAACGCGTCAACGCACTTACATCAAGTCATATTCGGTGTTGTCAACAAATAACCTGGTTTAAAGGAATAATTATTCCCCCCATTGTTGTCAAACGAGGGTCCGAAATGACATAACTAAGACAGATAGCAGTGTCTTTTCTGAAAAACTTTCTCCATACCCACATTAGGTGGTTTTATTTGTGTATTTCATGTTTTTAACTAGCTATACATAGGAATTCATATGTTTTTTATTTAAAATAAATTGGATATTTTTACAAATAGACTGTTTTTCTTTCCTTCTGGTGAGTGTTTTCCTAGCCAACAAAATGCAAGTTGAATGAGTGTTGAAGACTGAGTATGCCGTTTTGAGTCCTGGTTTAGGATCAGGAAACAATACTTCCCATAGGGAAAACATTTTGCTTTACTTTACAGTATATTGGTGCTCTATTTCCCTACGGGTTATTACGAGCCACTCTCTTTTGTTTATACCGACAGTATTGAAGGCCACAGACAGGTGAAGCATGAAAATAACTGCGACTCTGCCGCAATCTACATGGCCTCTGATACTATCACCTGCTGCAAGTAGGACGGACTCCAAACCGGGATGCATCAAGAAGATCATATGTATCAATACATTTCATCAATTCCTGGTTAAGATGCTTCTCCTGTATTTTAGTATTTTAGTAAGAGTGGGCAGTAAGGAAATTGTACAATATTTTTTTTAATTCTCAGGATTAAGATTAGGTTTCTTAAGCAAAGGAA